>NW_018745324.1:1713200-2913200 GCF_001683475.1 Chenopodium quinoa
CCTATATGCATTTTGTAGAGCAACAACCATGGTATGCAGATTTTGCTAATTATTTAGTGGGTGGTACTCTACCTCTTGACTTGTCCTACCAACAAAAAAAGAAATTCCTTTCTGATGTTAAACATTATTTTTGGGATGATCCTTTTTTGTTTCGTGAGTGTGCATATGGATTATTTCGCAGGTGTGTTCCAGAATGGGAAGTCCACGGTGTGCTTACTAGTTGCCACACCTCACCATATGGAGGACATCATGGCCCCACTAAAACGGTGGCCAAGATTAATGAGTCAGGTTTTTATTGGCCTACAATGTTTAAGGATTCTAACATGTTTGTGCAGGCTTGTGACTCTTGCCAGAGGACTGGCAACATCTCGCGGAGGCATGAGATGCCCCAGACAGGAATTCTAGAAGTTGAGATTTTTGACGTTTGGGGTGTTGATTACATGGGATCGTTCCCTTCTTCAAAAGGGAACCGTTATATTCTTGTCGCCGTAGATTATGTATCCAAGTGTATTGAGGCCATCGCCACTCCTACCAATGACGCCAAGGTCGTCCACAAACTTTTTAAGAAGACCATATTTCCAAGATTTGGTGTACCAAGAGCTATAATAAGTGACGGAGGATCTTACTTTCATGAACGGAAGTTGGACACCCTCCTCAAAAAGTACGGTGTCTACCATAGGACAGGTTTAGCCTACCACCCCCAAACTAGTGGCCAAGTTAAGGTTTCCAACCGTGAGATCAAGGCCATTCTAGAGAAGGTGGTGTCAAAATCAAGGAAAGATTGGAGTGATAAGTTGGACGACACTCTTTGGGCATACATAACTGCATTCAAGACCCCTATAGGTACTACTCCGTATAGACTCGTGTACGGAAAAGCATGTCATCTCCCGGTCAAATTGGAATATAAGGCATATTGGGCTATTAAGGAGCTCAATCTAGAAGCCAAACTAGCGGGAGAAAAGAGGTTACTTCAACTTAATCAACTCGATGAGTTTAGGTTGACGGCCTATGATAGTGCTCGAGTCTACAAAGAGAAGACGAAGAAGTGGCACGACAAGATGATCCTTCTGAGAGTATTCAAGGAGGGTGATAAAGTGTTACTATTCAACTCACGACTTAAACTTTTCCCAGGAAAATTAAGGTCAAGGTGGTCGGGTCCTTTTATTGTAAAAAGGGCCAACAAATTCGGTTCTGTGGAAGTTTTCGACGAACATGGTAACGAGTTCAAGGTTAATGGCCAAAGACTCAAGCTATATCATGAGGGGGCTACAATTGGTGCATTTGATATACTTCACCTAAGTGGTTCCGATTCACTCTGAGTTTCACTGTGGTAAGAGGGTCGTGCGGGACCTAGATAAACCAGCGCTTTGCGGAAGGCAACCCGTATTCCTTGCTTTCTAGACTAGTTTTCCTTTTTATTTATTTTTATTTTTATTTTAGAGAGGCGAGGAGAGCGAAATTTTTACCGTTTATAAGTGTTTTTGTACAGGTATAGGTTTTAGAGGCCAAAGGACTTAGAAAAATTTGAAGACGAAGAAAAAAAGCTAAGGAAATCCGACTGGGCACGGGCCCGATCGGGCGGAGCTTGCCCGATCGGGCGCACAAGGAAGGCTAAATTCCAGCCTTAAATTCGCCCGATCGGGCGTGGCTGCCCGATCGGGCGCGTAATGAGAGCTGGAAATCGGAGCTTATTTTCGCCTGATCGGGCGGGGCTCGCTCGATCGGGCGCGCAACTATGGTTTTGGAAATCAGAATTATCCGCCCGATCGGGCGAGGCTTGCCCGTTCGGGCGCGCCTATTTTGGCCGTCCCCTTAAAACTTTTCCTCTTCTTTCTTTCCTCTCTTTCTTCTTCTTTCATCTTCTTCTCCATTACTTTCTCTCTCTAAAACCTCCATTTTTACACCTTCAAACTCACTTATTTTTCAAGATCTTCTCCAATCCTTCCATCAAAACTCAAATTTTTTTTGCATTTTTAATCCTTTCATCTTTCTCTACAAGCTACACCCAATTTATACCATTTTTATCTCAATTTTCTCTAAACCCTAAGAGAGAGAAACCATTCAATTCCTATACTTTCTAATTTCAATGGCTTTCAAGAGATCAAGAACGGTAAGGGGGGAAAGCTCAAGGCAACAAGAGGCGAGAATTGACCCGGATTTGCAAATTCCGGGATGGGAGAGGGTGGTCATCACCACCCAAGAACAAAAACAGAGAATGCTCAACCTCATTACGAGGCAGGTAATTCCCACTCGTTTTATTCATCACCCACCCTTATTAGATTAGGAATTGATAAGAATGTAGAAAAATTATTCAAGGGAGTTGGCATGAGTGGTTTTCTTTAACATGCACTACGATACTTATGATTATTTAACCTTAGAATTCGTTTCTAGTTTTAATGTCATAAAATAAAATGCTTTAATTTCTCATGTTCAATTTCGATTATTTAATAATGATGTTAGATTGACATTGAAAGAATTTGGTAAACGTTTTGAGTTGAAATCAGATAGGCTCCTTGAACCGCCCCAAGACAACATTGCCGTTGTCTATCAATCCCTTACAGGGGGATCCCAATTTGAACCTCCACATGCTAAAGCACTTGGATACAACATCTCGTGCCAAAGATTTTGCAACGGTTTGTTGGCCTTACCATTTTTGGAAGGCATGAACCCGCCAATGTTAGGTGGGATGAGCTTGAATTACTAGGGTCATACATGATCCCTAGGAGTGAAAAGCTCAATATAGTCCATAAAATGGTCAGCCATTGGTGTGTTAGGACAGGTATTGAGCAGTCATTGCCCATCTTTCCCGTGCCTAAACCCGACTTGACTGCTTTTACTCCCGGGAAGGATTCTTATACCTATGCGCTTTTAGTCGCCCATTGCCGAGGGCAAGCACCTCCCGTTCCACCACCACAACCACCACCCGAGCCTGAGCCCATACTGATTCCATCACCACCTCGCATGTCTCACTTGGCCCCCATGGTGACTTCGACCCAATTTGGGACCATCAGAGTAAAGGTCAGGCCTTAGGCCGTATTGAGAATTCCCACACTGACCTTAGGAGGATGGTAGGCTTCATAGACCATAAGTTAGGGTATCTTGAGAGGAACCAGGGTAGAGCCCTCTACCCTATGTATGGTGATTATGCTCGTCGGGTTAACATTCCCGATGATGCTATCTACCCTGACTGGTTCCAGCCTCCATCCCAGGGATACGATAGGGATCCCACTGCCCATAGTATTTATGCTGACTATTCTACCTTCCATGGGTACGACCAGGACAATTCCTTTTGGGGGACCGCCGGGGGAGAGTTTTCACGCTAATTATTTTGGTGGTAGCTCTTCTAGTGCAGGTGGTGCAGGTGGAAGCGGAGGAGGAGGATTTTCCTCGATGGATGACTATGATGAGGATTAGCCCAGCTGGGCTAATTCCCGAGCCAATGAGGACATTGTCTGATTCTGGCTTGGGGGAGATTTTGGATTTGATATCTTTTTCTTTTTCCCTTTTCTTTTATTTTTGGTGTGTTCTCTTAGGTTAGATTTATTTCTTTCTAATATAGTTTTATTGCTTTCTTATATGAAAAATACAAAAAAAAAAAAAAAAAAAATCGAAAAAAAAAAAATCCAAAAATACGTTCCAATGAATTGTAAACCATGCTTCCCTGTGCCCCATACTTGGAAAATATTGTTTTCATTCTTGGTATATGATGATGAGCATTGTGGATTTGTTGATCATGATTTGAAGTTTGATTGCTTAGATGCCCTAGCATGCGTCAATTTTGCCCAACTGCTTGTGAATATAGTGCTTGAATAGTTGATTTGGTTAGGAATTGTGTGATAGTTCCTGGTATGTCAATGAATTTGAGTATTGGTTTGCAACTATGAGTAATGTTTGTATGACTCACTATTATGCACATTGAGGAGGACGAGACATTTGTTCTTTTAGGCAGCCTTCAGATGATTTAGATACATTTGTTCCTTTCTTTCTACCCATGTTGTTGCCTTGACTTTTTGTTAATTATTAGCCATATTACAAGCCTATTTTTCCCCATTGGTTACTAGTCCCAAGCTTGGCTTGGGGAGCTATTAGTGAGTGAGGTGAGGGACTTTGTAGTGTGCTTATTATTTGCACAATTTGGGTGGATTTTGAGAAGTTATTATGTTCTTGATTATAGTTTATTTTGATGAGTTTGAAAGTTGAATTTTCTTGAAAAAATAAAGTATGATGATATGAAAAAAATAAGTGAATTCAAAGAAAAAATAAAAGTTTAATGTTCAAGTGTTCTAAGTGAAGGTTGATCAAAAGAAAGAAAGAAAAAAATTAAGTTTCAATGAAGAAAAATCAAGTTTGAAGAGTTAAAGTTTTTTATTCGCTCAAGTGTTGCATTATTTATATATTTATGAGTGAAAATTTGTAAGTGTTGGGATTGTTGTTTATGTTGGAGTTGTATTTGGTGAACTTTTGTTGGAGTTGAGTATGTTGGAGATGATTGGTCATCATTTATTTTTGACCTTGGTTTTATTAGGATTTGCTCCCTTAAGCATGGCTTTGCTCACACATTTTCCTAAATATTTCCTACCCTTTACCCTAGCCTTACATTACAAGCTTTAAAGACCTTCCGACCTTTGTGCATAGAGTTGTATGGATGTGAAAGTGTTGTTTATCAATGCAAGTTATGATTTGACATATTTCGAGTCGAATAGTAGGTTAAGTGCTTGTCTTTTTAAACACACGAGAGTGTGAGTTAAGAGGGCATTGTTCACATAAAGGGGTTGGGATGGAGAGCGATCTAGTACATCTTTTACTCGCCACATAAATGAGAGTTGAGTGTGTGAGCACTAGTCTTGAATTCTATATGCTCTTGTGGTTTGCTCTATTTGACAATTGTTAGGGAGGAAGAGTTATTGGATGGATGAGATTGATTGACATTGAAGCATGTTTATTAGATCTGCCTTGAATGCTTTGTTCTTAATTTTTACTTTTTGGGGTGAGGCATGTATTTAATTTATTTATTAATGAGATCTTTGCTTAGGGACAAGCAAAGGTTTGGCTTGGGGGAGTTTTATATGTCCATTTTATATAGTGTTTTACCCCCGTTCCTTAGTCATAATTAGTAGTGTTTTTGGCTCTTTATGAGCCACTTTTATTAATAATTGGTGTTTTCTAGTGTTTTCGTAGATTTAGTTGACTTTTGGAGCATTTTCCCGAGATATTAAGGAGTATCTACGAGCATTGGAGGAGCCGACCAGTTTTTATAGCCTAGGGCCGGTTAGAGTCATCGAACCGATGATTAAGGGCTTAGAATTTGAGATTCTGAGGCATTTGGACTGAGTATTCAAGACCCGTAGAGGAAATCCGGATTGGGCCGAAAGATCGGAGCTCAATCGAAGTCCAAAATGTGCCCAAGTGCTCGGGCCCGGCCAAGTATGCTCCCGCCCAAAGGCGCGCCCGGTCGGGCGGGGAAGAGAAGTTTACGGCTGTGCATTGGAGAGAAGCTATTACTGAAGAAAAGGCGGGCCCAATCGGGCGGCCCTTCGTCTGATTGGGCGCGAGATTTTAAGTGCTAATTCCGGCGTTTTATTTTAGTTTAATTAGGAGTAATTGTTTGGAGATATAAATACGGTTTTAATGCTTTAGCTTAGTACTTCTTGTTTTGGATTTTCTCTCTCTAATTAGCTTTAGTTTAGTTTATCTCTTTACAACCTTGTTCTTACTTCAACTCCTTAATTCTGATTATTTTGGTAACGATTTCTTCTACTTTAATCTCAGTTATTTACCTTATTTCTTTGATCATGTCTCCTTTAATTGCTTTGTTTAGTTTATGTTCAATTATGCGTGAGTAGTTTTCTTTCTAGGGTTTGTGGGGATCCATAAATAATATGAAAGGGTATTTTATTATTGTTGATTTTCAATGCTAGATTAATTTCCTATTGATTGATTTAATGGTCTGTGACTAGATTAAGCCTGATCTTTTATGCATGAGTTTGACAATATTGATTCGAGATTCGAGAGATGAGAATTGATGTTTAGGTCTAGTTTCAATAGGCAGGCTAAATTTATAAAGGAAGTTAAGTCGAGATTCGAGAGATGAGATTTAATATCAGTAGATTAATTATGTGATTGTAATACGTAGCGAAAGCCCATTATGATCTGATTAATTGATGCATTGATGATTAATTATTATGTTTTTACCCTGGAATGTTATTTATTGGTGAACCTATGCCCTAGGTCTTTTATTCATTAATTTTCTATATTCTTATTATTCTCTACTTTTCTCTCCGTAGTTTAGTTTCCTTTCACCATAATATTATTTTGTTACTTAATAATTTAGATTGCTTTAATTAATTAGGAATAGGAAGACCAGTTTCCCTATGGATTCGACCCGTTTTCCCTATCTTCATAGTTAGTGGATTTAGGTATTATTTTTTATTGGGTGATTACGACTTTAGCCTGTCAGGTTGGTTTTTAATTCTTTTCTTTCTCTCTGTTTTTGAAAACCTATTTTATGAAAATAGCCAATCCAGTTTAGTTTGGTCCATAGCAAGGGTCCAATAATAGCATAGTTGGATTGGGCTTGAGAAGAGCTTTCCAACGATATATTATAAGCCCAATTCCGATGAATAATGAGGAAGTTATAGCCAAATTAGTAAACTGGGCTCGGTTTGATTTTTATATGCAGCCTAATTATCTAGGGGAGGGTCTATTATGATTTATCATTCCTAATATAATTAGGATTGATCATAGTCTTCTAGAATCTTCTGGTAGCTTCTTTTGAATCCTAATGTGATAAGCATTGATAAATGAGTTTTAAGTGTTTTTATTTAGAATAAAAGAAGTGTTTTTAAGGAAATTACAGTTTTACCCTTCGTACGCCTAAATTTTATCAAAATATGAAAAACGCGTGGAAAAAACTGTCTGCAGCGCCGCACTACAGGCTGTCGCCTGGCGACAAGCCTGGCGCTGCGACGACATGTCTGTCGCTTGGCGACAGGCTCTGTCGTTTGGCGACAGAGGCGTGTTTGACGCTGCAGTCGTGTTTTATTCTTTTCGAACTATGATTCTTTTTTATCATATTCCTGCTGATTTTTGTTATAAATAGCCTCTTAAAACCTCCGTTTTTTTATCATCAACCCTCATCAAGAAATTCTTGATACTCTCTCTCTTTTCTAAACTAGCCTTTTCTCAAACACAAAATTCCGCATTCACAAGATCTAGACACACATAGAATAATTCGAAGTTGCCTTCGCCCTAGACGTGAAAGGTTTTAATTTCAGAGGGTTTGTTCCCAAATCTCTCTTTTAATTATTTAATTTCATTTTTTGTTTATTATTTTCCTTGAAGTTACTAACGTGTGTAATTTGTTATTAGAAAGATGTACGAGACATCCAAGTAAGTGCTTTAATTTTTTTCATTGATATTTTGATATAGAAATCATGTTTAGGTTGTTTTATTGATTCCTAGTATCATGTTAGGATGCTTTTCTTAGTATGTTATTTAGGGTGGTTTGCTTATATCAATTATGATTTCTATGATGCCTTCGATTTTCTTTCTTAATGTCATGTTAGTATCATGTTAGGGCTAAAGCTTTGATTTTTAATGTTTAGTGACATTCTAGGGTTTGTTATTAATCTTTTATCATGCCTAGGATATTGCTATTATTATGCTTTAACATGATTATTTAAATTATTATTGTTATAATTTATGATTACTGTTATTATTATCATGTTTCTTGATATTATTTATTGTTATTGCTTGATCACGCCTTTTATGCATGTTTGAAGGGAATTTGTACTTGTAATCATGCTTAATAAGATAATTAATAATCTTGTTTAGAATTAATATGATTATAATTCAAGTGATCACCAATAATAGTTTTATTTGTGCATTAATATTCAACCAACATAGATTAAACAGGTTTAGGGTAAATCTATTGATTGCATGTTAGTCCGAAAGCGCACATGAATACGAGAAGAATGAAGTAGAGGTCTATTATTAGGGCAGGTTCAATCTCTTTTAGATTAGATTTGTACCTACATTCCCGAACTTCCAGTCTTGGTTCCAGACCTATTGGAGTTAACGATCTCCTAGATCGTTAAGGAGTGTAACCTTCACCCTATGAACGGTTTACAAGTTCCTTAAACTTGTTGGCGACTTTTTTGCTCTAGCTTCCTTACCTTTGGACGCCACCATGCTTAAGTGTATGATCACAGTGGGGTTCAAGTTTGGGGTAATGCTTGAAATATTCCCTACAGTTTTTTGGCGACTCCACTGGGGAGGATTTCTATTTTAATTCCTGAAAATTTATTTCAGCAATGATTTAGAATGAGTGGATGAGACTCGAAAAGTTCTAAGTATTTCATGTGCGTAATTTTGATTAACATTATTATCATATGTATAAAAAAGATCTCATTGGAAAGACCATCTGTAATGAGTTAAAAACATAGGATTTTTTACACGTAGGAAATTTGAGGAATATCTTTCACAACTAGAACCGAAATAATGCTTCGAAAAACTGGAAAATTTTATCGAAAATAGAAAGCTGCTGAGGCATGTAGGAACTGGCGTCTAGCAAACAGAGCCTGTCGCCGATGGTATGGCTCTATCGCCGAGCGACAATTCTGTTGCCAGGCGACAAGGCTATATTGCGGCGACGGTGTCTGTTGGCTGGCGTTGCGTTCTTCCAATACCGAGCCAGAAATATGAATTCTAATTTTGACCAGTTCTAGCACAGTTGGCTCGATTCTATTTCCTGATTGAGTTTTTCTCACTTTTCTGAAACCCAGATGTGTTCTACATATGGACATAATCCTCTGGGAATTTATGCTCTATCTACCTAATTGAACGCTCTGTGCAACAAAGGGTACATCCGAGAATGTTGAATTCACCAAAGCATGGAAGCGAGTTTTAACTCGCGGGGTCCCATCCACTCGCGCCAACCATTCCAAAGGTAAGGCTTCCGCGCGGTGCATCTGGAATCATAACCATGGACCCTATTTGACTAACCCATATCCCGAACTTTAGAGAACTAGAGCCATGGATAGGTAGCAAACTCATTGCATCATATTGTGCCTACTTGACTAATTGTGCATTATTTGTTGTGCATACTCTATGTGTTTTTCCTAACCGTTTGTTTGACTTGTGTTTAAGCCATAAATAAACTGATTAATGGCTAAAAGGACTTTGCCTAGTTAATTAATTAATTAATTTGAGTAATTAAAGTCTAATAATTTAATTCAGAATTGACTTAGTACGACTTTAGGCATGTCCTGTAGAGTAAAAATACTAAAAGAAGTCCCATATTAATGCTCTAGTAATGGCGCAAAAATTTGGACAGCAGTGCCACACGCTGCTGTGCAACGCCGAGTGACAACACTATCGTCTGGCGCTGCACTCCAGTGTGCGGCGACAGTTCAGCATTTTTCTCGAGTCATCACGACGATTCTAACTAAGCAGTTTGCTAGTCAGTTCGATTATTTTGTTAATAACAGTACCTTTGTTTAGTCCTTAATTGAGTCTAGGCACTAAGTCCCATGGTCTTACACAAGAGTCAAAGCATGTCACTTGCAGTCACGAATAAGCACACACTAATACGTATATACACTTTGACCATGTCTAGAGAGTCTTGTATGCGCGTGTTTTTCGTTATTTTTTTTAGGGGGGTAAGTCGGATATTAATCCTCCAATTAAACCACTTGTTTGAACCCATACTTGATTCCAAAAAATATACACCCTATTTTTGCTTTTTTTTCTTTTTCTTTATAAACCCGTAAAGTCAAAGTCAATTTGAGTCAAGTTATTAAAATAAAAAATGGTTTAATCTACAGCGCGTGGTCAAGAAAGGAAGGGCGTTTGATCAGAGACAACCTTTTTTTCAAGTACAACTTTTTGACAAACCAATCGGTCAAAAAAGGAAAGCTAAGAAAATAATGGCGAGTCAAGAAGAAGTTAATGAGCTCAAGAAGCAAATGGCTGATGTTACTGAACTGCTAAAGAATTTAACCCTCCAAATTAATGACCCTGTGAAGCAACAACAAATGGATCTCATGCAAAAAAGCTTGGGCAAGATATCTAATGATTACAGGTTCCAGGGCATTAGTTCACAAGGGATCTCGGTGGACAAGGAGCTTCTTCCGCAGAAGTTCAATGCCAACGACATCCCAAAATTCAAAGCAACTGATAACCCTTACTTTCATTTAAGAGCTTTTGAAACAATAATGAATATTAAGGGTATTGACAGAAAAGTATTTCATTCTTTATTTTCCTTATCTCTTGAAACCGTTTTCCAACAATGGTTCTTTTCCCTTGACAAAGAGAAAACCTCTACTTGGGAATCAATTGTAAATGCTTTCATTTATAGATATAAATGCAATATTCAAGTTGAAACTGATCATAAAGAACTTAAAATATTAAACATAAAGATAATGAAGGTTTCACTTCTTTCTTCAATAAATGAAGAGAAACCTCTGCTAGGATGATTGAAGTACCGAGTGAAAAAGAATCTGTGAGGTTATTTATCAAGAACCTCCAAGAAAAGTACTCCAAGCATCTTAAATATCAAAACAACCTTCATACCTGTAGACACCCATTTGTGTCTCCCCAAAACCAAACCCAATGATGAGTGCCTTTCACGTCGAATCATAATCGAATGAAACGAAAGTGTGGAAAGGTCTAGTGTTGCGGAAAGTTTTATTTCTTTTCTTTTCTCTTCTCTCTATTTTTGAAAAATTTATTTTAAGGAAAACAGCCAATCCAGTTTGGTTGGTCCATGATATGGGTCCAATAGTGGTGTAGTTGTATGGGGCTTGCAAAGACCTCTCCAACGATATATTATAAGCCCAATTTCGATGAATATTGAGGAATTTATGGCCAATTTATTAAACTGGGCCCGGTTTGAGTTTTAAGTACGGCCCAATGATCTAGGGGAGGGCCTAATATGATTTATCATTCCTAATGTAATTAGGAATGGTTTTGGTCTTCTAGAACATTCTAGAAGGTTCTTATCATTCTTAATTCAATTAGGATTCTTTAGAGTTTTAATTAGATCAAATAGCATTTTCGACTGAAATTATATTATTCTATCTTCCAGTACGGTAAAATTATCAGATTTTCGAAAACGTGTTAAAAGCCGATTTGGCGTCCAAACCCAGGCCTTGGCGCCTGGAACCAGGTTTGGCGCCAGACGCCAGCCATTGGCGCCTGGCGCTAGCCATTGGTCCTGGCGCCAATGAGCCAGGGCTGGCGCCAAGTTGTTTTTGCGATCTTCAGACTCTGTTTTGATAAATTATCTTTTTGGCCGATTTTCTCTATAAATATCGTATTAAAAACTCGGTTTTGGAGGATGGATTTACATATATCATTCACCAATTCTCTTTATTCTTAAGTCTTCATCAACTATCTTCATCATTCACCAATTAGCATTCATCTACAGTCAAATAATCCTTTTCACTCATCTCTTTTCTTCGATTTTCATCATCTTTCGTTCTTTCTTTCTAAACTTTATTCTTTAACACAAAATTCCGCATTCACAAGATCTTGATACACCTAGCCATATTCGAAGTTGCCTTCGCCCTAGACGTGAAAGGATTTAATATCTGAGGGTTTGGTCCCAAATCTCTATTTCAATTATTTAATTTAATTGCTTTGTTTATTATTTTCCTTGAAGTTACTAACGCGTGTATTTTGTAATTAGAAAGAGGTACGAGGCATCCAAGTAAGTAATTTATTGATTAATTGATTTCATGATGTAGATATCATGTTTATATTATTTTTATTATTCCTAGTATCATGTATAGGGTGTTTTTAATATTAAGTGTGATTAAGAATATGATGCTTCCCATGTTCTTTCTAATATTTATGATTATAATTGATGATGATTATTTATTATGTTGCTTGATATGCATATTATTATAATATTGTTATTGCTTGATCACCTTTTATTGCAGGTTAAAGGGAATTGGTATTTGCAACTACGCTTAATAAGATAATTAATAATCTTGTTAGGTTAATTGTGATTATAATTCAAGTGATCGCCAATAATAGTTTGTTTGTGCATTAAATTCAACCAACATAGATTGAACAGGTTTAGGATTAATCCTATTGTTTGTATGTTAGCCAGAAAGCGCACATGAATACGAGCAGAATAAAGTAGAGGCCTATTATTAGGGCAGGTTAAATCTCTTTTAGGTTGGATTTGTACCATCATCCCCGAACCCTATTTTGGTTCATGACCTTATGGAGTTCACGATCTCTTGGATCGTTAAGGGGTGTAACCTTCACCTCATGAACGGTTTACAAGTTCCTTAAAAACTTGTTGGCGACTCTTTTGCTCTATCTTCTTCCCTTTTGGACGCCACCGTACTTTAGTGTATGATCACAGTGGGGTTCAAGCTAGTGGGATTTTTAAAGGCTTGAAAATATTCCCTACAGTTTTTGGTGACTCCACTGGGGAGGATTTCTATTTTAATTCCTGAATTTGTTTCGGCAATGATTTAGAATGAGTGGATGAGACTCGAAAAGTTCTAAGTACTTAATGTGCGTAATTTTGATTAACATTTTTTCATATGCATAAAAAGGTTCTCATTGCAAAGACCATCCGTAATGAGTCAAAAACATAGGATTTTACACGTAGGAAATTTGAGAAACGACTTTCACAACTAGGACTGAAATAACACCGCGCGAAACTGGATGATTTTATTGAGCACAGAAAGCTGCTGAGGCATGTGGGAAGTAGCGTCAAGGGCCAGAGTTTGGCGCCAAACATTTAGCCGTAGCGCCAGACGCCAGTATTGGCTTCAGGCGCTACAGTTAAAAAGTTGGCGCCAGTCTCTGTTTGCTGGCGCCAATTTCCCCCAATACCGAGCCAGAAATATGCGTTCTAATTTTGACCGGTTTTTCGTATTGTTTGCTCGATCCTGCTTCCTGATTGAATTTTTTCTCATTTTTCTGAAACCCATATGTGTTCTACATATGGACATAACCCTCTGGGAATTTATGCTCTATCTACCCGATTGAACGCTCCTGGCAACAAAGGGTACATCTGAGAGGTTGAATTCACCAAACCATGGAAGTGAGTTTTTTCTAAAAAACTCTTGGTGTTCTATCCACACGCGTTATCTCTTCACGGTTAGGCTTCTACGCGGTGCATCTGAACAATTAACCATGGACCCTATTTGACTAAACCATATCCCGAACTTTAGAGAACTAGCGCCATGGTTAGGTTGCGAACGCATTGCATCATATTGTGCCTACTTGACTAATTGTGCATTATTTGTTGCGCATATATATTCTATGCTCCTCCTAACCATTTGTTGATTTGTGTTGAGATAATAATTAATGACTTAAAGAACTTTGCCTAATTAATTAATTAATTAATTAATTAATTCGAGTCAATAAATTTTTTTCTTCTTTTAATCGGAATTGACCTAGTACGACTTTAGGCATACCCAAGTTGACTAATAATATTGAAAACAGTCCCAGACCGAGTCTCCAATGTTGCTGCCAAAATCTGGGCTGTAGCGCCACTGTATGGTGTGTATCGCCAGACATTTACTAAAAAGTCTGGCGCCAACCACCATATTGTGACGCCAGTCCTGTCGCTTGGCCGATAGTTCGGATTATTTGTCGAGTCATCACCTAATGTCTAATTATTCAGTTTCCTGTTTAATTCGGTTAATTCAGCTTAATTGAATTAATATTCGAGTTTAGGCACTAAGTCCCATGGTCTTACACAAGAGTCCAAGCATGTCACTTACACTCATTACACACACTATTACACATGTCTTGACCATGATTAAGGGAGTCTTGTGTGCGCGCGTTATTTTTCGTCATTTTTTTAGGGGGGTAAGTCGGATATTAATCCTCCAATAAATAGTACTTAAGTTCCCTAAACACATGTACATTATTGCTCCCTAAAAATATGCATACTTTTTTCTTTTATTTAAACAAAAGCCATAAAGTCAAACTGATTCGAGTCAAGTAATTAAAACGCAAACTGGCTTAATCTACAGCGCGTGGTCAAGAAAGGAATGACGATTAATCAAAGATAACCTCTTCGTACAAGTCCAACTTTTCGACAAACCTATAGCTCGCAAGAGGAAAGCAAGAGTTATAATGGCAACTCAAGAAGAAGTTAACGATCTCAAAAACCAATTGGCTACTGTAACTGAGACACTAAAGCTTCTCGCACTTAAGATCGAGGATCCGGCGAAGCAACAACAAATGGACCTCATGCAAGAAAGCCTAAACAAGTTGTCCAGCGACTACAAGTTTCAAGAACTCACATCCCAAGGGGTCTCGGTGGATAAGGATCTTCTTCCGTAGAAGTTCAGTGCCAACGACATCCCAAAGTTTAGGGCAATCGAAAACCCCTACTTCCATTTAAGGGCATTTGAAACAATAATGAGTATCAAGGGTATCGATAAGAAAATTTTCCCTTCTCTGTTCTCGCTATCTCTCGGACCGTTTTCCAACAATGGTTCTTTTCTCTTGAAAAAGAAAAGACCTCTACTTGGGAATCCATAGCAAACGCTTTCGTTGATAGGTGCAAGTGCAACGTTCAAGTCGAAACTGACCATAGAGAACTTGAAATTCTCAAGCAGAAGGAGAATGAAGGCTTCACATCTTTCTTTAACAAGTGGAGAGAAACCTCAGCTAAAATGATTGAGGTACCAAGTGAAAAAGAGTCCGTGAGATTGTTCATTAAAAATCTCCAAGAAAAATATTCAAAACATCTTAAATATCAAAATAACCTTCATACCTTTAAGGCTGTTTATGATATTGGGATTAATATTGAAGATGACTTAGCTAAATCTAAAGCTGCCAACAATAACTCCAATAGTGGCTGGAAAGGAAAGAAGAACGACAATCCTTCTTCTTCCATAACCGCCCACTCAAATAATGTTAGCGCCTTTAATCTAGGAGAAGTCCTTGCCATGAACAACCAAGGACAAAAGAAACTGTTTAGGAGAAACTTCACCCCTATTGGCATGAGTTATGACACCGCGTTTGATCGGCTAAATGCAAAAGGTCTTATAACTCCCATTGGACCATTCGGAGATCCACCAGTCGAGAAAAGGTCGCCTAATTGGAACCCCAATGCACATTGCAAGTATCATCAAGGTAGGGGCCATTCTACTGAAAGCTATTGGAAACTTAAGGAAGCTATCCAAGACCTGATTGACAGTAATAAGCTGCCGTTGCCTCCTGCTAGTAAGAAACCGAGTATTGATAATGCACCTCTAGCTCACACATTGGTTATCTCCAATGAAGAAAGCGAAGTTGACCCCTCATCTCTCATTAAGCCTGTCAAAGTGACCGAAGAAGAAGAAGAGATCTTTTTCGATGTCGAGGATAATTCTCCAGAACTAGCAAATGAGGTAGAGATACGAATACTCACACTATATCTGAGGGAGACATCACAACTGTTACATGAAACTCTCAAAATTCTGAATGAACTTCACAAGGAATACGATCAAGAACCTAAGAGAGAATTCACACCAGTAAAAACGACTTATGAGGCAAAATACTTTCCCTTACAAGTCACCGAAAGACCCAAGAAGAGCAATAAAATTTATACTCCAATTGGGATCCCGTATGCACAAATGTTTAAAATGCTCTCCGAGAGTGGCAAGGTCAAACCTCTCGAACCAAGACCATTTAAATCATTAAAAAGAACAGATAGATATTACTGTCAATACCATCAGTCAGGAGGACACACCATAGAAAACTGCTTCAAATTCAAGGATTTGGTGCAGAAAATGATTGATAGAAAGGAATTAGTCCAAGTTCAACAAGAAGAGGATATAAATGTTAATGGAGTATGGGACAGTGATGAAGAAGATGTCTATCTAAAAGACATATTAGAACCTTCACCTTCCATATCATACACCACAGACGACATTTGGGCTGAAGAAGATGCATCAATAGACGTCCTCACAAGATCCGGGAGAATACAACCTCCTGTTTCAACGCAACCCATGCCTACCGTACAACAAGTTCCCATACCTATCATCAAAGACAATGACATTGTTAAACAATTCAAGAAGAAAAAAGTTGAGATGAATGTATGGAAACTTCTAGCAACATCTCGAGAACATAGGTTGGCTGTGATGAATGCCTTGGATAAAATCGGGATAGATTCCGACACCACTTCTGAGGGACTAGCTAACTTTCTCACGACTGATCTCCCTAGTCCAATTAATCTAATCACCTTCTCTGATAAAGATTTACCCCCGGAAGGTGACAAGCACTACAAAGCGTTAAACCTCACAGTAGTCTGCAAAAGAATGAATGTTCCCATGACGCTTGTAGACAATGGATCGGCTATTAACGTCTGTCCACTTAGGACTGCGAGGATGCTCAGCATATAGGATGAGGATTTAACTCCATCCACACAAGGAATAAGAGCTTACGATAATACTCGACGTCAAGCTCTTGGAAAAATAGCCTTAAATGTGACGGCAGAAGCAATAGAACATGCTACTACTTTTCAAGTGGTAGACATCAAAGCCTCATTCAATCTGTTGTTAGGACGCCCTTGGCTCCATGATCTAAAGGCCGTCCCTTCATCTCTCCACCAACAAGTGAAAGCTATAATTGGAGGAATCCCCATCACCATTGATGCTTTGCCAATGAGGATCAAGTTAATAGAGAATCCAATCATCAACGTGGAGCACGACGAAGATGATGAAGCCCTATGGGGCTTTAACGAAGAAGTCTCCTTAATCCAAGAGGATGAAAGGACATCTCTTTGCCACAACCCCCATTCCAACATGATTATCAACACTATGCTGAAAAAACAAGGACACTTCCTTAGGATGACCTTAGGAAAGAAGAAGGGGATAGCAAAATCGATAGAGTCACCTGGCCTCCCTAAACTAGATACTTTCGGACTTGGTTTCGAACCGACTCGGAAAGATCTCAAGCGAGCCCAGGACAATTTGAAAGCACGTAGGGACGCTCGCATTCAAAAGAAAGCAATTCCAATGGATCAGTACCCTCTTACGCTTAATGGTCAGTTTATAAAAGAAGGAGAGGACTATCCATGCCATGAATTTCCCGAACCATTTGTTGTAAATGGCATACGACAACCAGGATTCGAGATTTTCTTGGATTGCTATTTCACTGATGAAATCCCAATTCCCGTCCATAAGGAGAAAACATCTCCATGCTTTGACTTTAACGTCATGGGATTACTGTTTGGGCGAGAAAAGAATGAGCCAGCTTATGATGAAGACAACTCCTCACTCATTCAAACGGTCCTACAAAGCGAAAACTTCGATCCCTCGAAACTAATTACTCCAGCTGAAGGATTACTGCAAGGGTGGCGCAAGACTATCAAGGTGATTACTCCAAGTGGGAGGAAGATATCAATCACGACAGGACAAGGGCCAATGTTTGAAGAATCGTCAGGGTCAGAGTCAGAGTCTGATTAAGAGTCTTTCCCTTTAGAATCTTCTAGGTCTTTAGCTATAACGCCTTCCCTTCCTGTTTCTTCTCCTAGGATAGTTAGTGATCCAGTCCCTGAGGACATATCACTCTTTGATGTAATGATCTCAGAGTATAATAATATCGCTCATTCTCCTTACTTCTCGTGTTCTTCCCTAACCCAAGATGACGAACATTGCTTAGCTAACGATGAAAAAGATAAAGAATTTATTAAAGCAATGGAAACACTTGAAAAGAAAACACCAGTAATTGAAGAGACTGAAACAGTTGACATCTCAAATGATTAAAATCATATAGAGAAGTTAAAATCGGACTAACATTGAATAAACAAGAAAGAACCATTGCTTAAAGAATTTATCGATGTATTCGCTTGGTCATATGAAGATATGCCATGCATTAACAGAGAAATAGCTCAACACACTATACCATTAATTCCAGGAATGAAACCTGTAAAATAAAAGCTACGTCGAATGAAACCCGACGTAGCACTTAAAATAAAAGAAGAAGTTCAAAAACAAATAACTGCAGGTTTCATCAAGGTATCCAAATACCCCGAATGGGTCGCTAACGTCGTCCCAGTTCCAAAGAAAGATGGAAGGGTAAGGATGTGTGTCGACTATCGAGATCTAAATAAGGCAAGTCCAAAGGACGACTTCCCTTTGCCACACATCGATATTCTGGTAGACAACACAGCAAATCACGCGCTCCTCTCATTCATGGACGGATACGCAGGGTACAATCAGATTCTCATGGCGGAAGAAGACATGGAGCAGACAACTTTTATCACACCATGGGGCACTTACTATTACACGGTAATGCCATTTGGGTTGAAAAACGCAGGTGCTACTTACCAACGTGCATCAACTGCCTTGCTCCATGACATGATGCACAAAGAAGTCGAGGTATATGTAGACGACATGATTGTGAAATCAAAAGACCGTCCAGGCCATCAAGTAGCCTTAAGGAAATTTTTCGAAAGGCTAAGAAAATATAATATGAGGTTAAATCCCTCAAAATGTGCTCTTGGAGTAACCTCGGGCAAGCTCTTGGGATACGTCATAAGCTCTAGAGGAATAGAGATAGATCCAACCAAGATTAAAGCTATCATGTCAATGCCACCGCCTAAGACCGAGAAATAGATTCGAGGATTCATTGGCCGGTTACAATACATAAGTAGGTTCATATCAAAACTAACAACGATATGTGAACCAATCTTTAAAAAACTTAAGAAGAATGTACCAGTAATATGGGATGAAGAGTGTCAAAAAGCCTTTGACCGGATCAAAGCCTATCTCGCAAATCCTCCCGTATTAGCGCCAGCACTTCCCGGAATACCTCTTAGGTTATATTTGACGGTTACCAAAGAGACAATGGGAGCCATGCTAGCACAAGAGGTAGAAAACAAAGAGAATGCAATCTATTACTTAAGTAAGAAGATGCTCGAATACGAAACACTCTATACACCACTCGAGAAATTGTGCCTCGCTTTGGCGTGGGCCACAACTAAGTTGAGACATTACATGTTGGTGCATACCGCTTTCGTGGTATCTCGATTGGATCCACTCAAATACTTGTTCGAGAAATCAACGCTCAATGGACGTATTTCAAGATGGATAGTCAACTTAGCCCAGTTCGATGTACGGTTTATGCCACAAAAAGCTATTAAAGGATCTGTGGTGTCAGACTTTCTGGCAGACTTTCCAATAGAAGACTCGACACCAATACAGGACAGTGAATTTCCAGATGAAGATTTGATGGTCACTGAAGATGATACTTGGACCTTGTATTTTGACGGAGCCTCAAACCAAAAGGGATGTGGTGTCCGAGTGTTATTAGTATCACCTAAAGAAGAACACGTCCCAATTTCAATAAAGCTTGATTTCGACGTTACCAACAATGCTGCTGAATATGAAGCATGCGTGGTAGGCCTTGAAACAGCCCTGGCATTGGGAGTAAAGAAGTTAAGGATATTCGGAGACTCTTCTCTGATTATCAATCAAATATCTAAAAGGTGGAAAGTAAGGAGCGAAAGCCTAGCCCCTTAACAAACTTATCTAGAAACTCTTACCGATCAGTTAGAGAAGGTAGAATACACATATCTACCAAGAGAAGAAAACCAATTCGCTGATGCCTTGGCAAGATTAGCCTCAATGGTTAGGATTCCCACGGATATCGAGCAAATGCCTCTAACTATCGAAAAAAGGCACAAACTGGCATATATACAAGCTATAGAAGATGACAATCCAATCCAAGACGAAGATGAAGAACGAGAAGAAAAACCATGGTACACAGACATTCTCAACTATGTCACCAATGGAGAATACCCTCCTCACGCTGACAAAAGAGCTAAGCGAGCCTTGAGACTTTTGGCTTCTCAATATGTACTCATAGACAACGAGCTACATAAAAGGGTACCTAAAGGTTGAGCTCTCCTATGTGTAGGGAAGGTGGACGCACAAAGAATAATGAGAATGGTCCACGAAGGAATCTGTGGAACTCATATAAATGGCAAAATGTTAGTCCAAAAAATAATACGAGAAGGGTATTATTGGACTACCATGAATAGGGATTGCCATCAATATGTAAAAAGATGCCTTAAGTGTCAAATTTATGCCAATTTATAGCACGTTCCTCCATCTTTGCTCTACACCTACACATCACCATGGCCATTCTCTACATGGGGAATTGACATAATTGGCAAGATCACTCCTCCAGGGACAAGAGGCCATGAATTTATTCTAGTAGCGATTGATTACTTTACGAAGTGGGTTGAAGCACAATCATATGCTAAACTCACCGCAAAACATGTAGCACTTTTTATCGAGAGAAATATCATTTGTCGATATGGAGTCCCACATGAAATGATAAGTGACAATGGAACTCACTTCCAAGCCGAATGTGAAGAATTGCTACATAAATATGGTATCCAACATCATCATTCGTCCCCTTATAGACCTCAAGCAAACGGAGCAGTCGAGGCAGCTAATAAAAATTTAAAGACTATCATCGAGAAAATGAAAGAAAATTACAAGGATTGGCCTGACAAGCTTCACTTTGCATTGTGGGGCTATCGCACGTCAATCCGTACATCAACAGGAAATACACCATTTTCTTTGGTATATGGAATGGATGCCGTACAACCTGTCGAACTAGAAATACCATCTCTACGTATTGCGCTAGAAAGTAAACTCGATGAAGTCGAATGGACTAGGGCACGATATGAAGAATTGATCCTACTCGACGAAAAAACGACTAGAAGCTCTACATCACACTCAGTGTTATCAAACTCGTATGGCTAGACATTTTAATAAGAAGGTTAAGACAAGAAATATCAAAATAGGAGATTTGGTATTAAAGGCACTAAGGAAAAATGTTTTAGATCCAAGGGGAAAGTTTAGACCTAATTGATCTGGCCCCTACATTGTCAAAACAATCCTTTCAGGTGGTGCATCAAAATTAACTGACATGGATGGCAATGAATTCACAAACATGACCAATCTTGACCAACTTAAAAAATACTACCCATAATTGCTTGAGTAGGACACTCAAGAGAGCTACGTTCGACCTGATTCCTTAGGAAAGGATATGTAGGCAACCCATTACGGGTGCGGCCACTTTATTTTTTGACATCTCCGCATTCCATAATCAATAAAAAGTCAACAAAAGTCGGAAAAGCAACTGGCGTCGCAGAACAGAGCCTGGCGCCAGCAAAAGGCCATCAGCGCTAGACGACAGTATTGGCGCCAGCGCCAGACCTCAATATCTGGCGCCAATTCGCAATTATTGACGCCAATTCAGTAATAAATTCTGGGCGAATTTCGGCATTTTTCGGAAAATTTTCGACTTCCGTACTCGAAGAATTTCTGGAAAATCAATTTTTTCGGTTTTTTCATTGCTTTAATAAAACAAATTTAAAGTAAAAATTTAATTGAAAGCTGAAATTTCATTAATAAAATAAAATTGCATTGTTAATGGAATTTAAATAAAGCTGAAATAAATTAACTTTAAATAAAAACTAAGAATCTAATAAATCGAAAGCTAAGCAATGTTCTAATCTTTCTTCTCCTTCTTTGCTCTTTTCCAATTCTTTTCTGCCTCCTCCTCTTCATCCATTACTTTCGCTAGTAGGCATCCTTTAGAGGACCTACATTCAATCTTGGAATGGATTGTTTCCCCTTCCGCTAGCACCCCATGCTTCTTTTCCACCCAAACCTTTTTGTCTGTAGTGGTAGCTTTCCTTTTCCCCTTGTCTTTAGTAGAATTCTTCTTCTTAGGCATTATAGGTGTCTTGAACTCAATTCTTGCACCTAAGCGTTCCTTGGCCGGTGTCACCTTGTCACCTAGACGATTCTTCACATCAGTTCTACCCTGATCAATTGAAGACTTCTTCAGCAACCACTTCTTTACATCATTAGGCAAAGAAGGGGGAACCTTTTGGGTAATCACTTCCCATAAAGGTCTAGCGCTCCAGTACGTGTCAAATTTATCTACTTCTTGAGATATGGGATACTCATAAAGAGGACGAAGATCCCCGGAAGGAATATTTTGAAGCAAGCCATATTGTCTCTTTACTCTGCAGGGATAATAATATGTCATGAGAGACAAGCTTGGAAGACGGCATAAAGGTTGCTTGTTAACACCAACCATCCTTTTTATTTTCCACCATGGGATGACCCACTTGATAGCAAAGTCACGTGATTCAAAGACTTTCTTCCATCCATGGCGCCCAATTTAAGGGATGCGCTTCTTTCTTCTTACAAAGCAAGTGGGTGTATAACTTTCAATGTCGTCCGGAGGGCTAATTAATCCTAGCCTTTCCATTAGCCACATCTGAAAAAAAAAAACTCAATGGAAATAAATCAATATTACAATACAAAAATATATTTTTTTAATTTCTGCAATTAAAAATATTATTTTTCTACCTGTAATAAAATTGGAGAACCGCGAAGAGGTGCTTTTGGGTCCCTTTTCAACTCATCTAGACCAATTATAGTCTCTCCAACTATTAAAGGCATCGAATTTCTCCCTGATTCAATTTGTTCTAGCACAGTGGTTATAATTGATCGACCCTCATTAATTTTACCACTACTAAGAAAATATTGATTAAGCATGCAGAATAAGAACGCCCTTCTTCTATATATGTGAAGAGATTCAGAAAGCGGTTTATCAAAATAATAGCGTGCGAATTCTTTTAAGTTCACCACGTTTCCATTCACTATCCTTGATAAATCCCTTTCTTTCAAATTAAAGAAGCGCTCAAAATCCTTATAGTAATATGTATCTACTCTAGGGATCACTACCAGGTCTATTGCAGGGAAGCCTAAAATAGCACCAAATTCCTCTGGCAAAGGGCTAATTTCATCGTACCCTATTCTAAAACAATGTGTGTCAATGTTCTAATATTCTAAAGCGGTATGTATGAAGTCTATGTCTAGATCTACCCCTTTTATGCCATATATTCCCCCCAAGTGAAATAAATCCAATTCTTTTCTTTCTCTAGCATTGAGAGATCGACACCATTCATGAGAATATTGGGTGAAGGTTTTAGTGGGTAAAGACATGATTACTATTTTTTCTAAAGAGAAGAATAATTTTTTCGCTGGAATTATGTGAATAATCGACTGAGCAGGGGGCTATTTATGCACAAATTTCGAGGAATTTCAACCTGACTGGAATACGTAGTCAGCGTCAATTAGCGTCACACACCCGAAATTGGCGCCACACAGCAGTTCTTGGCGCCACACGCTAGCAATAGCACCTGGCGCCACGCGCCACAGGCTGGTGCCAGCTGGCGCCAAGTTAGCAGGACAACCGCGTGTGCTCATTTTGCGTTTTGATATTAAATCGGAGTCGGTTAATGACTTTATGGCCCCGTTTTAATTCCTTCTAAATATATTTCTATCCTTTTCTAAATTAATTAAATATAGCAATTATGTTTAGTTAATTTTTTATTCTTTTTTTTGGATTTTATATTAAAATTCAAAAATCAGCCTTTCTCTCCGTTTTTATTTTTCCTTTTTATTTTTTCCTTTTGGGGGAGAGATTCGGATAATACCCTCCATCAATAATAAAAATGACGGAATTTTTGCGTAAAATTGTTATCATATTTGCACACACTAACATACACTAACATAATAATAATACATAATAATAGATTTACAGAACAGAGTGTCTAAATAACAAGTCAAGGCAAAGTTCTATAAAAAGTCAAAATAAAATGCATATACAGAAATAAACTACGGCGCCGGAGGACGTAGGACCATCATGCCATAAAACTGCGCCGTCCGAGGAGTCACCTCTCCACCAACTTCAGCCTCAGCACCAGTCCCAGTCTCCGTAGGAGGAGGGAAACTCAAAACAGGACCGCTCCAGCCAAGGCCAACCTGAGGCTGAGACCGCGGAGGCTGCTGCAATGACGAGCCAACCTCGTACATCCCACCACCTCTAAAAGCCGAGGTAGCCTCTCCTAATGGTGCAGTCGGAACCTCCTCAGAAGAAGACCCTGAGCCCTCAGCAACGTCGGCTCGAGCAGCCTCGGAACGACCACCTCTACCTCCTGACGAAGTGCGACGACGTCTCGAGCTAGACCTCGCCGGATCTCTTCGCCCCTCAGGCCTCGTACGGATGTGAGAAGCAATCGGCTGACCCTGCAAAAAGAAATAAATCAGAAACAAGGTGAAAATTGAAGCATAGTGTAGAAATAATAAGTAAAGAAAAGTTACCTCTCGGACAGCGTCGTCTCGACGACAGGTAGCTGCATTCCTCATCCGGACGAGTTGGCTCCGGAAGGCATCTATGCATCGTGCCATATCCGAAACCACCTCGCGTGAGAACTGTCGAGGAAAGTTAAGTCAGTAAAAATGCATGATAACTGAATACAAGATTCTGAATTAGAACTAGACTTACCCTGGTCTGGTGACGAGGAATCGACCGCTCCACGAAGCGCTCGCCCTCAGAAGCCGGAGAAATCATCTCCTCGATCGGCCCGTACATCCCCTGGTAGTGGATTGACATACGGGGTGGCACAAACTCAGTGGGACCATCCTGATAAAACAGAAAGAAATCAGTAAGGTGTTACTTGGGGGCTACTCAGCGAAAAACAAAAAGCCAAGAATCTTACCCTCACATCCTCGGCCGGCACGGGGGCTGGAGCTAACAAAGGAAGTAGCTCCTCAGCATAACTCCGCCCAAGGATCACATGGGACCGCCAAAGAGAACCAGGCTCCTCAGCCATGCTCGACAACTCTCTCTCGTCGAACATGTGGCGTGGTGGAGGAACAGGAACGACAAAGACATCGGAAGAGTGCTGTCTAGCAACACTCTCTCCTAAATACGCAACTGCTCCGTAGGTCCCCAGAAAGTAACGACGCTCAGCAGAGTACTGTGCAGCTAATCTTGGGACTGTCCAACCACCCCATGGTCGGTATACTACCTCAGGTCCCTATAAAAATACCAATCGGGTAAGAACATGTATAAAACATCGCAGAAGAGCAAGATAAGCACCAAAAATCGCACCGAGATGATCCGACTCCGGACACGTGCAGTAGACAGGTCCACATGGTGGCCGCCCCAAGAGGCGCTCACCGGATACCCCCTCGGCGATGGTCTCGCCGGCGCAATGGAAGGAAAGTATTCATAGAACCAGATTTACAAAGGCTAAAGCATGAGTAAATACAAACTAAACATATAGGGCTAAATTTTATAGGGAATAATGTTTACCTCTACAACTTTCCAGAAAGCGGACAAAGCGACATTCATCCTAAGAGATCGGTGGCGACACGAGTCCCTCAGTGCGCGAACGAAGTCAGTATAGGCCAAGCTGGCCCAGTCATAAGTCCCGATCCGCCGAAGATCGCGAACAACAGGGAGATAGTAAAGCAATGCCCTACTACCCCTATCAGGGGAGAATGTCCCTGAAAATAACATCAGCACAAAGATGCGCACCCGCTGCTCTCGAGTGGTCGCATCGTCATCAAGAGCCGCTGCCAGCGTCGAGCGGCGAATCCCTTTAGCACTAAACTGAGTCGTCTCGACCTCAGCTCGGGTCCGAACAGCAATCGGCCCCAGTAGTTCCTCGACCTCTGGAGAAAAGACGTCGATACCGCCGTCGAATGGCAGCGGCACAGAAGAGAACTCCAGTCCTATGATGAGACTGAAGTGACCATCATCTAACCCCATGGAAAATGAAATGTGTTGGTGGTGTCCCAAAAGAACTCCACCAGAGCGGGTACTACGTGGTGACCCCCGCTGGAGGCGACCATAGCCTCGGAGGTCTCAAACAGGGCAACCAACCCGCAAGACTCCCATAGGAGTCTCGTCTCTCGATCTTTGGCAATATGCATCCTATAAAAATCTCCGAGACCATCGCAGCCAGAGCCGTGATGTCGCGTCCTTCCCGGCTCGGTTCCCCGTCTCACCCTCTCAGAAATGTGGTGGACAGGGGCAAAGAACAAGGTCTGCTCATCCCACTCTGGGAACTGACTAAGCGAAGTGGACGGTGTAGTGTCGTCCTCCACGGGCTCATGCTTCCGTCTAGTGTTTCGGGACTGTGAACCGGAGCCTCGTTGTCTAGTCATGCTACATTGTGCAGAATCATCATAAATCAAGGTTCTATAGTATCTAAAGGTTTTCCTAGCCGCATGATACTATGTTAGCAAAAACAGAGTACGTGGTACTAAAACAGAGCACAAATTCGAATTGAGCATGATAAGCATTTTTCAAGCAATCAAACAATTTCTTGCAACACTATAGTGATTATTGTGACAAATTGAACAAGAATTGCTAGCAAAAACATCAAGAACGAGCCACATTGTTTTTCACGACCTTAAGAGGTCCAACAATGGCGGATTGCTCATTTCTTCGCCAAATTGAGTCAAACAAGTCTCAAATTACTCCCAAGGCAATATACAAACATAAACAAGCAATTTCATGGCATAAAACTTGATAAACAAAGCAAATTGAGCATTATAAGTTTCGAATTTTCATGAAATTCGTGAATGAACATGCCAATTATTCATAAAAACCGGTGTGAGTTGGAAGGAAACTTACATAGATCGGGAATATGGATGAAAAGAGCTTGGATTTGCAACAAATTTGAACGAATTCGGTTGAGAAACGAATGAGCAACGATCAATTGAAGTTTCGACTTCTTTCGAGCAGCGTTCGCAACAAACCAGAGCACGAAATGAACTGAAAACGGGAATTTTAAGTGATTCCCGTGCTGGCGCCAGTCCCTAGGCATTGGCGTCACATTATGTTCTTGGCGCCAGACGCCAATTTCAGCGTATGGCGCTAATACGATAAAACTGGCGCTGATCGATTTTCGGCGACGCCAAAGCAGCCAGCCAACTTTTGGGGTAGTGCTAGCCTTCTGCAATATATTTTGGGTTCCTTGGTACGCCAGTTAGCCCCTCTGAGCAATTTGACATGATTAGGTAATCGGCTTGATTACATGAAGTGATCGACCTGATGAAAAGATCGTCTCACTAAGCTTAAAGCGCCAAAGCATTGGCTCATTAGCAAAAGGCACCGACATACAGGTTCATTAGCAAAAGGCACCGACATACAGGTTCATTAGCAAAGGGTACCGACATATAGGTTCAAGAGCAAAGAGCGCCGACGTACAGGCATAGCAAAAAGCAAAGTTCAGGCGAACTTTTAAAGATCGACGGACGTGGATCTTCGGTATTTTCCTTTGGGAGATTATCGCATCAAATGAGGATGACTTCAAGAGAAGATGTCTTCGACATCATTCCCTAGCTTGCGGAAAGTTGTCACAAACAAATGAAGGTAATTTCGGGCAAAATTGTCTTCGATCATAGTTCCTAAGGCATGGAAGATGATCATAATGCGGATGAGAATTATTTCAAGAGAAACAATTTTCGATGGTATTCCCTTGGACGTGGAATATTATCACGGCGGAGAGGATAGTTTCAGGCGAAGCAATCTTCTAATTTGGAAGCAGTTACAAGGCATAGCGGTTTTCAAGCGGGATGACATTCTCTAGCTTGCAGGAGGTCATCAAAGCAATCGGTTACTTTCAGAGACGCGTGCTTGACGGTGCAAGATACGCGTTTCTTAACTCTTTTATCTGTTTAACTAATACTAGTTTTGCAGGTATCGACGTTACAAGACCGATTTAGGATCGCAGAACGTTCTGAATCATTCTCCGTCCCTATCGATACTTTGACTTTCGTTTTTCGAAACTTGCGTTTCTCCAAACTCAGTCAATGTGGGGGCTTCTGTAGACACCCATTTGTGTCTCCCCAAAACCAAACCCAATGATGAGTGCCTTTCACGTCGAATCATAATCGAATGAAACGAAAGTGTGGAAAGGTCTAGTGTTGCGGAAAGTTTTATTTCTTTTCTTTTATCTTCTCTCTGTTTTTGAAAACTTTATTTTAAGGAAAACAGCCAATCCAGTTTGGTTGGTCCATGAAATGATTCCAATAGTGGTGTAGTTGGATGGGGCTTGCAAAGACCTTTCCAACGATATATTATAAGCCCAATTCCGATGAATATTTAGGAATATATGGCCAATTTACTAAACTGGGCCCGGTTTGAGTTTTAAGTACGACCCAATGATCTAGGGGAGGGCCTAATATGATTTATCATTCCTAATGTAATTAGGAATGGTTTTGGTCTTCTAGAACATTCTAGAAGGTTCTTATCATTCTTAATTCAATTTGGATTCTTTAGAGTTTTAATTAGATCAAATAGCATTTTCGACTGAAATTATATTATTTTATCTTCCAGTACGATAAAATTGTCAGATTTTCGAAAACGTGTTAAAAGCCGATTTGGCGTCCAAACCCAGGCCTTGGCGCCTGGAACCAGGTTTGGCGCCAGACGCCAGCCATTGGCGCCTGGCGCTAGCCATTGGTCCTGGCGCCAATGAGCCAGGGCTGGCGCCAAGTTGTTTTTGCGATCTTCAGACTCTGTTTTGATAAATTATCTTTTTGGCCGATTTTCTCTATAAATATCGTATTAAAAACTCGGTTTTGGAGGATGGATTTACATATATCATTCACCAATTCTCTTTATTCTTAAGTCTTCATCAACTATCTTCATCATTCACCAATTAGCATTCATCTACAGTCAAATAATCCTTTTCACTCATCTCTTTTCTTCGATTTTCATCATCTTTCGTTCTTTCTTTCTAAACTTTATTCTTTAACACAAAATTCCGCATTCACAAGATCTTGATACACCTAGCCATATTCGAAGTTGCCTTCGCCCTAGACGTGAAAGGATTTAATATCTGAGGGTTTGGTCCCAAATCTCTATTTCAATTATTTAATTTAATTGCTTTGTTTATTATTTTCCTTGAAGTTACTAACGCGTGTATTTTGTAATTAGAAAGAGGTACGAGGCATCCAAGTAAGTACTTTATTGATTAATTGATTTCATGATGTAGATATCATGTTTATATTATTTTTATTATTCCTAGTATCATGTATAGGGTGTTTTTAATATTAAGCGTGATTAAGAATATGATGCTTCCCATGTTCTTTCTAATATTTATGATTATAATTGATGATGATTATTTATTATGTTGCTTGATATGCATATTATTATAATATTGTTATTGCTTGATCACCTTTTATTGCAGGTTAAAGGGAATTGGTATTTGCAACCATGCTTAATAAGATAATTAATAATCTTGTTAGGTTAATTGTGATTATAATTCAAGTGATCGCCAAGAATAGTTTGTTTGTGCATTAAATTCAACCAACATAGATTAAACAGGTTTAGGGTTAATCTTATTGTTTGTATGTTAGTCAGAAAGCGCACATGAATACGAGCAGAATAAAGTAGAGGCCTATTATTAGGGCAAGTTCAATCTCTTTTAGGTTGGATTTGTACCATCATCCCCGAACCCTATTTTGGTTCATGACCTTATGGATTTGACGATCTCTTGGATCGTTAAGGGGTGTAACCTTCACCTCGTGAACGGTTTACAAGTTCCTTAAAAACTTGTTGGCGACTCTTTTGCTCTATCTTCTTCCCTTTTGGACACCACCGTACTTTAGTGTATGATCATAGTGGGGTTCAAGCTAGTGGGATTTTTAAAGGCTCAAAAATATTCTCTACAATACCTTTAAGGACGTCTATGATATTGGATTAATATTGAAGACAACCTAGCTAAACAAAAAGCTGCTAATAATAACTCCAACAGTGGCAGGAAAGGCAAGAAGAACGAAAATCCTTCTTCTTCCAAAACCACCCACTCAGATAATGTTAGTACTTTTAATTTGAGTGTAGTCCTTGCTATGAACAACCAAGGGCAAAAGAAACCATTTAGGAAGAATTTTACTCCTATTGGTATGAGTTATGACATCGCATTCGATCGACTGAATGTAAAAGGTCTTATAACTCTTATTGGACCATTTGGGGACCCACCAGTCGAAAAACAAACAGCTAACTGGAACCCCAATGCACAATGCAAATATCACCAAGGTAGGGGACATCTCACTGAGAATTGTTGGAAGCTTAAGGAAGCTATCCAAGATTTGATTGATAATAATAATCTATCATTGCCCTCTGCAAGTAAGAAGCCAAGCATCAACAATGCACCTCTCTCCAATTCCTTGGCCATCTCTGATGAGGAAAACCAGGTTGATCCCTCATCTCTCATCAAACTTGTCGAAGAAATTCATTCTATCAAAGAAGAGGAGGAAACCTTTTTCGATGTCATGGATGATTTTCCTTCCGAACAAAAATTGCAACTAAGGAAGAAGTGCAAATTCTTATATGGTCAATGTGGGAGGGAATGGACTTACTACGTGAAGCTATTGTATTAGCAAAGAAACAAGGAGAGGAACTTCAAAACAAGTATGCTAAAGCTCCACCCATGAAGAAGAAAGCATTCGCTCTCCAAGTAATTGACACACCCAAGAAGAGTAATAAACTCTATACTCCAATGGGGACTTCCTATGCTAAAATGTTCAAAATGCTCTCCGAGAATGGTAAGGTCAAACCTCTCGAATGGAGACCATTTGAATATCTAAAGAGGACAGACATGTTTTACTGTCCATACCATCAATCAGGGGGGCATACCATTGAAAACTGTTTTAAATTCAAAGATTTAATTTAGAAGATGATTGATGACAAGAAGCTAGTTTAAATCCCACAAGAACAAGAGATAAGCATTAAGGGGGTTTGGGACAGTGATGATGAAGACTTCTACCTTAAGGACATGGAAGAACCTCCACTTTCAATGTCATATTCAATAGGTGATTTTTGGGATGAAGAAGATTCACCCATAGACGTCCTCACAAGATCCGGGAGAATGTAAGCTCCCATCTCTACATAACCTATTCCTACCGTGCAACAAGTTCCCATACCTATCATAGAAGACAATGATATTGTCAAACAATTCAAGAAGACCAAGGTCGAAATGAACGTATGGAAACTCCTAGCTACATCCCGGGAACATAGGTTGGCAGTAATGGATGCCTTGGATGAGATAGGGATAGATTCCGACACCACTCCTGAGGGGTTGGATAACTTCCTTACGAGTGATATCCCTAGTCCTATCAACTTAATCACCTTTTCTGACAAAGACTTACCTCTAGAAGGTGACAAGAATTATAAGGCCCTAAACCTCACAGTAGTCTACAAGAGAATAAACGTCCTAATGACTCTTGTAGACAACGGATCGACAATTAATGTCTTTCCACTCAGAACTGCGATGATGTTAGGCATAAGGGATGAAGAGTTAACCCCGTCAACACAAGGAATAAGAGCCTACGACAATACTCATCGCCAAGCTCTAGAGCCTATGAATGTAACGGCGAGAGCAATAGAACATGCCACTACCTTCCAAGTGGTAGATATTAAGCTTCCTTCAACTTATTGTTAGGATGCCCTTGACTTCATGACTTCAAGGTCGTCCCTTCATCTCTTCACCAACAGATAAAATCCATAGTTGGAGGAATCCCTATTACAATCGATGCTTCACCTATGAGGATTAAAGCTGTTGAAAATCCGATCATTAATGTGGAGCACGATGAGGATGATGAAGACTTATGGGGCTTTAATGAAGAGGTATCCTTAATCGAGGAGGATGAAAGGACCCCTCTTTGTCACGACCCCTACTCCAATATGACAGTAAATGCTGTTCTCAAGAGACAGGGGCACTTTCCTGGAATGACTCTAGGAAAGAAAAAGGAGATAGCAAAACAAATGGAATTACCTGGCCTCCCTAAATTAGATACTTTCAGACTTAGTTTTGAACCGACTCGGGAAGATCTTAAGTGAGCCCAGGAAAGGTATAAGGCACGTAGGAGCGCTCGCACCCAAAAGTAAGCAATCCCAATGGATTAGTATCCTCTTACTCTCAATGGACATTTCATAAGAGAAGGAGAGGACTATCCATGCTTTGAATTTCCCGAACCTTTTGTTGTAAATGGCATAAGACAACCTGGGTTCGAAATCTTTCTGGATTGCTACTTTCTAGATGAGATCCCAACTCCTATTCACAAGGAGAAAGCACCCCCATGCTTTGACTTTAATGTCATGGGACTACTCTTTGGGCGAGAAAAGGATGAGCCGAGATATGTAGAGGACAATTCCTCGCTCATCCAAATGGTCCTACAAATAGGGCTGGAAAAAACTGACCCGACCTGATAACCCGACCCGAATCCGACCTGAAAATAGCGGGTTAGGGTTGAGTTTTTCAACCCGATTAATTAAATGGGTTGACACGAACCTGACCTGAAATTAAATTGGTTAGGTTCAGGTTGAGAATTTCAACTCGAAAACGACATGTGTAACCTGAAAAAAAAAATTATTGGATCAAAATACATGGTAACAGTAACATTTTTGCGTGAAACTAGTTTATAAGCTACAAGCCCAACTAAGTGAGCCCAATATTAACCCTAACTATATATAACATTTTCAATCTCATTTCCTCACATTCTCAAAGATAGCCGCTTCACTCTCACTCTAAGTTTCTCACACTCTCTCTCCCCTTCATAAATCTCTTTGTTGCGTACTCCTCTAGAGGTAAGAGTCAAGAGTCAAAAGTTAATAGCAGATCTCCTTAAATCCTCAAATGGATTAGCTCCATAGCTTCGAGTTTGACAATCCCAAATAAATAGCTCGAACTAAAGTGACTACTTATAATCTATTCTTTCTCCCTGTCTTCTTCTAAGTTTTGTTAAGCTATTGATTTTGTAACTTTACTTGCTTGTGATTTCAACTTAGTTATAATTATTGTTGGTTTTTAATTCGATTGTTGTTATTTTCATGCAAATAAATTGTTCAAACTAGTATACAAGTATAAATTATTATTCTATTTATTTATTTTTTCTATTTTTCGTTTGTTTAACTCATATTTTCTGGGCTTATGAGCAATTTCACGCATATGCCAATATGCCATATTAAATTGGTACTTAGATTGTGGATTATAGCTTTGAAATTTGGAAAAAAGTAGGTTTTTCAAGTTGTATTTAGGTAAAGAAAACAGATTTAGACAAAAAAAAAATCAGGTCATAATGTTATTTTCGGGTTGACCCGAACCCAAAAATAACAGGTTCAGGTTGGGATTTGTTAACCGAAAAGTTAAATGGATCAGGTTCGGGTTGGGAGGTTTCTGACCCAAAAATAGGTGACTTGAACACGAACCCGACCCGACCTGATTCGATTGCCATCCCTACCTACAAAGCGAGAACTTTGACCCTTCAAACTTATCTCTCCAGCGAAAGGTTTAGTGCAAGGATGGCGTAAGACGGTCAAGGTGACTACTCTGAGTGGGAGAAAAATCTCGATAACAATAAGGCAACGACCAATGTTTGAAGAGTCGTCAGAGTCAGAGTCGGAGTCTTTTCCTATAGAGTCTTCCAAGTCTTTAGCTATAGCATCCCCTGTCTCTAATTCTTCTATTCCTAGGATAGTTAGTAACCAAGTCCCTGAGGACATTTCCCTTTTCGATGTAATTATTTTAGAATTCAATAATATGTCTTCTTCCTCTTACTCCTCGTGTTTTTCATTAATCTAAGATGACGAGCATTGCTTAACCAACAACGAAAATACAAAGAAATTATTAAAGCAATGGAAACACTTGAAAAGAAAACACTGATAATTGAGGATACTGAGACGGTTGATATCTCAAATGATTCAACCATTAAAAGAGAAGTTAAAATCGGATTAACGCTTAATGAAAATGAAAGAACCGATTTAATTAATCTACTAAAAGAATTTATCGATGTATTTGATTGGTCATATGAAGATATGTCAGGCATTAATAGAGAAATAGCTCAACACACTACACCACTAATTCCAGGAATGAAACCTGTAAAACAAAAGCTGCGTCAGATGAAACCCGGCGTAACTCTTAAAATAAAAGAAGAAGTCCAAAAACAAATAACTGCAGGTTTTTATTAGGGTATCCAAAAACCCTGAATGGGTGGCAAATGTGGTCCCAGTTCCGAAGAAGGATGGAAGGGTAAGAATGTGTGTCGACTATCGAGATTTAAATAAGGCAAGTCCAAAGGACGACTTCCCTTTACCACACATCGATATCTTAGTAGATAATACAGCAAATCATGCGCTTCTCTCATTTATGGATGGGTACGCATGATACAATCAAATTCTCATGGCAGAAAAAGACATGGAAAAAACAACATTCATTACACCATGGGAAACTTACTGTTACACGGTAATGCCATTCGGGTTGAAAAACGCGGGTGCTACTTACCAACGAGCAGCGACTGCCCAACTCCATGACATGATGCACAAAGAGGTTAAAGTGCATGTAGATGATATGATTTTCAAATCAAAAGATCGTCCAGGACATCAAGTAGCCTTAAGAAAATTCTTCGAAAGGCTAAGAAGATACAACATGAGGTTAAATCCATCTAAATGTGCTTTTGGAGTCACCTCTGGCAAGCTCTTGGGGTATGTCATAATCTCTAGATGAATAGAGATAGACCCAACCAAGATCAAGGCGATCATGTCAATGCCACTGCTCAAAACCGAGAAACAAATTTGAGGATTTATTGGCCGGTTGCAATATATAAGTAGGTTCATATCGAAATTAACAACGATATGCAAACCAATATTCAAGAAGCTTAAAAAGAATGTGCTAGTGATATGGGATGAAGAGTGTCAAAAAGCCTTTGAAAAGATAAAAGCCTATCTCGCAAATCCTCCCGTATTAGCACCAGCACTTCCATGGATCCCTCTTAGGTTGTACTTAACAGTCACCAAGGAGACAATGGGGGCTATGCTTACACAAGAAGTAGAAGGTAAAGAAAATGCAATCTACTATCTAAGTAAAAAGATACTTGAGTATGAAGTACGTTACACACCGCTTGAGAAATTGTGCCTCACATTGGTGTGGGCCACAACCAAGCTAAGACATTACATGCTTGCGCACACAGTCTTTGTAGCTTCTCAAATTGATCCACTTAAATATCTATTCTAAAAGTCTACACTCAATGGGCGCATATCAAGGTGGATGGTCAATTTAGTCCAGTTCGATGTAAGATTCATGCCTCAAAAGGCTATCAAAGAAGCTGTGGTCTCGGAATTCCTAGCAGTTTTTCCAATAGAAGATTCGACGTCGATACATGACAATGAATTTCTAGACGAAGACTTGATGGTCACAGAATATGATACTTGGACTTTATACTTTGATGGAGCCTCAAACCAAAAGGTATGTGGCGTTGGAGTACTCTTCGTATCACCTAAAGAAGAGCACGTTCCAATCTCTATAAAGCTAGATTTCAACGTTACCAACAACGCTGTTGAATACGAGGCATGCGTGGTAGGCCTTGAAAAAAATTTGGCATTGGGAGTAAAGAAATTACGAATATTCGGAGACTCTTCATTGATCATCAACCAGATTTCTAAAAGATGGAAAGTAAGGAGTGAAAGTCTAGCTCCTTACCAAACTTATCTAGAAACTTTCACCAATCAGTTAGAAAAGGTAGAATACACCTATCTACCCAGAGAGGAAAACCAATTTGCTGATGCCTTGGCAAGACTAGCCTCAATGGTTAGGATTCCTACAGAAATCGAGCAAATGCCTCTAACCATAGAAAAAAGGCATAATCGGCCTATATCCAAGCCATAGAAGATGATGGAGTGGTCCAAGATGAAGAAAAAGGAGAAGAAGAACCGTGGTATATGGATATACTTAATTACGTCACCAAAGGAGAATATCCTCCTCATGCTGACAAAAGAGAAAATAGAGCATTAAGACTCTTGGCTTCCCAATACGTACTCATAGACAACGAGTTACATAAAAGGGTTCCTAAGGGTCGAGCTCTCTTATGTTTCTTGATATTATTTATTGTTATTGCTTGATCATGCCTTTTATGCATGTTGAAAGGGAATTTGTACTTGTAATCACGCTTAATAAGATAATTAATAATCTTGTTTAGGGTTAATATGATTATAATTTAAGTGATCGCCAATAATAGTTTTATTTGTGCATTAATATTCAATCAACATTGATTAAAAATGTTTAGGGTAAACCTATTGATTGCATGTTAGTCCGAAAGCGCACATGAATACGAGAAGATTGAAGTAGAGGCCTATTATAAGGGCTGGTTCAATCTCTTTTAGATTGGATTTGTACCTTCATCCCCGAACTTCCAGTCTTGGTTCCAGACGTATTGGATTTAACGATCTCCTGGATCGTTAAGGGGTGTAACCTTCACCCTGTGAACGGTTTACATGTTCCTAAAACTTGTTGGCGACTCTTTTGCTATAGCTTCCTTCCCTTTGGACGCCACCATGAGTAAGTGTATGATCACAGTGGGGTTCAAGTTTGGGGTAATGCTTGAAATATTCCCTACAAATTATATCACATCATATTCATGGTCATGCATAAAGTATCTCTAATAAGGTGATCACCAATATTATAAAACTGACCATAATTTAAATATTAAAAGAAAAGTGATTGGATGTGATATTAATAATTCGGCCATCCGGGGTTTGATAAATTCCCGTTATGAAAACATGAAAGAAATAATGTGCTGACGCTCTCTCATGTTAAATACATGAAATAAATAAAATGGAAAGACATAACAATGAGATTGAGTTATATTTGGATTGTGATTTTTAATAATTTGTGTTAGAAGAAAAGTTCAAGAGATAATACATTAGTTTTTGTGAATAATTGGTGGCCAAAAGTTCACTAGAATAATTTATATGTTGACAAATATTAGGTGACCAGAAGCTCGCCACATACAAGTTATATGTGGTAATTTTAAGTAACTAGTATCATACTATCAATGTTTCTAGTGATCCCGAAGATCACCACCTAGTGAAATTACAAGAAAGTATATATCTGTATAACAATTCTCTTGATTGGGGCTATTGTATGTCAGCACATAAGGAATAGAATAAGAAATTGGCAACTGCACAATTTATTACCCCCTATTAATATTGATCTCTATAAGAGAACAAAATTTCATTACTCTCTAGAAGAGATAGAACTTTGTTGAATATATATGATTATCCTACGAGATGAAATTTGATGGACATGAAATTATATTCTAAGTTGGTGAAGAATTTTCCCAATATTTGAGATATTTTACCAACTTAGGGAGAAGAATTGAAGTAAGTTGGCAAAATTATAAAACTATAATTAGTTGATCCCTCTAATGATACTTTGTAAAAATACATGCCAACTTTTGGTTGCAATCTATGATTTGATTTGTATACCGTTATGACCCATCTAGAGAAATAGAGAGATGTATTTTTCTTATAGTGATAATGATATTATGTGCATACATTAAGATAGATCTTGCCAATATGTGATATATGGCAAGACAGTGCAATTGATAAAGAATAATAATTGTATATTAATACCATATTGTGAGAAATACCCTTGATAGGTGGTATAGATATCTGAATTATTATAATAGATGGTCTATTATGTACGAAATGTTATGATGGTACCAACAATGAGAAATGTATTCAGATATCATTATAAAATAGCATGCGAAATGTACATTAAAATAATTTTATGATATCGATACACAAAGGAACCGATGAATAATATGCATATGCATGATATAATGGACTATTGAGTAAGGGATCTAAAACATATGTCCATTATGATGTCGACATAATGATAATCATCAAAAGTTTATCATGGACCAGAAGTCCAATGAAATATGAATTTTTAAATCCACACTGTACAGTGTCTTGCATTAATTTGAGTCTTATACCCATGCGCATGCGTGAGTCATAGGTTAATGGATTGGTTATTGCATGTTTAGGAAATTGTTAGATACATTACTCATTATGTATTTTGTTCAATATCTTATCATGATTCGTATATCTCATATTTCATGCACTAGCTAGTTTCTATATAATAATTGTGGTATGTGCTAATGTCTGTCCTACTATATACAACGTTGATGGGAGCTTACAAAGAAATATTTATACTCCAATGGGCTTACACTAGTGATGAAATTATTGATGACGTCGATTTAATAATAGCTTGTTATGTTTCATGTAAGAAGAGTTCCTGAATAATTTATATACGACGTATTTAAATACACACCCTACATATATTATATCTTGAATATTGCAATTATTATCAAACTCAAGAAAAGTCTATATGACTACATCATCGATATCTCAACCTAATGTTTGAGTATATGAGGTTCAACAAGTCTCTGTATTCATTGGCAAATTCTCATATAAAAAATGAAATGTCTAATTAAATAATGGAGTTGAGATACCATTTAGTGAGAATAATATTCTTATGGTCCAGAAGAGCCATGAGCAAAATAAGTAATTAGTTTAATTTCTTAATTCTTATGATACTGTAAAATGAAATATATATGATGATAATAAGTGTTTCCAAGAAATTATATTTGGATAATGTGATCAATTATTGATCATCGTTTTGTAGTATATATGACCTCCAGTAGAAGGCATACATCTAATTGTTATGATAATTCGAAACAAAACTATCAAATGAAATAGTGGTAAACACTTTTATTATTTCCACAAGTATGAAGAAATGAAGACACCTAGATAAGTCCATTTGAAGATTCAAGTTCAATTTGAAAGGGTCAATCATCAAGAAATGGTGTTCTGTTACATAGAAGAAGTTACCTAACCATATCGCATGGGACTTATTGCACTGGAAGATTTTATGTTAATACGTTATGCATTCATGAGGGGTAACAAATACGCGCTGCACTCTTTTTCCCTTAACCATGGTTTTGTCCCACATTGGGTTTTCCTGGTAAGGATGTTAACGAGGCAGCATCCCAAGCATATTACGAAGAATGTTGTACTCTTTTTCCTTCATTAGGTTTTTATTCCACAAGGTTTTTCTTAAGGTTTTAACAAGGCACATTCTTAGATAATGGACATCCAAGGGGGAGTGTTATGAAATATATATTTGTTGATGCCCATTATACTCTGGTATCATTCCAGAACTTTCTAGATTTTAGGGTTTATTATTCCAAGAAAACCCTATCAGTTGTATTGTATCTATACATATCTATATATCCATTTTATGAAATACAAGTGGAACATACAGATTGATTTTCTCTCCATCTCTCATGTTTTCTACATATTTTATAACATACGCTTTATTAGTAAAAAACTGTTGTGAAATAAAGAGAATGAGAGAGAAATTGAGGAAAGAATTAATCAATCAATCATTCCATTGAGTGAGGAATCAGATATATATACACATGTACAATAGTTAGGGTTTTCTTAGAGAACACTAAACCCTAGATCTAGAATATTCTAGAGAATATAGGAATATAATGGTCCTCCACAAATATTTCATAACACTCCCCCTTGGATGTCCATTATCGAAGACTATGGCTCATTAAAACCTTACTAGCAAATACCCGGTGGGATAAAAACCTAATGAAGGAAAAAGAGTACAAGATTCTTTGTAATACGCTCGAAATGCTGCCTTGTAAAACCTTACCAGGAAAAACCCAATATGGGACAAAAAACATGGTTAAGGGAAAAAGAGTGCAACCCGTAATTTCTTTCACTGATGAATACTCAACTTGAGGTCTTCTAATGCAATGAATCCAATATAGTTGAGAGTCTTCTTACATGACGCAGAACTGTATCATTCCTTGATTGTTGATCCTCCTAAATCTTTAGATCTTTACGCGAACAAGTGAGTCTTCATATCACCAAACCTATTACAACAATATATGTGTTTGTCCATATTCTATTCGAAATCTCTGTTTAAAGTTTCCATATTCATTATACTTATGTATTCTTCTGGAGGCCGTGAATAATAGAAATTGATGATCATTATTATTTGATTAAACATTCCTTAATAATAATATGGCAACATATGATATTATTAACGTTGATTTTGCAATCTTGTATGAAATAATAGTATAACACGTGTAATTATATACATTGATTATGGTTCTTCTGGACCATGATAAAACAGTCTCACGTATAAGTATCTTGTTGATTCTTTAGAATATTTATAATTGACACGATAGTTCTCTTTCTGTCATTCATATACAAATAGTAATTCTCATTACTAACACTTATATGATCAAACTTCAGGTTGAGATGTAATGATGTAGTCACATAGACTAAAAGTTTAATAATAATTACAATATTCAAAATATAAATTTTGAAGGCTGGATTTATAAATGCGTCGCACATAAGTTCTTCCGGAACTCTTCTTCTTAAATGATTCATAACATGCAATTAAATCGGCGTCATCAATAATTTCATCACAATTATAAGCCCATTGGAATATTAATGTCTCTTTCTCATTTTCCATCAAAGTTGTAAATATGTCTTAATATACTTGGAATGAACATTGACACACACCACAATTATTATATATAAAGTAATTAATGCAATATGAAATATAGAAAATATGAAAACATATTAAACAAATAATACAATAAGTAATTCATCTAAAAATTTCAAACATATACAATGAATAATCCAGTTACCTATGACTCACAAATGCATACTCAAAATAATGCAAGACACTGTACAGTGTGGATTTTAAAAATCCATTTTTCATTGGACTTCTAGTCCATGATAAACTTTAATTATTATCATTATGTCGACATTAAAATGGACATATATTCCAGATCCCTTATTCAATAGTCCATTATATCATGCATATGCATTATTTATCGGTTCCATCATATACCGGTATCATCATATAATTCCTCAAGGTACAATTTTAATTTGCATGCTATTTTGACAATGATATCTGAATACATTTTTCACTAGTATCATCATAATTTTTCTTACATCATAGGCCATTTATTGTAATAATTCAGATATCTACACAATTTCAAGGGTATTTCACACCTGGTATTAATATACTATTACACTATTAAAAGTGTCAACTGCACTATCTTGCCATATATCACATCATTATTTTGGAACCGATTATACATCTACACTTCAAGTGTATTGATTTCAAGATTTCAAGTATATACAATTTGAAAGTTTTATCTCAATGTGCAACATATCTTGATAACATATGGACGAAAGTTGGCTTGAAAATATTTCAAATTACCAATATATATATAGGGATCATCAGTTTAACTAATATTTTCCAACTTACTCTAATTCTCCCATTAAGTTGGTAAAATATCTCATATATAGGGGCATCACAATTCTTCACCAACTTAGTATACAATTTGCAATAAAATTCATTTCATGGGAGGATCAGAATTAACAAAATTAATCTCTCAGAGGAATTATATTAAACAAGCTTTTATCTCTTCTAGAGAGCAATTTTAAATCATTTCTTCATTAAATATACATTGCATAACGCATATGTATTTATTACTAAATCTATTTTTCATAATTAGTTCTCTTCAGAAGATCAATAATTCAACATCAATGGGGAGACATATTTTGTGCAGTATAATTTCCTTCTTTTCCTATTGAGTATGTGCTGACATACAATAGCCCCAATCAATAGAATTGTTATACAAATATAAACTTGCTTGTAATTGTACTAGATGATGATCTTCAGAATCACTACAAACCTTGATAGTATGATACTAATTAAATATTCAAAATTTTTACATACAACTTGTATTTGGTGAACTTTTAGTCACCTATTACTGTTTTCTTTCATATAAAAATTTATTCAAAATGAATATAAGATGTCTTGAAATTTTCATCAATACAAATCATTAAAAATCACAATCCAAATATAGCTCAATCTCAATGTTATGTCTTGCCATTCAATTCATTTCACATATCTGACATAGAGAGATTTTCAGCACATTATCAAATAAAACTTATGGTTTCCATAACAGACATCTATTGAACCCGGATGGCCTAATTTAATTATTACATCCAATCACATCTCTGAAATTAAACTTTAGTCAGTTTTCCAACACTAGTGATCACTTTATTAAACTTACTTTATGCATGGCCATGAATATGATGTGATATTAGAACATCAGTATGTTTTTCTTTATACAATTGGCAAAACAATTAACTAATACTCATACTCCACTAGAGCATTGATTGTAATCTTGATACATGCTAATTGTAGGAAATATTTCAAGCATTACCCCAAACTTGAACCCCACTGTGATCATACACTTAAGCATGGAGGCGTCCAAAGGGATGGAAGATAGAGAAAAAGAGTCGCTAACAAGTTTTAGGAACTTGTAAACCGTTCACAGGGTGAAGGTTACACTCCTTAACGATCCAAGAGATCGTTAACTCCAATAAGTCTAGAACCATGACTAGAAGTTCGGGGATGAAGGTACAAATCCAACCTAAATGAGATTGAACTTGCCCTAGTAATAGGCCTCTACTTTCATCTTCTCGTATTCATGTGCGCTTTATGACTAACATGCAATCATTAGTTTAACCCTAAACCTGTTTAATCTATCTCGGTTGAATATTGATGCACAAATAAATCTATTATTGGCGATCACTTGAATTATAATCAAATTAACCCTAAACAAGATTATTAATTATCTTATTAAGCGTGATTACAAGTACCAATTCCCTTTAAACATGCATTAAAGGTGTGATCATGCAATAGCAATAAACAATAATCAAGCAACATAGTAACAATCAAAATTATACTCCAAATTAAAATAATCGTGTTAAAGCATAATATTTGCAAGATCCTAGGCATGATACTAACAAGATTAGTAACAAACCCTAGCATGTCACTAAACATTAAAAATCAAAGCTTTAACCCTAACATGATACTATTAGGAAAGACAATAAAAGGCATCATAGAAATCATAATTGACATTATATTATTTACCCTAAATATGATACTAGGAACTTATTGTTGTCTCTTTAAACATCATATTAAGGAAAGCATCCTAACATGTACTAGGAATCAAAATAACAACCTAGACATGATTTCCATATCATAATATCAATAAAGCAATTAAAGCACTTACTTGGATGCCTCGTACCTCTTTCTTTCATGTTTAGGGCGAAGGCAACTTCGAACTATGCTAGGTGTGTCTAGATCTTGTGAATGCGGAATTTTGTTTGTGAAAAGGTTGGTTTAGAAAAAGAGAGAGAGAGAGAGAGAGTATCAAGAATTTCTTGATGAGAGTTGGTGATTGAAAACGGGGGTTTTAGGAGGCTATTTATAACGAAAATTAGCCGAATTATGATAAAAAAGAATTAGAGTTTCGAAAAGAATAAAACACGACTACAACATCACACACGCTCCCGTCGCCAAACGACAGAGCCTGTCGCCGCGTTGAAAGGCCTGCATTGTGGCGCTACAGACAGTTTTTCCATGCGTTTTCTTATTTTGATAAAATTGAAGCGTACGAAGGGTTAAACTATAATTTCCTTAAAACCACTTTTTTTATTCTAAATAAAACTCTTAAAACTCAATTATCAATGCTAATCACATTAGGATTCAAAAGAACCTTCTAGAATATTATAGAGGACTATAATCAATCCTAATTGCATTAGGAATGATAAATCATAATAGGCCCTCCTCTAGATCATTGCGCCGTATATAAAAATCAATCAGGGCCCAGTTTAGTAATTTGGCCATAAATTCCTCATTATTCATCGAAATTGGGCTTATAATATATCGTTGGAAAGCTCCTTTCGAGCCCAATACAACTACACTGTTATTGGACCCTTTCCATGGACCAAAATAAACTGGATTGAATATTTTCATAAAATAGGTTTTCAAAAACAAAGAGAAAGAAAAGAATTAAAAACCAACTGCAACATTAGACTTCCTACACTTTCACTTCATCCGATTATGATTCGAAGTGAAACATACTCATCACTAGGTTTAGTTTTGGGGAGACACAAATGGGTGTCTATAGAAGCCCCCACTTTGACTGAGTTTGGATAAACACAAGTTTCGAAAACAAGAGTCAAAGTATCGATAGGGATGGAGAATGATTCAGAACGTTCTACGATCCCAAATCATTCTTGTAACGTCGATACCTGCAAAAATAGCATTAGTTAAACAGATAAAAGAATTAAGAAACGCGTATCTTGCACTGTCGAGCACATGTCTCTATAGGTAACCGATTTGTTGCTGCTTTTGTCGTTTTGACAACCTTCCACAAGCTATGGAACGCCATCGAAGATAAATTCTCTTGAAATCACTTCCAGTTGTTTGTGATAACCCTCCACAAGCTAGGGGATGCCGTCAATCAATGTTGCTACATCTCGAGCCTTTTTCTTGAATCATAGTGACAACCTTCCCAATCTTAGCAAAAGTCGTCAAAGACCGCCTCATCACGAACCGCCCTTCTCAAATCTTGGTGAAAACCTCCACAATCTGAGCAGATGTCGTCGAAGACCGCCCATCTCATGCTATCTTCTCATATCTTGGTGACAACCTCCACAATCTTAGCGAATGCTGTCGAAGACCGCCCATCTCGTGCTATCTTCTCAAATCATTGGTGACAACCTCCACAATATTAGCGAATGCTGTTGAAGACCTCCCATCTCGTGCTGTCTTCTCAAATCTTAGTGACAACCTCCACAATCTTAGTGAATGCTGTCGAAAATTACTTTACTTGAAGTCATCCTCAGTTGTTGCGATAGTATTCCGAAGAAAATCACCGAAGACCAACGCTTGTCGATCTTTAAAGCTCGTGTTGATGTTTAAAGGTTTTGATGATGAGGAACTTAAGTTACAGCAAACTCATCTCATAAAGACTTTTCAAGTGTTTGTGCAGCCTAGGTGAAATTAATCTTAGAGATGGAAGAAGTAACTAAAGCTGAGAAGACTTGAAGGAGTTCTTTATCAAGAAAGTTATTCAATATAAAAGAAGAGTTCCCTAACAGGAACTGAGTTCCCTCACAGGAACGTTCCTTCACAGGAACTTGAAGATTGCTGACTAAGATCTTTGGAGGAACTTAGTAAGCGTGGAGTCCAAGTAAACCTACCAGAAAAAGAGTACAGCGTAGCAATGTTTTAGTTAAGATTTTATATTCTAGATTTATTGTTAAATATGTTAAGTAGGATATGCATGAAACTTATTCGAAGCGTGACAGTTAGCTTGGCAAATAAATTAAAATCGGAAAAAGATAAAAGATAGAAATCGGAAAAAGATTTTCTTTAAATATTTATCTCTTAAAATCAGTTTGTTAAAAAGATATTATGCTTTTTAATTCAATATTTCTATCTTATTTTCTGAAAAGATTTTCTTCAAAGGATTTAATTAAAAAACCGTGTTTTAAGATAAGTTAAGTTTTACTTATTTATCTTTATGTAAACCTACTGTTTATACAGGTAATACTTGTATAACTAGTAGAGAATAACATGAGCCTAGGTTTTTGTGAGTTTTATGCGTGAAGAATTTACAGAGCTATAGTCGTGTAAGTTTGCCAAGCTTATCATATTGTTATATTAGTTTCGGGTTTCATGCATAGCTTACCTATCATATACTAGGTGTTAATTCTTGTATTTGGTTTTGGGTTTATTAGGGTGAGAGTATTTTTATCATTGCATACAGAGAGAGCTTCTGGTGAGAAGGGGGAAGATCTGTACTTAGGGAGTACGAGAGAGTTTGAGTGTGGGACTCAGACTGGGAAGAACAGTGATATGTTCTGTAGCAAGTTCACTTGGAAACTTGTGAGTAGAGGCTGAATTATAATAGGTTGTAACTTGGTGTTTGCCCTATTATAGTGGAAGTATTTGTGTTTGAAATCCCTAAGGTAGGGTCGAGGTTTTACTTCTAGTTGTGCACTAAAAGGTTTCCTCGTAAACTTTGTGTGCATCACAAGTTCCTATTTTATTCTGTTTTATATTTGCAAAATTATTATTTAGGAACTCAACTACAATTCACCCCCCCTCTTGTAGTGTTCATCTCAATTAACAATTGGTATCAGAGCACGGTTCTCACGTGCAAGCAGATAATTTTGCTGAGTATGTTCCTGGAGATATGAATTACAAGGAGAAACTTGAAGAAGGGTACTCTACCCAATGTCCACCTATGTTCAACGGTAAGTTTTATGCCTACTGGAAGAACAGGATGGAGATATTCATCAAGGCCGAAAATTACCAGGTTTGGCGTGTAATTGAAACTGGTGATTTTGAAATAACTTAAACCAATGACAAGCATGAGGTAGTTTCTAAATCTATTTCAAATTATGATAAAGAAGATTATCAGAAACTTGAAATGAACGCTTTAGCTATAAAGTATCTGCACTGTGGACTTGGACCCCATGAACATAATCGTATCATGGGATGCAAGTCTGCCAAAAAGATTTGGGATTTGTTACAGGTAACTCATGAAGGTACTAACAAGGTAAAACGTTCTAAAATAGATTTATTGATGTCTAGGTATGAAAGGTTTGAAATGCAATCCAAAGAAACCATAGAAGAGATGTTTACTAGATTCAATGATATTATTAATGAATTGAACTCCCTTGGCAGGCATATTCCGATTGATGAACAGGCAAGGAAGATCTTAAGAAGCCTTCCACAGGATGAACGATGGAGATCCAAAGTTACTGCTATGCAGGAAGCTAAGGACTTCACCAAGTTTAATATGGAACAACTAGCTGGATCTTTGATGACTCATGAACTTCACCTGAGTTCCAATACTGAAAGTTCCAGAAGTAAAAGTCTTGCACTCAAGGCTCAAAACTCAGAAGAATCAGAAGTTGATGAGGAAGAGATGGCTATTCTAGTTAGGAGGTTCAAGAAGATGATGAACAACAGGAAGTTCGACAGGAACAAGAAGTCCAATCACATTTCTCTAAATTTGAAGTCTGGTCAGTTTTCCAACACTAGTGATCACAATGAATATGATGTCATATTATAACACCAACCTGTGTTTCCTTTTACAATTGACAAGACAATCAATTAATATTTTGTTTAATAATTACTCATACTCTACTGGAGTTTAAACTATAAACTTGATACATGTTAACCTTGTTGGATTTTTCATACTCTTCTAGAGTCTTCTATATAATCATGGAACATAAGAATTTTACTAAAAGTTATTTCTTCTAGAAATGTAATGTAGTTTATCACTTCCTCCTATTCGTAATTGTCAATAGTGGCTACATTTCTTTTCGAATATACTTAATTATCTTTACAACACTATAGGTTCATCAGCAATTGGTGTTGCCCTTTTGGGACTTCAATTTTAATTGGAGAATTTACAATTAGTATATGATAAATGACATTTATTTATATCCATCTTCAGGATGGTATCATTTCAAAATATTAAATTAACATGTGACCACTTCTATTAAATAAATCGTTGATTTTTAAGTTAATGTATATATCAAACTGACCATCAATATATTTTTATTATTTATGTGCAAGGATTACATAAAATAATGGAATGAATACAATCTCCCCATAATCCTTGCATTTGAGGCATAAAATGAATCCAACATTAAATCTCATCCAAATTTTAAGGCATAAATTATTTTAGCAATGCATGTATCAAGAATAATAAAATTACTCTTATAAATTCAACTCGTAACTCTTGCCCAATTATAGAATCTTCATATAAAAATGTGGGCATATATGACGATACATTTTCAATTTATTTTCTCACAATATAATGATATGCTCAACCTCTTATTAAACTTAAAAAATTCTTTATTTATTTATATATTTTCTAAAATGAATATTATTTACTCATGTTTGCAAACCTTATGAACTTTTACATGAATTATAATCATCATCATGCAAACATGTTCTTTTTAATCATATAAATTCTCATTCACTTCTAGGAATATTGAGTAAATAATTTGTTTATCAACACTCATCTAGGATTCATTATCTTTAATATCCATCCAAATGAAAAATATATTAACTACTAAAAAAAAACTTTTATATAGTCTTTCCCTTCATATAATTAGTCTCGTAAATGATAGACAAACAAATCCATATACTTTAGAAACTGATAGAGGAATAAACTAGTCGTTAATTGCTTATCCCAAAATCAAACACTATTTATAAAATCCTAAACCAACCTAAAACAAGTATAGGTAAGTATAGGGTCGAATCCAAAGGAGTTAGTTGTTGTTCTCTTTATCCTAAATCAAGCTATTTCGGAGATTGAAGTGAGAAAATGGTTGGTGTTATGATAGCAAAATTAGACTAATCAAGCAATTCAATAAGCTAAATGCTAGGGATATTGGTTCCACATGCTAATTCAATACCTGTGCTCATCGACAATTTCTTCGTTTGATTCAAGCATAGCAAAGGACAAACAATAGTAGCAATCAAGAGAGTTCAAGAGCTATCTCCTAGAGGCCAAACTAGGGGTCACTATGAGTGGCTAATCAAGGAAATTCACAATTGAACTCAATCAATTAAAGCAATTCTCAAATTGATGGATCATGTCATTAAGAAATGCATTGCAATCTAGATTAATCTTATAGGTTGATCATTCCTAATCTAATTAATCACATGCAAAACTATGTCAACCAATTTAATTGCAACAACCATTCAATCAATCAAAGATCATCAACTAGCACAAATTATCAATCAAGCATGCTTCCCCTTCTCCCTAGCAACTAATCTACTCACTAATCATGGTGTAACTCAAGAACAAATCACTAGACTTAGCATTGATCATCATTCTAAATCAAAATCAAGAGAAAGCAATATCAACTACAATATCCAATTCAAATCCAAGCAATACTAACAATCAAAGATGAAACTAAATCAATCAAGTAAGAGATGAACTAGAAGAAGAAAATCTTACTAACATTAATGATTGAAAATGAAGAATTCCAAGCACAAATGATCCAATGTTGAAATACAAATCCAAATCCAAGAACTTCTCTCTAACTTCTCTCTGATTTCTCTCTCTAGAATTAAGCTAATGAAAATTTATCTAAAAGTTAAGTTCAAAAAGGAATTACAAGTGTATTTATAGGCAAAGAAGAAAAACGGGATTCACGCGCCCTCTCCAATAAACCCTGCGCCCGCGTTAAAATGGGTACGGAACCCATTAAAAATTCCGCAGGCTTCCTGGGCAACACTCGCGCCCGCGGCATAAGCGCGGCGAATCCCTTTCTCCCAAAGGATGATTAGAGGGCCACGGTCTCTTTGGTACGAGCGGGCTCTCCAATCTTCCCGCGCCCGCGGCCAGACTGTGAAGAGTTCCTGGTCGAAATCTGCCACTTTTGTGCAAATGAGCCTGCGCCCGCAGCCTTTATACCCGTGCCCGCGGCAGGCTGGCAGGGCTTGATGCCCTCTCCATGCCCTCTCTGAGCCCTCTCCAAGCCAATTATTTCCTCCTTTCTTAGTCATTATAGCCCAACTTGATTCCCTTGTAAAGACAAATCCTAGATACCTACAAAAACAAACAACGAAAAAGAATAAAAGGGAAAAAGAACCAAATAAAAGGAAAACACGAAGAAAACACAAGGAAAGAAAGAAAGAAAGGGATTAAAGGAAAAATGACCAAAAATAAGATAAGAAAGCATAAAAAGGAAGTTGAAATCATCCTAAAAGACTACCCTATGAGTGCCATAAATGACACTCATCAAATTCCCCCAAACTAGACTTTTGCTCATCCCGAGCAAAACAAAGGCTAAAAAGGAAAAATAAGGGCTTATTCAAAATAAGAAAAGAAAAAGAAAGAGATGAGAATATACACTAACTCACTTTCGTAGGAATCACGGTCAATTTTAGCAACAAAAGACAAGCCATTTAAACCCCTAGATCGCTCTAGAGGACGAGTGATGCTCTCGTAAAGGTTTCCTAGAGATAACCTATAACTCTTATTAAACAAACAAAAGAAGGAAAAATGAGGAAAAATACAAGAATAAAGAGCAAATAAAGAAAAACAAAATAAAAAAAAAAATCTTTGTGAAATGGACTTTACAAAGTGACTATAGTTCAAATGAATAACAACCTTTCTAAAGTAAGTAATGGTATGCACGTTATAAGATACCTAAGGTTGATTGAAACATAAATATTCTAAGCATAGGAACTAGTTGTCACACTCCACTTTCATCCCAAATGATCTTACCGCGTTCCCCCTACTAATCTCATATCTCCCCTTAGTGAGCGTCTCATAGATTCCACAAAGGAACCCGAAAAAGATCGAATTTTTGGCTTACTCGACATCTTGAATTCGCATCCTCTTTCCTTAGGCTATAAACCATGATTCCCTCCACCGATGAATGACTCAACCCCTAGGTCAAAAGGTCTTCCCAAAGGTTGCAACGTAAGGCAAAAAGGGTTAAGGTAGGCTAAATTTAAAATTTGGTAGTTGTAGACACCCATTTGTGTCTCCCCAAAACCAAACCTAGTGATGAGTACCTTTCGTATCGAATCATGATCGAATGAAGCGAAAGTGTGGAAAGTCTAGTGTTGCGGATAGTTTTAATTTATTTTCTCTTCTCTCTGTTTTTGAAAACTTATTTTAAGAAAACAGCCAACCCAGTTTGGTTGGTCCATGATATGGGTCCAATAGTAGTGTAGTTGGATGGGGCTTGATAAGAGCTTTACAACGATATATTATAAGCCCAATTCCGATGAATGTTGAGGAAGTTATGGCCAATTTACTAAACTTGGCCCGGTTTGAGCCTTATATGCGGCCCAATGATCTAAGGGAGGGCCTAATATGATTTATCATTCCTAATGCAATTAGGAATGGTTTCAGTCTTCTAGATTCTTCTAGAAGGTTCTTTTCATTCCTAATTCAATTAGCATTGATAAATTGACTTTTGTTGACTTTTCAGAGTTTTAATTAATATCAAATAGTATTTTTGTGGAAAATATACGATTTTATCCTCCAGTACGGCAAATTTATCTGACTTTCGAAAACGCGTTAAAAAACAGGTTTGGCGCCTGACTCCAAGCATTGGCGCCTGGAACCAGGCCTAGCACTTGGCGCCTGGCGCTAGTGTTGGTGCCTGGCGCCAGTTAGCCAGGGTTGACGCCAGCTCTGTTTTGCGTGCGCCAGGACTCCGTTTTGTTAATTTTAAATTTTTTTTTGCTGATTTCTCTATAAATAACGTATTAAAAACTCCGTTTTCATTCACCTACAATCAGTTTTCATTCGTAATCATTCATTAATTTTCTCATTCTCTTCTTTTATCATTCACCATCAATTCATTCATCTTTCTCTTTTTTTGAACTAGTCTTTTACATACAAAAATTCCGCATTCGCAAGATCTAGAAACACCTAGCCATATTCGAAGTTGCCTTCATCCTAGACGTGAAAGGTTTAATTTCTGAGGGTTTGGTCCCAAATCTCTCTTTCAATTATTTAATTTCATTGTTTGATTATTATTTTCCTTGAAGTTACTAACGTGTGTATTTTGTTATTAGAAAGAGGTACGAGGCATCAAAGTAAGTGCTTATTATGATGTTCATAGTATCATGTTTAGGGAAAAGGTTATACTATCAAATATGCTTATTATGATTCCTGCGATGCTTCCTATGTTCTTCCTAATATTTATGATTGTTAGTATCATGTTACGGTTAAAGATTTGATTTTTATTGCTTAGTGACATGCTATGGTTTGTTATTAATCTTGTTAGTATCATGCCTAGGATCTTGCTATTGTTATTATGCTTTAATATTAACATGAATATGATTATGATTATAATTGTTATTATGAATATTATTATTTTTATGATGATTATTTTATTTATGATGATTAATATGATTGTTATTATGGTAATTATTATTATTATTATTATTATGATAATTATTTATTATTTATTATTATGTTGCTTGATATATTTATTGTTATTGCTTGATCACACCTTTTTATGCATGTTTAAAGGGAATTTGTACTTGTAATCACGCTTAATAAGATAATTAATAATCTTGTTAGGGTTAATGTGATGATAATTCAAGTGATCGCCAATAATAGTTTATTTGTGCATTATATTCAACCAACATAGATAAACTGATTTAGGGTTAAACTTATTGATTGCATGTTAATTAAAAAGCGCACATGAAAACGATCAGAATAAAGTAGAGGCCTATTATTAGGGCAGGTACAACCTCTTTTAGGTTGGATTTGTACCTTCACCCCCGAACCCTTATTTGGTTCTAGACCTTATGGAGTTGACGATCTCTTGGATCGTTAAGGGGTGTAACCTTCACCCTGTGAACGGTTTACAAGTTCCTAAAACTTGTTGGCGACACTTTTGCTCTATCTTCTTCCCTTTTGGATGCCACTGTACTTTAGTGTATGATCACAGTGGGGTTCAAGCTAGGGGTTTAACGCTTGAAAATTATTCCCCACAGTTTTTGGGGACTCCACTGGGGAGGATTTCTATTTTAATTCCTGAATTTGTTTCGGCAATGATTTAGAATGAGTGGATGAGACTTGAAACGTTCTAAGTATTTCATGTGCGTAATTTTGATTAACATTATTGTCATTGCATAAAAAAGATCTCATTGGAAAGACCATCCGTAATGAGTTAAAAACATAGGATTTTACACGTAGGAAATTTGAGAAATATCTTTCACAACTAGAACTGAAATAACACCGTGCGAAACTGGAAAATTTTATCGAGCACAAAAAGCTGCTGAGGCATGTGGGAAGTAGCGCCAATGACCAGAGCATTGGCGCCAGCATTTTAGCCTTAGCGCCAGACGCCAGCATTGACGCCAGGCGCTATAGCTAAAAGCTGGCGCCAGTCTCTGTTTGCTAGCGCCAACCTCCCCCAATACCGAGCCAGAAATATGCGTTCTAATTTCGACCGGTTTTTCGTATTGTTTGCTCGATCCTAGTTCCTGATTGAATTTTTTCTCATTTTTTCGAAACCCATATGTGTTCTACATATGGACATAACCCTCTGGGAATTCATGCTCCATCTACCCGATTGAACGCTCCGTGCAACAAAGGGTACATCCGAGATGTTGAATTCACCAAACCATGGAAGCGAGTTTTTTCTAAAGCTCGCGGTGTCCCATCCACTCGAGCTAACCCTTCACGGTTAGGCTTCCGTGTGGTGCATCCGGATAAGCCATATCCTGAACTTTAGAGAACTAGAGCCATGGTTAGGTTGCAAACGCATTACATCATATTGTGCCTACTTGACTAATTGTGCATTATTTGTTGTGCATATATTCTATGTTTCTTTTAATCGTTTGTTTGACTTGGGTTGAGATTAAATAAATTAATGACTCAAAGAACTTTGCCTAATTAATTAATTTGAGTCAATAAAGTCTAATATTTTAATCGGAATTTACCTAGTACGACTTTAGGCATACCCCAACTGACTAATAACACCGAAAACAGTCCCAGATCGAAGCTCCAATATTGGCGCCAAGGTCTGAGCTGTAGCGCCACACTATGGAGTGTGGCGCCTAGCGACAGCTCTGTCGTCTGGAGCCAGGCTCCACAGTGCGACGCCAGTCCTGTCGTTTGGCCGACGGTTCGGATTATTAGTCGAGTCATCACCTAGGGTCTAATTAATCAGTTTGCTAACTAATTCGGTTAAGTTTTGCTGTCAATAGTACTTATTTGAGCCGATGATCGAGTTTAGGCACTAAGTCCAATGGTCTTACACAAGAGTCCAAGCATGTCACTTACACTCAACGCACACACCAATACACATACTTTGACCATGTTTAAGAGAGTCTTGTGTGCGCGTTTTTTTTTCCGCCATTTTTTTAGGGGGGTAAGTCGGTTATTAATCCTCCAATAATAAAAAAAACAAAAAAAAACTATACTTAGTTCCCTAAAAATATGTACATTATTTTTGCCAAAAATATGCACCCTTTCTTGTATTTATTCTTTTTTCCCTCCTTAAAATAAACCGTAAAGTCAAGTTGATTCGAGTCAAGTAATTAAAACGCAAAATGGTTTAATGTACAGCGTGTGGTCAAGAAAGGAAGGACGGTTAATCAAAGACAACCTTTTCGTACAAGTCCAACTTTTCGACAAACCCATAGCTCGTAAAAGGAAAGCTAAGACTATAACGGCATTACAAGAAGAAGTCAATGATCTTAGGAACCAACTGTTTACCGTGACTGAGACACTGAAGCTTCTCGCACTCAAGATTGATGATCCCGTGAAGCAACAACAGATGGACCTCATGCAAGAGAGTCTAAGCAAGCTGTCTAGCGACTACAAGTTTCAAGGGCTTACATCACAAGGGGTCTCGGTGGACAAAGATCTTCTTCCGCAGAAGTTCAATGCCAACGACATCCCAAAATTCAGAGCAACCGAAAACCCTTACTTTCATTTAAGAGCATGCGAAACAATAATGAGTATTAAGGGTATCGATAAGAAGGTTTTCCCCTCTTTATTCTCACTATCTCTCGAGACCGTTTGCCAACAATGGTTCTTTTCTCTCGGGAAAGAAAAGACCTCCACCTGGGAGTCCAGAGCAAACGCTTTCGTTGATAGGTACATGTGGAACATTCAAGTTGAGACTGACCATAGGGAACTTGAAATCCTCAAGCAGAAAGAGAATGAAGGCTTCACCTCTTTCTTTAACAAATGGAGGGAAACCTCAGCTAAGATGATTGAGGTGCCAAGTGAAAAAGAGTCTGTGAGGCTGTTCATAAAAAATATTCAAGAAAAATATTCCAAGCATCTCAAGTATCAAAATAATCTCCATACCTTCAAGGTCATCTATGACATTGGGATCAATATTGAAGACGACTTGGCTAAGTTAAAAGCTGCCAACAATAACTCCAACAGGGGCTGGAAAGGAAAGAAAAACGACAATCCTTCTTCTTCCAAAAACACCCACTCCAACCATGTTAGCACTTTTAATTTAGGAGAAATCCTTGCTATGAACAATCAAGGACAAAAGAAACCATTTAAGAGGAACTTTACTCCTATTGGCATGAGTTATGACACCGCATTTGATCGATTAAATGCAAAAGGTCTTATAACTCCTATTGGACTTTTTAGGGACCCACCAGTCAAGAAGAGATCGGCTAATTGGAACCCCAATGCACACTGTAAGTATCAGCAAGGTAGGGGCCATCTCACCGAAAACTGTTGGAAGCTTAAGGAAGCTATCCAAGACAATTGACAACAACAAGTTGCCGTTGCCCCCTGCTAGTAAGAAGCCAAGCATTGACAATGCACCTCTAGCTTATACCCTGGTTATCTCTGATGAGGAAAACGAGGTTGACCCATCATCTCTCATTAGACCTGTAAAAGAAATCCATGCCACAGAAAAGGAAGAGGAAATCTTTTTCGATGTCAAGGATAACCTTCCAGAACCAGCAAGTAAGGAAGATATACAATTGCTCACACTGTCCATGATGGAAGTATCGCATCTTCTACGTGAAGCTCTCAAGGCCATAAAGGAACCCCAAAAGAAACATGATGAGGTTCCACTTCCGAAAGATGAACTTAAAAGGGAATGCACACCAGTGAGAACGACTTATAAGGCAAAGCATTTTCCTTTACAAGTCACTGAAAAACCCAAGAAGGGTAACATAATTTACACTCCAATTGGGATCCCATATGCACAAATGTTCGAAATTCTCTCCGAGAGTGGCAAGATCAAACCTCTCGAACCAAGACCATTCGAATCATTGAAAAGGACGGATAGATATTACTGTCAGTATCATCAATCAGGGGGTCACACTATAGAAACTGTTTGAAATTCAAGGATTTGGTTCAGAAAATGATTGATGAAAAGAAACTAGTCCAAGTTCAACAAGAAGAAGATGCAACCATCAATGGAGTATGGGACAGTGATGAAGAAGATGTCTATCTAAAAGACACAATAGGATCTCCACCTTCTGTGTCATACGCCACGAATGACGTTTAAGCTGAAGAAGACTCATCGATAGACGTCCTCACAAGATCTGGGAGAATGCAACCTCCCGTTTCGACACAACCTATGCCAACCACACAACAAGCTCCCATACCTATCATTGAAGACAATGATATTTTTAAATAGTTTAAGAAGACAAAAGTTGAGATGAACGTATGGAAACTTTTGGCAACCTCTCGAGAACATAGGTTGGCTGTAATGAATGCCTTGGATAAAATTGGGATAGATTCTGATACTACCCCTGAGGGATTAGCCAACTTCCTCACAAGTGATCTTCCTAGTCCAATTAATTTGATCACCTTTTCTGACAAAGATTTACCCCCAGAAGGTGACAAACATTACAAGGCATTAAACCTCACAGTAGTTTGCAAGAGGATGAACGTTCCTATGACTCTTGTAGACAATGGATCGGCAATCAACGTTTGTCCACTTAGAACTGCGAGGATGCTCGGCATAAGGGACGAAGATTTAACTCCATCTACACAAGGAATAAGGGCCTACGACAACACTCGTCGTCAAGCTCTTGGCAAAATTACCCTGAATGTAACGGTAGGAGGAATAGAACATGCTACTACTTTCCAAGTAGTAGACATTAAATCTTCGTTCAACTTGTTGTTGGGACGCCCACGGCTTCATGATCTAAAGGGCGTCCCTTCATCTCTCCACCAACAAGTAAAAGCTATAGTTGGGGGAATTCCAATCACCATCGATGCTTCGCCTATGATGATCAAATCTATAGAGAATCCAATCATTAATGTGGAGCACGACGAGGATGATGAAGATTTATGGGGCTTTAACGAAGAAGTCTCCTTAATCCAGGAGGATGAAAGGACCCCTCTTTGCCATGACCCCCATTCCAACATGATCGTAAATGCCATGCTGAAGAAACAAGGACATTTTCCTGGGATGACCCTAGGAAAGAAGAAAGGAATGGAAAAACCGCTAGAGTCACCTGGCCTCCCTAAGTTAGACACTTTTGGACTTGGTTTCGAACCGACTCGGAAAGATCTCAAGCGAGCCCAGGAAAAGTCAAAGGCACGTAGGGACGCTCGCATTCAAAAGAAAGCAATCCCAATGGATCAGTACCCTCTTACGCTTAATGGTCAGTTTATAAAAGAAGGAGAGAACTATCCATGCCATGAATTTCCTGAGCCATTTGTTGTAAACGGCATAAGACAACCGGGATTCGAGATTTTCTTGGATTGTTACTTCACTGATGAAATCCCAAATGATGTCCATAAGGAGAAAGCACCCCCATGCTTTGACTTTAACATCATGGGATTACTGTTTGGGCGAGAAAAGAATGAGCCAACTTGTAAAGAGGATAACTCCTCGCTCATTCAAACAGTCCTACAAAGTGAAAGCTTCGATCCCTCAAAGCTAATCACTCCAGCTAAAGGATCACTACAAGGGTGGCGCAAGACTATCAAAGTAACTACTCCAAGTGGAAGGAAGATACCCATCACGACAGGGCAAGGACCAATGTTAGAAGAGTCGTTTGAGTCAGAGTCTGAGTCAGAGTCTTCTCCCCTAGAGTCTTCAAAGTCTTAGTAGTATCACCTTCCCCTCCTATTTCTTCTCATAGAATAGTTAGTGATCAAGTCCCTGAGGACATATCACTCTTTGATGTAATGACCTCAGAGTATAATAATATTTCCCCTTCTCCTTATTTCTCGTGTTCTTCTCTAACCTAAGATGACGAGCATTGCTTAACTAGCAATGAAAAAGACAAAGAAATTATTAAAGCAATGGAAACACTCGAAAAGAAAACACCGGTAATTGAAGAAACTGAAACAGCTCATATCTCAAATGATTCAACTCATAAAAGAGAAGTTAAAATCTAATTAACACTGAATAAACAAGAAAGAACCGATTTAATTAACTTACTTAAAGAATTTATCGATGTATTCGCTTGGTCATACGAAGATATGCCAGACATTAATAGAGAAATAGCTCAACATACTATACCACTAATTCCAGGAATGAAACCCGTAAAACAAAAGTTACGTCGAATGAAACCAGACGTAGCTCTTAAAATAAAAGAAGAAGTTCAAAAACAAATAACTGCAGGTTTCATCAAGGTATCCAAATACCCCGAATGGGTCGCCAACGTCGTCCCAGTTCCGAAGAAAGACGGAAAGGGTGAGGATGTGTGTCGACTATCGAGATCTAAATAAGGCAAGTCCAAAGGACGACTTCCCTTTGCCACACATCGATATCCTGGTAGATAACACGGCAAATCACGTGCTTCTTTTGTTCATGGATGGGTACGCAGGTTACAACCAGATTCTCATGGCAGAAGAAGACATGGAGAAAACAACTTTTATAACACTATGGGGGACTTACTGCTACACGGTAATGCCATTCGGGTTAAAAACGCGGGTGCTACTTACCAACGTGCAGCAACTGCCTTACTCCATGACATGATGCATAAAGAAGTCGAGGTATATGTCGACGACATGATTGTAAAATCAAAAGACCGTCCAAGCCATCAAATAGCCTTAAGGAAATTTTTCAAAAGGCTAAGAAAATATAATATGAGGCTGAATCCAGCTAAGTGTGCTTTTGAAGTCACCTCAGGCAAGCTTTTGGGTTACGTCATAAGCTCTAGAGGAATAAAGGTAGACCCAACCAAGATTAAAGCAATCATGTCAATGCCACCGCCCAAGACTGAGAAACAGATTCGAGGATTTATTGGTCGGTTGCAATGCATAAGTAGGTTCATATCAAAATTGACGACAATATGTGAACCAATCTTCAAAAAGCTCAAGAAGAATGTACCAGTAATATGGGATGACGAGTGTCAAAAAGCCTTTGAAAAGGTCAAAGCCTATCTCGCAAATCCTCCCGTATTAGCACCAGCACTTCCCGGAATACCTCTTAGGTTATATTTGACGGTTACCAAAGAGACAATGGGAGCTATACTAGCACAAGAAATAGAAGGCAAAGAGAATGAAATCTACTACCTAAGCAAGAAGATGCTCGAATACGAAGCACGCTATACACCGCTAGAGAAGGTGTGCCTCGCCTTGGTGTGGGCCACAACCAAGTTAAGACATTACATGCTTGTGCATACCGTCTTCGTAGTCTCCCGATTAGATCCACTCAAGTATCTATTTGAGAAATCTACACTCAATGGACGCATATCAAGATGGATAGTCAATCTAGCCCAGTTTGATGTAAGGTTCATGCCACAAAAAGCTATCAAAGGATCCGTGGTGTCAGACTTTCTAGCAGATTTTCCAATAGAAGACTCGACGCCAATATAAGACAATGAATTTCCAGACAAAGACCTAATGGTTACTGAAGACGATACTTGGACCTCATACTTCGACAGAGCCTCAAACCAAAAGGGATCTGGTGTTGGAGTGTTACTAGTATCACCTAAAGAAGAGCATGTTCCAATCTCCATAAAGCTTGATTTCGACGTTACATTGTCAAAACGATCCTGTCAGGAGGTGCAGCAAAACTAACTGATATGTATGGCAATGAGTTCTCAAACATGACAAATCTTGACCAACTTAAGAAATACTACCCATAATTACTTGATTAAGATACTCAAGAGAGCTATGTTTGGCCTGATTCCTTAAGAAAGGATACGTAGGCAGCCCTTTACGGGTGCGGCCACTTTATTTTTTGACATTCTCGCATCCCAGAATTAATTAAAAATTCGATAGAAGATCGACAAAATATCGGCGTCGCAGAGAAGAACCTGGCGCCAGTCAACAACCATCAGCGTCAGCCGATGAAATTGGCGCCTAGCGCCAGACTTCCCTGGCAGGCGCCAGTTGCAAATAATCAACGCCAATTTGCAGATAAATTCCTCGCAAATTTCGGTGTTTTTCCGAAAATTTTCGACTTCCGTACTCGAAGAATTTCTGGAAATTTTTTTTTTTTGGTTTTCATTGCTTTAATAAAATAAATTTAAAGTAAATAATTTAATTAAAAGCTGAAATTTCATTAATAAAATAAAATTACATTACATGGAATTTAAATAAAGCTGAAATAAATTAACTTTAAATTTTTTTTTAAACTAAGTCTAATAATTTGGAATTAAGAAATGCTCCTAATCTTTCTTTTCTTTCCTAGCCCTTTTCCAATTTTTGTCTTCTTCCTCCTCGTCATCCATAACCTCAGCTAGTAGGCATCCTTTAGAGGACCTACATTCAATCTTAGAATAGATAATATCCCCTTCGGCTAGGACTCCATGCTTCTTTTCTACCCAAACTTTTTTCTCTGTGGTGTCAGCTTTCCTTTTTCCTTTATCTTTTGTAGTACTTTTCTTCCTAAGCATTGCAGGTGTTTTGAATTCAACTCTTGCACCTAAGTGTTCCTTGGCAGGAATCACCGTGTCACCTAGACGACTCTTCACATCAGTTTTACCCTGATCTTTCTTCGAATCCTTCGAAGGTTTCTTCAGCAACCACTTCTTCACATCATTGGGCAAAGAAGGAGGAACCTTTTGAGTAATCACTTCCCATAAAGTTCTAGCACTCCAGTACGCATCAAATCTGTCTACTTCTTGGGAAATAGGGTACTCATAGGAAGGACGAAGATCCCCAGAAGGAATATTCTGAAGCAAGCCGTATTGTCTTTTTACCCTGCAGGGGTAATAATAAGTCATACGAGACAAACTTGGAAGACGGCAGAAAGTTTTCTTATTGACACAAACCATCCTTTCTATTTTCCACCATGGGACGACCCCCTTGATAGCAAAATCGCGAGATCTGAAGACCTTTCTCCACCCATGGCGCCCAATTTTAGGGAAGCGTTTCTTCCTCCTCACGAAGCAATTGGGAGTATACTTCTCAATATTGTCCGGAGGGCTAATTAATTCTAGCTTTTCCATTAGCCACATCTGTAAAAAATTGCAATGCAAATAAATTATTATTACAATACAAAAATATATTTTTTGATTTCTGTAATTAAAAATATTATTTTTCTGCCTGTAATAAAATTGGAGAGCCGCGAAAAGGTGCTTTTGGGTTCCTTTTCAATTCATCAAGACTAATCATAGTCTCTCCAACTATCAATGGCATTGGATTTCTCCCTAATTCAATTTGTTCTAGTACGCTGGTTATAATTGATTGACCTTCATTATTTTTACCACTACTAAGAAAAATTTGATTAAGCATGCAAAATAAGAACGCCCTTCTTCTATATATATGCAAAGATTCAGAAAGAGGTTTATCAAAATAATGGCATGCAAATTCTTTCAAATTAACTATGTTGCCATTTACTATTTTTGATAAGTCCCTTTCTTTTAAATCAAAGAAGCGCTCAAAATCCTTATAATAATGTGCATCTACTCTAGGGAGTACTATGAGGTCTATTGCAGGGAAGCCTAAAATAGCACCAAATTCTTCTGGCAAAGGGCTAATCTCATCATACCCTATTCTAAAGCAATGAGTATCAACATTCCAAAATTCTAGAGCGGTATGTATGAAATCTAAGTCAAGATCTACCCCTTTTATGCCATATATTCCCCCCCAAGTGGAACAAATCTAATTCTTTTCTTTCTCTAGCATTAAGAGATCGACACCATTCATGAATGTATTGGGTGAAATTTTTAGTGACTAGAGACATGGTATTATTTTCCTAAGGCAAATAATTATTTTATTTGCTGGAATTATGAGAACAATCGGCTGGGCAGGGGGCTATTTATACACAACTTGCGAGCAGTTTTAATCAGGATGAAATACGGAATCAGCGCCAGGCGTCAGACTCCGTAATTGGCGCCAGCCGCCAGTACTTGGCGCCACACGCCAAATGTAGCGCCTGGCGCTACACACCATTGCGTGGCGCCAGTTGGCGCCAAGTTGCCACGTCAGACGCGCTTGCTTAAATCGCGTTTTTACCTTAAACTCGAGTCGGCTAATGACTTTACGACTCTGATTATCTTTTCTAAACATCTTTTTATCCTTTTTTTTTATTAATTAATATAGCTATTATATTAGTTATGTTATTCTTTTTTTGGATTTTATTTAGATTAATTTCCAAGTTTTTATACACACAAGCTTTTAGTTGATTTTTTCCATTTTTTTCATTTTTCTTTTTTGGGGGAGAGAGTCGGATACCCTCCATCAATAATAAAAATGACAGAATTTTTGCGCAAAATTGTTTGTCACACTTTTCTTGCATACACACACACAAACATGCACATAATAATAGCAAACATAAATAAACTCATAATAAGTATGTATGTACAAAATATGTCTAAAAATGAGTTTTAACTGAAAGGCAAAGTTCTATACAAAGTCAAATAATAAAAAGCACAGGTACAAACCACCTCGCGCGGGAACTGACAAAGAAATAAGTCAGTAAACATGCATAATACATGTGGACTAAATTTGCAAATAAATAAGCTTACTCGAGTCTGGTGGCGAGGAATCGACCACTTTACAAAGCATGGCTGGAGGAATCATCTCCCCGTATGCACGAACTCAGCAGCATCATCCTGATAAAGCAAAACCAAGTATGTGAAGCATTACTTAGGGGCTACTTAAAGATAAGAGCCGAAAAGGTGTACCGCCACATCCTCAGCCGGTACAGGAACTGGAGCTAACAACGGCAGTAGTTCCTCTGCATAGCATCGCCCAGGGATCGTGCAAGATCACCAAGGGAGATTAATTCCCTCTTACATGCTCAAACAACCTCGCAGCACCAGAACACTCAACCAATCGCTGGGGTTGTTCTACTTTTTTGCAACATATTGTTGGTTCCTTGGTACGCCAGTTAGCCCCTCTAAGAAATTTGACATGATTTTTAGTAATCAGCTTGATTACATAAAGTGATCGACCTGATGAAAGATCACTTAGCTTAAAGCGCCTAAGAATTGGCTTATTAACAAAAAAGCACCGACATACAGGTTCAAAAGCAAAAAAGCACCGACATACTGGTTCATTCGCAAAAAGGCACCGACGTAGAGGTTCAAAGCAACGGAATCGCCGACGTACAGGCATAGCGGATGCAAAGTTCAGGCGAACTTATAAAGATCGACAAGCGGAGGTCTTCGTTAATTTCCTTTGGAAAATTATCACATCAAACGAGGATGGCTTCAAGCGAGGATATCTTCGACGGCATTCCCTATCTTGCGGAAAGTTGTCATAAACAACTAAAGATAGTTTCAGGCAAAGTTGTCTTTGATCGTGTTCCCTTAGGCATGGAAGATGGTCATAATGCATAAGAGGATTGTTTCGAGAGAAATAATCTTCGATAGTATTCCCTTGGACGTGGAATATTATCAATGCGGATGAGGATTGTTTCGAGAGAAATAATCTTCGATAGTGTTCCCTTGGACGTGGAATATTATCATAGCGGAGGGGGATCGTTTCAGGCGAAGCAATCTTCTAATTTGGAACCAGTTACAGGCGTAGCGGTTTTCAAGCGGGATGACATTCTCTAGCTTGCAGGAGGTCATCAAAACAACAAGGATACAGTAGCGAATCGCTTACTTTCAGAGTCGTGTGCTCGACGATGCAAGATATGCGTTTCTTAACTCTTTTATCTGTTTAACTAACGCTAGTTTGCAGGTATCGGCGTTACAAGAATGGTTGAGGATCGCAGAACGTTCTAAATCATTCTCTGTCCCTATCGCTACTTTGACTTTTATTTTCGAAACTTGCGTTTCTCCAAACTCAGTCAAAGTGGGGGCTTCTGTAGACACCCATTTGTGTCTCCCCAAAACCAAACCTAGTGATGAGTACCTTTCGTATCGAATCATGATCGAATGAAGCGAAAGTGTGGAAAGTCTAGTGTTGCGGATAGTTTTAATTTATTTTCTCTTCTCTCTGTTTTTGAAAACTTATTTTAAGAAAACAGCCAACCCAGTTTGTTTGGTCTATGATATGGATCCAATAGTAGTGTAGTTGGATGGGGCTTGATAAGAGCTTTCCATTGATATATTATAAGCCCAATTCCGATGAATATTGAGGAAGTTATGGCCAATTTACTAAACTGGGCCTGGTTTGAGCCTTATATGCGGCCCAATGATCTAAGGGAGGGCCTAATAAGATTTATCATTCCTAATGCAATTAAGAATGGTTTTAGTCTTCTAGATTCTTCTAGAAGGTTCTTTTCATTCCTAATTCAATTAGCATTGATAAATTGACTTTTGTTGAATTTTCAGAGTTTTAATTAATATCAAATAGCATTTTTGAGGAAAATATACGATTTTATCCTCCAGTACGGAAAATTTATCTGACTTTCGAAAACGCGTTAAAAAACAGGTTTGGCGCCTGACTCCAGGCATTGGCGCCTGGAACCAGGCCTGGCGCCTGACGCTAGTGTTGGTGCCTGGCGCCAGTTATCCAGGGTTGACGCCAGCTCTGTTTTGCGTACGCCAAGACTCCGTTTTGTTAATTTTATCATTCATTAATTCTCTCATTCTCTTCTTTAATCATTCACCATCAATTCATTCATCTTTCTCTTTATCTGAACTAGTCTTTTACATACAAAAATTCCGCATTCGTAAGATCTAGAAACACCTAGCCATATTCGAAGTTGCCTTCGTCCTAGACGTGAAAGGTTTAATTTCTGAGGGTTTGGTCCCAAATCTCTCTTTCAATTATTTAATTTATTTGTTTGATTATTATTTTCCTTGAAGTTACTAACGTGTGTATTTTGTTATTAGAAACAGGTACGAGGCATCAAAGTAAGTGTTTTAATGGTTTTTATTGATATTATGATTTAGAAATCATGTTTAAATTGTTATTATGATATTCATAGTATCATGTTTAGGGAAAAGGTTATAATATCAAATATGCTTATTATGATTCCTGCGATGCTTCCTATGTTCTTCCTAATATTTATGATTGTTAGTATCATGTTAGGGTAAAAGATTTGATTTTTATTGCTGAGTGACATGCTAGGGTTTGTTATTAATCTTGTTAGTATCATGCCTAGGATCTTGCTATTGTTATTATGCTTTAATATTAACATGAATATGATTATGATTATAATTGTTAATATGAATATTATTATTTTTATGATGATTATTTTATTTATGATGATTAATATGATTTTTATTATGGTAATTATTATTATTATTATTATTATTATTATGATAATTATTTATTATTTATTATTATGTTGCTTGATATATTTATTGTTATTGCTTGATCACGCCTTTTTATGCATGTTTAAAGGGAATTTGTACTTGTAATCACGCTTAATAAGATAATTAATAATCTTGTTAGGGTTAATGTGATAATGGTGATTATAATTCAAGTGATCGCCAATAATAGTTTATTTGTGTATTATATTCAACCAACATAGATAAACAGGTTTAGGGTTAAACTTATTGATTGCATGTTAATTAAAAGCGCACATGAATACGATTATAAAATTATTTTTGCAATTTTCACATTTTTTATTTTTTATTTTTTTTGTTTTTCATATTTCATTATTAGTGCTTTGTCCTCGCCTCTTTTAACTTTGGATGGCTTTTTCAAATTTGCACTTGCCTTGTCCTTACTTTTTTTTCACTTTGGACGGCCTTTTCATTTATTCACTTGCCATTATTCACAAAATATACACAACACAAACTTTCTTTTAAGAGAACCAAATATCCAAACTCCTCCACCACAAACTCCAACAATAATGAACAATTGCTTCACAAAAACCAAGAATGGAAACGAAAATGAAACAAAAGGCTCAAGATCTAGAGATGTGGCTTGAAAAGAAGGGAAAAAATCTCAAAGGTTAGCAAGTAGGCAAATGAATCCCTAAACCCAAAAGTCAAAAAAAAGGAAACTATCCTAGAAAAAGAAAAATACCTCCCCGAAAAGATGCCTTTTGTCCTCCCTAGGTGGTTCGGTCTCGGTCTTAGGAATCATACGTTAAGATTCAAGATTAAGTTTGCGAAAGTCAAGGATCCATGCCGCTCATGCAAGAATATGTTGAAAGCTTGAAAAAGTATGAATCTCACATGGTTGTAGCAAAAACTCACTAAGGTTGTCAAATCGAAGAAAGGGAGCAACTACCAACATGCTACAAACAAGTAGAATCCGGCTTCATGATCCCCCTAGTTCTAGAAAACTACCCTAGCATGCTTTATCCTAGAATCAACCAAACGTTTTCTCAAACCGTGCATACCATGACCACCTAGTAAGGTTATTATTCAAAAGCAAGAGTCCAATGATTACAAGTCCAAGTAAAAAAAAAATGAAAGAGTGAAAAATAAAGCCTCAAAAAGCTATGTACAAAACCAAGAACAAAAAGAAGAGAAAAGAAAAGAAAATATAAAAAAACCAAGATAAAGGAAAAGTAGGAGAACAAAGAAAATTACAAAGATGCAATCATAACACGTATTTCCCAATCGACAAACAAGCGGCCACAATGCCAAAGACCCCAAACACACTAGGTGTTATAATCATACATCCTCGAACCGTTCAACTCTCCTAAAACTAATCCTAATCTAAGCAACCAAGAAAAGTAAAAGAATAAAAGTATAGAGATAAAACAAGAAAGGCCTCACCAAGCGTCCAAGCTATGCTGCAATAATAAAGGAGCATGAACGACCTCCTCTATGAAGCTTTGAAGACCAAAGCAGTGGCTATGAGCAAGGTGAGCAAAAGAAAAGAAAAGGACCATACACGAAATGAAATTGTTAGTAACTACCAAACAAAAGTAAACTTACGCGAAAACTGTGTACAAAGAACAGATAAACCATCATCATCATCATCAGTAGAAGGGACCACAGAACATCATCATAAAAACCAAAACAACAAGATAGACAACATACCAACGAGACTACCAAGAGCGAAGCAAAAGAAATCCATCAAAGCCCTTTCAAACACATCCCCAAGAGTCCAAGGTGCCTCCCCAAAAACCTACCCTAAAACATCCTATTTGATTCCCTTCATACAAAATAAAGGCATCGACCGCGATGCTTAAAAACATGCAAAGCTAAAAGGGAGGAAACAAAAAGGGAATCAGACAACCTAGGGGGAAACTATTGGACACTAGGGTAGGCACCACCATCACCCACATCCCAACCTCCGGTATAACCGGGAGGAAACCCTTAGCGACCCTTAAAAAGGTCAAGTTGAGATGGGGATAATTGGTCAAAAGGCTCTGGTTGAATACAGAGCTCGGGGTGAGTGGGGTGAACATAGTAATAGTCGGGGTCACCCCGATAATCACTCTCCCCCGAGACCCGGTAGTCATAATGACCGGACTCGTCTGGGAAGTAACGCCTTGGCTCATCGGGGTTCTCAACCCCGGGCCAATATTGGTACGTGGGGAGGTTGTCACCACCCCTAGATGGCACCGGCCCTTGTTGGGGCGGCACATAAGGGTAGTTCACCGGAGGAGTGACCTCCCCCCTACGCACACTAGCATCATATAGGGCGCTAGTTTGAAAAGACAAAGTTTGATGGTTCAAATACATACCTTGCATGCTCAATTGCATGCGCTTCATATGCTCACGCATAGCCTCTATCTCACGGAGATATGCATCTCCTTGGTTGTCTTGGTGGTGATGTTGTTGTCTTCTTCTTCCTCTTTGTTGCGGTTATTGTTGTTGTTGCTCTTCTTCTTCCTCTTCATCATCATCACCTTCTCCTTCTCCACCTTCACCATCATGCCCATCATCATCATCATCGTCCTCATCACCATATTCCCCCTCTATAACATTCTCAACCCTCCCGTCATCCTCGGGAATCCGCCAAACAATCCTAGCCTCTCGAGTGATTGAGGTGGCAGCTGGATTTAGGAGCATACAATGGTGCACATTTTGCACTAGCCAAGAGTACCCACCGTTTCCCTTAGACTTAGAAACGAAGCGCAAGGTGTTAAGTTGCTTCATATCCAAATACATGTCTTCACTCTTTCCTATCGGAGTGCAAGACCTAAGGAAACGCTCTTGCTTGAAATAATACACCAATCTAGTAATCATGCCACCACAATGAATCTCACTTGTCTTCTTCCCAGTGGCGATCAACTTACAACAATTCATGAAAAGATACCCAAAATTCAACCTTGGCCCCAAATCCTGCCTTGTAGCCATCCAAAGCACCAAGATCTCCTCCCTCGAAAGCTTCCTAAGATCTTTCTTACTAAACACTGTATACCCAAGAATCCGGTGGAGAATACGAAGAGCCAGGTGAATGATCTCGCTAGCAAGCGATTCCTTAGAGTCAAACGACCTCTTCCAAGATATGGCTCTCCACCAAGAAACCTCGTTGTATTCGGTCTTGTGAAACCAAGGGCTCAAAGATGTCGGTATTTGGGTTGAAACCAAGGGCTTTGTTGAATTCCGCAAGGTTCATTGTATCCTTGGAATTGAAAAGTTTAAAAGAGATGATGTAGTCGGTATCCCCCGTCATATTAAACTCAAAGGTGGAGAAAAATTCAATGCATGGTTCCAAATAAGTTCGGGGGGATGACTTTACAAACTCAACCAAACCAAGATTACGGAACAAAATGTGAAGGTCGGCATCAACACCAAATTTCTCCATATCCTCGGGAAAATAATTGCGGGACGGTCTAATTTTTCGGGATTTCATTTTATTATAGATGGGGTGTGTTTAGCCCGGTTATGAAATTTGAGAGCGGGTAAAGGAGGAGGTGGGGCATTATCTTGAGTAGTTTGGGTTTGAGGGGGTTCGGTGTTTGAAGGTTGGCCACGAGAGGATTGACCGGGTGATTGGTTTGAACTTTTCTTGCTACTCTTAAGTCTCCTCAACAAATCCATATTTTCAAGCTCAACCAATACAATGAATCACAACGAACACCCAAATTCAACACTACCACCAACGTGAACAAACCTCCGTTCACAAGACCACCCAAAACCACCACAAAACTACAAAGTACCTGTTACAAGCATCAAACAACCAAAAATCCAACAACAACCAACAATATTAACAATCTATCACAAAAAAAGAAGCACAAAAACATCCAAAATAATTCCAAAACCACCATACAAACAACCAAAAACATCATACTCAAGCTTAATCAAGGCCACTCACAACCAATGCATAAAAAATCAATTGAAATTGACAAAAATAACACAAAGGTGAGAAGTATACCAAGATTGAAGACTCAAAGCAAGCACAAAATCGAGTAGACTCAAAATTCCCGAAGAAAACCACGAGAAAGAAGAGCAAACTCTATAAAAATGGAGTATGAATGAAGTTTGGTTGGTAATTTAAGGGAAAATAAGGGTGAATTTGAGTAAAATTGAGTGAAACAGATGATTTAAGGGTAATGGTTTGAGAGGAGGAAGAGAGAGAATGGGGAAAATTAAGAGTTAAAGTGAAAATAAGAGAGGAGAGAGAAAGAGAGAGGAACCGGGTAAATTAAAACCCAGATCCCCACGCCCTCTCTCGATAAAGCCGCGCCCGTCGTTAATTGCTTATCCCAAAATCAAACACTATTTATAAAATCCTAAACCAACTTAAAACAAGTATAGGTAAGTATAGGGTCGAACCCAAAGGAGTTAGTTGGTGTTCTCTTTAGCCTAAATCAAGCTATTTCAGAGATTGAAGTGAGAAAATGGTTGGTGTTATGATAGCAAAATTAGACTAATAAAGTAATTCAATAAGCTAAATTCTAGGGATATTGGTTCCCCATGCTAATTCAATAATCGTGCTAATCGACAATTTCTTCGTTTGATTCAAGCATTGCAAAGGACAAACAATAGTAGCAATCAAGAGAGTTCAAGAGCTATCTCCTAGAGGCCAAACTAGGGGTCACTATGAATGGCTAATCAAGGAAATTCACAATTAAACTCAATCAATTAAAGCAATTCACAAATTGATGGGTCATGTCATTAAGAAATTCAATGCAATCTAGATTAATGTTATAGGTTGATCATTCCTAATCTAATTAATCACATGCAAAACTATGTCAACCAATTTAATTGCAACAACAATTCAATCAATCAAAGATCATCAACTAGCACAAATTATCAACCAAGCATTCTTCCCCTTCTCCCTAGCAACTAATCTACTCACTAATCATGGTGTAACTCAAGAACAAATCACTAGACTTAGCATTGATCATCATTCTAAATCAAAATCAAGAGAAAGCAATATCAACTACAATATCCAATTCAAATCCAAGCAATACTAACAATTAAAGATGAAACTAAATCAATCAAGTAAGAGATGAACTAGAAGAAGAAAATCTTACTAACATTAATGATTGAAAATGAAGAAATCCAAGCACAAATGATCCAATGTTGAAATACAAATCCAAATCCAAGAACTTCTCTCTAACTTCTCTCTAATTTCTCTCTCTAGAATTAAGCTAATGAAAATTTATCTAAAAGTTAAGTTCAAAAAGGAATTACAAGTGTATTTATAGGCAAAGAAGAAAAACAGGATTCCCGCGCCCTCTCTAATAAACCCTGCGCCCGCAGAAAAATGGGTTCGGAACCCATTAAAAATTCCGCGGGCTTCCTAGGCAACACCCGCGCCCGCGGGTCTTCTAGCCCGCGCCCGCAGCATAAGCGCGGCGAATCCCCTGCTCCCAAAGGATGATCAGAGGGCCGCGGTCTCTCTGGTACGAGCGGGCTCTCCAATCTTCCTGCGTCCGCAGCAAGACCGCGGAGAGTTCCTGGTCGAAATCTGCCACTTTTGTGCAAATGAGCCCGCGCCTGCGGCAGACTGGCAAGGCTTGATGCCCTATCCATGCCGATTATTTCCTCCTTGCTTAGTCATTATAGCCCAACTTGATTCCCTTGCAAAGACAAATCCTAGATACCTAAAAAAACAAACAACGAAAAGGAATAAAAGGGAAAAAGAACCAAATAAAAGGAAAACACGAAGAAAACACGAAAAACACAAGGAAATAAAGAAAGAAAGAGATTAAAGGAAAAAGGACCAAAAATAAGATAAGAAAGCATAAAAAGGAAGATGAAATCATCCTAAAAGACTACCCTATAAGTGCCATAAATGACACTCATCAGAAACTATTGGACATTTACAGGTCATTTTGATCCTTCTAAAATATAAGAAACTTCAAGCCTATACAATTGCTCGAGTACTTCATGTTAATTTATTATCATAGTATCAAAATATTTATCAAACTAAAGTAAAATTTATACTTATTAAATATTATATACTCCCTCCGTTCCTATATGTTCTACCCATTTCAGTTTAGCACGCATGCCAAAGCACATTTTATTTTGATCATATCTTTAATTATACATTTGAAAAAATTACAAAAATTAGATATTCTTATACCCCACATGACTATATTTTGACTTATATATTAAGAGATATTTTGAAGATTCTCTCATTGCATGTTTATGGTTAAGGCTATGCTATATAACAATATGTAGAATAAAAGTTGCATATTAAATATAAAATCTCCATTCATAAGCAACTATAATCACATGGCCACTATTTCACTAATGTTAAACGAACATGTATGTTACTGCTAGCAACAACGTGCCCAACTTATTTGCAGGACTAATTATTTTGTTAATTACTCTAAACTGAGAAATAAACTTTAATAAAGCAAGCCCCCGTTATAAACAATCATCCCAACCAACAACTCGACTACTAGATTTCATGTATTGTCATGTAAATTCAGCACTAAAGAAGTAATTTTTTTTTAACAGCTCCAAAGCTCTAAGCACTAATTAAGTTTAGAATTCAATTGCAATAAAAGGTAATCATCATATTGTTACAACAAAGTTAGCATCAAATTACTGTTAAAATTAAGCCAAGAAAAGCCGATTAAAATCCCCAAATTTCCCCCCTACTTTGTGTCGTCCCCTGTTAAGAAACCAAAGTTTATTTTGGTCTTTGATTTTATTTTGTTTTCTTGAAACCATTGATCCTCTACAATCGATACATCTAATTTCTTTTGACTCATAAAGAGAAAGTTATTATAAGATTGCTATTAAATTTGGGTATACGAATAGCAAGAAACACCCTAAAAATTAATGGATCAAGAATTTCTAGTGGTGCTGATAACGTGTTGTGAAATAAAGAGAATGAGAGAGAAATTGAGGAGAGAATCAATCAATCATTCATTAATTCCATTGAGTAAGGAATCAGATATATATATACATGTACAATAGTTTGGGTTTTCTTAGATAACACTAACCCTAGATCTAGAATATTCTTGCGAATATAGGAATATAACGGTCATCTACAAATATTTCATAAAAAGAATCACATTTTAAATGACTAAAAATAAATTATTAGTGATTGAATATAATTAAATTACTTTTATAAAACTTTTCTTGTTGTCTATTTATATAAAAATTGTATTATATTTAAAGTTACCCAAAAGTAGCTAAAAGTTACCCTTATATTTTTTGATGAACACTAATATTAGTGTAAACCGAGTATATACAAAAAAATTTCTTATTTAATTCTACAAGAAAATTTGATTTTTTTTAAATGAAGATTTGTGCAGTTTCAAGATAAAGCCATGGGGGTTCATTCTATATCTACAATCAACTACATTAAATATTGTTCAATTTCAAAATAAAATTGATCTCATCTACAACGAGTGTTGTTTTGCCCATTTATAAAATTATTTGATCCAATTTCCTATTGTGTTTGCTAGTTTGATTTACATGATAGATATTGTTTGACTCTTCGATCAATGAATTAATATTACTTTTAAAAAAATATTCATAGAGAAAAACTTTTTCAATCAATTAAAAATGGTTTTTTTTTTCAAATTGATCAACTTTTTCGATCAAGTGAAAAGGGTCTTCTCGGATTGATCATATCTCACTTTTTCTGTGGTAGCCTAGAGAATTGAAAAGACCTTCGTATTGGTGTTTAACTTGTGGACTTCTTTACCCCCCTTCTTATAGAGAGAGAGAATAAGCACTCATTTACTTTACCTAGAGGAAATTCAAGTTTATCTCCTTGATAAAGAAGTACTCCCTCCGTTTCCATTTGTTTTTTACATTTTCATTTTGGGTGTTTTTCTTTTATTCTTTACATTTAGGAGTTTTCTATTTTAAGATATAAAATTTGGACTACTTTACCCTTGTATTTTTTAATATCTCATGTTGTCCTTTATTTTGCATGTGATTTTTTTTTTCCAATATATATTAGATGGAATACTAATTTAAATGTTCATTATTACTTTCTCTTTCCTCTTAAACCTTTTCTTTTTTACTATTTTTTGGTAGTAATAGTTCCCTTTATCATCTTCCAGTGTATTATGATGACAAAAATGATCGAATGTACCCACTTTATTAATTTTTCTAAACAACCACGCATAACTCTAAACGTAAAGAATAAAAGGGAACGGAGGGAAGTGTTTATCAAGGGATGTTTTAATAAACTCGCATTGCAAAGAGGGGGTATATATATACAACCAACGTCTATTAAGTAACAATTGTTTCCGCCGTTAATACCAAATATATTCAAGATTCCGAAAAGAAGAGTCGCACCAAGAAGCTCACATCTATCTTTAATGGTGACATCAATGGAGGAGAGTAACCTTACAACAAACACAAACACAAACACCTACCCAATGGGTTAACCATTCCTTTCATTGATATGTTTTTCTTAGGGTTTTCTTTGAATTTGGCAGCTATAACTCTAATATCTCCATATAAATATCTTCTAAGATTTATCCACTGAAATAGTACTTTGATATCTCCAATAATGCAATTCATGAGCTTTCTTCAGTATAGGCATAGTAGCCAATGGACGAGAGAAAAAAATGGTTACGATCTCACCATTAAATATGCATATGAGAGAAAGATCCCCAACGATTGGAACACCCTCCTTACACTCGGGAATTGGGCCTTGAAGGCCGCCATTTCCCTTGCTGATTAGGGGTGCCACGTGTCAAGACATGAGTGGCACACGTGGAGCTTGCCCTGGGATGACACATGTCCCTTTCTTATTGGGCCACGTAGCAGGGGTATTTTTACCCAAAACACTTTGAGTACCCAAATAATGAAAACTAGGTTAGTTCTCATGCCATCATGGTAATTTTTAATAACCATAATTAAATTATTATTATTATTATTATTATTATTATTATTATTATTATTATTATTATTATTAGGTGTTTTATAAACAAAATAAAATCTAAAAAATATAGTTGACAAATTTTGATCAAAATAAGGGATTACGAAATATATGTTAGATATAAAATGATGTAGAAAATTATAAAAATTATGTTAAGAATGTTAAAAAGAGGGAGCCCAGGTTACTCAATTTGAGTAAAAAATGTTGTTACTCAAATGACAATCTTATATATATTGGTTTTAAAATTTGTGCAAGGCAGTTCTTTCTTCTTCATCGTCTCTCTTCACCGGTGTTCACCACCATGAAATACTCTTCTTCGACCTTTCTCAAGCCTGTCGACTTCCGATCTTCTTCATCCTTTCTCATGAAGCTCGTCAAACTCTGTCCTTTCTTAAGCCCATCGACCTCCAGTCTTCTTCCCCGTTCACCCTCTCTTCTTCGTCCTTTTTCAAGTCCACAACACCGCTTCGCAACAAAACAAAGCGAAACCCTAGTAATAAAGAGTGTCAAGTAGGGTAATATCAACCCTCCAGAGGAAGCATCTTGTTCGCAACAACAATTTTATCCATCTTAGGAGGTGAAAATGGAGGAGGGGTTGATGGAGGAAGCTAGACTATGAAGGATGGAGGAGCCAAAATTGGAGGAAATTTGAGATGGGGAAGATGAAGAAGAAAAAAAAATTAAAGTAGCCTTACTATTTTACCCTCTACTTAGGCAAGCGAAATGACAACAATCACTACTAGAAAAATATTTATTACAGCTATTAATTTGGTGCAATTTTGGTAAAACGTTGGAAATAAATGAGTTTTACATATACATAAATAAAAAAAATATTGATTTGTATGGGTTTTTCATAGAATACGTAGCGAATTAATATTTTCCACCCTTACCCTAAACCCTCTCATCCTTACCCGCCTAATTCATTTCACTCTCCCTCCCTCTTGCAACCTTCATCTGTTTCAAAGTTCAAAGTTGTTCAACACGCCTCACTATCCACCACCTCACTCTCCACAACTATCACCGCTTACGGTCTCCACTGCCTCACTCTCCACCACGTCACTCTCCACAACCAGTCGCCTCCCTATTTAACCTTTGATTTGTTCAAATTATTCAAAGTTCAACCCGCCTCACCATCGATTCACCTTTTTCACCATCGCTCGCCATAGCTCAATTGTTGTCTTCGATTTACGGAGCTGTTGTGCCCTTGGCGCCGGTGCGGAGCCTCCATGTCTCTCTCTCTCTATCCTTAATTTTTGCTCACCGCCCTTTTTCACTATCGCTCGTTTATGTGGTCAATTTTTTCTCTGGTCGTAGCCCTCCCTTTCATTCACACGCCATCAAAGGTAATGTAGGAAACTATCTCTATAACTGAGAATGAATTTTGATTTGGGTAGTGTTTTGGTTGTTTATAGTTGCCTAATTTATGTTTAATTAAATGACATGCAAATTGGTGTTTGTAACTGTTTTAAATTGTTTGAAACTCTTTAATTGATTAGTTCTTTGTTATTTCAGATGATATACTACAAGGGGGTGAATTGTAGTATGTTCCTAGTGCCTACTTTCGCGGAATATAAAACTGATTGTTGTTAGGAACTTAGACAAAGCAAAGCGGATTTTACGAGGAAACCTTCCAGGGCCCAACTGGAAGTAAAACCTTGACCCACCAAGGGATTTTCAACACAAACATTTCACTATAATAGGGCAATACCAAATTACAACATGTTATACACAGACCTTTCTCACAAGTTCCACCAAGGACACTTGCTACTCGATAGGACCCTATCCTACCTAACCTAAGCCCCACACTTAGATTCACTTAGTACTCTCGAAGTGCCTACACTCGGCTTCACACTAGAAGCTCAATCGGCTTCACCCTAGAAGCTCACACATTGCACTCTTACAAATATAATAACAAGAATCCTCACGAACTCTCACACCCCAATACATAAAACACTCAAAACACTTTTTCCCAGACCAATTACAAGATCTCAAAGGATAACTCTGAATACATATCAATGAATAAAGAGATAAAACTAATATGTTGGACACTCAAGATCTGTCTGGAACTTACTAGACGAACTAAAACTAAACCTGACGGGAACTTTGACCTGGAGGTTTGACTTAGCTTCGTGGCGAAGGATGAAACCATTAAGCACGACCACTAAGCTTTTTCAGCCTCCACTTTGAATGAATACATATGAGCATATTTATAGTACACCCAAATTATTCTTTTCGTAAAAGATAAGTTTTCTCAAAAGATATGTTTAAAAGATATTTACCAAAAATAAGTTTTCCAAAAATATATCTTTTTGTTAAGAATATTGACTGGGTAAAGTCGTATCCCCAAATCAAAAGTAGTTCCTAAATCCTCTAACTAATGCAGATAGGGAAGTAGGGTCGAATCCACATAGAAACGAGTCTTTCTATTCCTAATTAACTAAAATAATCTAGATTATTAGGTAACCAATATATAAGTTGAATATGAAACTAAACTACGAAGATTGAGAATAGGGAGAAAACAATATATAAAAGGATCTAGGCCATAGGTTCACCAATAAATAATATTCCAGGGTAGAATATAATAATCATTCATCAATGCATACATCAATCAGATTATAAAGGGCTTTCACTACGTATAATAATCACACAATTAATTTACCGGTATTAAATCTCATCTTTCGAATCTCGACCTAACCATTTATAAATTAACATGCCTATTGAAAATAGACCTAAACATCAATTCTCATCTGTCGAATCTCGAATCAATATTGTCAAACTCATGCATAAAAGATCAGGCCTAATCTAGTCACAGAGCATTAAATCAATCAATAGGAAATTAATCTAGCATTGATAATTAACAACAATAAATTACCCCTTCATATTATTTATGGATCCCCATTGATGAGTGTCATTTATTGTACTCATAGGGTAGTCTTTTAGTATGATTTCATCTGCCTTTTTATGCTTTCTTATCTTATTTTTGGTCCTTTTTCCTTTAATTCCTTTCTTTCTTTCTTTCCTTGTGTTTTTCGTGTTTTCTTCGTGTTTTCCTTTTATTTGGTTCTTTTTCCCTTTTATTCCTTTTCGTTGTTTGTTCTTGTAGGTACCTAGGATTTGTCTTTGCAAGGGAATCAAGATGGGCTATATTGACTAAGAAAGGAGGAAATAATCGGCTTGGAGAGGGCTCAAAGAGGGCATCAAGCCCTGCCAGTCTGCCGCGGGTGGGGGCTCATATGCACCAAATTGGAAGATTTCGACCAGGAACTCTCCGCGGTCTGGTCGCGGGCTTGCCGCGGGCGCGGGTAGTTTGGAGAGCCCGCTCGTACTAGAGAGACCACGACTCTATGATCACCCTTTGGGAGCAGGGGATTCGCCGCGCTTTTGCCGCGGGCGCGGGTGCTTTTGTCGCGGGCGCGGGTGTTGCCCAGAAAGCCCGCGGAGTTTTTAATGGGTTCCGTATCCATTTTTCCGCGGGCGCGGGAATCTCGTTTTTCTTCTTTGCCTATAAATACACTTGTAATTCCTTTTTGAAGATAACTTTTAGATAATTTTCATTAGCTTAATTTTTGAGAGAGAAGTTAGAGAGAAGTTCTTGGTATTGGATTTGTATTTCAACATTTGATCAATTGTGCTTGGATTTCTTCATTTTCAATCATTAATGTTAGTAAGATTTTCTTCTTCTAGTTCATCTCTTACTTGATTGATTTAGTTTCATCTTTTATTGTTTGTATTACTTGGATTTGAATTGGATATTGTAGTTGATATTGCTTTCTCTTGATTTTGATTTAGAATGATGATCAATGCTAATTCCAGTGATTTGTTCTTGAGTTACACCATGATTAGTGAGTAGATTAGTTGCTAAGGAGAAGGGGAAGCATGCTTGATTGATAATTTGTGCTAATTGATGATCTTTGATTGATTGAATTGTTGCAATTAAATTGGTTGACATAGTTTTGCATGTGATTAATTAGATTAGGAATGATCAACCTATAAGATTAATCTAGGTTGCATTACATTTCTTAATGACATGACCCATCAATTTGAGAATTGCTTTAACTAATTGAGTTTAATTATGAATTTTCTTGATTAGCCATTCATACTCCTACACATATACAACTCATGTATGCATAGTGTACTTACCTCATGAAGCTAGCATATGCAAACTAATGATTTTTATCCACTGCTGTAAGCGTCGCTCGAAGTGCGCCTACGTTAAAAGCATGTGTGAATATGCTTGGCACTCATAGGAAATGGGAATTGACATTACGATTAGGGACAACGATTAGGGACAAATAAAGTAGGGAGCCGCCAACAAGTTTTTAAGGAACTTGTAAACCGTTCACGGATCATAAAAGGAAACCACGTATAAGGGACAACGATAGGCAATAACGATTGACCCGTGAAGGTTATACCCCATTCATAATCCATGATATTACTAACTCCATATGGTTCGGAACCACGAAGGAGGATCGGGGATGATGGTACAAAGTGAGTCATGGAGTCACATTCGCCCGTATTGGCCTCTACTTGATTCTTATAGTGAAAAATGATTCATGTGATCTCAAAGGCATGCAAACAAAGATTCAATTTGCTCCAAACTATTATTAAGCTAAATTGGTTGAATATTAATGCAACATATAATTCAAAAATATCGTGATCACTTGAATTAATAAAAAGAATAAAAAGGAACCTAAGCCGGTTGTCCAAATTATCTTATTAGGCGTGGTTTTCAATTTTATATTCCCTTTAAACATGCAATATGGTGATCAATAAATATAGTAAAATAAACATTAATATTGGAAGCAATTTAACAATAATAGCGTTAGTCAAATCAAATAATAGCGTTAGTCAAATCAATTTAACCCTCAGTTATTTGTACCTTTCACACCTTGGTTTAAGTATAGAACTTTGGGTGTTGTGTGGACTCCTTGGAGTACTAAGGGAAAGAATGGTGTAATTAGGAATATAGGTTTAAGGATTAGAAAATGAGAGAGAGAGAAGTATGATTTTTGGTGTCAAAGAGAGAAAGAGAGAAGGATTTGGTCATCAAGCTTGTTTATGTTTGAAAAGGGGGTGATATGACCTCTATTTATAAGAAAAAAAGAGGGGTCGAATCAAGAAAAGATAAAAATTCGAATCGGATAAAACTCTTGCGATAGACAGCAGTTTTTAAGGTTTTTGTTTTTATCATATCTTTAGATCCAGAAATCAGAAAAAGATAAATAAGATATCGTTGGAAATTTCTTGAAGTCTACTTTCTAATCCAATTAAAATCAGATTAAAATATTTTGTATAACAAAAGATATAGCCGAAATAGTGAGACGGTATCAGTTTTGGATAGAGTTTGACATTTTATTCATATCAATTCCGTTATAGCTCGGAATTGATAGTATAATATATAATTGGAAAGATAATTTCAAGGGCTATCCAACCATATTAAATTTGGATAAAAAATATGAGTCACGAAAATAATATCTGTCCATCTTTGAACGTCTTTCAATTCGGATAGAATTAGGTCTTTTAAAAAAAGGAGTTTTATTCAATTTCAAACTCTTTAATCTTATCTTTTCAAAAACAATAATTAGGATCTTTTATAAAAAAAGGAGTTGTATTAAATAATTTGGACCCTCTACATGATCATTGGGCTGTAGGTAAGGTGGGCTTAGGTTCGGTTTAGGCTCAATTTAATATTTTGGCCATAACTTATTCGTTATAACTCGGATTTGGGATTATAATATTTCGTTGGAAATCTCTTTTAAAGCCCCATTCAACTATTCAATCATTGGGCTGGATTAAACGTTTTTTATAAAAAGGACACGAAATGAATGATTTTAAAGGACACGAAATTAATTATTTTGGGTTTAAAGGCACGAAAAGAGGAAAATAAGTTACGGTTTGGGGAAATGGGCTAGAATTTGGGTTGGTTTATGAAATGGAAATATGGATTTAAGCACTCCAAGATTAAATACTTAACCCGACCAATAATGGCGGTGAAAGGTTGTTCATCATCGGGTTTGGTTTTGGGGAGACATTTTTAGGTGTCTACAGAAGCCCCCACTTTGACTGAGTTTGTAGAAACGTCAGTTTTGAAAATGATAGTCAAAGTAGTCGATAGGGACAAAGAATGATTTAAGACGTTCTGCGATCCTAAATCACTCTGTATACGCCGATACTTGCAGAAAAATGTTAGTTCTACAAATAAAAGAGTAAAGGGATAGAACGCTTATCTGACACAAGTGTATAGGTGACAAATGAGTTTGGTATTTTCCTATGCTTGAAGGAATCCACCGGATGTCGTTTGTTGAAATGCTTTCCATGCTTGAGGAAAGCCGACAGATGAGTTTGGTAGCTTTCTAAGCCTGAAGAAACCTACCGGATGACACTTTCCATGCTTGAGGAAAGTCGACATATGATTTTGGCGTTTTTCTATGCTTGAAGAAATCCACCGATAATGCCTTCCATGCTTGAGGAAAGCCGACAAAGGAATTTGGCAGTTTTCTATGCTTGAAGAAATCCACCGAATAATACTTTCCATGCTTGAAGAAAGTCGTCAGATGATGAGATTGCAAGTCTCTGTGTATCAAGAACCTTGCGTCATGAAATGATGGTGGTTCGATTATCCTCGAACGTGGGCTGTAGTTGGTTCGCTTGTCCCCGAACGTGGGCTGTAAATGGTCCACTTGTCCTCGGACGTGGGCTGTAGATGGTCCGCTTGTCCCCGGACGTGGGCTGTAGATGGTCCGCTTGTCCCCGGACGTGGGCTGGTTGTAAATGGTCCGCTTGTACCCGAACGTGGGTTGTAGATAGTCCGCTTGTCCCCGGACGCGGGCTGTAGATGGTCTGCTTGTCCCCGGACGTAGGCTGGTTATAAATGGCCCGCTTGTCCCCGGACGTGGGCTGTAATTGAGATCTGCAAAAATAAATTTGCCAATGGACTCGTATATATTGTGCCTGACTTAACAACTAACTTGACCAAGTTGGACTTGATGTGACATGACATGTGTATGACTTGTGAGTGTGTGTGTCCAGACACAAACGAAGATGCAAAAGCAAAAATTTTCCGTCAATTTTTATCATGAGTGGAGGGTACCGACTTTCTCCCGAAAAAGAAAGATGTAAAAACTAACTTTTTATTTTTGAATTTCCCTCGATGAGAAAAAATTTTGAAAAAGTTTTTGAACTTTCCCAAAAGAAAAAGATGAAAAAGGGAAGAAGTTTTGAACTTCCTCCTTGAGGAAGATGAAATGAATTGCATGGATTGTATGCATGATGCAAGTTCTTAGGCTAGGAGGCTAAGGACAATTACATCATGTGACACGATAGATGAATGAACTTAGGTCATGGAGCTAAGCATCATATATGGTGTAAAGAAACGATGAACGTCACTTAGGTCTGGAAGCTAAGCACGTGTATAGATGAAGTGATTATTGAGTATTGCATAATGAATGTTGTCCTGAAAGATGATGAAACATGCACAGTGTTGAAACAAGATTCCATGATAAAGGGTTCTTAAAGGGAGGATGATATGGATATGGATGTGTGTGTGAAAGAAGTGTGTGAAAGTGATACTAAGGTGAGGTTGCAAAGGCTATGGTGATGGAAATATATGTGTAAAGAGTCAAAGATGATGACTCTTTAGGCTGGGTAAGTTAATGTGATGTGGGTTCAAGCCCCCAAGTCTAGCTCTAAATGGGTAGGGATATAGAGATAAGCATTGGATATTCTTCGACTCGATTATGCATATGAATGTGGCCGCACCTCAATATGAGGTTGCCTACGTATCTGTTAGGAATCAGGCCGAGCGTAGCTCTAACTGAACTTTGCACAAGTGTATGTATACCTCAATGAGGTCTTTCAAGGGTTGTAATATGGTTAAGTTGTTGGTTTAAAGAAGAAAATGGTACAAGGCTCAAGACCCGAGAGAATCCCCAAAACGTGTAATTGTGAATTTGAAAATTTTGAATTTTGCAAGTTTATTATTTTTTTTTTTTTTTTTTTGAATCAATGTGGGCAATCTCAGATCATGCGGTCCATCACTCACTTAGCATTCATGTTTCTCAGGCATGGTACCAAGCACTCGATGAGAGACGCAATTTGAGACGTGTTCATATCAAAGACATTGGAACACTTGCCCTTAGACATTGTTTTATTGTTGCTTTGCTACTTTTTTTTACTTGCTTTTTGAATGTTATACAATTACACACCTTCCCATCCTAGGGTTAAGTGAATGTGGGTTGAATAAAAAAGGTCAACCGTTAGACGAGGCTCAAAGTGGATGATGAAGAAATGGAATGTGTGCTTGAATGGTTAATGGGAAATGACAGGGTTGGAAAGGTGCCTCAAATCATTGGTGTACCTTGTGTTTATTCGGCAATTAAATTTTTTTTTTCGGCGAATGACATGATCGAATGCGAAGGAAAGAAATGATCATTGATGGAACATGACATATAGACATAAGGATAAGGAGAACCTATGCTAAACTTATTCGGAGAAAAGGGTCAAAACGAAAGAAAAAAGCATGAAATCTTGTATGGAAACCTGTCTTGTGCTTCGTCTTCATGGTTGCTTATGAATTACTTGTTACCGCCAAGAGGAACAAGAAGTTTGTTATTGCTGATGCTTTGATTGGAAGAAAAGAAGGAAGGAATAACGTTCCCCTTATTCTTCCTACTCTTGCCTAGTGATTCTTGCACTCGAGTACTATGGAACAAAATGAGCTCACTTAATGCATTGACTCAATACTCGGATTGGAAAGGAAGAGTGTATGAAAGAATTTTGAAAACCAATGGGGAATACTCCACCCATTCCTATTACGACGGAAAACGACGCATGCATGGTCCTAGTATACGATCATAAACAATATAGTGCATTACTCGAAGACAAAGTGTGTGCAACGACTCAACATGTGTGATTAGGTGAGTTTATTAAGACTCGTGGTATGATCGCATGGCTAGACATGAGGACGTTGTGAAAAACAAAGGACCCAATGACCAAATAGCACGGAAGACTAAAAGACAAACTAACTTGATTAATATTTTCAAATTTTAATGTTTATGCTATTTACTAGGTGAAAACGGTCCATTGGCAATTGTTAGTCATAAATAAGATCAACCACGATCAAAGACAAAGAACACGTGTTAAGGTTAGCACAAAAATCGATCACAAGAAACTAGGAAGAAGACTAGAATTCTAGAAGAGTTAAGACTCATGGGTATAAAAAAAATAAAAAAAATAAAAAGAAAAATCTATAATCCTATGTTATACGAGTTGACACGGATTAAAGGACTTGGCTAACACTAGCTTGACACGATTTTTTTTTTTAAATAAAATAAAAAAAGGTAACGTTAAAAAGACACCTAAACTGAACATGTTGTAGTATATCGGTTATAACTTTTGATCTGTGACTCTGATTAGGACGAAACCAGCTCCAAATGAAAGATAAAACTCGGGGCTACAGATCCATAGGTTGTACGACACGTAACTCTTTCTAGAACTCTGGCTATGACCAAAACAAGTTGACTCTTGTGCAGTATACGGGAATAAAAATCCGGGTGACTCAAAAATTAAAAAAAAAAAGGAAAAATTAGAAAAAATAATCCCAATTTTGTCTAATTTACGTAGAATAATCCCAACTTTCGTTAATACTGGAATAATCCGAACTTTGGGGGGTCTTCTTTTTCTTCAATCCCAAATACCGGTTACCGGTTGAATAGTTTTTTCTTTTTTTTTTGTTAAAGTGACACGTGTCAATTATTAATTGGTTAAAAAATATAAAAAAAACAAAAAATAACCAAAATTAAAAAAAGAAAAAACCACCCACCCAAAACCCCAACAACCCTAAACGTCCGGCAACCCGCCAGCCCAACCACCTCCCTCGTCGCCGGTCGTCTCTCCCCCACCACCAGGCACCAGCCCAGCCTCTAGGGTCGCCGCTCCGACCAAACCACCATCCCCTCCCCGAAACTCCCATGCCACCACTAGCCCCACTCCCGAGAACCCCAAAAACCCCTTCCCCCACCATCGAAAAATCCGTCTAAACCAGCAGCCCCACTCGAAACCCCTCTAACCACCTTGCCCACTCTCGAAAACCACCAAAATCCCTTCCTCCACCATCGAAAACCCAAGCCGCTAGGGTTTTCGACGGTGAGAAATAGGCTGTTGGGGTTTTCGGGAGTGGGCAAGGTGGTTTCAAAGGGAGTTTCGACTGGAAAATTAGGGAATTGTGGGTGGAAGTGGGTCGCAACTCCGGCACAGGGCGTTAGGGGGGAAAGCGGCGCACAGTTGGGGCAGGGGAAAGGAGGTGGTTGCGTGGCCGGCGGTGGCAGGTTGTGGTGGGGGTGGGGGTTACGGTTGTCAGGTCGGGGAATTAAGGGTTTTTTGTTTTTTTTTTTTATTTTATTTATTTTTCTTTTTTTTTAGACCAATTGTAACTTAACACGTGGCACATAACCTGTTACAACAGGTTATTGACTTTTGTTGACCGGTTTGGGATTGAAGAAAAAGAAGACCCCCCAAAGTTCGGATTATTCCAGTATTAACGAAAGTTGGGATTATTCTACGTAAATTAGACAAAGTTGGGATTATTTTTTCTAATTTTTCCAAAAAAAAATCTATGACTCGACTCTAAAAAAAACTAAAAAAAAAAAGGTTTTAATAAAAAAAATAATTTAAAAAAATCAATAAAAAAAATGCACATATAAGCACATCGTCACGAATGATGCAATGAAATTCGCAACCTAGAGTCAAGATCTATGTTCCACTATGGTCAAGCTTTTGGGTGTCAAAGGGTACCATGGTTAAGAGTGTGGACGCGTTAGTAAGGCAGCCTCCTTGAGGGTGTATGCCAACGGGCGGCTCCGCGAGTTCGTGATGAAATCAAACTCGACTCCATGGTTTGGATGGATTTAAAATCTCGGATGAACCCTTATTGTCATGAACGTTTTCGGGTTGATAGAGCATAAATCCCCCGGGCTAGCCACAAACGTAGAACACGTACTATTGTGGCAAAATAGGTAAGCTAATGCATATGCATATGTGACAATGCCAATTAAATCACAGGAATATTTTTCAAGAATCTTTCAAGTCTCATCCACTCATCTCAATTAAATACTGATCACTCAAATCGATAAATAACCAAGAATCCTTCCCAGTGGAGTCGCCAAATTGTAGGCGTCGCTCGAAGTGGGCCTACGTTAAAAGCATGTGTGAATATGCTTGGCACTCATAGGAAGTGGGAATTAACATTACGATTATGGACAACGATTAGGGACAAATAAAGTAGGGAGCCGCCAACAAGTTTTTAAGGAACTTGTAAACCGTTCACGGATCATAAAAGGCAACCACGAATAAGGGACAACAATAAGCAACAATGATTGACACGTGAAGGTTACACCCCATTCATAATCCATGAGATTACTAACTCCATATGGTTCGGAACCACGAAAGGAGGATCGGGGATGATGGTACGAAGTGAGTCATGGAGTCACATTCGCCCGTATTGGTCTCTACTCGATTCTTATAGTGAAAAATGATTCCTGTTATCTCAAAGGCATGCAAACAAAGATTCAATTTGCTCCAAACTATTATTAAGCTAAATTGGTTAAATATTAATGCAACATATAATTCTAAAATATCGTGATCACTTGAATTAATAACAAGATTAAAAAGGAACCTAAGCCGGTTATCCAAATTATCTTATTAGGCATGGTTTTCAATTACATATTCCCTTTAAACATGCAATATGGTGTTCAATAAATATAGTAAAATAAACATTAATATTGGAAGCAATTTAACAATAATAGTGTTAGTCAAATCAAATAATAAATAAATCTAATCATGATACTAGCAACAAGAATAAAAATAAGAGTGATTAAGTGATTAATTACTCACTTTCCGCGCTTCCTTGAATTGCTACATCATGAATAAACTGTTAGTATACTTCAATAAAAATATAAATCAAATTGAAATAATTAAATTAAAATAAATAAAAAGTAGAGTTAATTTGGTCCAAACCCTCAGTTATTTTTACCTTTCACACCTTGGTTTAAGTATAGAACTTTGGGTGTTGTATTGACTTCTTGGAGTACTAAGGGGAAGAATGGTGTAATTAGGAATATAGGTTTAAGGCTTAGAATATGAGAGAGAGAGAGAGAGAGAAGAATGATTTTTGGTGTCAAAGAGAGAAAGAGAGAAGGATTTGATCATCAAGCTTGTTGATGTTTGAAAAGGGGGTGATATGACCTCTATTTATAAGGAAAAAATAGGGGTCAAATCAAGAAAAGATAAGAATTCGAATCGGATAAAACTCTTGATCCAAAAATCGAAATAAGATAAATAAGATATTTTACGGTTATATATTTTACGGTTTTTGTTTTTATCATATCTTTTGATCCAAAAATCGAAATAAGATAAATAAGATATTTTTGGAAAGCTCTTGAAGTCTACTTTCTAATCCAATTCGAATTAGATTAAAATATTTTGTATAACAAAAGATATAGCCAAAATAGTGAGACGGTATCAGTTTTGGATAGAGTTTGACATTTTATTCATATCAATTCCGTTATAGCTCGGAATTGATAGTATAATATATAATTGGAAAGATAATTTCAAGGGCTATCCAACCATATAAAATTTGGATAAAAAATATGAGCCACTATCAGGACTACGATTGGGCTCCGATTCTTCGGGCCAATCTGGGTTTCCTCTTCCGGTCTTGAATACTCGGTCCAAATGCCCCGGTATCACATATACCGAGCCCTTAATCACTGGTTCGATAGCTCTAACCGGCCCTTAATCACTGCTCCGATTCTTCGGGCCAATCTGGGTTTCTCCAAATGCTCGTGATTGCTCCAAAATATCTCGGGAAAATGCTCTAAAAGTGCAAATCCCTGCAAAAGTCAACCAAATCTACGAAAACACTAAAGAACACCAATTAGTAATAAAAGTGGCTATAAAGAGCCAAAAACACTACTAATTATGACCAAGGGACGGGGGTAAAATACTATATAAAATAGACACTTCAAATATATTCTGTCAATAATAATAAGATATATTTACCATAAAATCATATTTTATTTAAATCTTATTTTTTCCAAATATACTAGCATATCTTTTTCAAAAGATATACTTTCCATAAAATAAGATTTTATTTAAAACTTATTTTGCTGAAAATACTTTCCAAAAATAACTTATCTTTTCCAAAAGGGATTTATTAGAAAATAAATATCTTTATTCTGTATAACCAAATCCCTAAAAGATATGCACGTATTAGGTAAATATTTATGTCATTAAACCGACCTTTAACGACGTGCAGACTTAAGTTCCGATTAGGTTCTAGAACTCTGACAGTCTCTGAGTTCCTAACAAGTCAGTAACTCTAATTACATTGACTATCATGAGTTCACCTTGGTTCTTTAATCTTGTTCCAGACTGACTTTTATGTCCAACATACTTACATGAATCCTAGAGCGATATACTTTGCTTTCTCCGTCTTCAGGTTGTTTCTTTGAAACTCTTGTTCAAGAATTTTGTAATATTGATGTATTCTAGATCTTGTGGCAACGTTCCACTTCTGGAACCGTAGGCCAAGTTTCTCCAAAACTTGTTGTCTTCAAGTTCCTGTTAGGGAACGTTTCTGTTAGGGAACTTAGATAGTTCTTGTTAGAGAACTAAGTTCCTGTTAGGGAACTCTTCATGTACCTGTTAGGGAACATGCTTTAACTTTCGTGGGAAATCCTTCCCAAAGTTCCTTCTGGATCTTGTTAGAGAATAACTTCATGTTCCTTTGTGGTTTGGTTCTCGTGGAAGAACCTAATTTAGGTTCATTCATTCTCTCTTGTCCCTCTTGAAGTATTTTATGTCCCAACCCATTGACTTCACCTACGTCAGTTCCTGTCTTCACATAAACACTTAAGAGAAACATTAGATTAAAGTTTGTTTATCATAAAAAAAATTCAAGTGAGATAACTAATTAAACTTAAACCTACATAAATACTCCTACACATATACAACTCATGTATGCATAGTGTACTTACCTCATGAAGCTAGCATATGCAAACTAATGATTTTTATCCACTGCTGTAAGCGTCGCTCGAAGTGCGCCTACGTTAAAAGCATGTGTGAATATGCTTGGCACTCATAGGAAATGGGAATTGACATTACGATTAAGGACAACGATTAGGGACAAATAAAGTAGGGAGCCGCCAACAAGTTTTTAAGGAACTTATAAACCGTTCACGGATCATAAAAGGAAACCACGTATAAGGGACAACGATAGGCAATAACGATTGACCCGTGAAGGTTATACCCCATTCATAATCCATGATATTACTAACTCCATATGGTACGGAACCACGAAAGGAGGATCGGGGATGATGGTACAAAGTGAGTCATGGAGTCACATTCGCCCGTATTGGCCTCTACTCGATTCTTATAGTGAAAAATGATTCATGTGATCTCAAAGGCATGCAAACAAAGATTCAATTTGCTCCAAACTATTATTAAGCTAAATTGGTTGAATATTAATGCAACATATAATTCAAAAATATCGTGATCACTTGAATTAATAAAAAGAATAAAAAGGAACCTAAGCCGGTTGTCCAAATTATCTTATTAGGCGTGGTTTTCAATTTTATATTCCCTTTAAACATGCAATATGGTGATCAATAAATATAGTAAAATAAACATTAATATTGGAAGCAATTTAACAATAATAGCGTTAGTCAAATCAAATAATAGAGTTAGTCAAATCAATTTAACCCTCAGTTATTTGTACCTTTCACACCTTGGTTTAAGTATAGAACTTTGGGTGTTGTATGGACTCCTTGGAGTACTAAGGGAAAGAATGGTGTAATTAGGAATATAGGTTTAAGGCTTAGAATATGAGAGAGAGAGAGAAGTATGATTTTTGGTTTCAAAGAGAGAAAGAGAGAAGGATTTGATCATTAAGCTTGTTTATGTTTGAAAAAGGGGTGATATGACCTCTATTTATAAGAAAAAAAGAGGGGTCGAATCAAGAAAAGATAAGAATTCGAATCGGATAAAACTCTTGCGATAGACAACAGTTTTTACGGTTTTTGTTTTTATCATATCTTTAGATCCAGAAATCAGAAAAAGATAAATAAGATATCGTTGGAAAGTTCTTGAAGTCTAATTTCTAATCCAATTAAAATCAGATTAAAATATTTTGTATAACAAAAGATATAGCCGAAATAGTGAGACGGTATTAGTTTTGGATAGAGTTTGACATTTTATTCATATCTTTTCCGTTATAGCTCGGAATTGATATTATAATATATAATTGGAAATATAATTTCAAGATCTATCCAACCATATAAAATTTGGATAAAAAATATGAGTCACAAAAATAATATCTGTCTATCTTTGAACGTCTTTCAATTCGGATAGAATTAGGTCTTTTAAAAAAAGGAGTTTTATTCAATTTCAAACTCTTTAATCTTATCTTTTCAAAAAGAATAATTAGGATCTTTTAGAAACTTATAGATGCTTCCAATTAATCCTAATTGGTTTAGTAATTGGATTAAATAATTTGGACCCTCTACGTGATCATTGGGTCGTAGGTAAGGTGGGCTTAGGTTCGGTTTGGGCTCAATTTAATATTTTGGCCATAACTTATTCGTTATAACTCGGATTTGGGCTTATAATATATCTTTGGAAAGCTCTTTTAAAGCCCCGTCCAACTATTCAATCATTGGATTGTATTAAACGTTTTTATAAAAAGGACACGAAATGAATGATTTTAAAGGACACGGTATTAATTATTTTGGGTTTAAAGGCACGAAAAGAGGAAAATAAGTTACGGTTTGGGGAAATGGGCTAGAATTTAGGTTGGTTTATGAAATGGAAATATGGATTTAAGAACTCCAAGAATAAATACTTAACCCGACCAATAATGGCGGTGAAAGGTTGTTCATTATCGGGTTTGGTTTTGGGGAGACATTTTTAGGTGTCTACAACTGCAAATAAATGTTTTTCTACTAGTGACCCCTTGAGTAACATATATTGTTACTCAGCATGAGTAACTTGTATTTCCTCGTTAAAAAGCAAGTCCCATTTTATAACCTGGATAAACAAAATATGTTCTTCTAATGGCATTTTAGTAAACAAGTTGCATTGAAACTTGTGTTTTTAATTACAAAAATAATTTTTTACTGTTTGTAGGCCATTGTGACAAGTTGGACAACACTATGGAAGTTAACAGCGTTCAGTCACTATTAACTCCTATTTATCTTCTTCTTCCTCCCCACCTTCTTCTTCATGTCCATCTTTTTGTTAGCAAAAATCAATGGGTCACCATGTTTTTAGCAAAAACCAAACAAGAATTCACACTAATTTATCTTCCCACCCACCTCACCATATCATTAGCATGTGATTTTTTAAAAAGTGGAACCATTAGAATGCATCTACCTATAATATAATGAGTCATCGTGATTTTAGCAAAAATCAAACCAGAAATCGCACTAATATTTCTTCCACACACATTAATCTTCTTCCCCCAAATCTACCCACTTTCATCTTCTTTTTCAACCCAGTTCGACAACATTACTAGCACTACCATTTTTGCTGGCTTTGTCGGTAAAATTAAACGAATACCCTAATAATAAAAGGAAAAATTAATGGCATGGTTAAACCTAAAGGGATGGTAAGTTTTCCTTCATCCTTAGAATTTGACTTAGCACGATCGTTTCCAGCAGCTTCGCCACCAATATTAAACGAAAACTCGAATAACAAAGTGAAAATAAGGCATGGCTAACCCTAAGGGTATGTAAGCCTCTTCCTCCACCATTGACATTGAAGGTAGAAGGAAGAGAGGAAAAACAACAAAACGTTTAAGGAGGAGAGAGAAAGTAAGAAAACAACAAAAGGTTTAAGGAGGAGAGAGAAAGTAAGAAAACAACAAAATGTTGAAGGAGGAGAGAGAAAATAACAATTAACCAAATTTATATGTAATTTACATATACACTAAATATCTAGGTTATAAACTTGTATTTTCTCTTTTTTAAAGCTATATTAATATGTGTTAAAGATATGTCAAAAATTTTTATTAGCAATTATAAGATTAGAGATACTATTTTTCCATAAGATTTATTTTTTAATACTTCCTCCGTTTCTTTTTAGGTGACACTTTTTTAGTCACGCTTGCCAATGCACAAATTTAACTATTCCTATCTTTAATAAACGATAAGCAAAAATTATGAAAAATTAATATTTTGAAAATAAATATCGTGACAAATCTAACCAGATCCCACATAACTATATTTTTCATTATGTATAAAGAACAAAATACGGCCGAAAGGGAAGTGTGTGAATAGTGCTAAAGTCAAAACGTGTCAACTGAAAAAACGGAGGTAGTAGAAGTTAATTAAAAAAAAACACTAAGTAATGATACGTGTCAGTGCGAGTGTGTCTTTTAGTATATAGTTATTGATACAAATACTTGATACCAATATACTGTAACCGTTTCCCTAATATTGCAACAAATATCAATTTAAAAGTTTCACAAATATTACAACATTATCATATCATATCACTAATATATAAAGCCGGTCTTACAGCAGTCAGGCCATGAGATAGTAACATTTACATTCCAGTTTTTTGCCAAGTATCAAGCCACGTAAGTGACAAATAGATATTATTGTGATTAGGATTAATTGTCACATTAGATTAGATTTATTAGATAGATTTTTTTAGGATTAAAAAAAAGTATACATAAAATAACTTGTAATTCTTTTGAATAAAAATTGTCTTTTTATTGAGCAAGCCTATAACACCCCAATAATTCTCTCTTAAAACCTATAAATACCCTGAACAAAATCCAAGAGAATTACTGGCGTGCTACCGCCACGTGTTCAAACGTTAAGGCTTTATTCGAAAATAGCAGCGGAAAAACTAACTAAGTTATAAATAAGTTTCAAAACCAATAACCAAAACCAAATTAAATGATACAAGCTGGAACCATTAAGGCCCTTATTCAAAACCCAACAAAAGTAGTAAATAAATAAAACCAGAGTTTAAATAAATTCAAACTTATGAAAAGAAATAAACTGCGAATAATAACCAACTCTCTACTCAAAATCCCACAACCCTGATGTGAATGCTGCGCATGTAAGAACCTGTGGTTAATCTGCTTCCCAAAATTACAAGTGTAAAAATTGGATCGTCACAGGGTCAATGAAAGGGCGAAGGCCATGACCAAAGAAATACACATAAAGCACGCAATCAGAAAAGCTGAGTACATACAAGCTGGAAAACATAAAAGAAATCCCTAACATGCTACTAATAATCAAGCATAAGCATCATTAAATTATAGACTCGGCACATGACTCAACCATCAAATTTATTAAGACTTCACTAGTTAATATTAACTAACTCATTTATTTATTTCATTGGATTTGGCAATATACAAGGTTGTCCAACCCATGTCCCATTTGGAACATCAATAAAAGAAAAACCCCATGCCTCCTTTCGGAAACATCAATAAACATCCAACGACCACGGGCGCGACTCCGTGACCGTAGTTAGTATGAGATCTCACCTAACTCCTAGTTTTGAAAAATATTTGAAATAGGAGACTCGTAGAACAGACGGCCTCGATAAAAGTACACGGCTAATGACCCGTGTACCCCAACCCCTGATTGTCATTACTCCAGAAGTGCACCAATCAAGAGTTTTATTGCTCATCCATCTTGCACTTTACGTGATTTACAGGTTTAGACTTGGTGATGACTCATATGCAAACAATACAATCAATCCAATATCAATTCAATCAAGTAAAACAACTTTTCAATTTCAATTCTTCATTTATTAGTGACAAGCAACATTTATTAATTATTCCTTTACTACCTCGGTGTATAAACACCTTGAGTGCATAAGGCACCCCAAAACCTTAACCTCGTCTTATAAGACTTGAATTCTTCTGTTACTCATTCTATTTCAATAATCATGAATGAGTAATAAATAAATTATTCCACAAATCACATACCTTTGCCTCTAAGCGCACCTTGCATAATTAGAGCACAAATAATTCCTGCAATATAAAATAGTGCACGTCATACGAAATTCACAACGTACAACCAAATAATTTAACTCATTCATCCCTATACATGATACTAAGTTCTCGATCCGTCCATAAACATGCACCTACAAGCAAGGTTTCGTAACTTGTACGTACCTTGAATAAACGAATTGGTATGCCACTATACTAACTAGAAATCACCTTCAATAAACTCCACTCCTAAACCAAAAAATAACATCTCAATCAATACCCAATCAATCAAATTCACAGCAATGCTAACTTACTTTAAAACCTTCAAAATCCAAATCAAACAACATTTTAAAACCTTCCCTTTAGTTAAAATTAAAGGCTTATATATAGTTCTTTAAATTTTTTTCATAAAAACCTTAAAATACACTCTTATATTTGAAATTACAGCATGTTTAAAGTTTAATAAAAATCTTAAAATTATGTAAAAACCCCGAATAATCTCCCTTTTTAATGGGTGATTAAACCCTCTTTATAAAACAGCAAAAGTAGTACTTAGAAACTATTTCCAGCACATAAAAATTCAATAAAAAAAGCACATTTTTCAATCGTATCAGCGCCTTCGCAGCCTGCCTGAAGCCTTGAAGATAGATCATTTTGGTTGCTAGCTTTTACGGGTTGCTACTTTCTAGCTCTTAGCTTGACTACCTCTACCGAGAAGCTCTCTCTCGCTTCAGGTTTGCCTAATCGAATTCTTCCTTTTCCAATATATTTATGCTTAATTAACTTTAAACATAATTAATTTTATTAATCAAACTCAAGGATGATATTTTAAGTATAAAAAAACTTCGTTAAAATACAAAACTGTCCGAAAATCATATTTAGAGGCTGAATTTGGCAACGAAAGGGTAGCTCTTACTATCAAAGGTAGTGAATCTCTTTTAAAACGTTGTTCCCACATGAAAAACACTACTTTTTCATCAAAATCGGATGAGTTCAGAACCTGATCGGGATTAAAACGGGATTAATATTAATGAACGGAAATCTTAAAATTAAAACACGAATTTAAGTGTTTAAAATAATCTGGAATTAAGCTAAACTAATTTGTAGTTATAATCACAAAAATTTAAAAACATCATTACTATAAAAGCCCTAAATCAATTGTTCATTAAAAACCCTAAAATCATGATTTTCATTAAATAAAAACCCTAGGTTATAAAATTTACAAAATCTGAAAATTATGACATTATAAAATCTGAAATTATAAAGTTTAATCATCAAAATACAACTTGATACAAATTAAATTAATTTCAAACAATAAAATCAAAATCCATAAATCAATAATTATAATTATACAAATTAATAAAACAAAGGAAAGAGAAAATAAGACTAACCTTTTTGTGTGGGAAATTTTTAGGGATTAATGGGGTATTTATAGGAGAGAATGTTGTAGGGTAAGTAAGAAGATTGGGCCTCATAAAATTAATGGGCCAATTAGGTAAATGAAATGGACTAGGCTTTTTTGTATTGAAATAAATTATAAAATGAAGGTTCATAAAATAATTTGTACCAAAATAATTTTTGACCCAAATTAATAATTTGAATATTTTGAAATTAAATTATGAAAAAATACAAAACAATATTATAAATAAAATTAAATTTCATTTACAACATATTTAAAAATACGGGGGATTACAATTTACCCTCTTAAAAGTAGTTTCGCCCTCGAAACATAACCCAAAAGCCATAAATTTTCCAAAACCATTTAAACTTTTGTGTTTTATATTGCTGTAAATTGATTGATCCTCAACATGCACACTCAACAAACTGAACTTTATGCTTAATAAACTCGTCTTGGCCAAAGTTTACATACTTTAATTGCATGCAAACACAACAATATTGTTCAATAATGAGCAAAATCATGCAAACTCAAGCAATAAATAGCATAATTGGGGTAAAAAGCGCGAAATTACATCGCATTCTACCCCCCTTAAAAGAAAAGAGTTACGCCCCCGTAACTCACCTCAATAAACAACATCACCAAGCATTTCATTATAATTTCGTAGGTCGTAGTTCTCCTCTCAATCCTCTACGAAACACTCGTAGTTTAACTCACGTATTCACACTTTAATACTTATTAACTAGCTAACCAGTGCTCTTCTAATTTCCCAATTAAACTTACTCAATTCCTTCAAATCATAAGCTTATTCTCAAAAATTCCCAAGTAATAACCTTTTACAAAAAACAAGAAAGTCATAACTCAATTCTCAATTCAGTATTTCATTATCACAACATGTTTCATCCATTCTTCAAGTAAAATAAACTCTCATTGGGTGTAACCCCCCAAACAATAAATAGCATCATTAAATAACCATAAATCAAACTCACATAACTACATGCTTCACATACCCCATAATGATCACTCATATTAATTACATTGCACCAATCATCCCATATACCACATAAATAATTTAAATGCCTTGCTTAAATCACTTCATTCAACATTAAATAACACAAAAACTGAATACAATGCACATAGAAAGAATTCATCAACTTATATGTCCATCCTAAGGCTACCCAAAACTCACCGATAAAATGACACAAATAGTGCCCAAGTTAAAAGAGTATAATGAATATTCAAATTTATTTTATTTTAAAATATTTATACAACACACTAATTTAATTATATGTATAAATACATAATTATTATTTTAAATAAATGCTAAATTAATTAATTTTAAATAAAATAATTTTCAAAAACAACATTTTAACTTTAAATCAAGTACTTAAATACAAAATCGTTAGATTTAAAAACAATAGGCGCCCAAAAACTTTAAATTGACTTTAGTGGTAATTAAATCGAACCTAAGCTCTCAGATACCACTTTGTAACACCCCAATAATTCTCTCTTAAAACCTATAAATACCCTGAACAAAATCCAAGAGAATTACTGGTGTGCTACCGCCACGTGTTCAAACGTTAAGGCTTTATTCGAAAATAGCAGCAGAAAAACTAACTCAGTTATAAATAAGTTTCAAAACCAATAACCAAAACCAAATTAAATGATACAAGCTGGAACCATTAAGGCCCTTATTCAAAACCCAACAAAAGTAGTAAATAAATAAAACCAGAGTTTAAATAAATTCAAACTTATGAAAAGAAATAAACTGCGAATAATAACCAACTCTCTACTCAAAATCCCACAACCCTGATGCGAATGCTGCGTATGTAAGAACCTGTAGTTAATCTGCTCACCAATATTACAAGTGTAAAAATTGGATCGTCACAGGGTCAATGAAAGGGTGAAGGCCATGACCAAAGAAAGACACATAAAGCACGCAATCAGCAAAGCTGAGTACATACAAGCTAGAAAACATAAAAGAAATCCCTAACATGCTACTAATAATCAAGCATAAGCATCATTAAATTATAGACTCGGCACATGACTCAACCATCAAATTTATTAAGACTTCACTAGTTAATATTAACTAACTCATTTATTTATTTCATAGGATTTGGCAATAGACAAGGTTGTCCAACCCATGTCCCATTTGGAACATCAATAAAAGAAAAACTCCATGCCTCCTTTCGGAAACATCAATAAACATCCAACGACCACGGGCGCGACTCCGTAACCGTAGTTAGTATGAGATCTCACCTAACTCCTAGTTTTGAAAAATATTTGAAATAGGAGACTCGTAGATCAGACGGCCTCGATAAAAGTACACGGCTAATGCCCCGTGTACCACAACCCCTGACTGTCATTACTCCAGAAGTGCACCAATCAAGAGTTTTATTGCTCATCCATCTTGCACTTTACGTGATTTATAGGTTTAGACTTGGTGATGACTCATATGCAAACAATACAATCAATCCAATATCAATTCAATCAAGTAAAACAACTTTTCAATTTCAATTCTTGATTTTTTAGTGACAAGCAACATTTATTAATTATTCCTTTACTACCTCGGTGTATAAACACCTTGAGTGCATAAGGCACCCCAAAACCTTAACCTCGTCTCAAAAGACTTGAATTCTTCCGTTACTCATTCTATTTCAATAATCATGAATGAGTAATAAAGAAATCATTCCACAAATCACATACCTTTGCCTCTAAGCGCACCTTGCATAATTAGAGCATAAATAATTCTTACAATATAAAATAGTGCATGTCATACGAAATTCACAATGTACAACCAAACAATTTAACTCAATCATCCCTATACATGATACTAAGTTCTCGATCCGTCCTTAAACATGCACCTACAAGCAAGGTTTCGTAACTTGTACGTACCTTGAATAAACGAATTGGTATGCCACTTTACTAACTAGAAATCACCTTCAATAAACTCCACTCCTAAACCAAACAATAACATCTCAATCAATACCCAATCAACCAAATTTACCGCAATGTTAACTTACTTTAAAACCTTCAAAATCCAAATCAAACAACACTTTAAAACCTTCCCTTTAGTTAAAATTAAAGGCTTATATATAGTTCTTTAAATTTTTTTCATAAAAACCTTAAAATACACTCTTATATTTGAAATTACAGCATGTTTAAAGTTTAATAAAAATCTTAAAGTTATGTAAAAACCACAAATAATCTCCCTTTTTAGTGGGTGATTAAACCCTCTTTATAAAACATCAAAAGTAGTACTTAGAAACTATTTCCACCACATAAAAATTCAATAGAAACATATATTTATGCTTAATTAACTTTAAACATAATTAATTTTATTAATCAAACTCAAGGATAATATTTTCAGTATAAAAAAACTTCGTTAAAATAAAAAATTGTCCGAAAATCATATATAGAGGCTGAATTTGGCCACGAAAGGGTAGTGCTCACTACAAAAGATAGTGAGTCTTTCTTAAAACGTTGTTTCCACATGAAAAACACTACTTTTTCATCAAAATCAGATGAGTTCAGAACCTGATCGGGATTAAAACGGGATTAATATTAATGAACGAAAATCTTAAAATTAAAACACGAATTTAAGTGTTTACAATAATCTGGAATTAAGCTAAACTAATTTGTAGTTATAATCACCAAAATTTAAAAACATTATTACTATAAAAGCCCTAAATCAATTGTTCATAAAAACCCTAAAATCATGATTTTCAATAATTAAAAACCCTAGGTTATAAAATTTAAAAAATCTGAAAATTATGACATTATAAAATCTGAAATTATAAAGTTTAATCTTCAAAATACAACTTGATACTAATTAAATTACTTTCAAACAATAAAATCAAAATCCATAAATCAATAATTATAATTATACAAATTAATAAAACAAAGGAGAGTGAAAATAAGACTAACCTTTTTGTGTGGGAAATTTTTGGGATTAATGGGGTATTTATAGGAGAGAATGTTGTAGGGTAAGTAAGAAGATTGGGCCTCATAAAATTAATGGGCCAATTAGGTAAATGAAATGGACTAGGCTTTGATTGTATTGAAATAAATTATAAAATGAAGGTTCATAAAATAATTTGTACCAAAATAATTTTTGACCCAAATTAATAATTTGAATATTTTGAAATTAAATTACGAAAAAATACAAAACAATATTATAAATAAAATTAAATTTCATTTATAACATATTTAAAAATACGGGGGATTACAAAGCCCCAATTAATAACTTTGATAAACAAATTATGTTTATCAAATGGAATTTTTGTAAATAAGTTGTATTGAAAATTGTGTTCTTTAATAAAAAAAATATATATTTTTACTATTTGTGGATCACTATGACAAGTTGGACAGAATTTTGGAGTTCATACTGTTAACTCACTGTTTGCTACTATTCATCTTAATCTTCTTCCTCCCACCTTCTTCTTCTTCATGTTCATCTTCTTCCTCTTCATATTTTTTTTCTTCCCACCCACCTTAATCTTCTTCCTTCAATCTCTGCCCACTTTTACCTCTTCTTCCAAGTCCGTTTGACATGAAATTTAAACTAATTAAACTAAAATTCTATTAACAAGAGGAGAAATCAATGGCATAATTAACCTTAAAGGGTAACTAAGTTTTCCTTACTCCATTAAATTCAACTTTGTACCACCATTTCCAGCGGCAAAGTCATCAAAATTAAACGAAAACCCAAATAACAAAGTGAAAATTTTGAATATGGTTAACCCTAGAGGGTGGGTAAGCTTTTTTTCCTCCATAGATGTCACTTATTCGAGTCACACTGAAAAGGGGTGTTTTTCACAATTGAAACTAAAGGTTGAAGGAGGAGAGAGAAAACAATAAAATATTAAAGGAGGAGAGAGAAAACAGCAGTTAACCAACAGTTAGATGTAATTTACACATACATACACCCAATGATAAACAATTTTTGTTTATCAAGGTTATAAACTTGTATTTTTCTCCTTTTTATTGACAATAAAATTTTACATATGGCTACACACTGCCAACACACCACATATTATACTCTGTAATTAATATGAATATCTCATTAACAATAGAATTTTACTCTTATACGAATACCATGTAATTATAATTATAAATATGGCCATATATATTTATTTAGTGTACAATTGATTTACCATTAAACTTTTGAATCACGTATTTTTCATATTCGATTGTAATATTTTTGTGTATGTTTGTGAGTTTGTTAATGAAATTAAAGAAGCAAAAAAAAAATACTTCATCCGTTCTTTTTTTTATTACACCATAAGGGATTTCACGCTTGCCAATGCATTACTTTAGCTATCAATATTTTCAATTATACTTTTGTAAAAATTATAAAAATTTGATATTTGAAAAGTAGAGTTCGATACGAATCTAACTAGATCCCACATGACTATATTTTTCCTAATGTATAAATCACAAATGATGGTCAAAGAAGATTAAGCGAATAGTGTAAAAGTCCTAATAGAGCCATAAAATAAAAACGGAGGAAGTACTAAAATTAGGATACAACAGAAATTGTACTATACATGGGAATCTTAAAGTGAATTTTTATCAATGCTAGTAAGGTCTTAGAGCTTTACGGGTTCGACAAAGCCTTTGTAGCCCATTTACTAGCCACATATTACAAATGGTCCAATTATGAAAATAATATAATATGTAGATTTTATGTGTGAAAAAAATTAATTACTTTTAACTTTTTATTTATTTTATTAATTTTCTTACCAGTGCAGTTTTCGTTTCACAAAATTATACTCCCTCTATTATTTTAGTGTCCCATTGAAATTTAGCACATATTTCGACATAGAACTTTGATAAACGATATCTTAATTATACAATTTTTTATGTATAATTTACAAACATTGTCGTAGTAGACCAAGTGAATATAATGCAACTTACAAAAATAAAAAATAACAAACGTGAAAAAAGAATAATAGGTAGTGTTACTACTCTCTTCTTGTATCTATTTTTAAAAAAATATATAAATACTAATAATTATTATTGTTATAATTATAACTATAATTATAATACAAAATATGACCACAAGAAAGTACACTCTTTAAAGTATACACACACGTGCTTCGTTGTGAGAACACATCGTGTGAGAACACATTCTTTACGTGTGAAACCCAACTTATGTGAGAATAAATATAAACCTTTGAATTTTTTAAATCTAAGAGCACCAGCATCAGTGGGGAATCTTCTCCCTTTCCATCCTCTTCTCCTTCCTACTGAATGTGAGAAATTGTAAAAGGATCCTGTTAGTTATAGGATAACCCCAATTTCTTTCTATGGAAAGGAAAACACTCCTCGTTTCACGAGCCAAAAGGTGAACCAAAAAACAAAATAAAAAGAAGAAGAAAAAAGAAAAAAACAAAAAAAAGAGGCGTTATTGGCGGAAAAGGCTAAAGCTACGGAAACTAATTCATTTAAAGAGTGACACTTATCCCAAGCTAAATTATGACATAATTTTTGTGACATCAAATTTAAAAACGGCTATAATTTGTTAACAATAACTTATTTCAGAAAACCAAAAGCACCAACGGTCATAAAAAAATTTCTCTATGAACCTTCCTTCTATAATTTATGCCCAAACAAACAAAGCTTAGTTCATTTCATTTATTTAATTGGCCCATTATTTTTATGAGGCACAATATTCCTACTTACCCTACAACTCTCTCTCCTATAAATACCCCATAAATTCCCAAAATTTTCTCCACACAGAAGGTTAGTCTTATTTTCTTTCTCCCTTATTTTTATTTTTCTTTTCTTTTTTTCCTTTTTTTTCTTTTTTTTCTTTTTTTTTTCTTCTTTCACGTGAATTCTCACGTTGTTGCTGCTTCTACTATTCACCGCTTCTGCCACCATGGTCGCCGAACCTGTCGCCGTTGCCGGCGACCTCCAGCTAGCCGACCACCATGGCTGGCCTTCCTCTCCTCCTTCCTCCTTCCTCCTTTGTTTCACTATTTTGCTTAATGTTTATTAAATTGTGTTGGGTTTGATTTTATGGTTTGAAATTGATTTATTTAGTATCAAAATTATGTTTTTGATGTTTTAAACCTATAATTTAATTATAATTGTTGTTTTTATTTTAAGATTTTATAATTTAGAAACCTAGGGTTTTAATTTAATTTAATTGGGATTTTAGGGTTCCTATGATCAATTAAATTGGGGCTTTTGTCCCTATTATATTTCTATTGATTAATTGATCATAAAACATGTTTTAAAGGTAGTTTTAAGGTGTTTTAAATCTAATTATATAGCTGGAAATTAGTTTGGGAATTAATTTTTGATTGTTGGTTGTTTTCTTGGAGGTGATTATTCCCTAGTAGACTTTTAATTGATTAAAAGTGACACAAAGTATTGTTTATTCAAGGTACATACGAGTTACGAAACCTTGCCTTTAGATACATGTTTAGGAATGTATCAAGAACTTAGTATCATGTATAGAGAAGACAGGGCTAAATTGTTTTGTTATACATTGTGATTCTCATTTGTTATGCACTATTCTAAATTGCAAGTATTATTTATGCATTAATTATGCAATATGCTCTTACACTACAAGAAAATAACCTTTTCGTAGCGATTATTTTGTGCTTTAATATTCGATTGTAATTGCAACAAAATGCTTTCCCAACGAATAGTCATTCGATACAATATCCCCCGTTGCCTTAGCCTATAGTAGTGGTTTTCAATATCGCTGGGGTTGGCCTCAAAAAACTACATCCAACCATGGTGATTATTGTAGCGATTATAATCGCTATAAATGTTGAACTATTTTCATAAAAAAAATCATACATATAATCATTAGAAGATTCGAACATGCAACCTCAAACTCTTATATTAAATATGACACATTTTAGGAAAAATTGACATGAATATTATGACCTTTGCTTGGTCCGCCAAAAATAAAATCACCTTTTGATAATCCCCCAATAAAATGACCTTTAACATGCATCTTCCAAAAATAGGATAAATGACCGGTAACCTGTTTCTTAGGTTGATGAAGACACGTGTCTTCTTGTGATTGGTTTGGATTTTTTAATTTTAATTTTAACATATATCTTTTTAAAAATATTATTTTTAAAAACTAATTTTTATTTTTTTTTTGAAAAAAACTTAATTAAAACAACTCATCCTTCCAACCTCCATCCCTGATCTCAGCCTCCCTTGTAGCAGCCACCACCATGACACCATCCACTGCACAACACCACCACTACCCTCGGTCAGCCCCCTCACAGCACCACCAAAGTGCACCGTCCCGACCTTTGCGACCCTTGCCAAACCACGCAAACATCCCCTTCTCCGACCTCGACCCCAATTTCGATCCTCGCCAAACCGCCAGAACACATAACAAACCATCCTCTCCTTGACCCTTGGCTACTCAGCTAGACCCTAAACCATCCCACCCTAACCCTCGCGCTAGATCCCTAAACCACTCCGCCCTGACCCTCGCTCAAATGCTCAATCCCAAACCATCTGGCTCCTTTTTGAGGGGTTTCGATTATGGTGGATGGTGGGTTTGGTTTCGAACCGATAGTGAGGTGGGGCTTTTAGGCTGGTGAGCGTAGGGTAGGATTGCCGGAGAAAGGTGAGGGTGGAGCCAGTGATAAGATTCAGGGCTGATTGGGGTGGACTGGTGGTCGAGTGGTAGTTGCTGATGGGTAAGGGATGTTTTGGGGTTTTTTTAAAAAAACTTAAAATCATTTTTTTTGGTATAAAAAAATTGTGAAAAAAAACCAATCTACCAATTACAAAATGACACATGTCACACGAAACCTATTAAACAGGTTATTAACCGGCCGGTTTCGTTCTATTTTTGGAAGATGCATGTCAAAGGTCGTTTTATTGGGGGATTATCAAAAGGCGGTTTTATTTTTGGCAAACCGGGTAAAGGTCATAATATTCCTGTCAATTTTTCCACACATTTTATGTATTCTTTGTCATAAAATATTTATATATCTAGTGTAGAAAAATGTTTTTCGTATCGATTTTTAGGATTTAGTGGCGATTGTAAATGATATGATTTCTCATAATTTTATATACGTGCAAAAATAGTGTGAATATGTATTATTATGTTTTCCGTATTGATTTTATATGGGAAAACCATGGCGATCGTAAAATGATACAACTTGCTTAATTATTTCACAAACATACTTGCATATTGTAGCGATTGTACAATCGCTACAAAATAATCGCTACGAAAATACAATTTTCTTATAGTGTTAGAGGCAAAGGTATGTGATTTGGTGAAATGATTTATTTATTTCTCGTTCATGATTATTGAGATGGAATGCGTAAAGGAAGAATTCAAGCCTTATATGACGAGTTTAAGATTGTGAGGTGCTTTATGCACTCAAGGTGTTTATACACCGAGGTAGTTAAAGGGATAAATAATAAATATTGCTTGTCACTAATAAATCAAGAATTGATATTGGATTGATTTTTTATTTTTTTTTGTATATGAGTCAGCACCAAGTCTAAACTTGTAAATCACATACAGTGTAAGATGGATGAGCAATAAAAGTCTTGATTTGTGCACATCTGGAGTAATAACAATCAGGGGTTGGGGTACACGGGGTATTAGCCGTGCACTTTTCTAGAGGTCGTCTGATCTACGAGTCTCTTATTTCTAATACTTTTCAAAAACTAAGATTTAGATGAGATCTCATACTAGTTATGGTCACGGAGTCACGCCCGTAGTTGTTGGATGTTTTATTGATGTTTCCGAAAATAGGCATGGGGTTTTTCGTTTATTGATGTTCCCAGTGGAGCATGGGATAGGCAACCTTGTCTATTGATATATCCGAAGAATAAAATAAAATGATTTAACTATTATTAACTAATGAAGTCTTAGTGAAGTTGTCAAACGAGTTGTGTGTTGAGTCTACAATTTAATTATGTGCGATGATTGAATGTTAGTAGCATGCTAGGGATTTCTTATTATATTTCGTAGCTTGAATCTACTTAGCTTTGCTGATTGCATGCTTTGTGTGTCTTTCTTTAGTCATGGCCTTCGCCTTTCAATGACCCTGTGACAATCCAATTTTTACAGTTGTAATATTGGGGAGCAGATTAACCACAGGTTCTTACACATGAAACATTTGCATCTAGGTGGTGGGAGTTTGAGTGGAGTATTGGTTGCTTTTCACAATTTATTTTGATACTTACTTTGAATTTGTTTAAACTCGGTTTCATTTTATACTACTTTCACTGGTTTGGATTTTGGAACAAGGGTCTTAATGGTTCCAAGTTGTAAGACTTAATTTGGTTTTGTTTATTGGTTTTGAAACTTATTTATAACTGAATTAGTTTTTCCGCTGCTAATTTATGATATAGTTTTAACGTTTGAACACTTGGTGGTAGCACACCAGTATTTCTCTTGGATTTTGTTCAGGGTACTCACAGGTTTAAAGAGGGAATTATTGGGGTGTTACAAATAAACTTTCAGTATAATCAAAATAATCCTCTTTTTAATCCAAATTTATTGAGTACCTCGTTTTCAAGCCATTTTGCAATTGTTTAGTAGTCAATCAAGACCAATAAATGTCAATAATATTCCACAATGTCAACCTTCTTTCCCTTTTCCTCCAAATAGCTCGTCATCTAAACCACCTCTTTGTAGTTAATTAGCATTTAAGGGCAAGGTCTAGGAGCTTGGTTGAAAATTTGCATTTTAATGATTTTAAATTATGTATGTTATTTTCGTTGCTTATTTTCATCCGTGTATTTCATATTTTTAATTCATGTGTTTTAATTCATGTATTTCATATTTTACTAATTTTTTATATTAACATGTTAATGTGAAAAAGTATTAGTTGACATATTTTTGTTCAATTCATAATAATAATAATAATAATAATAATAATAATAATAATAATAATAATATTATTATTATTATTATTATTATTATTATTATTATTATTATACAAACTTTAATAATAATTATATAGGAGAGAGAATATATGGTGATGTATATGTAAATAGGAGAGAGAAAATGGGAAAGATACTTATTGATGTTGGAAATATTTAAGAAAGAAGATAAATAAAAGGATGGAGATAGTGGGAAGTGAAGTGGAAGGAAGAGAGTGTGATGTGTTAAGTGGAGGAAATGAGAGAGAAATTGGAAAAGGATTGTAGCATCCTGACCAATATTGGTGCTCTAAGTAGGGGTGTTCAATTCCGGGTACCCGGGTTTTCGAGTACCCAAAAATACAAGTGCCCGGAGTTTCAGGTAGTTGTGACTTCGTCCCATGTCCCGACCCGATTCCGGGTACCCAAATTATTTTGGTCCGGACATAGGGTACCCAAATTTCTTTTTTTTAAACAACATTATACTTGTATTAATTTTACGTATTTATACTTGCTGTAATTTAATTTTTTAAAAACAAAATTTGCTGCATTTTTTTGTTAGGTAAACACAAACTATGACCATATCATTGATTTCCCAATTCACAAGCATATCATCATCAAAAATAACAAAAACACAATGCAGAATCTAATATCAGGTCAATTAATCAAGTTTAACAAAATCAATCAAGCCAATAAGCCATATAAAACAGATGAAATCATGCAAATAAACAGAAAATTTGATTAAATTGTCACTTGATGAAACCGAATTCCTTGGCATTGTTGCGGAAGCATTATCTGTAGCACATCAAACCATACTTGAAATTACTAGAGATTAAAGGCTTGAGTCACTTGAACTCGCGTGAACTGAGGATTGAGTCACTTGAACTCGTGTGAACTCGTTTGAACCGATGATTGAGTCGCGTGAACTCGTGAAGGGCTTGAATGAAGGCAGAACCCGTGAAGGAACTCAAGGAAGAAGGAAGGTAGGAAGAGAGAGAGAAGAGGTAACAACAGGGAACGAGAGAGATGCAGGAAGAGAGAGAGAGCGAGAGAGAGAGAGAGAGAGAGAGAGAGAGAGAGGCAGGAGAGACGTTTGAGAAAGAGAACCCTAACAAGGGGTGTTCTACATGTCTAAACTCTAAATGGGCTGGGCTTAATTTGAGGGAGGGGTTTTTTAAAAAGATATCGGGTAGTCGGGTACCCGAATTAAAAAATGCGGCCCATTTCCCGACCCGGATAACATGAAATTTTCCCGGATCGGATACCCGACTCGAAAAATTAGTTTTTTTCCCAAATTTCCCATCAGGTATTTACCGGGTCATCGAGAAATCGGGTCGGGACAATCGGGTCGGGTTTTTGATGAGTGTCATTTATGGCACTCATAGGGTAGTCTTTTAGGATGTTTTTACCCTATTTTCATAACTTTCTTTTATCATTTTGGTCTTTTCTCCTTTAGTTTCTCTATTTATTTCTTTCTTCGTGTTTTACTTTCCTTTATGTGGTTTTCTTCATGTTCCCCTTTTATATGGCTCTTTGTCTCTTCTATTATCTCTTTTTGTTTACTTTTGTAGGTGCTTAAGGAGTTGGATTTGAAAAGGGATCAAGAAGAGCAAAAAGGGCTAAGAAAAGAAGAAGTAAGCTCCTTGGAGAGGGCAGGGAGAGGGAACACAAGCCTTTGCCTAAGGCCGCGGGCGCGTAAAAGTGCAAGAAACTGGAGAATTTTGGCAGGAACTCTCTGCGCCCTGGCAGCGGTCTAGCCGCGGGCGTGGAGGTTTTGGAGAGACCGCTCCTATTGGAGAGACCGCGGACCCCTGATTTCATTTGGGAGCAGAGCATTTGCCACGCCTTTAGGCGCGAGCACGGGGGTCTTCTCCGCAGGCGCGGGTGTTGCCCTGATTGCCTGTTGTAGGGAATATTTCAAACATTACCCCTAGCTTGAACCCTACTGTGATCGTACACTAAAGTATAGTGGCGTCCAAAGGGAAAGAAGATAGAGCAAAAGAGTCGCCAACAAGTTATAGGAACTTGTAAACTATTCACGAGGTGAAGGTTACACCCCTTAACGATCCAAGAGATCGTCAACTCCAATAGGTCTTGAAACATGATTGTTGTTCGGGGATGAAGGTACAAATCCAACCTAAAAGAGATTGAACCTGCCCTAATAATAGGCCTCTACTATATTCTAACCGTATTCATTGCGTTTTTTTTATAACATGCAATCAATAGGTTTAACCCTAAACCTGTTTAATCTATGTTGGTTGAATTTAATGCACAAATAAAACTATTATTGGCGATCACTTGAATTATAATCATATTAACCCTAAATAAGATTATTAAATATCTTATGAAGCGTGATTACAAATATCAATTCCCTTTAAACATGCATAAAAGGCGTGATCAAGCAATAACAATAAATATATATCAAGCAACATAATAACAATCAATGACAAATATTATCATAATAATAATAATATAATCATAATTGAAATAACAATCATAATAATTAAAATAATCATGTTAAAGCATAATAATAGCAAGATCCTAGGCATGATACTAACAAGATTAATAACAAACCCTAGCATGTCACTAAGCAATAAAGATCAAAGCTTTAACCCTAACATGATACTAATAATCATAAATATTAGGAAGAACATAAAAGGCATCATACTTTTAATCATACTTAATATTAAAATTACCCTAGACATGATACTAGGAATCAAAATAATAATCTAAGCATGATTTCTACATAATAACATCAATAAAAACCATTAAAGTACTTACTTGGATGCCTCGTACCACTTTCTAATATCATGGACCAATCAAACTGGATTGGCTGTTTTCTTAAAATAGGTTTTCAAAAACAGAAAGAAGAAAAAAGAAATTAAAACTATCCGCAACACTAAACTTTCCACACTTTCACTTCATTCGATTATGATTCGACGTGAAAGCTACTCATCACTGGGTTTGGTTTTAGGGAGACACAAATGGGTGTCTACAAAAGCCCCACTTTGACTGAGTTTGGAGAAACGCAAGTTTTGAAAATGAAAGTCAAAGTATCGATAGGGACGGAGAATGATTCAGAACGTTCTGCGATCCTAAATCATTCTTTTAACGCCGATACCTGCAAACTAGCGTCAGTTAAACAGATAAAAGAGTTAAGAAACGCGTATCTTGCACCGTCGAGCACACGTTGATCAGTGGCCATTTGGCCCACTTTTCTACTTCGTTTCTTCCCCGATTGAGCCCTTTGTTTGCCCTTTTTCCTCTATTTTTGCTTAGTTTTGTTATTATTGAGCATATTTGTTACTTGGAGTGGTTTTGAGTCATTTTTGGCTCATTTCCTAAGGTTTTATTCCCTCTCCTTTAACCCATTTCAATTTGCTCCTATTAGAACCTTTCCTATGATTTGTGTTTTCCATCTTACAGGTCCTCCCGTGGCTAAGAAAGCAAGGATTGGATGCAAGGATTAGGCATGCTTTGGAGTCAAAGGGATTGGAGCATTAGAGCCCAAAATATGAAGGAAAGAAGAGTTCAGAGCGGGCGCTTTAGATATGGAGCGGGCGCTCTGTATTCCTTGCTGCAGAAAAACCAAGTACCCAACCCTCAGAGCGGGCGCTCTAATGTTGAAGCGGGCGCTCTAGCTCCCAGAATAATCAGAGCATTTTCTGCGAGACCTCAGAGCGGGCGCTCTCATGTTGAAGCGGGCGCTCTAGCTCCCAGAATAATCAGAGCATTTTCTGCGAGACTTCAGAGCGGGCGCTCTGGCCTTAGAGCGGGCGCTCCGTGTTCCCCTGACCGATTTGAACTCTGCTACACGCGTAGGCCGACGGCTCTAATTATTTTACTCTGCACGTGATGCCTAAAATTTTGGGCCTTGATTTGGGTTAGGTTTTAGAGGAGGGTATAAATACCTCTCTTCCTTGTAATTGGAGAGGGGTATGTAGAGAGAGAAATATTAGAAAATCAGATTTCAGCTTATTGTTTTTTTTTCTTTCTTTTGCACTTTAGATTAGTTAGGGTTTAGTTCCTCATTAGATCTAAAACACTACTCTTTGTTACTCTCTTTCATTTTCAATCCAAGATTAAATCTTTTGGTATTATTTCTATCCCTACTCTTTATTTATTGCTTTATTTATCTATTTTAATTAGTTTTAGCTTATCTTTAGTTGTTATTTCAAGTCAATAGAATAGTTTAATATCTTAGTTGCCTCCTTGTTTAAACTTGCAATTTCTGGTTTTGATCCTTTATTTTCTTGCTATTAGTATAATATTATCCTTATTTGCTTAGATTTCATGCTATTTAGAATAGATTACAAGTAGAGTTAACATATTCTCTTCAAAGTTAACTTCTTTAGTAAAGTTTAATCATCCTATTTTCTGGTTTTAGCCATGTTTCTCTCATTAAACTTAGTTTTTGCTTTTGTTAATGTTCTTGTGTGCTTTGGTATGACCCTTCCTTCTCTAGGCTAGGTTTCTAGCTAGGGGAGAGGGAAATGATGAACTAATGATGAAATGAATGATATGTGGTGCAAGATTGGGTAGATTGAGAAGTTTTGCAATTGATTCCAACCTAGGTTTTAGTTGTTAGGAATTAGAGATTGATCACCTCTAAGACCCTATTTTGTGTTGCATGCTAGTTGCGCGAGAGTGAGCTTGTATGTGATGATGACTAGGTTAGGGATGACCTCGACCACCGAGGCGGGGTTGGGTAGGCGGTGTTTAGGTGAGCCCGAGAGGGAATCCTAGATGTTGGACCATAGGCCCCAATTGTTTGGTTGACCGATTGAACCATTCTTGTTGCCTCTAATTGTTGAAATCATTGTTAGTTAGGAATTCTCCCCTATCCCCTAGTGTTTGCTATTCCTTGATTTTCGAAGTTTTATACCTCTGCTTGTTGCTTGTTAATTTAGTTCTTAGTTTATTTGTTTCCCTAGTAGCTATAGATAAATCCATCAAAAATTTATTCCTCCCTTTTCAATTGACTTATAAGTGATCTAAGCAAGAGACGTTTGACCTTCCCTGAGGATTCGACCCCTCTTCCACTATGCTACCTTTGGTTAGTTTAGGACGTGGGTTTTCTTTTTATTCTTGACTCGACCTTTAGGAACTAACGACACCTAGGGGGCCGATCAAGTTTTGGCGCCGTTGCCGGGGAACGGCAACATTGTTTATTGCTTAGTTATCTTGTTTTTCAATTGTTTTCTACTTCTATCCTTCTATTTTTCATTTATTTCTTCGTTGTTGTCATTCGCTAATTGTCTGCTTAGCTGTGTTGAATGCTTAGAAGATCACAGGGACCACCTGCTTACGACCTCGATCTCGACATTAACCGCACTCTAAGGCGAGTTAGGAGACTATTTGTTGAACAAACGGGCGAGGAGGAGGAGTTCTTTGATTCTTCTAGTGATATTTCTTCAGACATGGGGGATGCCAATGGCGCTCTTTTTGGTGACTTTGGTAATCCGGGTAGTCATGAATTGCAATGTGGGATTCTACTTCCTACAACGGAAACAAATTTCACTATCCACCCGCACTACACTCAAATGGTGCGTGGAGATCAATTTTCTGGAGCAGCTCATGAAGATCCGATAGAGCATTTGGACAAATTTCTCGAGACATGTGCTTTAATCCAAACCAACCAAGTCACTCAAGAATACATCCGGATGCACCTTTTTCGGTATTCGCTCACAGGCAAGGCTTATAGGTGGCTCAAAAACCTAAAGCCCAGCTCGTTGGCCACATGGAGAGACACGGCCAAAGCTTTCTTGAACAAGTTCATTCCAGAAGACAAATCAACCGAATTGAGGCAGAAAATTTCATCATTTAGGCAAGAAAGGTATGAATCCTTGGGGGAAGCTTGGGACCGGTTTAAAGAGTATGTGAGAGCTTGCCCACACCATGAGTTTGACAAGCAACTTCTCATCAAGTTCTTCTATGATGGTCTTGACGACATACCCAAGCAAAATTTGAATTCCGGATGTGGTGGACATATTAGCAAGGTGCCTCAAGCTCAATTGGAGGACACCATAGAGGAAGTTGTGAGGTACTATTCTACGAGTGGTGGAAGAAGAAGAGGTGAAGAGAGAGCTTCGGGCAAATTCGAGCTTGATCAAGGTTCACTCAAGGCTCTTATGGAACAAGTCATTGACAAGAAGCTGGGAAATAGCCAAGGGTCTTCATCTTCCTCCACCAATCAAGTACACTCTTTCTCTTGTGAGAATTGTGGGGGTACCAACCACGACATATCATATTGTGGTGGTCGAGATCCCGAGCATGTAGCGGCAATGGGGTACATGAACAATCAACGTGATAATTGGAGAGTCCCCAATGCCAATTATGGTCATAGATTTCAAGATGCAAGTGGCCCAAGCAACAATACGGGTCAATTGGCTCCCTTTCCAAATCAAAATGCAAGCAACCATCCGAGAGCACCATTCAAGCAAGGACCACCCAACCAATTTCAGAATTTCCAACCCAACCCTTCCATGCAAAATGACCCTAATCAACAAATGATCATGGAAACTCTCAATAGAATCCAATCAACCCTATCCGCCATGGATCAAAGAATAACCAATAGTGAGCGGAAAGCGGATCAAAGGCATCAAGAGGTCGCCGCACATCAAAAGATGATGGACAATCAAGTGGCTCAACTCGCCGAGAGGGTGACCAATCTAGCCAATGAGAAGCTTCCGGGCCAACCTACTACCAACCCCGCCACCACCCATCATATCAAGGCTATATCTCTTAGGTCCGGAAAATCTTATGAAGGGCCTAAGAGTGATCAATCGAAGCACAACAAGGAGGGTGAAGAGCAAGAGGTTGAGGAGGTCCATGGAGATAACCAAGGTCAAAGAATTGAGAATAGTGTTGAAGGAGGCATTGAGAAGAAGAAGGGTGAAGGTAGTGAAAAAAGCAAGGAAGTTGGGAGAGACAAGCAACCATCATCATCTTATCAACCATCAAGGTTTGAACCACCACCGCCTTATCCCGAGAGGATTGTTGAGAGGAGATTGAATGACAAGTACAACAAGTTTATGGCTATGCTCAAGTCACTTCACATCAACATTCCATTCCTTGAAGCCATGACTCAAATGCCACCCTATGCAAAATTCCTCAAGGAACTCCTCTCCAACAAAAAGAAGCTAAGTGATGAGTGTATCACTCTTCCTCATCAAGTTAGTGCCCTAGTGCAAAGAACCTTGCCTACCAAGCAATGTGATCCGGGAAGCTTCACTCTTCCGGTCAAGATTGGTGATATGGAGACCACGGGTGCACTAGCCGATCTTGGGGCAAGTGTGAGCCTCATGCCACTATCCATTGCAAAGAAGCTCAAGTTCGAGATGATACCTTCAAGAAAGGTGATTCAATTAGCCGACCGGTCCACAAAGTTCCCATGCGGTGAGTTAGAAGACGTTCCTATCAAGATTGGGAATTTGTTTGTGCCTTGCGATTTTGTGGTGATGGATATGGAGGAGGACCCTCATACTCCTCTTATCCTTGGAAGAGAGGCACTCAAGACCATGGGAGCGGTCGTCAATTGCAAAGATAATACCATTACATGTGAGGTGGCCAATGAGAAGTACAAGTTTGAATTCTCAAAGACTTTGAAGCAACCTATGGTAGAGAAGATTTGGCGGGTGGACTTGGTGGACTCCGAACTTGATGAATTGGTGAAGTCTCATGAGGTATTTAAAGACAAGGGTGATGAAGACCTCCCATGTGAGGAGGTGGGTGAAGGAGAATCTTTGTGTGCCTTGGAGGTTGAAAGCCTTGAAGGTGAAACTCATCCCGAGACTCAAGGAGCCGTGGATGAGCTCCCATCGATCCAAAGTGAGTCTAAGGAGGAGAGTTCCACGCCTCCTCCCAAGGTAGAACTAAAACCCCTCCCTCCTTCTCTCAAATATGCTTATTTGGATGATGATTGCTTATATCCTATTATTGTCAATGCTAACCTCGATGACACCTCATTGCAAAAATTAATTGAGATTTTAAAAAAATATAGGAGTGTTATCGGGTATAGCATTGATGATATTAAGGGGATTAGCCCTAGCTTGTGTATGCATCGCATTCATCTTGAGGATGATCATGCCTCTTCCATTGAACCTCAAAGGCGGTTGAATCCGACTTTGAAAGAAGTGGTTAAGAAGGAAATCCTCAAACTACGTGAAGCGGGGATCATTTATGCTATCTCCGATAGCAAATGGGTGAGCCCGGTTCATGTGGTTCCCAAAAAGGGAGGCATGACCATCATACAAGATGACAAGGGGAATGATATCTCCACCCGCACTGTCACGGGGTGGAGAATGTGCATTGACTATAGGAGGCTTAATAAAGCCACTAGAAAAGATCATTTCCCCTTGCCATTTATCGATCAAATGTTGGAAAGGTTGGTGAAGCATTCACACTATTGTTTTCTTGATGGTTATTCGGGTTTCTTTCAAATCCCAATTCACCCGGATGACCAACATAAAACAACCTTCACTTGTCCATTTGGGACATTTGCCTACCGAAGGATGCCCTTCGGATTGTGCAATGCCCCATCGACTTTCCAACGATGTATGACAGCAATCTTTTCTGATATGATCGAAAATGCAATAGAAGTTTTCATGGATGATTTCAGTGTTTGTGGTTCGTCTTTTGACCTATGCTTGCACAATCTCGAAAAGGTTTTAAAGAGGTGTCAAGAGACGAACCTTGTGTTGAATTGGGAAAAGTGCCATTTTATGGTCGAGGAGGGCATTGTCCTCGGGCATAAAGTGTCCATTAATGGTATTGAGGTAGACCCGGCAAAGGTCTCGGCGATAGAAAAGCTACCCCCACCATCATCGGTGACCGGGGTACGTGCCTTCTTGGGGCACGCCGGCTTCTATCGCCGATTTATCAAAGATTTTGCACAAATAGCGAGACCTTTGACGAGTTTACTTCAAAAAGAGGTGGAGTTCAAATTCGATGATGCTTGCACTAAGGCATTTGAAACCTTGAAAAATGCTTTAGTGAATGCGCCTATAGTGCAAGCACCGAATTGGGAACTCCCGTTTGAACTAATGTGTGACGCGAGTGATAATGCAGTTGGAGCAGTCCTTGGGCAAAGGAAAGAAAAGAAATTGAATGTGATCTCTTATGCAAGCCGGACTTTAGATACGGCACAAAAGAATTACACCACCACGGAGAAGGAAATGTTGGCGGTGGTCTTCGCTTTTGACAAGTTTAGACCCTATTTGGTGTGCAACAAGGCCATTGTCTACACCGATCACTCCGCGGTGAAGTATTTAATGAGCAAAAAGGATGCTAAGCCGCGTCTAATCCGATGGGTCCTTCTCTTACAAGAATTTGACATTGAAATACGGGATAAGAAAGGAAGTGAGAACCTAGTGGCTGACCACCTCTCAAGGTTGCCGTTAGACCACCCTTCTTACCTTGACAAAGAGGATCCCATCGATGATGAGCTTCGAGATAACTCTCTTATGGCGATCGTTACCAACACCATCCCTTGGTTCGCTGATATTGCAAATTATTTAGCAAGCGGGGTGGTACCTCATGACTATGATGCTCGACAAAGGAAGAGGTTCTTCAAGGAAGTTAAGAGGTATTTTTGGGATGATCCAAGCTTGTACAAGAAGTGTAGTGACGGTTTGTTCCGGAAATGTGTGGCAAATCATGAGATGGAAGGTATTATGGAACATTGTCATTCACTACCTTGTGGAGGTCATGGAGGTGTCAACAAGACCGTGGCAAGGATCCTAGGTTGCAAGCTTTGGTGGCCAACTATGCGCAAAGATGTTCACAAGTTCATCCTTCGATGTGACCGATGCCAAAGGATGGGAGGAATCACAAAGAGAAATGAAATGCCGCAACAATCAATCTTAGAAGTTGAGCCATTTGATGTATGGGGAGTGGACTTCATGGGTCCGTTTGTCTCCTCATGTGGGAATTTGTATATCCTTGTGGCTGTGGATTATGTGACTAAATGGGTGGAAGCGATACCATCACCCACAAATGACCACAAGGTAGTGTTGAAGTTGCTCAAGAAGATCATCTTTCCTAGATTTGGGGTGCCACGGTGCCTAATTAGTGATGGCGGATCTCATTTCGCCAAGAAACAACTCGAAGCACTTTTGAAGAAATATGGGGTACATCATAAGGTTGGACTCCCTTACCATCCACAAACCCAAGGGCAAGTGGAGGTGTCCAACAGAGAAATTAAGAGTTTGCTCGAGAGGATGGTCAACAAGTCTAGAAAAGATTGGTCCCTAAGACTGGATGATGTACTATGGGCCTTACGGACCGCTTACAAGACACCGATTGGCACCACGCCATATCGACTTGTCTATGGTAAGGGATGCCACCTTCCGGTGGAATTGGAGTACAAGGCATGGTGGGCTGTAAAGGAACTCAACATGGACCTTCACTTGGCCGGAGAAAAGAGGTTACTCAAGCTCAACGAGTTGGAAGAGTTGAGGTATGATGCTTATGAGAGCTCTAGACTCTACAAAGAACAAACCAAGAGGTGGCACGACAAAAGGATTCGAGATCGTGACTTCGAGGTGGGTAACAAGGTTCTTCTCTTCAACTCACGTCTCCGACTCTTTCCCGGGAAGCTCAAGTCCAAATGGGTGGGGCCGTTTACAATCACCAAAGTAACCCCCTATGGCTCGTTCGAATTGGAAAATCATGAAGATGGGAGCCGGTTCATGGTGAATGGGCAACGGATCAAAAGATACTATGATGAAGGAGATATTGGAAAGATCGGTTGCCTAATGCTTGGGACGGTCCACACCGTTCCTCCCCCTTAGCTTTATTGCTCGTGACGTAACGTCAAGCTAGGGACGTTAAACTAGCATGCTTTGTAGTATATTGTGAATATTTGTCTTTGAACTATCTCTTTAGTTACTTTTTGTTTTAAGTACTTTGCAAAAATCCGGAGGATTTTTCCCCAAAGAGGGGATGGTTTATGTTGGTTATCGTTAGCCAAAATGCTATAAACCGAAGGGCACGACCTCTTGGCTCAACCAATCAATGGTTGAGTCGGGTACTTAGGTCGCATCCTATAGAAGTACTAACGATTTTGGTTTGAGTGATATTTGAGTGTTTGCAGGTTTGGGAAATAATGCTTTTAAAGCCAAAAATCCGACAGTCTAGAGCGGGCGCTCTAAACAGAGGGCGGGCGCTCTGCATCATTGGGAATTATTCAGAATACTTGAGGCCAAAATTTCGAGAATTTAGAGCGGGCGCTCTGTGTTTAGAGCGGGCGCTTTGAAGGTCCCTCAGAAATTCTACATTTTTGGTGCTAAAATCCGAGAAGCTAGAGCGGGCGCTCTGGTCAGAGAGCGGGAGCTCTGAGTTTTGGGTGAAAAATTGACTAAGTGTGGGAAAATTGCGCAGCTTTAGAGCGGGCGCCCTGGTCTTAGAGCGGGCGCTTTGATTCTCAACCCAGAAACCTGATTTTTCAGCGAAATGTTAGAGCGGCCGCTCTACCCTTAGAGCGCCCGCTCCGACCCTCATTTCAGACTTTGCGTTTTATCCCCTTTTAATTTTGAGCACCCAAATTCTCACCTCAAACTCCCTATCCCTATCCCTTCTCTCACCTCAAACTCCCTCAACTTCTTCCTCCATAACCAAACCTTCATCTCCTCCAAATCTCCACCTTCCAACTACGAATTCCTCTAAAATTCACAAATTATTCATCCCCTATCTCCAAAAATCATACATCTCCATCAAGAATTCAGCACCTAGTCCGGATTTCATCAAGAATTGAAGCGGGTTCTACCGGGTTCGCGTCGGGCCAAGTCGGGTTCTTCTTCAATTTCAACTCTAGGCTAATTTGTCTCCAATTGTTGGTATAATCCTACTCTTACTAAGTTAATTTTCCCTATTTCTTTGGATATTTGCTTATTAAGGTTGGCTTAATTGGAGAATTGATGGTGAATGAATGGGTTTTGTGTTTTATGTGGTGAAAATTTGTTGTGAATTGTAGTGTGTTGTTTGTTGTGGTGCTTTGGCAAGGGAAAATTATTGTGGATTTTTGCTAGGTTTTGGTTTGTAGAAAGTTTTGGCTTTAGAATTGGTGGTTGTGCAAAGTTTTGGAGAGTTTTGTTTTTGTGGTCATTGTGTAGAATTGTTGGAAATTGTTGGGTTGTTGTGGTGTGTTGCTTTGGAAAATTTCTATATTGTTGTTGTAAGAAATGGCTGGTGGTTCAAAGAGGCAAAGAGCCGAACCAAGGAGTGGTAATGTAGGAGAAAGTAGTGGTGCCGGTAGTAGTGGTGGGCATGCTCAACCCACTCAATTCAACATTACCCTGCCACATGCGGCCCAAAGGAACAAATTGGCCGCATTGGATAGGAGGGCAATTAATCCAACTCTCTTCTATTCCCAACACGACTGTTATATGATTGGAATAGACGAGAAGGTTAGGGAGCTTGCAGTGAATCTGGGGTTTGATGCGTTCTTGGATTGTAGATTGCCAAATGATTACATCACCGCAGATACTTCCTACTACTACCCCACCCAACCGCCTCTAACTTACCGCCCCCTAACATTGGAGTTTCTTGCTAGCTTCGAGTTAAATCAAGAAGAGGGTATGGAAGGCATTGATGCATTCAAAGTAAAATTCCGGTTGTTCAACAAAGGCCGCCACATTACCCTCCGTGCTTTCAATGAACTATTTGGTTGGGACCCAAATGCTCGAATCTTGGATACCTCCGGACTTGACGGTCAAGGTTATATAGAGGGGTACAGTCCGCAAGAATTTTGGGCCCGAATCACAAGCGGAGCTAGAGAATTCCAATCCAACTCCTCAAAGGCCTCTGAGATCCACCATGCCGCCTTACGGTACTTTCACCGGATGCTTGCATATATTTTCTTCTCCAGAAAATATCTAGGGAAAATGAGCGATCAAGAGTTATATCTTCTTTGGAGAGCTACCGAGGGTGCGCTTCTTTACCCACCTGCCACCCCGGAGCACAAGATCAATCTAGGGTATCTGTTTGCCAAAAGATGTAAGGCAATAAGGGACTCCCCCCTCTTGACTGGTCCTATCTTTATGGGAGGGATGGTCACGTATATCGCCTTCAAGTACAAATACAAGACCCAGCTGCAGCAGATGGAGAGCTTGAACATGGCAGCCGAATTGAACATAGAGAAGATGAAAAGAATGCAATTCATTTCGGATTCCACGGGAGTCACGGGTAAGGCCTTCATTTGGCGGATCCGAGACGTCCCTTGGTGCTACATGCCATGTCCGTTCATGATGAATCCGCCCCCGGGAACTGAGTTACCATGGCAAGTCCCTATGGAGCAAATTCACGAGAATGACCTCTCCCAGCCCGAGATTGATCATAGAAATGAAATCAGGCAAGCGAGGCGGCAACAACAACAATTCCAGCAACAACAAGAGCAATTTCAACAATTTATTTCTCAGGCACAGCAGCATCTTCAGCAGCCCCCCCAGTTCTCGGGGGGAGGTGAGCCCTCTTCCTCTTCTGCATTTAATATTGAGCAAGCTTTCGCTAGCCTCACTCTGGAGGTTAGGAACCTTGCTCAAGCCCGGCCTAGGGAAAGAGAGGAGGCCCCTGCTCAGTCTCCTGGTCCCACTTTTGATATTTATCAAAACCATATTTATGATTACCATGTGGACCAGGGACATTTTAGCCCATGTGTCAACTACCCCTACTACCCTCCGCAACACGGGCCTGTCCCGAATTGGGAGCCCCCTCAGGTAGATGACAATGGGAACCCCATTCCTCGTACCGGCGGCCAATACCCCTATTGGCAAGGCCCCGGTACCCTGCATGACCCTCCCCACTCCTTCCCCCCCTACAACTACCAGCGCCCAGGTGGGTGTGATTACCTCGGTGATCCCGCCTATCCTTATCAGGGCGACGGCTTTCCCCCCGGTTATTACGGTGGGTGGGAGCCATATGGGCCGCCATGCGATGTTGATTATGATTGGGCGCCCCCTGTAGTTGTAGAGGGAGAGGAAGAGGAAGACTCTGAGGAATAGATGATCATTTCTTTTGACCCCCCCCCCACCCTTGACTATTACATGTTTTATCGCACCGAGACGGTGCCTGGTTTTAGTTGGGGGGGTGCCTTAGCATTTTCATATCTAGGGGCAAATGAAAAGATCATTTTGGGGATGAGCAGCCTTTCCTATGCTTGCTTGTGCTTAATAATCTGTTGGCTTGTATCTGTTGGTTTGTATTATACATGATCACTTTTCCTTTTTCTTCTTTATTTTGTTTTCTAATCTTTTTGCTTTGGAGTTCTGATATTTCTCACTTTTTGGCAGGTTGTATACTACTTTTGGAAGGAGCCAAGGTTGGTTGACTTGGAACCCATCATTCTTTTTATGTTTTGGATTGGCATGGCTCCGGTGAGATCTTTCCAAACTCTCTTCTATTTATTTTATCTTGCTTAGTTCCTAGGAGCGGAGTTAGGATTAAGTTGATTGATTCATGGATGTTTGCATACTTGGAATTGTGTACTGAGAATTGTGTGAATTGATGCTTTCATTCTTGAGTTCCTCTTCTATCCTTCTATCCCTTCCTTTCTATTTTTGTTGAAGAGTAGCAACGGGGCGAGGTTCACACCTCGTGAGAGGCGCCCGGCTTTATGCCTAGGAGGACGTGCATTCAATTCACGTACCTTCTACCGCCCCCACTTATGGAATTTATTCCAAACGAAGTCCTACTTCTCTTGTTGCTCTTCAATGTTTTCTTTTTCTTTTTCTTTCTCTTAGTGTTATCCAAGGCAAGTGTTAAAACTTTGTTTTGTGTTTGGCTGAATTAGTAGCTACAATGTATGAACATATATGAGTTGGTTCCTTGGTTTGATAGGTTTACAAGGTCTTTAATGTTTTGGTTGAAAATCACATAGCTTCATTGCTCAAATGACTCCTATTGGACATATCTTGGGCTATTTAGGCCTTGATCCCTTTTGTCCTCGGTTTGTGGTTGTGGGCGTAGCTCATCTTGTGAATGAAAGCTAGGTGGCTAGAAATTTGGAGACTTAGTGTTTTGCTACTTGATCTAAAACTCGCTCCATTTGACTCTTGAGACCGCGACCGAATCGACTCATAGGATGATAAAGGCATTCATTTCGGGATAAGGGCATAATTTTTCATTCTTTTTAGATCCTTTTTTATTTTATTTCCTAGGACACCTTTACTTTCAAATTTCGGGTTTTTGGGTTTACATTCACCTTTTGCGTACCCCCCTTGAGCCTTCCACTTTTTGTCTACCCGCATTACAAGCCTTATGAACCTAATTTTATTTTCACCTTTATAGAAATGAGTGAAACTCGAGCTTGGCTTTGTATCTAAGTTAAAAGTTTGGCATAGTGGATGTCTATAATGTAAATTGCAAGGGACGTGTTTGTTTCCCCAATAAATCTTTTGGTATTAAAAAAAAAAAAAAAAAAAGTTGGAATAAGAATGCATGAGTAAGGCATTGATTTTGTATATAGTTTAGAGTTAGTTGGGGGGTGTAATACCCACCAACTAAGGTTAGTTGGCCATGGTTTTGCTCGGTTCATTAATGTTTCACTCTTAGGAGCTTACACCACTAGCCAAATTTATTCCAACCCTTACCCCAAGCCATTTCATTGCACCTTAAAAGCCCTTTGGACCTTGAGTGATTGAGTCAATGTCGGTGGAGAGAGTCATGGGTAGAGCTTTTAGATTGGATTTGCATTTACTAAGTTAGGGCAATCCTACCTTGCCCACCTCCTTGTTGTTCTCCTAATTCTCTTGTGGAATTCGAGACGACTAGCCGCCTAGTGTACATGATCGAGATGAGGAAGGTTGCCTTGGTGAGGGACAATTGGAGGATAGGATCTTTATAGTCCAAGCTTTTGAGCATGAGCTATGTGGCCTTCAACCAGGAGCATTAGCTAGCTTGTCCACCTATCTTGTCAAGAAGCTTGCGCATCCTTGTGATTGCAATGTAGTGAAAGTTCAACCATTCATGTTTGTGTTTCTTTCCCTTTTTATTTTTCTATTTTTCTATTTTTCTATTTGTCTCTAAAAACCTTGCCTTGATTTAGTGCGAAGTTGTGGGTCAATCTCTCTCGAAAACCCTCACGAGAGCATACTCGTCCTCCTAAGTGACTTGGGGGTTTAAATGGCTTGTCGTTTACGCTAAAAACGACCGTGATTCCTACGAAAGTGAGTTAGTGTATAGACTTATGCTTTTGGTTATTTTTGTTTGCTTATTTTACTTCGCTCGAGGACGAGCAAAGGACTTAGTTGGGGGAAATTTGATCAGTGGCCATTTGGCCCACTTTTCTACTTCGTTTCTTCCCCGATTGAGCCCTTTGTTTGCCCTTTTTCCTCTATTTTAGCTTAGTTTTGTTATTATTGAGCATATTTGTTACTTGGAGTGGTTTTGAGTCATTTTTGGCTCATTTCCTAAGGTTTTATTCCCTCTCCTTTAACCCATTTCAATTTGCTCCTATTAGAACCTTTCCTATGATTTGTGTTTTCCATCTTACAGGTCCTCCCGTGGCTAAGAAAGCAAGGATTGGATGCAAGGATTAGGCATGCTTTGGAGTCAAAGGGATTGGAGCATTAGAGCCCAAAATATGAAGGAAAGAAGAGTTCAGAGCGGGCGCTTTAGATATGGAGCGGGCGCTCTGTATTCCTTGCTGCAGAAAAACCAAGTACCCAACCCTCAGAGCGGGCGCTCTAATGTTGAAGCGGGCGCTCTAGCTCCCAGAATAATCAGAGCATTTTCTGCGAGACCTCAGAGCGGGCGCTCTCATGTTGAAGCGGGCGCTCTAGCTCCCAGAATAATCAGAGCATTTTCTGCGAGACTTCAGAGCGGGCGCTCTGGCCTTAGAGCGGGCGCTCCGTGTTCCCCTGACCGATTTGAACTCTGCTACACGCGTAGGCCGACGGCTCTAATTATTTTACTCTGCACGTGATGCCTAAAATTTTGGGCCTTGATTTGGGTTAGGTTTTAGAGGAGGGTATAAATACCTCTCTTCCTTGTAATTGGAGAGGGGTATGTAGAGAGAGAAATATTAGAAAATCAGATTTCAGCTTATTGTTTTTTTTTCTTTCTTTTGCACTTTAGATTAGTTAGGGTTTAGTTCCTCATTAGATCTAAAACACTACTCTTTGTTACTCTCTTTCATTTTCAATCCAAGATTAAATCTTTTGGTATTATTTCTATCCCTACTCTTTATTTATTGCTTTATTTATCTATTTTAATTAGTTTTAGCTTATCTTTAGTTGTTATTTCAAGTCAATAGAATAGTTTAATATCTTAGTTGCCTCCTTGTTTAAACTTGCAATTTCTGGTTTTGATCCTTTATTTTCTTGCTATTAGTATAATATTATCCTTATTTGCTTAGATTTCATGCTATTTAGAATAGATTACAAGTAGAGTTAACATATTCTCTTCAAAGTTAACTTCTTTAGTAAAGTTTAATCATCCTATTTTCTGGTTTTAGCCATGTTTCTCTCATTAAACTTAGTTTTTGCTTTTGTTAATGTTCTTGTGTGCTTTGGTATGACCCTTCCTTCTCTAGGCTAGGTTTCTAGCTAGGGGAGGGGGAAATGATGAACTAATGATGAAATGAATGATATGTGGTGCAAGATTGGGTAGATTGAGAAGTTTTGCAATTGATTCCAACCTAGGTTTTAGTTGTTAGGAATTAGAGATTGATCACCTCTAAGACCCTATTTTGTGTTGCATGCTAGTTGCGCGAGAGTGAGCTTGTATGTGATGATGACTAGGTTAGGGATGACCTCGACCACCGAGGCGGGGTTGGGTAGGCGGTGTTTAGGTGAGCCCGAGAGGGAATCCTAGATGTTGGACCATAGGCCCCAATTGTTTGGTTGACCGATTGAACCATTCTTGTTGCCTCTAATTGTTGAAATCATTGTTAGTTAGGAATTCTCCCCTATCCCCTAGTGTTTGCTATTCCTTGATTTTCGAAGTTTTATACCTCTGCTTGTTGCTTGTTAATTTAGTTCTTAGTTTATTTGTTTCCCTAGTAGCTATAGATAAATCCATCAAAAATTTATTCCTCCCTTTTCAATTGACTTATAAGTGATCTAAGCAAGAGACGTTTGACCTTCCCTGAGGATTCGACCCCTCTTCCACTATGCTACCTTTGGTTAGTTTAGGACGTGGGTTTTCTTTTTATTCTTGACTCGACCTTTAGGAACTAACGACACCTAGGGGGTCGATCACACGTCTCTGAAAGCATCCAATTTGCTGTTGTATACTTGTTTTAATGACCTCCTGCAAGCTAGAGAATGCCATCCCGCTTGAAAACTACTACGCTTGTAACTACCTCCAATTTCGCCATGATAATCTTCCGCAATCCAGGGAACACTATCGAAGATTGCTTCGCTTGAAACGATCCTCTTCCGCTTTGTGACCATCTTTCACATCTTAGGGAACACGATCAAAGATAACTTTGCTTGAAATTACCTTCAGTTGTTTGTGACAACTCTCCACAATCTAGGGAACTCCATCTTGCTATTTCGATGTTCACTCGTCTCCGAACAACAGAGCTTTTTTTAATATGTTCACGCGTCTCTGAACAATAGAGCTTTGAAATAATATGCCCACGCGTCTCTGAGCAAAAGAGCTTTGATGATGTGTCCACGCGTCTCTGAACAAAGAGCTTTTGAATAATATGCCAACGCGTCTCTAGAGCAAAAGAGCTTGATAGAAATGTCCACGCGTCTCTGAACAAAAGAGCTTTTGAATGAAATGTCCACGCGTCTCTGAATAATAGAGCTTGAATGCTTATTGCGATAATATTCCGAAGAAAAAATTTCTGAAGACCAACGCTTGTCGATCTCTAAAGCTCGCTTGAACTTTGCTTCCGCTATGCCACTACGTCGGCGGTTTTGATGCTTGTGAACCATTATGTCGGTGCCTCTGCTGTTTATGAACCAGTATGTCGGTGTCTCTGCGATGAGCCAATGCTTAGGCGCTTTAAGCTAAGTGAGACGATCTTTAGTCAGGTTGATCACTTATTGCGATTGTAATCAAGCTGACTACTTGATCATGTCAAATTGCTTATAGGGGCTAACTGGCGTACCAAGGAACCCAAAATTGTTGTATGAGGTCGAAATCACCTTTCTGAGAGGCTTCGAGCTCCGTCGCTGCTGAAATATCTCTGGCGTCAAGAATGGGCTCTGTCGCCAGACGCTGGGATCTAGAGTCAGGCGCTGAACTCTGTTGCCAGACGCCAGATGTTGTTGCCAAACGACAACCTTGTCGTTTGGTGCTGGAGTTGGGTCTTCCCTATTCTGCTCTTGCTGCCACTATTGCTTGGTTTTGCTCCGAACTTTGAGCTTGGTCGTTTCCTTTCGACCAAATCCGCTCAAATCTTTTGTAAATTAAAGCTCTTCATCTCTAATGTACTGATCCATGTGACTCCTCTTATCTTGGAGGAATCTCCTGTATCATATTCGCGGTTTTTTCGAAAAAAATCCGGGAATGTCCTCGCTTGCTGGGATGCACCTGCATTTATATCTTTGACTATAGGACTTTGCTTATATTTCTTTAGGATTGACCTAAGACTTAGTGTTGACTCAATGACTTGACATGACTCAAGGTATAAACTTGACTTACTGTGATTGACTGACTCGAGGTTGACTCGACTCAAAGTGTTTGACACATGTGTTAGACTCAAATCAAGGTGATATGACACGACATGACTCAATGTGTACATGACTTGTGTGTGCATTGTAATGTGATCGTGCAACTCGAAAATGCAAAAACGCAAAAAATTTCCGTCATTTTTGTGGAAGGCACCGACTTTCTCCCGAAAAAGAAAGACGGGAAAAAAGAATCAAAGTTTTCGAATGCATGTTGAATGAGCTTAATCCGTTAACGTTGTCTCTCACAAAGGATTGTAACATCTTAAACTATCCTAGTTGACTCGATAATGAAAGTATTTAGGTAACTTAGGCGCGGAGGCTAAGCACTTCATACTTCGATGCAATGATGATTATGATTGATGAGTGATGTTGATATGACAAGGCATGCTTCAACGTTGTGTTAAGATTCCATGACAAAGGGTTCCTAAGGGAAGTATATTTGGTCATGTATCTGTGATGTGTTTGATAGTGACACTAAAGTTAGGCCGCAAGGGCTAAGTGTGTGGAAAGATATTAATTTTTTAAGAGAGTCAAATGGTGGTGACTCTTAGGCTAGGTAGGCTAATGATGTAAGGATCAAGCCCCCAAGTCTAGCTCTACATGAATAAGGATGAGCATAGGGAATCCTTGATATAATCATGGTGTGAGTGTGTAAATGTGAATATAAATGCATGTTTATTACGGCCGCACCTCGATGTGAGGTTGCCTACGTATCCGTTAGGAATCAGGCTGAACGTAGCTCTAGCCGAACCTCGCACAAGTGTGTGTATACCTCAAAAAGGTCTTTTGAAGGGTTGTAACGTGGTTAGGCTAAAGGTTATAGAAGAAAGGGATAAAGGCTCAAGACCTAGATAAGCCCCCAAGGTGTGCAACCTCGCTTTTGAATCTTTGTATTTTTTTATGCTTGAGTTTCTACTCTTTTTTAGCTCTTTATTTTTTCTTTAGAATTTATTTTATTTTAATAAGTGTGGGAAATCCCGATCATGCGGTCTATCACTCACTTGGCATTCATGTTTCTCAGGCACGGTACCGAGCACTCGATAAGAGACGCAATCTGAGACGTGTTCTTATCGAAGATACTTTCGTATCAAAGACATTAAAACATTTGCCCTTTTGTAAACTTTTATTTATTTATTTTTTGCTTATTTTAATCTTTAGAAGTTATTCAAGCTTTTTATGAAATTGAAAATTGCATAAGTTGCACACCATCCCATCCCAAGATTAGGTAGATGTAGGTTGAAAAATGAAAGGTCTATCGTTAGACGAGGCTCAAAGTGGTTTATGAAGAAGGGATTGCATATTTTAAGGGTTACAAGGGGTGCCTCAAATCATTGGTATACCTTGTGCTTAGCTTGACATTTTTTTTTTTTTTTTTTTGCAATGCAGTGACCATATGTAAGGAAATAAATGCTCATTTTATTAAAAGGAAAAAGAAATAATCTACAAAATTAATCTAAGGGAAAAGAAAGGTGCCTATGCTAGACTTATTGGGAGATGAAAAAATGAAAAAGAAATAGAAAAATAAAGATCATGAAATCTTGTCGTTGCAGCTCGCCTCTTGCCTTGTGTTTATCATCACTCGGTGTTCTTGCCGACTGGAGGTATTGGAAGCCCGTTATTTTCGATCAAATATTGGATTGCTTCCTTTAGCTTCCAACAGCTCTCAGTAGTATGACCCCTACCTTGATGATACCTGCAGCGTACATTTGGGTTCCAACTAGGCAATCTCTTCTCAAGCGGGGGATCTTGAATGGGTCCAATAGGAGTAATGAGTCCCTTTGCATGGAGTCGATCGAAAGCATCATCGTAGCTAATTCCAATAGGGGTGCAATCCTTTTTTAGTAGCTTTCTAAATCCTCGACTATCCATGGCTAAGATTTCATTAAGGTCGAAAGTACCGATACTGTTATTAGAGTAGGTGTTTTCGGAAGAAGAAGGATAGTCATTCTTCTTTCCTTTACAACCATTGTTTTTATTGTTACTAATCTTGGCCTTCTTGTCGCGCGGAGGAACATAAAGGAGAATTGAATCAATTAGATCTTGAACACGATCTTTGAGGGTGAGACATACTTCGGTGGTGTGACCACGACCTCTATGTTACCGACAATAAGAATTTGGATCCCAATTGGGAAACCGTTTTTCAGGTGAAGGGTCATGACTGGGACCAATAGGGTGAATAAGACCTTGATCGTGAAGACAATCAAAAGCTTCATTGTAAGTCATTCCTATTGGTGTGTATTCTTCAATGGTCCGTTTTGCCCGTGGCTTAAGAGCATTGAGTTCTTCATTAAACCCTTGGCGAGAATTTTGTTCTATGACCATCACCCGATTTGCTAATCCTTCTACCACATTCAAGAGCATGGCAACGACATCTTGCCATTTTCAAACGTCCTCTTTTAGACTTGACGAGTCTTCCCTTGTATTATCTAGGAAAAGACTTTCATCCTCCTCAATTATGGCCACTTCATCGAGAGAGGTTATATAAGTTGTCTCGATCATGGGCTCACCTACAGGTGTGATAAGAAATGATGGATCGAAGGATGTTTGATCTTCTTCGATGGCTAGAATCTCGGAAGTTTCATTATTATCGATCAGATCTTGAATAGCTTCTTTGAGCTTCCAACACTCCTCAGTGTCGTGACCCTTTTCCTTGGTGATATTTGCAGTGCTTATCAGGGTCCCACTTGGGTGGCCTGGCTTCTGGAACTGGATCTTTGATGGGTCTTATGGGCATGACTAGTCCTTTGTGATGTAGCTTCTCGAAAGTTGTTTCATAACTCATACCAAGTGGAGTGAACACTCTTTTTTACCTTTGGATTCGCGATTTAGAGGCGTTCGTGGCATGTACCTCATTAATGGGAGAGGAAGAAGAAGGATGGTCTTTCTTCTTTCCTCTCGCACTATTATCTTTCAGAAGGTCACCTTCAATGTCAATTCCTATATTATACACAGCCTTAAAAGTATTCAAATTGTGTTGGTATTTTAAGTGCCTTGAATACTTCCCTTGGAGATTCTTGATAAACATCCTCACATATTCTTTTTCGGTAGGAGCCTTGACCATATTAGCGGAAGTTTCCCTCCATTTATTGAATAAAGACGTGAACCCTTCGTTTTCTTTTTGTTTTAACATCTCAAGTTGTCTATGGTCTGTTTCGTCTTGGATGTTGCACTTATATCTATCTATGAAAGCGTTTGTTATCGATTCCCAAGAATAGGTTTTCTCTTTGTCAAGGGAAAAGAGCCATTGTTGACAAACGGTCTCAAGAGATAAAGAAAACAAAGAATGAAAGACTTTCTTATCAATCCCCTTAATGTTCATTATGGTTTCAAAAGCTCTTAGATGAAAGTAAGGGTTATCTGTTGCCTTGAATTTTGGGATGTCGTTGGCATTGAACTTATGTGGAAGAAGTTCCTTGTCCAGCGAGACCCCTTGTGAACCAATGCCCTAAAACTTGTAGTCACTAGATAGCTTGCTCAAGCTTTCTTGCATGAGGTTCATTTGTCGTTGCTTCACAGGGTCATCAATTTTGAGGGTTAAAGCCTTTAATACCTGAGTCACGTCATTCAATTCAATCCTAATTTCATTGACCTCTTCTTGAGTTGCCATTATCTTTTTAGCCTTCCTCTTTTGACGAATCGGTTTATCAAAAAGTAAGACTTGAATAAAGAGATTATCCTTGATTAATCGCCCTTCTCTCCTCAACCAAGTACTGTGGAAAAGGAATTTTTGGGATATTCATTGTTAATTGTTTGACTCAAACTTTATTCAACCTGCAATGGATAGAAGAAGGTAGAAAATGAGGGTGGTGATATGGAGAAAGCATGTAGAAGGAGAGATGTGAAAAAATAGGAATATAATGTACCCCTAACTCAAATGACGGAAAAAAACCGACTCATGCATGAACCTAAGACATGGTCATGGTGATATATACTCAAAGTGTGTGCTAAGACTAGTGAGTGTAGGTGACATGTTAAGACTCGTGTCATGACCATGTGGCTAGCCTATGTGACTAGGCTTAATTAATGACTTAACAAGGTATAATAAACAGAATTAATTAGCAAACTGTTTAATTAGACACAAGGTGATGACGCGAGCAATAAACCGAACTGTCGTCAAAACGACAGGACTGGCGCCTCTCTTTGCAGTGTAGCGCCAGATGACAGAACTGTCGCTAGGCGCCACACTCCATAGAGTGGCGCTACAGTTCAAACCTTGGCGCCATTGTTGGAGCTTCGATCTGAAACTATTTTCGGTATTATTAATCAACAGGGGTATGCCTAAAGTCGTATTAGGTCAATTCTGATTAGATTATTAGACTCTAATTACCAAAATTAATTAATTACTTAATTAATTAAGTAAAGTCTTTTAGCCATTAAGCAGTTTATTTTGTCTTAACACAAGTCAAACAAACGGTTAAGAAAAAACACCTAGAGAATGCACAACAAAAAATGCACAATTAGTCAAGTAGGCACAACATGATGCAATGAGTTTGCAACCTAACCATGGCTCTAGTTCTCTAAAGTTCGGGTATGGGTTAGTCAATAGAGGGTCCGTGGTTAATTGTCCGAATGCACCGCGCGGAAGCCTAACCGTGAAGGGTTGGCGCGAGTGGATGGGACACCGCGAGTTTTAGAAAAACACGCTTCCATAGTTTGGTGAATTCAACATTCTCAAATGTACCCTTTGTTGCTCAAAGCGTTCAATCAGGTAGATGGAGCATGAATTCCCAGAGGGTTATGTCCATATGTAGAACACATATGGGTTTCAGAAAAGTGAGAAAAGCTCAATCAGGAAGTAGGATCGAGCAAACAATGCTAAAAACTTGTCAAAATTAGAACACATATTTCTGGCTCGGTATTGGAAGAATTTGGCGTCAGCAAACAGGGGTTGGCGCCAGATTTTGGTTGTAGCGCCTGGCGACAGAGTTGTCGTCTGGCGCTGCAGTCAAATTTCTAGTGCTGAATTCTGTTCGCTGACGCTAATTCCTACATGTCTCAATAGCTTTCTGTGCTAGATAAAATTTTCCAGTTTCGCGCAGTATTATTTCGGTCCTAGTTGTGAAAGATATTCCTCAAATTTCCTACGTGTAAAAATCCTATGTTTTAACTCATTGCGGATGGTCTTTCCAGTGAGATCTTTTTTGTGCATATGACAATAATGTTAATCAAAATTACGCACATGACATACTTAGAACGTATCGAGTCTCATCCACTCATTCTAAATCATTGCCGAAATAAATTTCAGGAATTAAAATAGAAATCCTCCCAGTGGAGTTGCCAAAAACTGTAGGGAATCTTTCAAGCATTACCCCTATCTTAAACCCCACTGTGATCGTACACTAAAGTACGGTAGCGTCCAAAGGGAAAGAAGATATAGCAAAAGAGTCGCCAATAAGTTATAGGAACTTGTAAACCATTCACGAGGTGAAGGTTACACCCCTTAACGATCGAAGAGATCGTCAACTCCAATAGGTCTTGAACCATGATTGGTGTTCGGGGATGAAGGTATAAATCCAACCTAAAAGAGATTGAACCTGCCCTAATAATAGGCCTCTACTTTATTCTGATCGTATTCATGTGCGCTTTTTGACTAACATGCAATCAATAGGTTTAACCCTAAACCTGTTTAATCTATGTTGGTTGAATTTAATGCACAAATAAAACTATTATTGGCGATCACTTGAATTATAATCATATTAACCCTAAACAAGATTATTAAATATCTTATTAAGCGTAATTACAAGTACCAATTCCCTTTAAACATGCATAAAAGGCGTGATCAAACAATAACAATAAATATATATCAAGCAACGTAATAACAATCAATAACAATTATTATCATAATAATAATAAATTATCAAAATTGAAATAACAATCATAATAATTAAAATAATCATGTTAAAGCATAATAATAGCAAGATCCTAGGCATGATACTAACAAGATTAATAACAAACCCTAGCATGTCACTAAGCAATAAAGATTGAAGCTTTAACCCTAACATGATACTAATAATCATAAATATTAGGAAGAACATAAAAGGCATCATACTTTTAATCATACTTAATATTAAAATTACCCTAGACATGATACTAGGAATCAAAATAACAATCTAAGGATGATTTCTACATGATAACATCAATAAAAACCATTAAAGTACTTACTTGGATGCCTCGTACCTCTTTCTAATAACAAAATACACACGTTAGTAACTTCAAGGAAAATATAAAACAAACAATTAAATTAAATAATTGAAAGAGAGATTTGGGACCAAACCCTCAGAAATTAAAACCTTTCACGTCTAGGGAGAAGGCAACTTCGAATATGGCTACGTGTATCTAAGTCTTGCGAATGCGGAATTTTGTATTTGAGAAAAGGCTAGTTTAGAAAAGAGAGAGAAAGAGTAATCAAGAAAATCTTGATGAGAGTTGGTCCATGAAAACGGAGTTTTTAGAATGCTATTTATAAAGAAAAATCAACCAAAAAGATAAAAAAATCAAAACAGAGTTCTGACGCGTAAAACGGAATTAGCGCCAGACGCTGACATTAGCGCCAGGCGCTAACGCTAGCGCCAGGCGCCAAGCATAGCGTCAAGCGCTAATGCTGGCGTTTGGCGCTGACTAAGATATTGACGCTTTTTCTAGAATCAGATAGAAATTGACCGTACGGGAGGATAAAATCGTATTTTCCTCAAAAACATTCTTTTGTTCTGATTAAAACTCTAAAAAGTCAACAAAAGTCAATTTATCAATGCTAATTGAATTAGGAATGAAAAGAACCTTCTAGAAGAACCTAGAAGACTAAAACAATTCCTAATTGCATTAGGAATGATAAATAGATCATTGGGCCGCATATGAGGCTCAAACCGGGCCTAGTTTAGTAAATTGGTCATAACTTCCTCAATATTCATCGGAATTGGGCTTATAATATATCGTCGGAAACCTCTTTTCAAACCATATCCAACTACAGTATTATTGGACCCATATCATGGACCAAAAAAACTGGATTGGATGTTTTCTTAAAATAGGTTTTCAAAAACAGAAAGAAGAGAAAAGAATTTAAAACTATTCGCAACACTAAACTTTCCACACTTTCACTTCATTCGATTATGATTCGACGTGAAAGGTACGCATCACTGGGTTTGGTTTTGGGGAGACACAAATGGGTGTCTACACCTACGGAGTTTGTTATGGGTTCCATACCCATTTTTTCGCACCCGCGGGACATTCTTGGAGAGGGCGCGGTCGATCAGTGATAGAGAAAAGATAAGTCGTTGGGACTGCTAACCCTAACCAAATTAGAAATTTATAATACCTACACTTACGCTAAACTAGTTAGTGGCAAGTAAAGGGTCAAACCTAAAAGGACTAAGTGTATCAATTTGTGCTAATTAGACTACTAGGAAAGCTTGTGAGATAGAGAGATTCAACTAAACACAACTAAGAACAAATAACTAAAACTAGGGAAAGTGGAATTCAATTACATCAATACATTCAATAACATCATACAATTAGATGAAAATGACCTTGATTAGGAACAATCAACACATTTAACTCACTCTCGCACAATTAAACATGTTAATTATCCTACTAAACTAATTCACTCTCGTGCAACTAGCCTAGAAAAGGTATGGAAGAAATTAGGGCTCTCAACCAACTCACTCTCGCACAATCGATTGAAAGCACAATTAAGAACATATAATCAATTAGCTAGAAAGATTCTAATCCAATAAAAGCATCATCCATACACAACAATCAAGAAACAATTCCATACTAATCACAATCAATCATTCAATTTATTAACATAACCTTCATCCATTTCCCTAGAAGAAAATCTAAGCTAACATAATGAAGAAAGACATGGAAAACAAGGTAAAATAAGAATAAAAACAAGATTAAATAAATAAACTAATTAATCTACTCAAATCAATAAACAAAAAGCAAAAACTAAGAATTAAGCAAGAAATAAAGATGAGAGAAAGTTAGAAAATGCTCATTGAATAGATGAGAAGAAGTTCCACAAAGTTGCTTCTTCAACCTCTCAAAAACTACATGGAAATCCAAGCTTTCTCTCTCTACACTACTCCTAACCCTAAGAGAGAGAAAAATAAAGGCTAAACTAATCTAATCTATCTAAAATAAAATGTTGATTGATAGTTTTCAGAAAATAACCCCAAAGGGGGTATTTATAATACAAGGCTAAGAAAATAAAAGAAAAGAGAAATAAAAAAGAAGTAAAACTAAATAAAATAAATAAAATAACAAAACTAAAACCAGAAAATAAAGTAAAAAGGAAAAAGAAAATAAAAGGGGAAAATAAACCCAAAATCCCCACATTCCATCAGACCCCCCCTCCCCCGAAATCCTCTTCCTTTCGATCTTGGCTGCTCTTATTTCTTGGGATGTAATCCCCTGCTTCACGCCACACCAAACTCCATCATCAATCATCACGCAACCATCATCACCACCATCGCAAGCATCCATCATCATCTAGCATCAAATCGTGTCCGTCCGATTTTCATTAAAATCACGTGAAAAGCTCGTGATTGACCCACGTTTGCGCGCCCGCGAAGACATCGCGCAGAGGTCGCACAATAGCTACTGCCTTAACTCTGATTTTAGACTCCAATTACGTGCGCCTTCTGACAGGGTTGCGCGGCCACGAAGCTCTAATCAAATTGGACCTTAATTGAGGCTTGTGGGTATAAGTTTCGGGCTGATTTGGGGAAATTTGGGGGCTGCTCTGTTCGAAATCGCTGCTCGCAGGTGGTTGTTGATGGTGGTTCAGTTGCGGGGAAATAGCGGCGGTTTGTGAGGGATGATATTGGTGGTGGCTGCTGTAATTGGAGTTGCGTGGTGGAGCAGGGGAGTTGTTAGGTGGGTGCGTGAATTGGAGATGTTGGGGTAGGGGTGTTGGTGGTGTTGGTCGCTGTTATTATTGTTGTTGTTGTGGCTGGTGGTGTGTGGTGGTAAGGGAGTTGCGTGGGTAAATTGGTTGCTGTGGCTGATGGTGTTGTGTTTGTTGCTAAGTTGGGAGCAGGGGAAGTAAGGGAGGTTGGTTTGTTGTTGTGGAGTGCGTGAAGTTGGAGTTGTTATTGGTGAGTGGAAAGCAGGGAGCAGGGCAGTGTGGTGTAGGATAGGGAAATGGGGTGGTGTAGGTTAGGCTGGCAGCAGGGGTTGGCTCAAGTTTTGCGCCTCGAACCTTGGACCTCCGAACACGAATATGACCTTGAAACCCATAACACCTACAACCACAAACACAAGGGTATTACCACGAGATAAAATAAAATAAAATAAAGATAAAATAAAATAAGATAACTTAACAAATAAAATCAAAGAAATTAAATAAAATGAAATAAAGAAAACAAAAAATGAAAATAAAATAAAATAAGAAAATGAGATAAACTAGGAATTATTAACTAAAAATACGAAAATAAACTAACAACTATTAAAAAGTACAAAAAATACTCAAAATAATGATAAAAGACGAAAATAAGTAAATAAAAGAAATAAAGGATAAAAAGGGTGAAATTATTGGAAAATAAGCCGGAATACGACTCAATAAACACCCTAAAAGTGACATAAAAGTCACTTATCAAACTCCCCCAAGCTAACCTTTTGCTCGTCCTCGAGCATATTAACATGAAACACGAGAGAAGGAGAGTGAATTATTCAAGAAAAGCTAAGACACTAAAGGAGAATAAGAATGTACACTAACTCACTTTCGTAGGAATCACGGTCAATTTTAGCAACTAAAGACAAGCCCTTTAAACCCCTAGATCGCCCTAGAGGACGAGTGTGCTCTCGTGAGGGTGTCCTAAGAGTTTAACCCACAACTCTAGACAAAAACGAAGGCAAGGAAATAAAAAGAAAAGAAAAAGAGGCATATAAAGAGAAAGCAAAACACAAGTTCATATTTAGACAAGAGATAGGAACAAGCACCAATGAATGCAAACCTTTCTAAATAGACAAATGTATGCACGTTCCAAGATGTCAATGGTTGATTGAAACATAACATATGCTAAGCATAGAGAACTAATGAGGACTCAATCCACCCTAGCCCCAACCAATCGGGCCGCATTCTCTCCACTAGCTTCAAATCAACCCTTAAGCTAGCTTCTCATGATTCCACGAAGGAACCGGAAAAAGATAAAGAAATGAAAAACTTTGAGAAGGTAATCCTGACATCTCAACTATGCATACTCTCTCCATAGGTTTGAAGTCTATCTCCCTCCACCGTTCTTTGACCTAACCCCACTAAAGTCTAAGGGCCTTTTATTGGGTTGTAACGTAAGGCTAAGGGTTAAGGCGGGGTAAAATTTTGAAAATTTTGGTGATATTTCCTAAGTGAAGCAAAAGAGTGGCCTACTCTCAAAAACAAACTCAAGAAGTCGCAAAATATCAAACAAAAATACCAAAAATGCCATCTCCCCCAAGCTTATTCAACACTAACACAATATACGAAGTAACGGTCCCGAACTCCCCCAAGCTTGAACGAAGCATTGTCCTCAATGCTTAAACTAGGGAAGAAAACGAAACCAAACTAAAATATTTTTGTGTGTGTTTTTTGTTTTTTGTTTTTGTTTTTTTTTTCAGCTCTTATTTGATGTCCTCGCCTTTTTTTTAACCATGGACGGTTTTTTCTTGAAACTTTATTTGATTTTCTTGAATTGCATCTTTCTTCTCAAACTTTTTTGCATTTTCTTTTCAAGCTCAATTTTCAATACCGTACTTAAACCAATTCACAAAGTTTTCTTGTTCATGATCAAAACTCTCAAAACTCAAACCTCACATGCCAATGCTTCACTAACTAAAAGGGTTGGTAAACATAGGCCATTAGGTTTGTAACGCGGTTTAAACAAAAGCGGGAAACATTAGGCTCAAATTGGTTAATAAGTAGGTTGATGCAAAATAGAAAACCAATTTTGTAACAAAATAAAAAGAAGTTAATGAAAAATGATAAAAGGTGCCCTTTTCCTCCCTTAGAGTGGCACGGTCACAATTTTGGGAGCTAGAGGTCAAAACAAGGATTAAGACATGCATAGTCAAGGATCCTACATAGCCGCTTAACAAGGTGATGAAGGCTAGAACAAAGAAGCTCACAAGGGATTATAACCAAACAAATACCAACCAAGGGTTTCAAATCCGCTATAGAGAGCAACTCCATCTTACCACATTCCCGTGAACTAAGGCTCCATGGACCCCTAAAAGTTCTTAATCGACTACCTTAGCATATAGTATCCTAGAGTCGACCAATGACACTCTCAAACCGTGCACACATTTACCACTTAGGAAGAAAGACATTCAAGGATTCAAGTCCCAAAACAAAATGTCCAAAATAAGAACAAACAAAACACATTTTGCCAAAATTACCTTGAAAGTAAACAAAAATCTTTTTGGATTTTTCAAAATAAAAGAAAAGACATGGAAATGCATACACTCAAGTGCATGGCATAAATGAATCAACATCCCACCAAACATGATAGAATACCCTCCCCCAAGCTTGAATGAGACAATATACTCAAACATAAACCAAATAATCCATGGGAGGGGAAAAGAAAGAAATCAATCCAACAAACCAACACAAGTCCAACGAGTCACCAACCATTAGAGAAAGAGCTAGGAAAGATATTACCGGATATTGGTGGGTGTAATTACCCGCAAATGAACCAATTTAACCTTTCAAAGCCGATTTCCTCTTGAATTGAATCTCGATTTCCATATGCTAGCAAAAATAGGCGTTAAACTTCCTTAATTCTTGATCCGAACCAATGCATAAGTGTATATCAAGTTATGTACCTAGCAAGGGGCACACAAACATTTCCATGAGAGAAAATCTAATCTAAAAAGAAAAGAAAATGAAAGCAATAAAAACCTTGGGTTACTTCCCGAGAAAGGCTTATTTAACGTCCAAGCGAGACCGCTCTAGTAAATAATATTGCAACGAACGCAAGAGCTTATCAAATGCACTACTACACATTTCATATGATAACAAGTAGGCAAATGAAGGGAGGAAGACGTGCAACAAGATTATTGCATGTAAGTGAGGAGGAAGATGCCAAAAGAAAGAAGAAAAATCAAAAGAAAAATCAAGAAAATAAGAAGAGAAAGAGGAAGAAAAATAAGGAAAAGAATAAAAAGGCAAAACCTCCTCAAAATCTTTTTAGGTGGCACAATCACCCATTTCCTCAATAATAGGAGGATGAAAAGGAAAAGTCTCATCAAACAAGAGAGGGTCCTCAATAGGCTCTTTGACAAAAGAAGGGAGGAACGTGGGATAGTAGGAGATGTGGTCAAATTTCCTTGAGAAAGGGACATGAGGAAAGGGAGGAGAAACAATGGTCTCACAAAGCCTCACATCACCAATGAGGGCATGAAAATCAATCATAGAATCCTCAAAAGAACACTCATGACTCACATCTCCCTCAAACAAAAACTCTCCAATAGAAACAACCTCATCCTCTTCTCTATCACAACAATGAGCAACAACTCCCTCAAGATCCTCAAAGCCTAGAGTCTCTAAACCATGCATGAAAGGATAAAGGTTTCTCTCAAACTCATCCCTTTCCCATGAAGTATTGCCAATGAACTCTCTCAAAAGGCTATGATGTTTTGTTACACCTTCAATGAACATAATAGCCATAACCTCAAATGAGTCCAAAGACTCATGGATAGAAGGGTCACAAACATGCAATGTAGACTCATCTAGATGGGGAAGGGGGTTGGAATCCTCAAAATCGACATTTTCTTCATTCACAACTCTTCCACCATCACTCAAGGGACTCACAATCTCTCTTGATTGCTCAAACTCATCATCATCATCCTCATGAACTCCCTCATTCAAACATGAAGATGGCTCACTCACATCCTCACCAAGGGAAGTTCTCAAAGGGGGTGAACAGGGGAAGGATGGCAATCAAGCTCAAATGGGGAATGAAAAGGATCAAAATCCTCAAAAATCCTATCATCACAAGAAAATCTCCCTTCACCTTCACACCCTTGGCCCACATCATTCTCAAAAACACTCTCACACTCCAAATGAGGTGCCTCACATCCATTTACATCAACCAAAGCACTCATCACTTGGGCAAGCCTCACTTCTCTCAATTTTTGTTCCTCTTGAAGCTCTTGGAGTTGTTGGGTGAGATATTGCATTTGAGAAAGAATTTGGGCATCAATGTTATTGGGTTGAGGTTCATGATCAAAGTCAAATTGCACATCATCAAAATTAGCACAAACCTCATCAAAATGAGCATAAGGGGGAAAGGTGTCAATTTGCATACTTGGATTATCACAAGGCACATAAGAAGTATCAAGAGAATTCATGCAAAAATTAAAAGAATCTTGGCATTGAGAATCAAAGCAAGAAACATACGATTCTCTATCTAAAGAGTCCCTATCAAGCCATGTGAAGAAATCCCAAGCCTCTTGCATAGACAAATGACAAAATCTACCATTATTCATGTCCTCAACTATTCCCCTAGTATACTCATTCATGCCCTAATAAGCTATACCACAAGCATCATTAAGAGAACACCCATGGTAACTAAGAAAACCATCTAGTCTTTCAAAGTAAGCATAGAAGGGTTCACCATCAAATTGAGGAAAAGATAAGCATGCCATTTTTATACAAAGAGCAAAGAAAAGCAAACAAAATCAAATAATATACAAGAACCTAGCTAATCTAATCAACACAAACTAATGAACGCCTTAGTCCCCGGCAACGACGCCAAAATTTGATAGAGAAAAGATAGGTCGTTGGGACTACTAACCCTAACCAAATTAGAAATTTATAATACCTAAACTTACACTAAACTAGTTAGTGGCAAGTAAAGGGTCGAACCCAAAAGGACTAAGTGTATCAATTTGTGCTAATTAGACTACTAGGAAAGCTTGTGAGATAGAGAGAGATTCAACTAAACACAACTAAGAACAAATAACTAAAACTAGGGAAAGTGGAATCCAATTACATCAATACATTCAATAACATCGTACAATTAGATGAAAATGACCTTGATTAGGAACAATCAACACATTTAACTCACTCTCGCACAATTAAACATGTTAATTATCCTACTAAACTAATTCACTCTCGTGCAACTAGCCTAGCAAAGGTATGGAAGAAATTAGGGCTCTCAACCAACTCACTCTCGCACAATCGATTGAAAGCACAATTAAGAACATAGAATCAATTAGCTAGAAAGATTCTAATCCATAAAAGCATCATCCATACACAATAATCAAGAAACAATTCCATACTAATCACAATCAATCATTCAATTTATTAACATAACCTTCATCCATTTCCCTAGAAGAAAATCTAAGCTAACATAATGAAGAAAGACATGGAAAACAAGGTAAAATAAGAATAAAAACAAGATTAAATAAATAAACTAATTAATCTACTCAAATCAATAAACAAAAAGCAAAAACTAAGAATTAAGCAAGAAATAAAGATGAGAGAAATTTAGAAATGCTCATTGAATAGATGAGAAGAAGTTCCACAAAGTTGCTTCTTCAACCTCTCAAAAACTCCATGAAAATCCAAGCTTTCTCTCTCTACACTACTCCTAACCCTAAGAGAGAGAAAAATAAAGGCTAAACTAATCTAATGTATCTAAAATAAAATGTTGATTGATAGTTTTCAGAAAATAACCCCAAAGGGGGTATTTATAATACAAGGCTAAGAAAATAAAAGAAAAGAGAAATAAAAAAGAAGTAAAACTAAATAAAACAAATAAAATAACAAAATTAAAACGAAAAAATAAAGTAAAAAGGAAAAAGAAAATAAAAGGGGAAAATAAACCCAAAATCCCCACATTCCATCAGACCCCCCGAAATCCTCTTCCTTTCGATCTTGGCTGCTCTCATTTCTTGGGATGTAATCCCCTGCTTCACATTACACCAAACTCCATCATCAATCATCACGCAACCATCATCACCACCATCACAAGCATCCATCATCATCTAGCATCAAATCGTGGCCATCCGATTTTCATTAAAATCACGTGAAAAGCTCGTGATTGACCCACGTTTGCGCGCCCGCGAAGACATCGCGCAGAGGTCGCACAATAGTTACTGCCTCAACTCTGATTTTGGACTCTAATTGCGTGCGCCTTCTGACAGGGTTGCGCGGCCGCGAAGCTCCAATCAAATTGGACCTTAATTGAGGCTTGTGGGTATAAGTTGCGGGCTGATTTGGGGAAATTTGGGGGCTGCTCTGTTCGAAATCGCTGCTCGCAGGTGGTTGTTGATGGTGGTTCAGTGGCGGGGAAATAGCGGTGGTTTGTGAGGGCTGAGATTGGTGGTGGCTGCTGTAATTGGAGTTGCGTGGTGGAGCAGGGGAGTTGTTAGGTGGGTGCGTGAATTGGAGAAGTTGGGGTAGGGGAGTTGGTGTTGCTGGTTGTTGTTATTGTTGTTGTTGTTGTGGCTGGTGGTGTGTGGTGGTAAGGGAGTTGCGTGGGTAAATTGGTTGCGGTGGCTGATGGTGTTGTGTTTGTTGCTGAGTTGGGGGCAGGGGAAGTAAGGGAGGTTGGTTTGTTGTTGTGGAGTGCGTGAAGTTGGAGTTGTTATTGGTGAGTGGAAAGCAGGGAGCAGGGCAGTGTGGTGTAGGATAGGAAAATGGGGTGGTGTAGGTTAGGCTGGCAGCAGGGGTTGGCTCAAGTTTTGCGCCTCGAACCTTGGACCTCCGAACACGAATATGACCTTAAAACCCGGAACACCTATAACCACAAACACGAGGGTATTACCACGAGATAAAATAAAATAAAATAAAATAAAGATAAAATAAAATAAAATAATTTAAAAAATAAAATCAAAAGAAATTAAATAAAATAAAGAAAACAAAAAATGAAAATAAAATAAAATAAGAAAATGAGAGAAACTAGGAATTATTAACTAAAAATACGAAAATAAACTAACAACTATTAAAAAGTACAAAAATACTCAAAATAAAGATAAAAGACGAGAATAAGTAAATAAAAGAAATAAAGGATAAAAAGGGTGAAATTATTGGAAAATAAGCCGGAATACGGCTCAATAAACACCCTAAAAGTGACATAAAAGTCACTTATCAATAAGATTTTCTTCTTTGTCTATAAATACTCTTGTAATTCCTTTTGAAAGCTAACTTTTAGATAATATTTCATTTGCTTAGTTTTTAGAGAGAGAAATTCTTGGATTTTGATTTGTATTACAACATTGCTTCAATCAAGTTTGGATTTCTTCTTCATATCAATGAAAGTTTGTGAGATTTCTTTCCTTTGAATTTACTTTTATTGCAATGTCTTTTAATGCTTGAATGTTTGATTTGAATTTTGATTTAGGTTTGAGAATTTGTTGATTGATTGATTTTCCTTTTGATTAAGCTTGAAATGAGTATGATTGTGATTGAATTTGTTTTGTCTTTCAATTTCACCATGATTAGTGAGTAGATTAGTTGCTAGGGAGAAGGGGAAGCATGCTTGATTGATGATTTTTGCTAGTTGATGATCATTGATTGATTGAATTGTTGCAATTAAATTGGTTGACATAGTTGTGCATGTGATTAATTAGAATAGGAGTGATCAACCTATAAGATTAATCTAGATTGCATTGTTAATTTCAATGACATAAACCCTTGACTTGAGAATTGCTTTAATAGATTGAATTTGATTGTGATTTTCCTTGTTAGCCATTCATAGTGAACCATAGCTTGGCTTATAGGAGATAGCTTTTGGATTCCTTTAATTGCAAAAATTGTCTGTCCCTTGTAATGTTTGAATCAATTGAGCGATCTATCAATTATCATAATCATTGAGCTTGCATGTGGAACCTATATCCCTAGTGTTTATCTTATTGAATTTCTAGATTTGTCTATCTTCTAGATACCTTAGCTACCAACCACAACCATTTATATTCTTCGAATTAGCTTGACGTAAACTATAACATCGTACCTACTCATTCCTTTGGGTTCAACCCTTGACTTACCACATACTTGTATTAGGTTGGTCGAGTGTTTACAAATTAGGTTTGGCTCTAGGGAGAGGTAGATAACGACCTACATTTTCCTCTTGTCAGTTTTTTTTCTAACACCCCTAGCTCTAAGGGCTGTGATTATTCTCTAAAAAATCAAAACCAAAAGAGTATTTTAATCAACCCCCTTATTTATCCATATTTCTTTCTTTCTATGTCCTCACCTTTTCTTTCTCTCTCCTCTCACCTATTGTTCAGTATATACATCATTAACTTCACGCCATAAATTTCAAAGAAATTAAGCTCAACTTTTAATCAATCATGGCATCTTTGTACTGTGCTTATATCACCATCGTCTTCACACCTTTAAAACACAAGGAGAGTAAGCTTGAATTCAGGTTGATAATTGCGTCTTCGAGCTCCAATCGGTGACGATTATGTTCGACGTCAACCAAGGGAGGATCTAGAAATTTTTAATAGACCGGGCCAAAATTATAAAGCATTTCAATTAACAAAGCCAAGGGATATGAGTTTAAGAAGCCCACACGAAAAAAAAAGTGCAAACAAGGAGAATTGAACCGTTGACCTTCCAAATCTATGCAACAAGTAATTGAACAACTATGATACTAGTATATATGTACAAGATTTTATATTTATATAACATCAAAATCTGGGCATTGGGGGGGGGGGGGCGAGTAGGCCCTCCCTTGATCCGCCAATGTCGTCAACAACATCGCCGTTAACATCACTGTTATTAATTTTGCAACATCAATAACAAATAAATCAAGCTCAAAATTCATACCAATTATGTCAGTTTTGAGCTCCACTCAACGACAATTATGGTCACGTGTACCGATGTAATTAAAAGATTTTGACGATCGAAAATAGTTTAATGAGCTTGTATTATGTGATGATATAGTATGGTTTCCTCATCAACAAAAAAAAAAAGGTGATTATAGTATGGAGCAATTTTTTGAGATTCTAATATAAGTTTGTTCATTTTCATTTATGCATTTTTTATTGAATGTGTTTTTGCTCATTTTAATTTAGTTTGCTCATTTTAGGGCCTGTTCTCATTGACTGAACTGAGCTGAACTGAACTGAACTGAGCTGAACTGAACTGAACTGAAATGAAATGAATATTTTATAAAAGAAGGAAATTAGGAGCTGAAATGAACTTAACTGAACTGAGCTGAACTGAACTGAATTTCAACGTAAGAGAACAGACCCTTAATATATGATTGCTCATTTTAATATTTGTTTGCTCATTTGTAAAGGATATGATCAGTAGAACCACATGTATTAAATTGAGCTTGTCAACTATCTAGTTCAAAAATAGGCAAAAAAAAATGTGCATAATATAAACTAGTATAAGGTTGATCTTTTATTTATGGTCCAACAATTGTTTACATCTTCAGATATAGTAAGTAAGTTTAAGGTTTCATATTAGTTTAAAAGTTTTAATATTGTTGTTCATTTGAGAAATGAACAAAGAATAATTGCTCATTTGATAAATGAGCCAACAAAATAAAGATATATTGTTTGCTCCTTTAATAACCGAACAAAGAATTATTTCTCATTTATCAAATGAGCAAATATTATTTACCTAACAAAAATTATAAAGTTGCTCATTTGATAAATGAGAAAAATAACAAAAAAAAAACGTGTGTGTGTGTGTATATATATATATATATATATATATATATATATATATATATATATATATATATATATATATATATATATATATTTCTCATTTGATGAATGAACAAAGAATTGTTGCTCATTTGATGACTGAGCAAATAATTATTTGCTCATTTGATAAATGAACAAAAAATTATTACTCAATATGAGCCAAAAAAAAATGTAAAATACAATTTTGTCATTACTATGTGAGCAATTTCAAATAGTTTGATCATGAGGTATCCAATGGTTGAGATTTGTTCTCGTAAATAATAGGGTTCTCACATATAGACCTATTCTCAGTGGATCCCTCCCATATATATATATATATACACACTCCCTCCGTCCCCGATAGAACGATCCTTTTGGACTGATTTTGCGGGTATTAAGAAAGTGAAAGAGGTAGTAGTAAAAGTACATTGAAAAGTGAAATTCACATAGGGTTTGCAAAAAAGTAAAGAGATAAATAAATAATAGTATATGAAAAAGCAAAATTTACATAGGGAATCTAACTTTGCATAAATATTATTGTAAATGGAACAGTATATTAATGCAAACTAGCCTTCTGTCCCATGTAATGCACGGATTGTTTATAGGTATATAATATAATTTTTAATTTTATAATATGTTTTTTATTGAAAAATGAATAGTTTATAAAAGATAAAAAGGGGTGAAAATTGAATGTAATTGTTATTGATATTAAGTTGGGGGAAAGTGAACCAAACATTCATTCATGTATTGTATTAAAGCTAGTGTATTTTTTTTAATACGAGAAAGGTTAAATGAGATGAGATGTGACATTGGTGAAAAATATAATTTACATGTGGCATGATGAGGATGATGGTTTGTGTTTTTAAATACTAAGTATAGATAGATGGGGTGATCATTTAGAGACCATATCATATAAGTGATATAACTAATATATAAAGCTAAACTTTTAGCCAGACTACGAGAAAGTGACACTTGGCGTTTTAATATTTCTCCACGTGTAACGCCACATAGACTACAATTAATAATAGTATGACACATAGGGTAAATATATCGTATAGATTTAGATAGATTTTTAAGATAAAAAGTAAGTTTAGTGTTTTATTTTCAATATAATTTGGATAGATTTTAGGATAAAATTATTGGTTTAGAGTTTTATTTTTAGTAAAATATCAATATTTTATATGTACAAATTTAATTATAGTCATATTAAAACAATTAAATTATAACCTTCATAATTATTATCTTAATAATTTATTATTTTTATATCATACTATTCGTGTTAAAGAGTATTTCAAAATGAAAATAAATTCATTTATGATATACTTTAGTATTTATAAACCACAACCTTATGTTCGGTAGTACTAAAGTATTATTATTTTACAAGTATGATTATCAAATGTCAAGTGATTATTAATCCATGAGTAGAAAATTCGAATACATTAAACATTTTTCATTCTCATATATATATTGTATATTTCTATAATATATATCCTACGTCAAAATATCCCAAATCAAAAGGGATATACACCTCTTACATTTCAATGTTTGTATTAACGATGTGTTAAATTTTGGTATAATGTTAAAAAAAATTATTTTAAAATTCAATTAACAAACCGGGAATTGACACTAAAATTAAAAATTCAAATAGACAATTTTCTTAAAAAAAATATTCCTAAAAGTCTAGGAGCCGAAGATTTACTTTCAAATCGAGGGCTTGGAATAAAGTTTAGGAGTACTCAAATTATTAAACGTCATTGAACCGTACAATTAAATTACTCATCCAATTATGAACATTTAAAACAAATAATATTTCAAACGTGGATAGATTTAGACATTAGTGATAATGCCTTTGAGAAAATAATTTTTTTTCTTACTAGTTTTGTGCCCCATGCGATGTCGGGGTGTTTATTGAATTTTAAGATAAATTTTTAATCTATTTTTCAAATTTTAAAATATATTATTGATACAACATTAGTTGGGAATTGATGTGCTTTTATAACGATTTCCTATCTTAGCTAGTAGGCATGTAATGACTAATAATAATGTTGGTGAAAATGTTCGATTTAATACAATAAAAAATTAGCAAAGAATAAATTAAATAAAATAAATGTTCAAAGCCCATTGGGTTGACCCGAACCCAAAACTTTGAGCAATGGTTGAACATTTCTTGACTCTTAACATGAAGTGACCCAATCCAAGAACACTCATAACCCGACTCTAACTGCCAGGTCTACATAATGATAAAATTCTATTAGATTGTGAAGTATATTATATTAACTGATTAGTATATATTATAAATGGATATTTTACGCTTTGAACTACTTCCTTCTCTCCAAGAATTATTGTCATATAAAAAATAAATTATATGATAAATTTTGAGAATTATAATCTAATAATTTTTTTTGAATAAAATTATAATTCAATTTGTACATCTGAAATATTGGTAATTAAACGAAGATAAAACTCTAACAATTTAATCCTAAAATTTTATCCAAATAGAATTCTTAACTAATTTTTTTATTTTAATAAGTCTATTTAAATCTATCCAATGTGACGCGACACTTGGAGAAAAGTTGGAATGCCAAGTATCGCTGCCTCGTGGCATGGCTACAAGTTTAGCTTTATATATTAGTTACTAATTTTGTGCCCCGTGCGATGCCCGGGTTTTTTATTTAATTTTTAATCTATATATCAAATTTTAAAATATATCATTGATACAAAATTGGTTAGGAATTAATGTGCTTTTGAGACGATTTGCTATCTAGTAGGCATGTAATGACTAATAATAATGTTGGTGGAAATGTTCGATTTAATACATTAAAAAAACAAAAAATTAGCAAAAATTAAATTAAATAAAATAAATGTTCAAAGCCCGCCGGATTGACCCAAACCCAAAACTTTGGGCAAGGGTTGAACATTTCTTGACTCGTAACCTGAAGTGACCCAATCCGATATGACTCATGATCATCCGACCCAAGTTTACATAGTAATAAAATTCTATTAGATTGTGAAGTATATTATTTTAACCGATCGTATATATTATAAATGTATGTTTTACGCTTTGAACTACTTACTTTGCTCCAAATAATATTATAATATAAAAAATAAATTTATTGCTTTAAAATAAGGTGAAAATATAAGAGATATAGAGAGAATTAATCTGTATGTTCTACTAGTATTCATATAGTGGAGGTATAGATATATATAGATACAATACAATTGATAGGATTTGCTTGGAGAATAATAAACTCTAAAATCTAGAAAGTTCTGGAATGATACAAGGGTATAATGGACATCCACAAATATTATTTCATAACACTCCCCCTTGGATGTCCATTATCTAAGAATGTGCCTCGTTAAAACCTTATTAGGAAAAACACTGTGGGATAAAAACCTAATGAAGGAAAAAGAGTACAACATTCTTCGTAATACGCTTAGGATGCTGCCTCGTTAAAAACCTTACCAGGAAAACCCAATGTGGGACAAAACCATAGTTAAGGGAAAAAAAGTGCAGCGCGTATTTGCTCCCCCTGATGAATGCATAACGTATTAACATAAAATCTTCCAGTGCAATGAATCTCATGCGATATGGATGGGTAACTTCTTCCATGTAGCAGAACACCATTTCTTGATGATTGATCCTTTCAAATTGAAATTGAATCTTCAAAGCTTCACATGGACTTACTGAGGCGTCTTCATTTCTTCATACTTGTGGAAATAATACAAGTATTTACCACTATTTCATTCGATAGTTTGTTTCGAATTATCATAACAATTAGATGTATGCCTTCATTTGGAGGTCATGTATACTACAAAAATGATAATAATTGATCACATTATCCAAACATAATTGCATGGCAACACTTGATATCGTCATATATATATTTCATTTTCCAGTATCATATGAATTAAGAAATTAAGCTAATTACATATTTTGCTCATGGCTCTTCTAGACCATAAGAATCTTATTCTCACTCAATGGTATTTCAACTCTATTCTTTAATTAGACATTTCATGTTTTATATGAGAATTCGTCAATGAATACATAGACTTGTTGAATCTCACATACTCAAACTTCTGGTTGAGATATCGATGATATAGTCATATTGACATTTCATGAGTTTTGATAATAATTTCAATATTCAAGATATAAAATATGTAGGTTGTGTATTTAAATATGTCGTACATAAGTTCTTCAGGAACTCTTCTTACATGAATCATAACAAGCTATTATTAAAACGACGTCATCAATAATTTTATCACTAGTGTAAGCCCATTAGAATATAAATATTTCTTTGTAAGCTCCCATCAATGTTGTATGTACGTCTTACTGTACATTGGACATGCATTCATACATAACCACAATTATTATATTGAAACTAGCTAGTGCATAAATATGAGATATAGGAATCATGATAAGATATTGAACAAAATATACAATGAGTAATGCATCTAACAACTTCCTAAACATGCAATAAGCGATCCATTAACCTATGACTCGTGCATGCACATAGGTATAAGACTCAAATTAATGCAAGACACTATACAATGTGGTAAAAATCCATATTTTATTGGACTTCTGGTCCATGATAAACTTTTGATGATTATCATTATGTCAACATCATAATGGACATATGTTTTAGATCCCTTATCCAATAGTCCATTCTATCATGCATATGCATATTATTCATCGCTTCCATTGTGTACCGGTATCATAAAATTAATTTAATGTACATTTCGCATGCTACTTTATAATGATATCTGAATACATTTCTCAGTGTTGGTACCATCACAATATTTTCTTACATAATAGGCCATCTATTATAATAATTCAGATATCTATACCACATATCAAGGTATTTCTCACACTATGGTTTTAATATACTATTATTATACTTTAAAAGTATTAACTGCACTATCTTGCCGTACATCGCATATTTATATTGGAACCAAACATACAAACTACACTTCAAGTGCAGTGATTTAAAGAAAATTGGCAAGATCTATCTTAATGTATGCACATAATATCATTATCACTATAATCAAAATATATCTCTATATTCCTTTAGATGGGTCATAACGGTATACAAATCAAATAATAGATGTGCAGCATATGTTGATACAAAAGTTGGCATGTAACTTTATAAATTATCATTAGAGGGATCAACTATTTATAGTATTAAAACTTTGCCAACTTACTTCAATTCTTCCCCCTAAGTTGGTAAAATATCTCAAATGTTGGGGCAATTCTTCACCAACTTAGAATATAATTTCATATGCATCAAATTTTATCTCGTAGGATAATCATATATATTCAACAAAGTTCTATCTCTTCTGGAGAATAATGAAATTTTGTTCTCTTCTAGAGATTAATATTAATAGGGGTAATAAATTGTGCAGTTGCTATTTTCTTATTTTATTCCTTATGTGCTGACATACAATAGCCCCAATCAAGAGAATTGTTATACAAATATAAATTTTCTTATAATTTCACTAGGTGGTGATCTTCGGGATCACTAGAAACATTGATAATATGATACTAGTTACTTAAAATTTACACATATAACTTGTACGTGGTGAGCTTATGGTCACCTAATATTTGTCAAAATATAAATTATTCTAGTGAACTTCTGGTCACCATTCATTCAGAAAAACCAATATATTATCTCTTGAACTTTTCTTTAACACAAACTAATAAAAATCACAATCTAAATATAGCTCAATCTCAATGTTATGTCTTGTCATTCAATTTATTTCATATATTTAACATGAGAGAGTGTCAGCACATTATTTTTTTCATATCAAATGAAACTTCAGGTTTTCATAACAGGAATTTATTAAACCCCGGATGGATTTATTATTAATTATCACATCCAATCACTTTTCCTTTAGTATTTAAATTATGGTCAGTTTTATAATATTGGTGATCACCTTATTAGAGATACTTTATGCATGGCCATGAATATGATGTGATATAAGTACACCAATGTGTTTCTTTCTACAATTGGCAAGACAATTAACGAATACTCATACTCCACTAGAGCATTGATTGTAATCTTAATACATGCTAACCTTGTTGGACAACATTTTATACTCTTCTAGAGTACTTTATATAATCATATCACATTTTAATGTATTAGAAATGATCTCTTTAGGAGATACATAAAATGTGTCACTTTCTCAAATTTTTCATTGTTAATTAGTGCTTCTTTCCTCTTCTAAGGATTCTTATTGTTGTAATATTTTGCATTACCACACTTCAGGTGTGCTAGTTCAATAGTAACTGATCTTGTCCATCTAGGACATCAACTTAATATGTACATTTATAGCTATTATATAGGTAATGACATTTATTCATATCCATCTTCAGGATGGTATCATGCTAAATATTTGATTATCATGTAGCCACCTCTATTAAATAAATTTATTGATGTTTAGACTAGTGTATGTACCAAACTGACCATTAACATATTTAATTATTCATGTGCAAGGATTACATAAAAACAGTAGAATAAACACTATCTCCTCCTAATGCATATGGGGTATAAAAATAGTCCAACAATCTTTAAATTTACTCCTTTTAAGTCATAAATTACTTTGCAATGCATGTATCAAACAAAGCAAAGTTATTCTTTTCCTCTTGCCCAATTATAAGAATCATTATATTGAAAATTCTCAAAAGTATGTCATTCACAATTACTTAAACTTATAAATTTATTCTCATGCATGTGTTACAATTCTTATGAATTTATTCATGAATATTATATAATCAATAAAACACCATGCAAATGTGTTTGTTGTTATTCAATTATGTACTTTCTCATTCAGTTGTGGGAATGAGCTTTAATCAAAACATACCTTACATACAATTGGATTTAATTGCATATCAATCACCATGACAATATGTTTCCTTATTTAAGAGAAGTTAATACATCTAATCGAAATGTGAAAAATCGTATGCAATTATATAGTATAGGCTTGCAAGCGTGTAGTATTATACTACTGTCTTCCATATATAATTGGAAACCATATATATATATATATATATATATATATATATATATATATATATATATATATATATATATATATATATATATATATATATATATATATATGTATATATATGTATATATATGTATATGTATGTATATGTATGTGTATGTATATGTATGTATATGTATATATATATATATATATATATATATATATATATATATATATATATATATATATATATATATATATATATATATATATATATATATATATATATATATATATATATATATATATATATATCATGTAATAGTAATTGTCATAACAAACTATAATTCGTAAATTTCTTTCACATCTAATAGACAAAATAAATGAAATTTCTCAAAATCACCGTACCTTTAGAGATATACTAGCATAATTTGGGGTAACCAAGACTAATCATTCATGTGGTCAATAAGGTTATGACATCTTCCAGGTATAAGTAATATCACTAATTATACGGGCAATATAACAATCTTCAAAGAATTAGAAAATATTACAAATTAAAAATAGACTTAATCTATAACATATTTCAATGTCTAACACTGATAGTTGGTATTCACCCTATATATAATTCACAAAAGTACTATGAAGTATGTTAGTATTAAATTTTTTTACAAACAATAAGAAATAGTACCCCCCGGAATCTATTGTTTGATTTTATTCATCAAACTGGAATAAATTAATATATCTTAAGATTAAGACAAGTAATTCTGGATAATAAAAGTTGCCATGACAAACCTTAGGCCACAAGACAAGTGAACAATTAGGAAAATTAAACTAGAATATATCTTTTTACTCTTCAAATTTATCTCACCAAAACATACTACTTATCTTTCACAAGCAAGATCTTAGGCTTGTCGTTGACAAGTAAAACCATATTTATCATAAAATATATCTTCAATCCTAATTGGCAATATTTTATATACATCAAACCACAATGATAAAGACGGTATTGCATAGATTAACATAATGATTCAAGTAATTAATGTTAAGAATATACTCCGTACGTATTATATATTCTATTGTATCATTTTAATTGTAATTATCCTTAGTAATATGTTATCATACTGCTAGCTACTCCGTATTAGTTAGGTTTGCTTAGTAAAAAAATTATCCCACTTGTTAAGGGATTTAGTTAGGATAATATTCTGCCTAACTTCCTAGATTGTAATTTGTATGTATTAAAGTTCTGATAATACAATCTGCATAGAATTGATTTCCTTCAATTAATTTATTGTATTAGAAAATAAAAATAGAAATATAACCCTTAAAAGCCAAAATATATGTAAACCGAATAAAAACATTATTTCAAATATAATCATTATGCACCTTGCCAAAATATGCCGAATTCATCATACATCACCAAAATATGCCAAATATAGCCCAAATGAACCACCATTTACCCATCATAGTATGACGCACAACTAATTGCATACAAAAGATTATTAACACAAAATGAGGTTGTGTATTGTGGGCAATGTCTACTATTCTAGTTTAATAATAAATCAATCCATTTGCGTATAAGCATCAAGGATTGGTTTGCCGAAAAAAAAAATTGAAACTTGGAGAAAAGTGATTAAAATTTCAAAATTTCCAAACTAAACAATTATTTTAGTATTGATTGAGATTACAAGAGAATATCATAATCACAAGATGAGAGGGTGTAGGGTAAATGAGGAAAGGCAGAACAATATATAACACAACCAAATTAATAACAAATCCACCGGTAACTCCGCTAGATAAATCAATACAAAATATGACGTCACACAAAATTTATAGTTGCAACAATATTGACGTTCTAATATGAAATATAGATAGTAATAGGAATCCACATGTCAGACTATTTAGTTGTATATAAATTTATCATCATCAATCTAGAATATAGATGTATGATTGTATTCATACCTTGTCGTTGAGATCTAAGTTAATCGGCCGCACAAAACTATGGTGCTTTAATTGCAATTGAAATCAATTTAGAGTTATGGTGAGAACTATGTCGACAATATGTGAATCTGATCAACTGGCTAGAGTTTGGTGCTGATAACGTGTTATAAAATAAGGTGAAAATATAAGAGATATATAGAGAATTAATCTGTGTGTTCTACTAGTATTTCATATAGTGGAGGTATAGATATATATAGATACAATACAATTGATAGGATTTGCTTGGAGAATAATAAACCCTAAAATCTAGAAAATTCTGGAATGATACAAGGGTATAATGGACATCCACAAATATATATTTCATAACATTTATATAATAAAATTATAATTCAATTTGTACATCTAAAATATTGGTATTTTATTATCGAAAATAAAAGTCTAAACTAACAATTTTATCCTAAAATTCTATCCAAATAAAATTCTAAACTAACTTTTAATCTTATGCAATCTATTTAAATCAATCAAACGTGGCACGACACTTGGCAAAAGGTTGGAATGCCAAGTGTTGCTGCCTCGTAATCTGGCTAAAATTTTAGCCTTTATATATTAGTTATGATATGATAATTATTTTACAATTAGCCAATTACTGTAAGGGTTTTTTTTTTTTTTTTGAAACCTTAGTGTAAGGGTTTTTGAAACATGAGGATCTATATTATGAAGGGAACCCGAAGCATTGCCCGGGGTACGTACTAGTTTAAATTATAAAAATCGTTTTTTTGATGACCGAGGGAGTATATAAGTATATATTTTCTCTCCCTCTCTCTACTCATCACATAAAACTCTTTTTTTACACTATTTATTTCTCTTTATCCATCTCCTCTTCTTAAAATCCTCGTCTTCCCTCTTTATTGCAATATTAGGAAGATGTAAGAAGTAAATGTTTACACCATACCCACTTTCAGAAAATAAGATCAAAATGATTATTTTTTTTTTTGCCCTTTTTAGCACTTAATTAAAATCCGCACGAATCAATTAAAAAACAGTGTCTACATTCTTTCTGATTATACAAATTGTATAATAAAACAAAATTCAGGGCATTCAAACCTCAAATTACCAATTCCATTACTGTATCAAATACTAGTAGTATATAGATAAGCTAATCTTGACTGTACATAAATAACATGGTCAAACACAATAAAGTATTCCAGAAAAAGAAGCAAAGCTCCTTGTTCATTCATAGACCTGCGAGGTAAAGTACTTAAAAAGTCCAACTTCAGAGAAGGCAGGAAATATTGCAAGTAGCCCAAAAAGAATGACGACCAAGAAGGGTAAGAAAAATCAGGGGTAACTTGTATGACCATGACTGAACGAACAATTCATTAAGTGCCAACCGAGATCAACAGCAACGTTGTCCAGAATCAGGAGCATGAGTAAACCATCCACTTTGTGAGTTTGGCATGAGAAAAGATGCCAGGAGAAAGATTGAGGTAATAAGGGTAAAAAAAGAAGGGCAAACTATGCAAATGATGACTTGTAGTGATTCTAGAGATAAATCATGGCTGATGCAAATGACATCCTTCCACCATCCCTGCTGCTGCAACTATACATCAAAACCTGGCATTGCAAATTGCGAAGCAAAAGTTTCTACACGGGTTCGCAAGTCAATAACGTCTTTATTACTTCGCAAACCCTTTAAGAAGCATTTCTGTGCCTTCCCATGTTCTCTTCGCACTAAACATGTGATTTGAGCAGCTCGGATAAGAAAGTCAGCAATCACCTCAAAATCAGATTCCAAACAACCCCTTGTTGTCATTGCAGGTGTACCTGATGAAATAAACCCAGCAAACTGATTGTAAGGGTATATGTAATGATGAATACAGTAATTCTCATAATTATGCAACAATAATAGAAAACACTTACCAATCCTCACACCACCAGGTGTTATGGTACCGTTGTCACCAAACAAAGCAACTTTGTTCAGAGTAATACGACACATTTCACATACCTTCTCGAAATTCTTACCTGGTAACATGGAAAAAGGAAAAAGTGGTCATGGAAGATGTAAAGAGCAGCAAGCAAGAAGATAACATATGTGAACATTACAAGCTACTTGTCATAGCACAGCAAGTAGATGTAGGTCAGCAAAACCAAACTAATTACCCACAAAAATAAAGTTACAAAATTACAATGGCAAGGACCTTTGAACTCGCTTAAATACTTGCTAGCTATCACCATGTATGGATAAAATTTTCAAAGTGGTAACAGCAAAGTATACCCAGTGCATAATTTCACTATTAAGCTAGATTTCACATTGAGTAACATTATAACCAAAGGGCAGCTTTCTAAGAATTTTTCCCCATCCTTGACCACTATATTACAGTGGCAACTAACAAGTAGTCACCTAAATAACACACATCCCAGGGGGGAGTAGTATTAAACAACTATTTACTGAATTTCTCCCTTTATTTTTCCTTCTGAAGAATCTAATATTCAAGTACACATTTAGGGGTGTAAAAAGTAAGGGGTTTAATAAGCCAAGCCATTAAGTATTTTTTATTCGATAAATTTTGGTATTTCTTAGGGTTGTTAGTTTCCTTCAATAAGAGAGGCCTAAGGGAAGCCCCGACAACTAGATGTGAAACAAGGAAGAGAGGCAGGCGGAGAAGAGAACGAAGAACAGAGACATGGATGCAAATTATTGGACCATGAGAAAAGGAGGAGAGGAAAGAGCAGAAGTGAATAACTGTTAAACTTTAAAGGGAGCACATGTACTGAGAATTAATCCTAAATTTTCACTTTTGATTTCTGATTACTCCAATTTTGGGTGAACCACAAGTGGCTTGAATTCCTGCAATTCCCCTTGCTTCCCATGCATCAGCATTCACTTTTTCAATTTATTTCAATGTTGCTGAAAGATAAGGAACCAGAAAATAAATTTAACACCTCTTATCATAAGGTAGACGAGAAGAATCAAACTGTTTATGGTTGGTTAACTCACAGATGAAATTAAACACAATTGATGATTGTATTCACATAAATTCTGTCTGTCAACAAATTAATTCCCTGCTACTTAATGTTATTTATTTGTTTAACTACCAAGAAGCTTGATCTACTCCTTATTTCTCACACTTCCTATTTAAATTAATCCCTTTAAGTTTGCCCCATACTATAAATGAACATACGAGACCACCCCTTCAATCTCACATGGCCCCACCAATTTTGTCTCTCCTCCATCATCAAAAATCCAAAAAGTAACAAACACCACCGAGGAAAAACAGAGAGGGGAGGAGTATTATACAGAACTTAATAAGAAGAGGAAAAAAAATGTATACCTGTCAATCCAAGGGGCCTTAGATCCCACAGGAGCAAGTGATTGTCTGTGCCGCCAGTTATTAGCCGACATTTTCTTCGCAATAATGCCGATGCCAATGCCTGAGCATTTTTCCTAACTTGTTGCATGTATGCTTTATACTCAGGGGTAACAACCTGTTTCAAAGCTATAGCAAGAGCAGCTATGTGGTTGTTGTGCGGGCCACCTTGTAAAACAGGGAAGACAGCAAAATTTATCTTATCTTCAAAATCATACTGCTCACTGTCTTCAGACGGATTCATCAAGCTTCTGTTCCTTTGTTTTTTGCCCTTCCTAAAAAATATTATACCTCCTCTAGGACCTCGCAAACTCTTATGAGTTGTGGAGGTAACAATATCACAATATTCAAAAGGACTGACACATTCCTGCAAACATTAAGAAAAACAAAAGTTTAATTTCAAGGACTCATAAAGAAGACAGTAATTAGAAGCAACAACATTCAATCTACAGCCTTCATGCAAGCAAATTAGATAACATACACGATACAAGGCTAGCAAACAAACTTAAAATCAAACACATTCAACAACCTACACATGCTTATAAGTGATACAACAATCTAACACCATACAAAATCTGCCAGTTCCAGGGTCATAGAGGTCAAACAGTCCTTTCCCTATATAGCTGTATCATCTTTATTCATAGCAAACAAATAATAAAGGTATTAAATTTAGTCTAAGCATGTCCATTCATGAGTGATTCCACTGTGACAAAAGATGGATGCCTCTAAATGATGCTTCTGCATTCAGCCTCAGCAAATATAAAGAGATAAAACAAAACAGGAAAAAGATTAAGTCCCCATCCCCATAAAAGAAGTATATTCTACAAGTTTATCAATTAACCATGAGCCGAAACCCTGCAATAACTATAATTCTCAAACAAACATTCTACAGGTTTTATACAAAAGACTCATTCAACTCTAATTTCAGAAGTAAAACTACACAACACACAGTATGCAACAGCTGAGTATCATTAGACGCCAAAAATCAGATAATACATGATACACAATCATCAGAATTGCAAACGCAATGTTACTAACTCCACCTATATTCATCAGATTATCCCAACTTGAAAGGCAAGATGATAAAATGTAAACAGATATTGTAACACAGGCATAAAACTAATTAATTTAAACAAAAAGCAAGAACCCCAACCTTAGCTGCAATAAGACCACTAATTTGAGCCATGTCACACATCAAAATAGCACCACACTTATCAGCAACCTGCCTCAACCTAGCATAATCCCACTCACGAGGATAAGAACTACCACCACAAATCAGTATCTTGGGACGAAAATCGAGCGCCCTTTCCTCGAGCTTATCATAATCAACATACCCAGTAAGGGGATTGACCTTGTAAGGCAAGCTTTCAAAGAAAATTGAGGCCCCAGAAACCTTCCTGCCATTGGGTGTATAACAACCATGACTAGTATTTCCTCCTGAAAGGGTGTCCAATCCCATAATTCGATCCCCGGGCAACAAAATCCCGGTGTAAACTGCGAAATTCGCTGAAGTACACGAATATGGCTGCACATTAACACCCCAATTCTCTGAACTAAGATCGAAAGCCGCCAATGCTCGGTCACAACAGAGAAGTTCAATCTCATCAATGTACTGATTTCCACCATAGTATCTCTGCCCAGGCATTCCTTCCGAATACTTATTTGTTAAAGAGCTTCCTAATGCCTCCATCACAGCTCTACAAACGAAATTCTCCGAAGCAATCAATTCGATTCCTTTGCATTGCCTCAACTTCTCTTTATCCATAATATCGAAAATCTCGGGATCAGCCGATCGCAACGGCTGGTTCCCCCATGCCCTGACTGCACCCTTGCGCGCCTCCATACTCGAATCGAAGAAAACCCGTTTAGCCGAAGCTGTAGACGACGAAGACACAGAATCCTCCCTATCACGGCGACGTTTCAAGCACATAGAGTGCCCTAGAATGCGAAACTCCTCCACCTCTTCATCGTCTTCGCCACGATTTTCTTCCTCTCTCTCCTCAGTATCCTCCACATCTTTTTTAGGCTCTAAAACAGCGATTCTCTCTCTCTCCTCAGAAAACCCATTCTCGATCTTCCTGCAATTCTGCGGTGTTTGAGATTCCAGCAATTGCAGAGGAATCGATGAAATTGGAATCGACGACTCGCGCAACCTCGAATCAATCTGAAACGAAATGGAATCGTCGTTGATTGAAACTCGATTAGGGTTCGAATTATTCGAATTCGCAGTCGTTGTCGAAGCAGGAACAGACGAATGGGAGTGAAACCCGAGAGAGAGATTCGATTGAGAGTGAGACAAATCCATAATCAAGCACAATTTGTAAACAATACAACAATTCCCAGAAAAATCAATCAAACAATCAAATTAAACAGCCAAACCAAAATCAACAACTACTACAACAAGAACAATAACAACAACAATTGATAAGATTTAAGGAAATGGAAGATGAATTGGAAAAAGGGATTGAAGATAGAAATGATGAAATTCCCATGGGAAATTAAATTAAATTAAATTAAAATAGCAGAATCGAAACCCTAAGAAAGTGAGAATTGAGAGAAGAGTGAAGAAAGGGTTTGGTTTATAGAAAATGGAAAAAGGGAAATGGGGATGAGACGAGAGAGATTGGGTTCATAGAACGGGGTAGATGCTGGTAAGACGTGAAGGGAGGATGTATCTAGACGTTTTTTCTTATTCCTTTCGTGTTTTTGCTAATTTTTGGTAATGTATATGTTTTATTTTGATAATACTACGGATTTGTTCTCTTCCGTTGAAGTTCAGTTCAGTTCAACTCTTAATTTACGTCTAATGATATTGCTAATGATATAAAACCAAATTTCATTCTTTTAAGCTCTTATTACAACGACGACGACGACGACGACAACAACAACAACAACAACAACAACAACAACAACAACAATAATTGATTAGGGGATTTTTATCCACCAATCACCGTCTAACAAGTGGACCAACCAGGTTCCGCCACGTGTCCTCCACGTAGGCCAATAGGAGCCTGCCACGTGTCAATCACAGATACGTCCTCTACGGACCAATTGAGACACGCCACGTGTCCACCCATGCCAAATGGGAAAACCGGCCACCCAGGCCCAACTTCCGAGGGAAGCCCAATCGGCCCTAGGTTTACCTAAACCTAGGATGGGCACGTTTCCCAAGGTTATAAATACCTCCCTTAATCCTCATTAGGGGGGGGACAGAACAGAAACATTACGGAACACACTAATAACCGGCTGATCTCGCTAACAAAGCAGATTACCTACATTAAACACTCTCACCTAGAGAGACCTTATTACTTTAATTTCCGCGTTAATTACTCCTTAATCAGGTACTAACTTGACCGTTGGAGGCGGAGCTCCCAGGAGTCTCCGTTATTTTGCAGGTACAGGCGTCCGGTTCCAGTCTCGGAATTGTAACTCTCCCGCAGGACATCAGAAAACCCCGAAACATTTGGCGCCGTCTGTGGGGAGAGTACTTCAGAGATGGCATCCAAGTCTGTACCGACTCCTGAAGAGAGGCGTCCCCTAAACGACCCTCAAGTTCAGTCGGACCATGACACCGAAAGTGAATTTGAAGTTGAAACTCATACAGCTTCAGACGGGACCCTAAGGGCCCGACGTACCCGTCATACCGAAAGGAGGGAACGGGAGCATCTTCAAACAGGAAGCGAGCCGGCAGGCGCACCGCCTGTTCGGCAACAGCCGACTGATGGGTCTGCTCCCATCACAAGGAACGAACTCATAACCTTCATGAGGGACTTCAAGGGAGAGATTCAAGAGTTGATCAACAAGAAGCCGCCTGCTTCAGTCAAGGAGCAGTCGGCCAAGAAACCCTCCACTTCACTGAAGAGGAAGCCAGTTCAAGGGCGAGAGGCGACTCCTCATCCTAAATCTAGGAAGCGGGAGCCACCTGCCCTTGATTTCACAAAATTCCGTTATCCTACAGGAAATAGGAAACCGGTTCGTCATATTCAGGCGGACGGGTCAAAGCAAACATTCACAGATGCTCGGCTACTGCTAGAGCAGAAGAAGAGTGACCGATTGTCAGAGTCGGCTTCTACTTCAAACTTTCAAGACAGTTTGCGAAATGCCTCGATGAGGCATACTCAGTCGTACCATGAGAGTCAGTCAGGCGGCACCTCCCGTCAGTCCGGCTTTCATAGTGCCCAGGCGGTACCAAACTTACCATTTGTGCCGCAACAACAGTATTTTATGCAGCCACCTCCATTTGGTGGACCTACAGCAAAAAACGTCCAACCTATGGACTGGCAGCTACGGTTGCTTAGACTTGGTGAACAGTCGTCGGCCTTCTCCAAGGAAATTACTGACGCCGCTCAGCCGGCCAAAGTAAAAAATGTACTAGTAGGCGCCTATGACGGCACTACTAACCCAGAAGACCATCTGATGGCATTCACCAACCTGATGTACCTTCAAGGGTTGGATGATCCCACTTGGTGCAAGTGTTTCCCAGCGACTCTCAAAGGAATCGCACAGCAATGGTTCGGCAACCTGCCGACTGGTTGTGTAAATAGCTTCAGGACGCTTGCTTACTTATTTGCCTCCAACTTCGCCATGAACATCCCTGCGAAGAAAACGACCCTTGATTTGGGAACAATTCAGCAGGGCGAGAAGGAGGGGCTTCGTTCTTACATCAGGCGGTTTAACCTGATGAGAATACAGATTCAAGGGTTACCGGATGAGGTAGCTTATACCGACTTTTTTAGAGGTCTCAAAGACGGGTCTACCTTCAAATTTGATTTGGTTCGAAAAAGGGTGGCGACTCTTCAAGAGGCCTTGATTGAAGCAGAAGCCTATATACAGGCGACTGATCTGTGTACGATAAAAAAGTCGGACGGGAAAAGGTTCGACAAAAGAGAAGGACGACAGAAACAGTCGTCAAACAAAGATGAGAAAAGAAAAGAGGTCTGGGCGGCTGATTCCTCTAAACAGCCGGCCCAGAAAAAGAAAAAAGAATTCAAACCATACTCCCCAAAGTATGCGTTTAACAAGGATAACCAGTTTATCCTAAAAGAAATTAAGGGACGGATCTCAATTGAGAAGCCGGTCCCCATGAAGGGTTCTGCAAACAACCGAAACCAAGATAAAATCTGTGCTTATCATGATGACGTTGGTCATCACACCAATGATGCATCAGTCTTATGCGGTACCTAGACCGCCTGGCTGAGCAAGGTGATCTTGACACTTATGTCAAGAAATCTACGGGGAACACTTCCTCAAAAAAGCTGTCGGCCAAAAAGAATCAACAGGCCGACAGCTCCGATACAGATGATGCAGTCGTCTACACCATTGCAGGCGGCTTCTCAGGAGGCGGTCCCACTATTAGGGGAAACAAAGATAATATAAGGCGGTTAGATGTAAATTCCGTTCACCAAGAACGGCCGTCCAAATATACATTTCCTGAGATTGTCATCACTGAAGAGGATCTAGGAGGGGTAAGGGGGCCGCATGACGACCCTCTCGTTATTGAATGTAAAGTGGCCAACCAGAGAGTTGGCCGAATCCTCATAGATACCGGGAGCTCCTCAGATCTCATCAGCAGCAAATGTCTGTCGAAACTAAAATATCAGACAGACTGCATACATCCGGCCTCCCACCCTTTAATAGGGTTTGGAGGAGGAGTCGTCCACCCACTGGGACGAGTAGATTTACCCATTCGCCTGGGCGAAAAAGGGGAAGGACGACACATGGTAGTCCGGTTCCTAGTAGTAGAGGAACTCTCGGCCTACAACATGATTCTGGGTCGACCAACCCTGAATAATTCCAAGGCTATTATAATCCCGTCTCTTATGTTGCTCAAGTTTGAGAGGGATAATGGAACAGTCGGCTCCCTAAGGGGAGATCAGAGGATGGCCCGAGAGTGCTATCTCTCGGATGTCAAGCCCACTGTTATGGCCACTGGGTCAAGTGGTGAAAAAACAGACCTTGACAATGTCAAGGAGAGTGCGCCTGTTCAAGAAGCAGGCGGCAAAAAGAGAAAGGCGTCCCAGACAGAGTCCGCAAGAAAAACAAGAAAATAGCAATCATTGGCAGAGGAGCGGCCGGATGAGTTCCGCCCTCAGCCGGCTGGTGAGCATGCGGACCTGATCTTAGACGACTCACGTCCTGACCGAACAGTCAAAGTTGGGACGACTGCTCTGAGAAACCTTGGTGACGACTTTCACAACCTATTGAAAGAATACAAGGACATCTTTGCATTTGAAGTCCATGAAATGCCAGGCATTAGTCCTGATCTGGCGGTACATAAACTCGCCGTGGATCCGAAAAAGAAGCCGGTACGGCAAAAGAAGCGGAACCATGGCGAAGAAAGAAGTCAGGCGGCAGCCGCCGAAGTTAAAAAATTACTTGATGCAGGGTTCATTCGGCAATGTTACTTCCCAGACTGGGTTGCAAATGTGGTGCTTGTTAAAAAGCCGAATGGCACTTGGCGAATGTGTGCAGACTACACAGACTTAAACAAGGCGTGCCCCAAAGACAGTTACCCTCTGCCTAAAATTGATAACCTGGTCGACTCAACAGCCGGCCATGCCTTGATGAGTTTCATGGACGCCTATTCTGGTTTCCATCAAATTCCCTTATGGAAGAAAGATCAGGAGAAGACGGCCTTCGTCACTGATCAGGGGTTATACTGTTACACGGTCATGCCGTTTGGTCTTAAGAATGCCCCGGCTACCTTCCAACGAATGATAAACACAGTGTTCTTTGATCAGATTGGGAGAAACGTCGAGGCATATATTGATGATATGATTGTCAAGACTAAACTTCAGAAAGATCATCTGTCGGACCTCCGAGAAACTTTCGCCACACTCAGGCGGCACCATGTCATGCTCAATCCCAAGAAATGTGTATTTGGAGTTGAGTCTGGGAAATTTCTCGGATTCCTTATCAATCAGAGAGGAATAGAAGCGAACCCTGAGAAGGTACAGGCGGTCATTGACATGCAGTCGCCTCGTACCATCCGAGAGGTTCAGAAGTTAACAGGTTGTCTGGCGGCCTTGGGAAGATTTCTAAGCCGATCAGGCGACAAATGCCTATACTTTTTCCAGGCAATTAAGAAAAAGGCAAGGTTTGAATGGGGGCCGGATGCTGAGGCCGCCTTCCAGAAATTAAAAGTTCACTTGCATTCCTTGCCGAGGCTGGTCAGCCCTTTGCCCAAAGAGGTTCTCTACATGTACCTGGCCGTCTCTGATCATGCGTTAAGCGCTGTTCTCCTTGCTGAAAGGGACGGCTGTCAGCTCCCGGTCTACTTTGTCAGTCACATACTGAAAAATGCCGAGTTGAGGTATCCCCTAGTGGAGAAATTTGGTCTTGCACTCTTCATGGCTGTTAAAAAATTGAGGCCCTACTTTTTGGCACATGCAGTCGTCGTGTATACAGACCAACCTATCAAGCGGCCCCTTACCATCATGGAGTCGTCAGGCCGAATGATCAAATGGGCCATAGAAATACAGAGCCTCGAAGTTACTTTCGAGCCTAGAAAAGCAGTGAAGGGGCAAGCCTTTGCTGACTTTATTGTAGAGATGACTCGTCCTCCTGACTCTCAAGTTCCAGACCAAGTATGGAAGGTATATGTGGACGGAAGCTCTACTTCAAATGGTTGTGGAGCAGGCGTCATATGTCAGTCGCCAGAGGGCGACAGATTCGAGTATGCTCTACGCTTCAGTTTTCAGGCTTCAAACAATGAGGCAGAATATGAAGCTTTACTAGCCGGGATCCGCATGTGCAAGGCGGCAGGGGCAAGAAAAATAGACGCCTGTTCCGATTCACAATTGATAGTGTGTCAGTACAATGGCGAATACGAAGCAACCCATCCGGCCATGATCAAGTATTTACAGGCGGTCCGACAAGCAGTCGGCTCCCTTGAGGATTTCCATCTGATCCAAGTGCCGAGATCAGAAAACAACCAGGCGGATGCACTGTCAAAATTAGCATCATCCGCCTCCTCTGATACTCCTCGAACTGTTTTTTGGGAAGTAATGGAGAAGAGAAGCATCGAGGAAAACCCTATTGGAATCCTAGACAGAAGCTCAACCTGGATGGATTCAATCAGGGCATATCTGACAAACGGTACACTGCCGGATGATCCTCAACAGGCGGCAGCACTGAAAAAACGAGCCACCTGTTTTGAAATTATTAAGGGAGAACTTCACAAGAGGGGGTACCTTCAACCCTTCTTAAAGTGTGTTACTCCAGAAAAGGGACGAGAGATACTAGATGATCTTCACTCTGGTTACTGTGCTTCTCATATAGGTGGTAGGATGCTTGCTCAAAGGGCAAGGCGTCAGGGCTACTTTTGGCCTACTTTGGAAGCAGATGCAATGGAGATGGTGAAAAAATGTGACAAGTGCCAAAGGTTTGGCAAACTAATTCACCGTCCGGCTACTGACCTCACTACCATTCACAGCCCACTACCGTTTGCTAAGTGGGGCATGGACATTCTGGGTCCATATACGCCTGCTACAGGCGGAAGGAGGTACATACTTGTTGCCGTCGACTACTTCACTAAATGGGTAGAGGCGGAGGCCGTAAAGGGAATCAAGACGAAAGATGTAATTTCATTCATTTGGAAAAATGTCATCACTCGGTTCGGGGTTCCCATGTCTATGGTTTTTGATAATGGTCCCCAATTTGAGACGCCTGTTCTCAAAAGCTGGTTGGGTGACCAAGGAATTGCAAACTACTTTGCATCTGTCGGCCGTCCACAAGCAAACGGCCAGGTAGAAGCCTTTAATAAAATCATCTCAGACGGTCTCAAGAAAAAGATTGAACGAGCAGGCGGCCTATGGGCGGATGAACTACCACATGTACTCTGGGCCATTAGGACGACTGAAAAAGGGGCGACTGGAGAAACTCCATTCCTCCTAACTTATGGTGCGGAAGCTGTTCTTCCAATAGAACACTACGAGCCGACTCTTCGAGTAATGCTATATGACGAAGAGGCAAACTGGGAAGCCATGCGCCTGGCATTAGACTCACTTCCTGAAAAGAGGGGCAATGCTGTCTTGCGCCATGAGATCTATCGCCTGAGAATGACTAGATCATACAACAAAAAAGTACACAGGCGTCCACTCAAAGTAGGGGACTTTGTACTTAGAAAAATGGAAGCAGTTGGTAGGGCTAATGAGTCTGGCAAACTAACTCCCAACTGGGAAGGACCCTACCGAATATATGAGGAAGTCAGGGACGGTACCTACCGTCTGGAAACACCAGACGGACAATTGTTGCCTCGAACTTGGAATGTAGATAATCTTAAAAAATATTTCTTTTGAATGATGTAAAGAGCTACTTAATAAAAGTTTGCACTTACTATTCAATTTTGTATTACGAGGGGCATGCCGTCTGTACCTTTACAGTCGGCTACTCTCCATTGAGTTTTACACTCTATCTTCAGAGGGGCATGCCGTCTGTACCTTTATAGTCGGCTACTCTCCATTGAGTATTTCACTCACAATAGGGGCATGTCGCCTGGGCATATAGTCGGCTACTCTCCATAAGAAGATGGCCGACTGGTTCCAAGCACATAGTCACCCCCCTAATACTTAGCTAAAAAGATTAGGGCCTGGCCGACCCTGTGCCTAACATGCGGCTACCCTTCTTTTATTTAGCACCTACGTTCACCAAGAACTTACCAAGGCCACAGGCCGAATGATCAGACCAGGCGCCAAGCCAACTGATCAAATCTACAAAACTAATACGACCTGTCCCAACATCATAGCAGGCGTCCGACGGCATCCCTCCGGATGAAATTCGTCGCAGAGAGCAGCTCCCTTTTGGGTGGAACATTGTTCTATAAACTAATTGCACGGCACCTATACGACTGTCCCCAAGGGCAACCACGTAGCCGTTTTTGAGACAAGGATAACTCTATCACTAACCAAACCAGTGGTAGCAGTTGACATCTGAGTCAGATGACCGCATGCATTACTTGGGATAAATGCAGGGGGTACCTATTGAGTTAATAGCCAACAAACATTGGCAAATCAAGGGGATCAGCCGGCCTCCGCCGCCTGGTACCTCTACTACTCAATCTAGATTGTGACGGAGACTAAGTAACTCCTATGTTAACTTAATAGTCACTCCCTCAAATTTGGTATGGAACCTAAAAGGTTTGAGTCGTCCGCCTGTTTTTAACAAACAGGGGCACTCAAACCCCTATTCCTACTAGGTAACCTATTGAGTTAATAGCCAACAAACATTGGCAAATCAAGGGGATCAGCCGGCCTCCGCCGCCTGGTACCTCTACTACTCAATCTAGATTGTGACGGAGACTAAGTAACTCCTATGTTAACTTAATAGTCACTCAAACTTAGTATGGAGCCTAAAAGGTATGAGTCGTCCGCTTGTTTTTAATAAACAGGGGCTCTCAACCACTACTCTTGCTAGGTTAACAAATTATGAGTTAAAAGCAACAACATTGGCAATAAAGGGAAACAACCGGTACCCGCCGCTTGTTATCTTTACTACTCAATTCCTTGGCGACTAGGTACTACTCTATTTACTTGGTCAGACCACTTTCCTACTTGGTTAAAATTACAAAAAGACAGGCACGCCTGCCTAAAAAGGATCCAGACAAAATAGTTCGAATACCGATTGAATAAATGGCCGACTGATCGTCTATCCTGGAAACAGACAACCAGTCGTCCAGGGGCATAGGCGGCGTACAAACTATCTGTACCTGTCTGCAACGTTCGGCTATGTACAACAGTCGGTCTAGTAAACAATGGGATATTAGATATAGAATACTTGGACAAAATTCGTTGCAAACAAAAAGTCATTAAAAATAAGCCGGTCATTAAAGACCAGCAAAATATTCAAAGCCCCGGGCCCCTGGCCGGGTAAATACAAAGCAAACGGCACGCAGGCCGTGGAAAGAATACATTAAGCTTAAGAAGGGGGCAGTTCAGTATTAGCAGCTGCCGCCTGGTCAACACTCTTCTTGCTGGACTCGGCTTCAGCTGCATCCTTTTTTGATGCCTTACCCCCAAGTGGCACAAGCGCCACAACCGGCTCCTCCTCCTCCTCCAACGCTTCTCCCAACGCCTCTTCTTCAGCAGCCGTCAGGATCTCTTGATTATATGTTTCCGAACACTGGCGGTACGTTCTTTCCCAAGAGGCAAAGTCGGCATTGGGGAACAGGCGGCCCCAGGTCATGCGCTGGATTTGAGCGGAGTCTTCCATCATCTCCCGGACGAGCTCTTTCTTCTCTTGCTCGGCCTTTTCCGAGAGCTCTTGGGTAAGACTCTTCTCTTGGCTCACCAAGCGTTCTTTTACGCTTTCCAAGGATTTCTCCATGGCATCGTAAGAGTACATTTTTAGGCGAAGAGGTTTCAGCTCGGCCTTAAGATTTGTGATGGTCGCCTCCAGCTCGTCATTCTTCTTCTGGGCCGCCTCTAACTGAGCCCGAACAGCGGCGGTAGTCTGCGCCTGATAATAAAGAATATCAATGGTCAGTACTTCATTTTGGGCAATTTGAAACATTGCCTTATCACAGTTAGAGGCGGCCATAGCTTTTGCAGCCTTTACCTCCTTGTTCTTCCGATCAAGCGGCTTGCGAAGGCCGTTAACTCGGAGCAGGGCCTAAGGACAAAAAAAAAATAGGCGTCAGTTTCCAAACAAAAAAGATAACAGGCGTCCTGGAATTCAAATACTCAAAAAGTATACCTCAGCAAGGACCCCTGCAATCCCATCAAGGTCAAGGGTGCCGACACCCCTGACCGCCTCCCTTTCAGATGGAGGAACTACTTTGATCATGGACTTAGCTACCTCTACCAAGTCAGGCCCCTGAGGGCCGGCTGCATCAAGCGTAAAAAAGCAAGTTAGACCTAGTCAAGAAGGAAGCAAGTGTAAAAGTTTTTACAAGTAATTGTCCATACTTCTAGGCGGCCCCGCCGGAGTTTTAGAAGAAGTGGCCGGCTGCTTCTCAACCGCCACTGTTTTCCTGGAAGACCCAGGAGAGCTTGCAACAGTCGTCCTCCGGGCCTTGGGGTCCGGCTGTTGCGAGGAAGAAGCTCTTGGAGTGCCCGACTGAATAAAAAAAAAAAAAAAAAAAAAGAGTTAGTATATGCATAAGACAACTCCTAAAAGAGGAAGAGTTTCGAAGCCTACCAAGGGTGCCCCCTTGTTGGGGGAGTCGGTACAAGACTGTTGCATGAGAGAGGCCCGCAACATGGCCGCCACAGTCTTGGATGCTGTTATTTTACTCATGGCGTCAGCTGCAAAAAATAAACAGCAAAGTTAGTAAAAATCCCAAGTAAACAAGGCGTGAAAAAACAGAGTATTTGTCAGGCCGGCTACCTCTAGAGCACCGACTGCTGAGGCCACAGGCGGCCAAAAAGTACTCGTCATAGAGCCACTTGAAGCTCGGGACGCAGTTTAGGGGTACTTGCTCTCGTACCCCTGAAGTAGAGTTCACCCTAGTCTCTACTTTGAAGAGTCCTTTGTCTAGGATCTCTTTTTTAGCCTTTGGGGGAACAGGCGGCATGTTGCGGCCGCCTGCGAGAAGAGGCGGATCCCTATTCCACTTGTTAAAGCGTTTGTTCAGCTCCGTGTCTGAACCCTCGATGATAAGGAAGGTGTTCCGCCAATCCTTCCATTTGTTCGCCTTACCTCTCGTCATGAGGTAGCCCCTATGGCTTGTTAATTGATACCAGCCGGTACCTCCCGACTTAGGGGTCCGGCTGAGATAGTTCATATGGGCGAAAGCCTCAAAGCTTGGCTCCACCCCGTACATTTCGCACCCGGCCACATAGCCGAGTACGTTTACCCAAGAGTTGGGGGCTAACTGCCATAACCCCAAATCATACCCATCTAAAATCCGCTGAACAGCCGGATGTAATGGGTAGCGCAGTCCAGCTTTGATGGCCGCCACATAGCAGCCAAAGCAGCCGTCATCATAGCTGGTACCAGCCGGCCAGACGACAGTGTCTTCTGGATCCGGCACGAACAGTAAAAATCCGGGGCCCATTCTGTGGTTAGCTATAAAGCTCTCCACTTTGTCTTGCATGGCTGCGATCCGGCCCCGGGGTACCGTGCAGTAGTAGGGGGTGTTTTCCTCTCTGTAAGAGGCGGACGGCTCCGCCCAATTGCCCCCCTTCTCAACTGCATGAGAAAGCCTCGCCTCTTGTAGGCGGCTGTTTCTTTCTTTTGAGCCTGGAGAAGCGTGGCCAGAAGAGCTGGACTCGGACTCGTCCTCTGACGAGTCCGAAGAGGACGACTCCTCCCCTCTCCCAGAGGGGCCCGCCTCCTCTCCCTTAGAAGGAGCAGGAGGAAAATTAGACATATCAACGGTGAAATGGGAAGGGACCACCTTGACCCCTCCCTCAGAACTGTCGGCTTGGCAGCCGCCTCGTTTCACTTCTACATCTGGCGCCTGGTCAGATGTTTCACTAATAAGCACCCTTTGGGAGGAGCCGTCCGAGTTTGAGATCATAGCAGTCTTTTTTGTTCTGGCCATCACGTTCTGCATAGACACAGATACAGTCGGACTTTGTATAAAGGGCAAAGATGGGTCCAGAAAAGGGCAGGCGGCACTCCTAGTCCTAGATTCAGCCGTCCCCGGTGACCGGCTGATCACTAACTTAGGTCGTGTCGTGTGCTTCCGTGGTGCCATTTCAAAAAATAAAAAGAAAAATTAAGAGTAAGAGAACTGACAGTTACCTGAACGAGTGACGGTTGATGAAGTTCTGAAAATCCTGTGCAGTCGGCTTGTCAAAACAGGCGGTAGGCAGAAAAGGTCCGAAATGTCAGAGCAAGTTCAGGGGTCCGAATGTTCTCGCAAAGTTCTCAAATGTGAAAATGACCGAAGTCAGCACTTCCTTATATAGGCAAAGTGAGAAGGCGAAGGGTCGCTTCCAAATTCAAAATTTGGGCGGGAAAATCTCTCGGCCATTTGCAAGGTGACACCTGTAGCAGGCCGTCGCCTGTCACCGTGCGGCACCTGTCACAGGTGACACGTGACCAGTCACGTGCCACCTGTGAGGGGCAAATGATTAGGGGATTTTTATCCACCAATCACCGTCTAACAAGTGGACCAACCAGGTTCCGCCACATGTCCTCCACGTAGGCCAATAGGAGCCTGCCACGTGTCAATCACAGATACGTCCTCTACGGACCAATTGAGACACGCCACGTGTCCACCCATGCCAAATGGGAAAACCGGCCACCCAGGCCCAACTTCCGAGGGAAGCCCAATCGGCCCTAGGTTTACCTAAACCTAGGATGGGCACGTTTCCCAAGGTTATAAATACCTCCCTTAATCCTCATTAGGGGGGGGACATAACAGAAACATTACGGAACACACTAATAACCGGCTGATCTCACTAACAAAGCAGATTACCTACATTAAACACTCTCACCTAGAGAGACCTTATTACTTTAATTTCCGCGTTAATTACTCCTTAATTAGGTACTAACTTGATCGTTGGAGGCGGAGCTCCCAGGAGTCTCCGTTATTTTGCAGGTACAGACGTCCGGTTCCAGTCTCGGAATTGTAACTCTCCCGCAGGACATCAGAAAACCCCGAAACAATAATAATAATAATAATAATCAATAAATAATAATAATAATAATAATAATCAATAATTAATAGAGAAAATCCAAGTTTATCAATATTGTAAATAAACCAACAACTTTTTAGTAAATTTGGGACCCACTATTGTTGATATATTTACGAAAATGCCATGATGACTGGGCATTTATGTTGTTTTATTTACCATTTTGCCATTTGATAAACAAATTTTATTTATCAAATTGATTAATTGGGGCTTCTTCTAATTAATAATAATATTATTATTAATAATAATATGTACATTTGTATATACACATATGTATAGTAATAAATAATCAATAAATAATCAAAGATCACTAATCCGTAGTTAAAAATCACCAATTAATAAGTTCAGGTTCAGTTCAGTTCAGCTCAATTCAGTTTAGTTTAGTTTAGTTCAGTTCCGCTGAGTTCAGTCAATCGGAACAGGCCCTACGTATTGGTAATGTATTTTTTTATTGAAAAAATGGAAACTAAAAATCCAACATTTGCGCGGTCTGACAATAAAAATTCAACGATACATTAATCTTAAAAAAATCCAACCTTTGCACCTCACCTTCTCCAATAGATCCAAATTACTTGTTACCTGATAACAGGTAAACCTTTTTGTTTCTCTCTCATCTCTCCTCAAAATCTGAAACTACCAACCCCACTCCTATTTCAACACGCACCGTTGCCGCCACCACCTCTGCCACCACCACTTACCCCACCCAACCCATACCTAGAACCGAAACCACCAACCCCACCTAAGCTTGAGGTGCGACTTGCGATGGACGGCGGATGAAGATGGCGATTTGAGTTCGCTTGGACTGCAATTTCAGGTGGTGCGAACTCAGGTGGTGCGATTTTGGTTGGAGGTGGTGCCATTTTGGGGGTTAAGCAAGACTGGTTGCCACTGCAATCGTGAGAACTGTTGTTGGTGGTGGTGGGTGGTAGGCTAGACGGGCTAGGCAAAACCACCCCCTCCCCCGCATCAATTTCAACCACCGCAGCGGCAAAGTAAGGCCGTTGATCAACACACTGTTGCGGGTTTGATTTTCGCCGGAATATTTTCACCTAACTGCAGCAGCCCCGTTTCTCTTGCGGGTTTGATTTTCGCCGGAAAATTTGCGTTGATTATGTATCTAACTGTTGAATTTGGCCGGGCATTGTCAATGAATTCGTACAGGGTAAGGGGGAAAGGGGATAGGGGTGGTCGACCGGCGTTTGGGGATTGTGATTGTTGGCGGTGAATCGGTGATTGTGAGTAGCGTGTGTATCGGTGAGAGGAGTGGTGTGGGTTTTCCGCTGGTGAGGGGTGGTCAGGGAAGGAGTTGGGGGGCTAGCTGGGTTTCCTGATTTTTTTTTTTAATATAATTTTTTTTTGTTTTTTAATTATTAATGATAAAATTAACATATTAATAGCTAACACGTGGCATATAACCTACAAAAACCGGTCATCAACAAATAATGGATCTTTAGATGAAGGTGGGGTATAAAGGTTGAATTTTTCTGAGATTAAACGAAGGTTGGATTTTTAATTTTTATTTTTCCTTTTTTATTTTGATAATATTTTTGTATTTTTGGTTTTTTAATTACTCGTATTAGTTGACATCATTGTTAGGCCCTGTTCTCTTCACCTTAAAAAAATAATATTAAGTAAAAATAATAAATAATTTCATTTCAGTAAAAATAAGTTCAGTTCAGCAAAAATAATTTCAATTTAGTAAAAATAAGTTCAGTTCAGTATAAATAATTTAAGTTCAGTAAAAATCAATAACTTCAAAGAAGAAATATAACATGGAATCAGTAAAATTAATTTCAGTTCAGCAAAAATAATTTCAGTTCAATAAAATTAATTTCAGTTCAGTAAAAATAATTTAATCTCAGCAAAAATAATTTCATTTCAGTAAAAATAATTTCAGTTCAGCAAAAATAAGGTGAAGAGAACGGGGCCTTAGACTAGGGACGTGTAACATTTTTTTTACGTATATATTTTTTGACATGAGCTTTATACGCAACTTTACTATGTAATAGGTCACACCATGTGACAGGGGCTACCTAACTTATTTTGTGAGGGGTTACTCGAGTTATTCGGACAGGGGTTACACGAGTTATTCGATCGGGGGTTACTTGAGGGGTTCGGGCAGGGGTTTCTCGAGGGGTTCACTCGGTTAAGGGTTACATGAGGAGTTGCTCGATCATGGATTACTCAAGTTACTTGGTCAAGGTTAATCGAGTTACTCAGTTAGGTTACTCGAGGGGAATAAAAATCTACAAAAAAAAAATGATCACATAAGTTGTTTAAATATATATATACATATATTTGAAATCGCACATGATAGTAATCCTATATGGTAAAGGAATAAATTTTTGTTTGTAACCCCAATTACGAGAGGAGAAAATCTTATTCATAAGTTACAACCACCATACCATGCTTACGTTTGTAATGTAAGATAAACAAGTTTTTTATATATTCTTTTTTACTGCATCTGTTTAAGTTAAAGAAAATATTCTGTTAAGACAAATGGATATACCTTCGATATCTTTAGATGACCGGATTTGGCTTGACAAGCCTTTTACTGACCAAGAAATCAAGAGTGCCATGTTCAATATGAACAAGTCTAAGTCCCCTAGGCCTGATGGGTTCACTGCTGATTTTTTTCATTTATTCTGGAATGATGTAGGGCAATTGGTGACTGATAGTATCCACCAGTTTTTGAAATCAGGTCATATGCTGAAAGAGTGGAATCAATCTCTTCTAGTTCTAATTCCTAAGGTCAAGGTCCCGGAAGAAGCTAATCAATTTAGGCCAATCAGTTTATGCAACACAGTGTATAAATGTATTTCAAAATGCTCGGTCAACAGGATTAAGGTAATTCTTCCTAAACTGATATCTGAGAATCATCATGCTTTTATTCCAGGGAGGTACATGGAGGACAATGTTCTTTTAAGCCATGAACTTATGCATTTGATAAACCCAAAAAAGGGTTCAAAGTACACTGCAATTAAGATTGATATGTCAAAAGCATACTACAGAGTAGACTGGGTTTTCCTCCTGAAGGTTTTGCAGGCTTATGGGTTTTCTAGCCACTGGATCAGAATGATTTCGCAATGTGTCTCAACAGTAAGTTTCAAGGCGGTTATTAATAGGAAGACATCTGAGCACTTCTCTCCTAACTGTGGTCTTCGGCAAGGGGATCCTTTATCCCCGTATCTCTTTATTTTCTGCATGGATATCCTCTCAAGAATGTTGACCTTAGTAGAGGATATAAATCTTTTAAAAGGGCTAAAAGTCTCAAGAAGATCCCCTTCGATTTCGCATCTTTTCTTTGCAGATGATGCTATGCTCTTCTTTAAAGCAACGGAAGATTCCTGTAATTGCATCAGAGACATACTTCAAAGGTTTGGTAGTGCTTCGGGTCAACAATTAAATCTTCAAAAATCCTTTGTCAAATTTTCTCCAGGTCTAGAGATTAATGCTCGAATTTCTCTAAAAAGAATTCTGTCAATGCCAGAGACTGATAATTTGGGGATTCATCTAGGCGCTCCAATTGATATTCAGGGGAAGAAGAGCTCCTCTTTTCAATTTCTAGTTGACAAGGTGTCAGAAAAGGTGGTCTCTTAGGCCTCTTTGCGGATTTCTCAAGCAGCAAAACTAATTTTAATAAATATTGTCTTGGTTAGTATGTCGGCTCATGTCATGAAATGCCTGAAATTACCACAAGGTGTAGCAAACAAAATTGACTCTCTAATTACAAGGTTTTGGTGGTCTAATAATGGTAATAAGGGAATGCACTGGGTGAGGAAAGCAACTATTCAACTGCCCAAAAGTATGGGAGGACTAGGGATTAGAGGTACGTCAACTCTTAATGAGGCCCTCCTGTTTAAGCAGGCAACAAGGATGCATCTGAATCCACAGCTGTTGATTTCAAGAGTACATAGAGGGTTTCAACCTTGTGGGATCTGTAATTTATCCAGGCCTTATGAAAGAGTAGGATGCCCATCGATGGGAAGGTCAAGTTTGCAAAAAGTGACCAGCTCTTTTAAGGAAGGTTTTGTCTGGAAAGTGGGCAATGGGGAAAGCATAAAGGCTATTAGTATGCCTTGGGTCAATGGAGAAATCCCAATTGCAAACTCAAACCAAACACTCGGAGTGTCGTTAGGTTGGAAGGTAAGTGATTTTATTGACAAAGACTCGGCTACTTGGAAGGTGGGAAAAGTTAGGGAATGGTTCGATTGGAATAGTGCGAGATCAATTCTGGCAATGGAACTTCCCTACACTATGGAGGATGATTTCCTTTACTGGAAATACCATCCGTCAGGTAGATTCACTGTTAAAACAGGTTACTACTTCCTGGAAAAAAACCAGGGGACAGAGCATCTTAATCTTTCTGTAGAGGAGCAGGGATTTGTTAAGCTCATTTGGAGGATGAATATCCAACCAAAATGGAAGGTCTTTATGTGGAAGCTTTTTCATGATGGAATTGCGGTTAAAAGCAACTTACCCAAAAGAGGTTTACAAGTCGAGGAGACTTGTGAATTTTGTGGGGAGGATGAGGAAGATAGCCAACATCTTTTTAGGCTATGTAATCTAGCAAAGGAGGTCTGGGAGAATGGCTCCCTGGCAATTTGCTCTGACTCTTCTGGGTTCAATTCATTAAGAATGTGGATCCAGCACTATATTCTGCTGTTTAATAGCAAGGATGGTAAGTACAGTTACCGTAGTACTAAGTTTATTGCCACCTTATGGGGTCTATGGAAGACTAGGAATGCGCGAAGCTTTAATGGTGCCAATGGAGGAGCAAACCTAGTCTCGGGTCTTGTCAACTTGGCAATGCAAGAGCATGAAACTTTCTGCCAAAGTGAGGGGGATAGAAATAATAATATGGATAGGTTGAGGGAAGACCCTTACTTACCTCCGGGTTTCAATGTTATGCAACTGGGAAAAGAACGAAGTGGTTTCGATAAATTCATTGTGGGAGTGGATGGCTCGTGGGATAAGAGAACAACAAGAGCAGGAATTGGTTGGGTAGTCATGGGGATAGACCCTAGTAATGAGGTAAGCGAAGGGGGCAAACATGGAGTGGCGACCTCATCCCTACATTGTGAGGCATGGGCTTGTTTAGAAGCAATGAAATGGGCTAGAGCAAAAGGTAAGCAAGGGATTCTCATCCTATCGGACTCCATTATGCATATTAATAATCTCCAAGACCAATTAGGTAAGGATATTTTGACCTCTTGGATGACAAAAGAAATTAGGGAAGTGGGTGCATTGTTTCAAAGGTGCACAATTCTTAAAGTCCAAAGGGACCAAGTACAAAGGGCAGATGACATTGCAAGAAAATGTCGTACTTTCCTCTCAAATTATTTGTAATTTTTATCTGTGGTTTGCTATTGTCAACAAAAAAAAAAAAAAAAAAAAAGAGTTAAAGAAAATAATTTTTCCCCCTTGTTCCCATGTGACTCCGCGAGTGGTAGTAATAGTAATAGTAAAGTTAAAACATATTAAGGGGGAACGAGAGGGGGAGAGGAGATGGGTAAGCTAGGAGATGGATCATGGGAAGGACAAGATGACTTTATATCATTAGATGCGGTGGGAAATCTATGTATGATGACAAGGTGCATATAGGTTGGGGAGAGGGAGAGTGAAGTGGCAAGCTAGGAGATGGAAAGATGTATGTAACATCCTAATAATTGCTTTAGTTTTGGCATCAAATCTAATATGTGGCTAGTCAAATTATATGACAAGTAAATACATAAGATTTGATACAATATAATAACCCAAACGTAAAAAGCAACTCAACTTTCAACGAAGTCTACAGATTCCTAAGGGCGTAATTTTATAAGATTATTCAAATTAAAGATTAGATATTAGAAAATTTAAATTAAAAAAAAAAAATTAAACCCCCCCTTATTTATCCGCAACACTAAACTTTCCACACTTTCATTTCATTCGATTATGATTCGACGTGAAAGGTACTCATCAATGGGTTTGGTTTTGGGGGGACACAAATGGGTGTATACAAACATGAATATTAAACAAAACAATAAATGAGATAGAGTTTAGAAATGCTCATTGATAATAGAGAAGATCTCCAATACAATTGTCACCATTGAATCTTCAATCTCTCAATCACCATTGAAATTCCTCACTTTCTCTCTCTAAAATCTACTCCTAAAACTAACCCTAAAACTAGAGAGAAAAGCTCTCAACTAAGCTAAGAATATGAACAAAATCTAATATGAAACTTATTCTAAACTTGCCCCAAAAATCGAGTTACAAAGATATTTATAGAGGCGCAAAAACACCAAAAACCGAGCAACAAATTCCCAGGGAGGCGCGCCCGCGCAGTAGGGGAGGTGTGCCCGCGCCGCCCAGTGGTGCGCCCGCGCCAAAGGGTGGTGCGCCCGCACCCGAGCTCTGCGCGCCCGCGCTTCTCTTGGTTTCTTCGAAATTCTCGCGGCTTCATGCGTTCGCTAAGGTCGCACTACTATGATGATGATGAACACTAGGAGTGGCAGTAGCTTAAGCTCTAGATTAGTGGGTACACCACTTCTTAATGGTAGCACGGCATGAGAGCGCAAGATCCAAGACTTGGAATTTCCACTTCCTTGCATCTTGAGCTTTCCAAATGCCGTGAGCTTGCTCCAAAGGCTTTATCCACCTTAGTAGATCACCAATATCAAGACCCAAACCTCGTACAATACCTACAACGGAAATAGAGAAAATAAAGGAGAAAAGGCTACAAAACCAACGAAATGCACAAAAGCTACAAAATAAGAGTGGAAAGGTAAAACTAAGCAACAAAGCATAAAACTAAGCATTTATTGAGCAAAAAACATTTATTGAGTAAGAAAGCTATGGAAAGAGGATGAAATCAACCTAAATTCTCATCAAATGGGTGCCATTTATGACACCCATCAAATCCCACTATGCGGATTTGGTTTATTGATAAGGCCTTGAACTTTGTATGACCAGCTATTTCCTCAAGAATATCCTTGTAATATAAAGAGACTTGGGAGGTGTGCACATTTGAGTGACGAATTGGATTAAAATGAATTGGTTCTTAATAAAGGAATTGGTTTTATTAGCTATTATTTTGAATATTGAATCATTGGAATCGGTTTTGGAATAATGAGTTTGAAATTATTGGATTAATTATTAGAATTGATTTTAAAAGCATGTTTGCAAATAAATTGAGTTTACATTATCTTGCACTTATCGTACTTAGCATAATTTGCTAATCCGTATTTCTTATTTGTTTTGGTTTTCCTTGTTTACCGTAATGGTAAGTAGTGTTGACTATTTTCAGGTGGAGTCATGAATGAGCATATGGGAGTCCCGGGATTTGCTTCACCTAGTTTAGGAATGTTGATCTTGTCTTTATTTTGAGTACTCATAACAATGTTACTATTTTTATAACTAATATAAAAGAAAGTTGAGTTTCCGTTGCAAGTTTTGTTGTCGAGTTAAGTATTTTGACCAGCCTTGTGTAATCACGCGGCGGTAATACGCCTAAGTCTATCTCTACAGTATAATTATACATATTATACTGGTATTTCCGTAGAGGGAGATTTGGGGTGTTACACCCAGCCACCCCCACTTGCCAGCCACCATCTCCTTTTCCGGTGAGACCACCCCGACAACTCCCAGACCGCCAAACCCAAATCACGACCACCCTAGATCTCCGATGAACTTAGAACCCCGATCACCCTGATCACTCCCAGACAGCCGAACCCAAACAACGACCACCTTTGATCACTGAACTTAGAACCCCGACCACTCCCAAATCGCCGAACTTAGAACTCCGACCACCCCAAGACCGCCGAAGCCAAAAATCGACCACCCTAGACCACCAAATTACCTAGAACCGACCACCAAATTACCTACAACCACCAATCCTCCTAATCTCTCTTTCGATTTCACCCTCTCCTCCACCCTATCTTTCTTTATCTTCCGCCTTCTCCGATCCCTGCCCAAAATAGAAACCTAACGACAAAGTGGCGAGAATCATAGTTCATAGGAGAGATAGTTGTGAGGTTAGGGTCGTTTCAGGTGAGAATCGAAGGTCATTGTCGAAGGTCTAAGAGGAGGAAAGGGTGGAGACAATGGTTCAGCGGTTTGGGTGGGAGGTCAACGTTTCAGATGAGGGGGTTCGATGGCTCTAGTTAGGGTGGAGACGATGCTGGCTATAACTTCTGGTGATAAGGGTGGAAATGGTGGCTGGGTTAGTGGTTTTTCATTTTAGTTTGTTTTTTTTTCAAGGCTAACCATAGTTAGTTTTTTTTTTAACTAAATAACACTAACTAATGTCATAACTCATAAGTGAGATAAATTTTTTATTTAGGGTCATTTTATATGATAAAACAAAAAGGAGGTCACCATTGGTGCATAGCAGAAGTTCGGGGTCACCATTGAGAATTTCCCTAAATTTTTTTTTACTAATTTTAACAAGAGTTACTTGATAAGAAGTATACAAGTTACTACTCTCCATTTTTAAAGTTTAAATGTGAAAAATTGCCATGTACAATGTAGGGGTAGAATCAATCAAATACAGCCAATAAGCATCACATTTGATCACTACTACCACATGCAACTTAGGTGATCTATTTCCTTATCAAAATAGGATCTTTACATTAGTTCTTTAAAAAAAAATACGTATTCCTTCACAGGGTAATATACTTTTTGCAAAGAGCATGTTATAGAGGTTACAATTAGCCGTCTTTTTGTCCGTTTACACAGCGTAACCAACTTCAGTAGCTAATTCTGCTGCAAGTCTAGAATAACCCATCAGATAAAAAAAAAATGTATCCCTTCACAAGGTAATATAGGTGCCAAATATCTTATTCTTCCTTACAAAAGCAATAGATAGAATAACAGGTTATACTCCATATAAACGTATATCAATATATGGAAGTTTGCTAAAAAAACAATCACAAAGTTTCATATGTGGCTGGCGGCACCATACGACCAGCCACAATATAATTTTTATTTATTTATTATTTTTTAATTCTTGTTCTCTCTCTTCTCTCTCTCCTCTTTCTCTCTCCTCTTTTAATTTCTTCTTCTCCAGTTAGTCACCCATATCACCCCCTTCACCAAGCTATCTCCTCTTTCTCTATCCTCCTTTCTCCAAGAAAGGGCGACATACTTGCAAAACAAACCACCTGCAATTACAAAGGAAGAACGCATGTCCTCCACCAACTCTTCGTCGTACTCCGTGAGCTCCTCGTTCTCAGTCGTCGGAAAACAACTTATAGGTTTTTAAGGCCAAATTCGGCCATAAAAACTCTAGATCTAGAGTTTTCATAGTCAAAATTTTTCTTTATAGCCATATTTGAAGTGAAGTTTGAAGTCATTGTTAATTTTAAAGATATTTTTTCGATTTAATTTTTTTAACGATTTGGTTGTGGGTTCTATTAGATCTATGTTTGTTTGTGGGTTTGGTGTATGGCGGTGGTGGTGGCATGGCGTATTGGGGGTGGGGCTAGTGGCGTTTTGAGGGTGGTGGATCAAGGGTTACTAGGTTGGGGGTTACTTAAGGGGTAGGTCGGGGGTTACATAAGGAGTTATTAGATAGGTTACTTAAGTAGGGTTACTTGGGAGGTTACTTAAGGGTTAGTGGAGGGGTTACTAAGTCGAAGGGGTTACTAGAGGGGTTACTAAGTCGGAGGGGTTACTTGGTTCGGTCAGGGGTTACTAGAGGGGTTACTAGATGGGTTACTTAAGGGGTTACTTGGTTCGGTTAGGGGTTACTTGGTCCGGTCCAGAGTTACTTATTTGGAGGGGTTACTTGGTTGGAGGGGTTACTAGGTTGGTGGGGTTACTTTGTCATTTGCTGATTTGGCACCCTGCCAGAAACACACTGAAAAACAATATATAACAGGTTATACTCCATATAAACGTCTAACAATATATGGAAGTTTGCTAGAAAAAACTATATATATATATATATATATTATATATATATATATATATCATGTGAGAACCCATGGCTTAGGTGAGAACCATTTTAAAATGAGAACACATCTAACACCATTCATTTTTATTAGATGAATGGTTCAGATTTATTGTTTCATTAGTGGGAATTCACGTGGGCCACCTTCATTAATTGTAATGATTGTTTGTATTTTTTTTTAATTTTTGTGCATTGGGACACAAAATCTGCCAAAAGCTGTCATTATTACATGCTTTTTATTATTTATTGCATTGAAACACGTTACGTTAAAATGTAGTTGAAGTGTACGTCGTTAATGATGTTTCGTAAAATATATCAAGTGTTTCAATTTATAATATTAATGTTTCATATATATTATTGCTTGTTTCATACAGTTGGGCTCTATATGAACTAGGTGTACTGTGATTTCTTATACCTTATCTGATGTTTCAAAAAATATACCTTATGTTTCATTTTACAGTGCTTATGTTCCATAAAATATATGTGTTGTTTCATATACTAATGATATTATTTTATACATAAAAATCATTGATATTTCATATAATATTTTATTCGAATATTATTTATATTGTTCCAAAAATTTGAACTATTGTCTCATAAATATTATACATTGTTTCATACCATATGTGTGAAATGTATCAATGACTGAAATGCATATTCCCAAGAAAATTAAAAAGCATGTACCAATGACTGAAATGCGTGTTCCCAAGAAAATGCATGGGAAATTGATAATTAATCTCAGCCATCCATTATGTGTAGTTGGTGTACGTTAATGATGTTTCGTAAAATATATCAAGTGTTTCAATTTATAATATTAATGTTTCATATATATTATTGCTTGTTTCATATAGTTGGGCTCTATATGAACTAGGTTTACTATGATTTCTTATACCTTATTGATGTTTCAAAAAACATACCTTATGTTTCATTTTATACTACTTATGTTCCATAAAATATATGTATTTTTTCATATACTAATGATATTGTTTTATACATAAAAATCATTGATGTTTCATATAATATTTCATTCGAATATTATTTATATTGTTCCAGAAATATGAACTATTGTCCCATAAATATTATACATTATTCCATACCATATGTGAGAAATGTACCAATGACTTAAATGCGTGTTTTTAAGAAAATTAAAAAGCATGTACCAATGACTGAAATGCGTGTTCCCAAGAAAATGCATGGGAAAGTGATAATTAATCTCAGTCATCCATTATGTGTAGTTGGTGTACGTTAATGATGTTTCGTAAAATATATCAAGTGTTTCAATTTATAATATTAATGTTTCATATATATTATTGCTTGTTTCATATAGTTGGGCTCTATATGAACTAGGCTTACTGTGATTTCTTATACCTTATTGATGTTTCAAAAAACATACCTTATGTTTCATTTTATACTACTAATGTTCCATAAAACATGATATGCCCCTAGTTTTCGAATTTTAAATATGTCGTTCCAGAATTTTCAACTATTGTACCACATACAGATTTGCTCTTTTTTTGCACTACTTCGAAAATTCTACCAAAAAAAATAGCAAACAAACTCCAAAAATTCAGAAATTTTGTATGCTTATTCTACACAAAAAAATAAGCAGATTCAAAAAAAGAATTGCTTCAAAAGGGTTTTTTATGAGAGAGAAATCTTCATTTGAAATCCGTCTTTCCAGATTTGCTCCTTTTTTGCACTACTTCGAAAATTCTACCCAAAAAAATAACAAACGAAGTCCAAAAATTATGAAATTTTGTATGCTTATTCTAAACAAAAAAATAATCAAATTAAAAAAAAATAGCTTCAAAAGCTTTCTTTATGAGAGAGAAATTTTCATTTAAAATCTGCCTTCATTTCTCTCTCTTCAATGGCTAAATTAAAATGAAACCAGATTTTCCATTTTCTCTCTCTTCAATGGCTGAATCTCTTGGTTTTATAGTACATAAATCGGTGTTTCAATGCAGAAAATAAGGAAAAATAAGTAAAAAACATGTACTAATGACTGAAATGCGTGTTCCCAAGAAAATGCATGGGAAAGTGATAATTAATCTCAGCCATCCATAATCTCAAAATTGATGGTGTAAGATTGGTTCTTATTTTAAGAGGGTTCTCACCTAAGGGGTGGGTTCTCACATGATCCCTCCCCTATATATATATATATATATATATATATATAGGTACTCCTTATTTGAGAAATAACATTGATTTTCAACGGAACCCCACCCACCAGGCTGAATTACTAATCACTGCATTCCAATTAGCTTCCTCACCTTCCAAGGAATAGTACTTGTAAAGTAATGGGACATTGTAAGTTATCTCCTAATGCCCAAAGGAGCTTAGTAATAGCTACCTTATTTCAAAGCACCAGATCCTTGGTATTCCAGCCTCAGCGCTCTTGGTATACACAATTTTCCCGAGCAAGCAAACCTCTCTTACACGAAGTGTCACCTGTGCATTTACCCAAAGAACTGAGAATTTATTGTTAATATAGGGCTAATGTTTTTGTAGTTGACAACTATGATAGGTTCACTAGGAAACTTATTGGTAAGTAAAAGCTTGTTTCCCAAAAGTGAGTATGAATTTTTGAGTTTGGGCAGCTTATTAGCATGTAGTAACATGTTCTCCAAAGAAAGTAGTAACATGTTCTCCAAAGAATATACGAGTATGCAGATATGGAAACTTCTAATATATGTAAACACAAGGAATTTCCAAGCATTAGCTGGAAAGAAGTTATAAAATTTAGTTTCTTTATAATTGGCAGCCTTTGAATTGCTTGTTATACCTTATAGATTATATAAGTTAGCACCCATTTAATATATGCATCAAAGGACATAAATATTTGTAAGTTCGACATTGAAGTATTACCTGATACCGGAGATCAGACTGAAAGGCCATTAGATCATTTCATAGCATGTTCAGAACATACTATTATAGGCAGCGCATTACGCAGTTTATCATGTGTGAAAAAAGATATCTCGATTTTAGACCATGTGGCTCAAACAGCTAAGTAACCCATACTCAACATGGATGCGATTCCAAAATGCATTTCATGAACCACAAGCATGCCTTTACATAATATACCACCCTTTCCCCGTTTAGAGAAACAGATTAGAATTATATTGCTAATCAAGTAGTAAGTTTTTGTTTACTAAAGATATGGCTGCTATAAGAATTTCTAATATTTTGTATATTAACACCATCTTAAGACGAAATCGATATCCAGATTCCACCGAGAAACTTTAAACAGCAACTGGCAATAATCTTAAGTAGCAGCAACTATCAGTAGAATATTATATTCAATTACTTAGTTTTTAACTGTTCACACATTACTTAATATTCAACTATGAAGAAGCATGCAATTTTCTTTAATCTCAAAGTTTCCTATATTTTAGGAGAAGGTGTCCCTTAAGAAAACTCAAAACATCAAAATAAGAAAGCTGTTACAAGCATTAAAGGCCTGGTTTTAGAGGCATGAATAACAAACTCATAGTTTTTCAGATCATCATTTTTGCAAATTGACTCAAAGGAACCTATTTTTTATCAATTCAAAACAGGGGGAGTACAACTAGCCAAAAGTTTGATTAGAAAATTTTTAAATGAAGTGCGTGTTTTGGGTAGGTAAGAGCAAATACTCCCCCCCATTCTTTTTCGTTTTTTTCACTTGCATTTTGTGGGGTCTCCAATGCAAATGTTTGACCAACTATATATTTAATTATTTACTAAGTTAAATTATAAAAAGAAATTGATACTTGAATACTACACATTTGCATCATAGTTTACAAATACTTCATTCTCTTACTAAGTGTAACACCTCAAATCAAACGTTCCAATATTTGATATAAGTAAGGAATAAGTAGCAAAGTTCCCATTATAGTTTAACTAACTCTCTCGTTTTGTTCTATTTCCATTATTTTCATGCAGGGTATATTGTCTTTTCTTAAATAATTCTTCTCCATCTCCTCATACTACCACCTTCCTAGGTATAGAATTGGTGGGAAGATTTTATCCCTATCCCAACCCCTCTTTTAGTATCAACCCCTTGAACAAAAGTTAGACTTATCGTTTCACTTAACCCTTATCCTTGATTCTTCCTCCTCAGGAGCACAAAACAATCACCCTCATTAGGTATCATAAAAATACCTAAATTATCCAAATCTAATTTGCAAAAACGTATTTTAAGGAAGATAGAATCATAAAATATAGGGTGCTGATATTGCCAAAGCAAAAAAATTTCGCTTCAAATTTAAAAGTAAAGCTCTATTAATGGTGTCCTTTCCCCAAAAAAAGTACTAGTGATTTTAAGAGGATTTCATTGATAACTCTTGGTGAATAATTAAAGGCATATTTTAATGAGAATAATCAATTAGTGGAGTTGGAATGATTTTAATTAAAATATTTAGCTACTAAATGACTTGGTTGGAAGTAGTTAGGAAGAATATAAAGTATATGGATTTGCATGAGGATGAGGCATTGGATCGTAAAGGGATGAGGAGGAAAATATTTGTTGATGACTACACAGAATAATCACCTTTGATTCATAATGTAGCTGACCCCACTTATGAGATTAAGGTTTTGATTGATTGATTTAGCTAATATAATTATAGGTAATAAAATATTACAAAAGATTATTGGCTATAAAGATAATCAAAAGATTGGAAAATATTTTCGTTGAATAAATAAGTTTGACATATATAAATTCTCATAGATAATGGATAGCGAGCAAGGGCGAAGCCAAGATTTTCAAGCCTAGGGGGCCGGACTTGTTAGACAACATATTGATGGGAAAAAAAATGTACTACGGCGTAATATTTTATTGTTACAAAAGAAAAAAAAATACGTGATTGTTACAAAAATATGTATGGGTCGGAATTGAACCTATATCTCTTGTGAAATTGTATCATTACCCAACCAATAAAACAAGCTATACTTAATACAATATAGATGTATTTAATAATATGTATAGCAATTTTAGGGGGGCCTAGATATCAACTATGGGCTGCAAATTTGGGTCGGGGAGGCCGGGCCTCCACCAGCCCCCATTCCCTTCGCCCTGGGTAGCGGGTAGATAATTTAGCCTTAGACGTGGCTTTTTTGCCATGGCAATATCAAGACCCTAGAGTATAATACTTATATATATATATATATATATATATATATATATATATGTATATATATGTATGTATTTCCAATCCTAAATTTTCTTCTTATTTGAAATCTAGACACTATTCACAATTTAAGAGAATCTCCTAAATTCTTCTAAATATATAGGAAAAATCATGGTTAATTGGGGTCTTATTTGATTTTCCATGATGAGAAGAGTACTTATAAAATACAAAACTTGTATAATTTTTACTAACATAAAACTAGGGATATTAACAATTTAAAAATATGCATTGGCAATCATATATAAGGGAAATGTGAAGAATTTAAAGGATCGAAGAGAGAATAACAAAGTGAGTTTCCTAATTTATATAGTCTCACAGTTGCTATTTTAAGCTACCCTTGATTTTTAATGTATGTGTAAAGTACGAAAAGTAACAAAAACTCTCTTTCTTATTATGAGATCCTATATAGAATTGTCTAATCATAGTTTATACCGATAAGAGTCTAGTATTAAAAATTTATGTACATTTTATAAGATTTTGTTTAAAGCTAATTATTCATTAAAACTTCAGCCTTAATTTTAATGTTGTGACTTGTGATTGGTTCCCTTAAAGTAGTTGATGATCACCCTTAACCATGCATCCCCACATTATGCAAATGAGCCAATTCCCAAAACCATTTTATCAGTATTATACTTCATTATCCTACATTATGATAACTTGTACATATACTTTAAACTCCAATATCATCTGTGACAATCTAAAGATGTTTACTAATCATCAAAAAGCATAAGAGTTCTTTTTGTCATTAGTCCCTTGATCAATCATTAAATGTGATCCTTACACCTCTGTACTCGTGATTCCATGATACCCACACTATCGTTCATTTAATCATCATATGTTCTCCACCATCATTATAATCATTTGCTAGTCCAAATTTCACACATCATCAAAGTTTGATTCTATACAGTTTCTTTATCCAATTTAATGCAGACATCCTTCTGTATGGGTCTTTGGGCAGTCCGTGTGAAACCCCTTCTACTCATATGAGAATGTTGGGGGATAATAAGTCTCCCATAGAGTTGTATGGTTAACTATATTGTAGTTGTACATGTTTATCATAGCTTTTGAAAGTTAGATTCCATTGGCAAGACAAGAATTACTAGCCGGAGAAAGGATCAGAAAATACTAAAACAAACAGGCACCAATCTCCCAAACACTTGCAGACTTACACTTATAGCCTAATGTCTGATTAGATGGTCATCCAAGTGAATGAAGGTTAACTCTAAACTGACAAGCTAGCAATTAAAGTTTCAAGAACAAAGAGAGGGACTGGATAATTATGAGCTATATATAACGCAAATTTCATATAAAGACGGAAAATCAAACCATCTAAAGGTTCCTTAACAAACAAAATCAAACCATTATAAGTGTAGGTAATGAGTTTGCAAAATACACTTTTCTAATGAACACTAAAAATTAGCATACAAAAGATAACGTACACAATGTCCAATTTGCAAAACCACAAGATAACATTTACAATATAAACCAAAATTATAAGCTTAAGAGAAAGTTCCCAAAAGGAAGCTAAAATAGAGAATAAAGCATTACCTCAAATGCCATTGATCCTCTCTATAACACTAATAAGACCTTGAATGCCAACCTTTCCATCACCATTAGCAACCATCACAACAAAGAGTTGCTTCCTCAATGATGCACCTGGTATAACAACCACCTCATCCTTATTACCACCCTTCCCCTTCAGCCCCTCGGCGAAATCAAGTCCCATACCAATATCCTTCACAATGTATTCAATAATCCCACCAAGCTCAAAATCCCTATCAATCATCCTTTGTCCAAATAACTCCATCACCATAGAACCAGCAGCCCCGCCTCGAACCGCTTCCATCCAATCCCTCCTATCCAACCCTACTTTCCCTGCAAAAACTAACCCTTCACTCAACCCCACCAAATTTGCACTAACCATAATCTGATTAGCTATCTTACAACTCTGCCCACTTCCAAGACCACCCATAAAACTCACTTTACTACCCATAATCTCCAACAATGTAGACAACCAACTAACAACATTTCTCTCTCCTCCAGCAAAAATAACCAAATTACCATTCCTAGCACCTGCATCTGATGAGGGAAAACTAGGTCGTTATCTAATCTTCCCTTGGTCAAACTAAATTTATAAACACTTAACAAGGCCTAATACGAGTATAGAGGCAAGTCAAGGGTCGAACCCAAAGGAACGGCAATGTTTAGATTATGCGCCTAAGCTAGGTCGAAGACAAAGGTAAGAGAGAATACTAACAACTAACAAAACAAGTAACCAAGGAAATAAAACACTAGGAACGGGGATCAACAAGTAATCATGTCAATTGCAAAAACTTGGGAAGAGCATGACAATCAAAGGTTGTGAGGACTAATGATAAGAGCAATCAATAGGAATCAAAGAGATATCTCCTAATTGTTAAGCTAGGGTTCACTATGAATAACAAATAAAGAGAATCACAATCAAAACCAATCGATAATTGCAATTCCTAAATCAATTGTTCATGTCATTAGCAATTACAATGCAATCTAGCATAATTCTCAAGGCCTAATTGAATTACACAGATGCAAACCTTCACTAATCACTTTAATCTCAACAATCAATCAACACAATTCCCAAATTAATCACAATTAATCAATCATACAAGTTTCACCCAATTCCTAGCCAACCAACTATTCAAGAATCATCATCTATCAACTAACAACTATGGAAATCAAGAATCAACAAAATATCAAGAACAATTACACTAATCAAGCATCAAACATCAAAATTAAACCAAACAAACATGAAATTAAACAAAGCAATAAGGTGAGATAGAGTTAAGAATGCTCATTGATAATAGAGAAGATCTTGAACACAATTGTCACCCTTATATCTTCAATCTCTCAATCACCATTGAAATTCTTCACTTTCACTCTCTAAAACTACTCCTAATTTAGCCTAATCTAGAGAGAGAAGCTCTCAACCTAAGAGAGAAACTATTCTAAAAAATAAGAATTACATGAATGAATGATAATGAAAACCCCCAAAAACAATCTATAAACAAAAGGAGAAAAGAACCTTAAAATCGTAAAATACCCAGAAGCCCGCGCCCTGAGAGAAATCGGCCGCACCCGCGGACAGCCCGGAAGCCGCGCCCGCGGGGCCAAGGCCCGCGTCCGCAGGGAGCCCGCGGAGAGTTACTGCCCAAAATCGGTAGAAATAGGTTGCGGCATATTTGCAAGGCCAACTTTGGAAGGCTGTAACTCACGATCTAGGAATTTTATGAAGACGTGTAACCTATCATTGGAAAGATTTTCAAGTCTAGTTTCCAACCCAACTTGAATCACCTCAATCCAATCTGTAGAACTTGAGATATGGACGAAACAATGCACAAAGGTCCTTTTTGATACTTTGTAAGCCTTCATTTTCCTTTATTTCTTGGATTGGCTTGACTTGCGTGCTTGGCTTCCCTAACTTGGCTCCATTAAATTCCATTAATGCACTTGAGCTCCCTCGATGATTAAATCTCGAAAAGCTCGACACACCTACAAAACAAGTCAAACAAACGGAGAAGCGAGGGAAATAGTCGAGAAATGAATAAAATAATAAGAAAACCATTAAAAGCACGCATTTCTCTAAACTAACACACAAACACGCAAATCAAGCATTATTCCCTAAAAACACGACATAAACGACTAAAAACGAGCAAATAAAATCCAAACCAAGGGAAAAACGATGAATTTATTCAAGCAAATAAAGAAACAAGAAAGATAGAGGATGAGAATATACACTAACTCACTTTCGTAGGAATCACAGTCAATTTTAGCAACTAAAGACAAGCCATTTAAACCCCTAGATCACCCTAGAGGACGAGTGATGCTCTCGTAAAGGTTTCCTAAGAGATTAACCCATAACTCTCATAATAATACAAACAAGGCAAAGCATAAAGAAGGTAATCAAAAGAAAAGAAGAGCAAACACATGTTCATGAAAGGACTTTTTAAAATGTACAAGCACAAATGAATGCAAATTTTTCTAAATAAGTAAGGGAGTGCACGCTCCGAGATACCTAAGGTTGATTGAAACATAAATATGCTAAGCATAGGAACTAGTTATCACACTCCACTTCCATCCCAAACGGTCTTACCGCGTTCCCCCTACTAATCTCATATCTCCCCTTAGTGAGCGTCTCATAGATTCCACGAAGGAACCGGAAAAAGATCAAAATTTTGGCTTACTCGACATCTTGACTTCGCATCCCCTTTCCTTAGGCTATAACCCATGATTCCCTCCACCGATGAATGACTCAACCCCTAGGTCAAAAGGTCTTCCCAAAGGTTGTAACGTAAGGCAAAAAGGGTTAAGGTAAGCTAAATTTAAAATTTGGTGGTTAACCTAAATTGTGAGGCAAAGATTGCGCATTTCTTTACACCATAACCAAGTAATCACCAAACAAAAATACCAACACCCCCAAGCTTATTCAAAGCTAAGATCACAAACATATACACAAAAAGCGTGAGAACGCTTCCCCCCAAGCTTAAACGGAGCTTTGTCCTCAATGCTCAAAAAGGAAGAATACTCACATAAAAATATTTTTGCATTTTTCACTTTTTTTTTCATATTTCTTTATTAGTGCTTTGTCCTCGCCTCTTTTAACTTTGGACGACTTTTTCAAATTTGCACTTGCTTTGTCCTTGCCTTTTTTTAACTTTGGACGTCTTTTTCATTTATTCACTTGCCATTATTCACAAAATATACACAACACAAACTTGCTTTCAAGAGAACCAAATATCCAAACTCCTCCACCACAAACTCCAACAATAATGAACAATTGCTTCACAAAAACCAAGAATGGAAACGAAAATGAAACAAAAGGCTCAAGATCTAGAGATGTGGCTTGAAAAGAAGGGAAAAAGGCTCAAAAGGTTAGCAAGTAGGCAAATGTAAACCCAAAAACCGAAGAAAATGAAAACTATCCCAGAAAAGAAAAATTACCACCTCAAAAAGAAGCCTTTGTCCTCCCTAGGTGGTTCCGTCTCGGTCTTGGGAACCATAAGTCAAGATTCTAGATTAGGTCCGCAATAGTCAAGGATCCATGCCGCTCATGCAAGTAAATGTTGAAGGCTTGAAAAATAATGAACCTCACACAAATGTAGCCAAAAACTCACTATGGGTGTCAAATCGACTATAGGGAGCAACTACCAATCATGCCACAAACAAGTAGAATCCGGCTTCATGATCCCCCTAGTTCTAGACAACTACCTTAGCATGCTTTATCCTAGAATCAACCAAACGTAATCTCAAACCGTGCACACCACTACCATTTAGGAAGAAAAACATTCAAGTATACAAGTCCAATTGTTATTATGTCCAAAGCAAGAACAAAACAAAACGCATTGAAAATTTGCCTTGATAAAAACAAAAATCTTTTTGGAGTTTTTCAAAATAAAAGAACATGGAAAAGCATATACAAAGGTGCATAACATATTTGAATCAACATCCCACCAAACATGATAGAATACCCTCCCCCAAGCTTGAATGAGACATTACAATCAAACATAAATCAAATAATCCATGGGAGGGGAAAACAAGGAGAATTATCCAACAATACCAACACATGCCAACAAGGCATCAACCATGAGAGAGAGAGCAAGGAAAGATATTACCGGACTTAGGTGGGTGTAAATACCCGCAAATGACCCAAATTAACCTTTCAAAACTAATTTCCTCAAGAATTGAACCTTGCCTTCCATATGCTAGCAAAAATAGGAGTCAAACTTCCTTGATTCTTGATCCAAATCGAAGCACCAAAGTATATCAAGTCATGTACCTAGAAAAAGGCACACAAACATTTCCATGAGAGAACATCTATTCTAAAAAGCAAATGAAAATCTAATCTAAAGCACGGGTTACTTCCCGAGAAAGGCTTGCTTAAGGTCCAAGCTTGACCGCTCTAGAAAATAATAATTCAACGCACGCAAGAGCTTGTCAAATGCACTACTACACATTTCATAGGAGAGAAGGTAGGAAAATGACGCGAAGAGTACGTGCAACAAGGATAGTGCACGCAAATGAGGAGAGAGATGCCAAGAAAAGGAAGAGGAAGAATCAAAAGAAAATTCAACACAATATGAAGAAAAAGAAAAAGAAGAACAAGAAGAAAAATAAGGCAAACTCTCCTCAAAATATTTTTGGGTGGTAACATCACCCTTTTCCTCAATTGGGGACAAATGAGCTTCATACAAATCTTCATAGACAAAAGGGTCCCCAATAGGCTCATTGACAAAAGAAGGGAGGGAAATAGGAGTGTAAGGGATATGGTTTAATCTTCTTGAAAAAAGGGTATGAGAAAAGAGAAAAGGGGCTATGGTCTCACAAATGAACTTTTTCTCACCACCATGCCTCAAATCACCAATAAGAGCATGGAAATCAATCATAGAGTCCTCAAAAGAAGAACACTCATGATATCCATCTCCCTCAAACATCCAACCTCCAAGAGGAACAACATAATCCCCTCCATCACAACTATGAACAACAACTCCCTCAACAACTTTAAAGCCCAAGGTCTCAAAACCATGCATGAATGGATGCAAATTCATTTCAAACTCATCTCTCTCCCATGAAGCATCCTCAATGAACTCATTTAAAAAGCTATGGGTTTTCTTTTGACTCTCAAAGAATGCATTGGACATAACCTCAAACGAGTCTAGATACTCATGGATAGAAGAATCACAATCATGCACAAGAGACTCATCAAGATGGGAAGGAGGGTTAGGATAATCAAATTCAACACTCTCTTGGTTTTCAACTCCTTCACCATCACTAACATGCTCACTAAAAGGGTCCTCACCCTCTCTTGGTTGTTCAAAATCATCATCATCATCATCATCCTCAACACACACATTATATAGGGATTTTTCACATACAAGCATCAAGGATGAAAATTCATTTTCCAACTCTTCTTTTCTTTTCAATTCTTTATTAAATAGATCCTCACCCTCTCTAGTCATCTCCAATTGGCTCCTTAAAGTTTCCATCATTTGTCTCTCTAAAGGCCTAAGATTAGGATTCATCTCTAACTCCCTCAAAGATTCATCAATTTGGCTATAGGGGACTAGAGACTCATCACAAGAGTTTGGAGAATGAAAAGACAAAGAGGGTTGATCAATAGTATAAGAAGAGTCACAATCAAGGGTAGGACCATGCACATTAAATCATGAGCATTTTCGCTAAATAGGGGAGAAGGGGAACAATTAAGCATATGAGATTCGTTATTAAGGGAATGAACTACATCACAAGAAGACATGACAAATAATGAAGAAAATTGAAACACGCCATTAGCATCCACTTGAGCATGCACTACATCATCATGAACAAGAGGAGAAATAAAGTTGAAATCATGTGTTCTAGGTTCACTTAAGGGCTCATGTGACAAATCTTGGGAATTCATGCTAATATTAGAAGAATCAAGACAATGCACATCAATATTAGAATCATGAATACCCCTATTATAAACATCCCTAGCAAACCAAACATAAAAATCCCAAGCATTATCAATTGACAATGCTCTAAATTCACCATTATGCATGCATTCAACTTCATCCCTAGTTTGATCATTCAAACCAAAATAACAAATCTCACAAGCCTCCCAAAGACTACAACAATTATAGTCCAAAAATCCCTCAAGTCTATTGAAATATTCACAAAAAGGCTCATTGTCAAATTGAGGAAACGAGAAATATGCCATTTTTATACAAAACAAACAAAAATCAAATAAAAGAAAAGTATATACAAAGACCTATACTCAAGCAATTAAAAACACTCAAACATAGACACCGTTCCCCGGCAACGGCGCCATTTTGACGAGGGGAAAACTAGGTCGTTATCTAATCTTCCCTCGGTCAAACTTAATTTATAAACACTTAACAAGGCCAAATACGAGTATAGAGGCAAGTCAAGGGTCGAACCCAAAGGAACGGTAATGTTCAAATTATGCGCCTAAGCTAGGTCGAAGACGAAGGTAAGAGAGAATACTAACAACTAATAAAACAAGTAACCAAGGAAATAAAACACTAGGAACGGGGATCAAAAAGTAATCATGTCAATTGCAACAACTTGGGAAGAGCATGCTAATCAAAGGTTGTGAGGACTAATGATAAGAGCAATCAATAGGAATCAAAGAGATATCTCCTAATTGTTAAGCTAGGGTTCAATATGAATAACAAATAAAGAGAATCACAATCAAAACCAATCGATAATTGCAATTCCTAAATCAATTGTTCATGTCATTAGCAATTACAATGCAATCTAGCATAATTCTCAAGTCCTAATTGAATTACATAGATGCAAACCTTCACTAATAACTTTAATCTCAACAATCAATCAACACAATTCCCAAATTAATCACAATTAATCAATCATACAAGTTTCACCCAATTCCTAGCCAAAAAACTATTCAAGAATCATCATCTATCAACTAACAACTATGGAAATCAAGAATCAACAAAATATCAAGAACAATTACTCTAATCAAGCATCAAACATCAAAATTAAACCAAAACAACATGAAATTAAACAAAGCAATAAGATGAGATAGAGTTAAGAATGCTCATTGATAATAGAGAAGATCTTGAACACAATTGTCACCCTTGTATCTTCAATCTCTCAATCACCATTGAAATCCTTCACTTTCTCTCTCTAAAACTACTCCTAATCTAGAGAGAGAAGCTCTCAACCTAAGAGAGAAACTATTCTAAAAACTAAGAATTACATGAATGAATGATAATGAAAACCCCCCCAAAAAAATCTATAAACAAAAGGAGAAAAGAAGCTTAAAATCGTAAAAGACCTAGAAGCCCGCGCCCTCGGAGAAATCGGCCGCGCCCGCGGACACCCCGGAAGCCAGGCCCACGGCCAAAGCCCGCGCCCGCAGGGCCGAGGCCAGCGCCCGCGGCTAAAGCCCGTGCCTGCGGGGAGCCCGCGCCCAGCCCGCGGAGAGTTACTGCCCAAAATCGGCAGAAATAGGTTGAGGCAGATTTGCAGGGCCAACTCTGGAAGGCTGTAACTCACGATATAGGAATTTTATGAAGGCGTGCAACCTATAATTGGAAAGCTATTCAAGTCTAGTTTCCAACTCAACTTGAATCACCTCAATCCGATTTGTAGAACTTCAGATATGGCCGAAACAATGCATAAAGGTCCTTTTTGATACTTTGTAAGCCTTCATTTTCCTTTGTTTCTTGGATTGGCTTGACTTGCGTGCTTGGCTTCCCTAACTTGGCTCCGTTAAATTCCTTTAATGAACTTGAGCTCCCTCCTTGATGATTAAATCCCGAGAATCTCGACACACCTACAAAACAAGTCAAACAAACGGAGAAGCGAGGGAAATAGTCGAGAAATGAATAAAATAATAAGAAAACCATTAAAAACACGCATTTCTCTAAACTAACACACAAACACGCAAATCAAGCATTATTCCCTAAAAAAACGACATAAACAACTAAAAACGAGCATAGAAATATAAAGAAAACTTAGCCTAAAGGTGCCATAAATGGCACGGATCAGCATCACCCCCTGAAATAGGAGCATCAATTGCCCAACAATCTTTCTCACGAGCAGCATCATTTATCTCCTTAGCTAACTCAGGATGACTACTAGTATTATCAATCACAACACCATTAGAGCTCAAATCTGATAAAACCCCTGTTTCTTTGGTTAAGATAATTTGTCGAACATCTTGCGGGTGTCCCAGCATCGTAAAGACGATGTCTGAGGATTTGGCAACGTCAGCCGGAGAAGCAGCGAGGTGCACACCAAGAGCGATAAGTGGGTCGGCTTTTGATGGGGTGCGAGCGTAGATGGTTAGAGAATAGCCGGATGAGAGTAGGCGAGATGCCATTGCAGAACCCATAATGTCGATACCGATCCAGCCAATTTTGGTGGCAGATGGTGTGATTGGAGGGAGATTGAGAGCAGCCATTTTTAGGGGTGGTTTGTTTGATTGTTAGTTTAGTGGCAAGATTTGGTCATGGATGCTCTCGAATTGGTTGATGATGATAGAGACTCAAGTCAACAAGTCTATTAACTACGAAGTATTTATTTATTTATTTATTTATGCGGAAAAATTCTTAAATTTAAAATGTCTACTTTATTTATATGATAGGTTAGAACTCGTGCGATACACGGTTTGTATAAAATTCATTTTTAATTTGTACATTTTAAAAATAAATCGCAATTATACATGAATATAAATAAGAATTATGTATATTATGTAATTTTCAATTTTTTATTTTCATCAAATTATGATATAGTATCCATTCAATGTCGTCTAATTCATAGTTCAATATACGAGGTCATTTATTAGTGTGCTATTTAAAATTGTTTCAATTTCCTACGATAAATTAATAGGTTTTAGCTATAATGTGCTATTTAAAAGTGTTTCAATTTCCTACGATAAATTGATAGGTTTTAGTTATAACTAGTATAGTACCCGTGCATTGCAATGTGGCGATAAGTAATTTTTCTATATTTCTTTTATATATTTTTTGTTGATATCATTTTAAAATAACTTGGCTTGCTTTTAAAAAAAATATTAAAAACAATTGGTATATAAATATTAAAAAAAAGGAAAATGTTATACATAGCCCATAGGGCTACATATAAGCATTAAATTTACACTTGAAAATCGTAAAAAGTTAAGAAATCATCAAAATATAAACACTAATAACACTGATTTACGCGTGTTTTTCTCATGAATTCCTAATTTTATGTAATTTTCAAGAGTATATTTAATGCTTATATATAACCCTTAGGGCTACATATAATATTACCCTAAAAATAACATGTACATAGTCTTTTTTTTTTTTTAAATGTTTATTATTTATTGTTATATTCTAATATTTACTACAATATTATATAAAATTTTCTAAAATGATGGTTAGACAAAATGTATTTAATGATTCATCATCTATTGAGCTTATATGTTTAGAGTGGAAGCTTAAAAAAATGTATATTATTATACACTAGTACATAACTAACCTTAAGTAACACCTAAAAATTGTTACATAAAGTGTTAAAAGTGTTATTATAGACAATAGGTAACACTTTAGTGGGTGATACATCCGCCCATGATACCTTAGACCTTATGTAACACTTTAGGTAACATATAGTAGCACTTTTAAAAGTGTTACTCTAAACCCTCTTATGTAACACTTATCTTATAGTATTAGTATCATTATTTAAGTGTTACTTTTATTTCTAATGTAACACTTACTTATCTTTAATAACATTTTTCAATTATATAATATTACTTTATCTAACATAGTGTATCACTTTTAAAAACTAACGTAACACCTTGTTGAATTTTAAGTAACATTTTTCAATCATCTGTTGTTGACATAGTATCCCTTTATTCAACATTAGGGTATCACTTTTAGGAAACTAACTTAACACTTTATTATTTATGATTATCAATATTAGTTAAAGTATGCAAAATTTTTAATTTTTATTTAATATAAAAATAATAGTAATATATTTGAAATTAACATAGACATACAATAATTAGGATTGATATAATTTCATAGTTTCTTAAAAAGAAATTCCATAAATACCAATTTTTTTTTGCTTGGCTAAATAATCTAATAAACAAAACAAATAGAAAGTCAACTTCGATCTCTAGATTAGACCATCAAAGTCCAAAGCCAATAGCAGCAGCCAGTAGGTAGTAGTAACAACAGTCATCAGCCCCAGACATCACCTAATTGTAACAGCAGATAGCAGCAGGCCAACACGCAGCTAGAAGTAACAGCAGATAGCAGCAGCTTGGAGTAACAATAGTCAGCACTATGTATTACCAGGCCAACAAATAGCAGCAGCAGCAAACATCAGTAGCATCAACAAACATCAGTAGCATCAACAAACATCAGTAACAACAGCAGCAGCAATAGTGACATCTACAGCTACATGATGCAAGCATGTTTCTTGTGGCCTTGACAAAAGTACTTCTTTCCATCGTCTCCAAACTTCCAATGCTCAACTCATGGTATATCACTCCCCTGCTCATAAATGAATAGCAAAAGTAAATATAATGAGAATTGAAAAAAGTGTAACCTTTTTTTTTCTTTTTTTGAAACCAAAAAAAGTGTAATTTGATAGTCTAAGAGTAAATGAAATGTACTTTTGAGCAAGGACTACCAAGACCAGATTTCATACATCCTAAGTAAACCCGAGGCTGTGAACTTGTACTACTAATCATTACAGGAAAGCTTCAATTATGTAATTAAAAGGTGTTGAAATGTAGCAATCCTATGTATCTAGAAAAGAATTATATATCCACATCTTACATCCTACACTTTTTTGTCAAGCTTAAAGTTTCAAATGTCATCCATAAGCAAAAATACAAAGTAATATATAACCTTACATACTTCGTCATATTGAAAAATAGCATAAGAGACAAATCTTGTTATTTTAACATACCTTTTTCTAAATAATTCTCTTTCTAGAGAGTATTTAATCAACTTATCAGCAAGAAGTGATGGGAAATGAAAGATACAACCAAAGACAAACATAAAGATACGTGCAAACTTCCTGTAAACAATCTAGGAAGAAGAATGAATGGGGACATCTACAATCCAGACCTCAGAAAATAAGATAACACACGACAAAGAAGATTAAGGATGGCTGCAAAAGAAATATTTGACAACAAAGTCCTCTACAATGATAGTAGTTCATCAGGGACTTATTTTAGGATATTGCAAATAAGTATTGGTTAGGTACACGATGATCAGTTAGGTAACTTATCTTAAAAGGTAAATCATGTACATGTACCTTTTGCGAATAAGTATTGGTTAAAGGTACATGTATATGCAAATAAGTTTTGGTAAATCCTCCATGTATTTGTACATGCATGTACCTTTTGCGAATAAGTGTTAGTAAATCAAAAGGTGCATGTACATGCAAATAAGTGTTGTTAAATCAGAAGGTACATGAGCAATTATCAATAAGTAAAGGTAAATCATGTACCAGTACAAATACCAGTCAACAAATAATACCATATATACTTATATAGTCACCATGATAAACAGAAATCCATCAAGATATAACCCAAAATCTCCACAAAATTCAATCAAAAAACATGAAACAACTAGAAATTCAAACATCCACTAAGAACAACAAGAAAATTTCTACATTTAAACTAAAACCCATAAAACAATTACCAGGCCAAAATCTGATTGACCCACCATTATACAACATCAAAAACAAATCTAACAACTGCCTACTTCTTCAAATAATAAATCAAAAGATACAACAACATCCTCGAGTCACATAATCATCAATAAAGCCCACCATCTACAAACCAGTCATAATTTCAACAAATTTCAACATAGATCCAAAGAAATACACAAAACCCAATGATTTATAAAAGGAACAAGAAGCAACTACATGTATTTATTACCTTTTGATAATTTTATTAATGTTCTCATTTCATTATGCTTGATCTTGTAGTCCTATTTCTCTTGATTTGGTGATTCCACTATATCTCTCCATTCGGTTTGACTAGAAGAAGCTCTGGTAGAAAGTAGATGCTTTAGATTGATATTAAATATAGAAAGTGTGATATCTTCTTACCTATCATCACTGTTTGATTCTACGGCGACGCCAGTGAATTGTAATTTAAAAGCCTAAGATAATATAATTATTCCCCTAACATGTTGGAGACAACTAAACGATTTCCAAATTAGAGTTCAAAATTATATACAACATACATAAAAATAATGACTTACAAATGTCGAATTCATCAGCATATTTATTAATGGATTACTGGATGAATGAATGAACAAATTAAACGTGAGCCAAATCTAAAGTTTAATTATTAGATGAATGATGAAAAGAAAGATGTGTTAGAGAGTAGCACAAAATAGAAATTAAAATGCGGGAAAATTGAAAAAAAACTTACTTTTAAAATAAGATCTTACCTAATGAGCAAACAATTGAAGACCTCCTCCACCTCTGCCGCCACCCGCCACTAATCTGAACAAGGTTGGGGAGAAAAAGAGAGAAAATGAATACATTGAAATCCTAAAATTAATTAGTTATATAAATATTTAAGGTTTATTAGATTATCTATAACGAATTTAGGAGATAGAAAATTGAAAATACATAATCAATTAACGATAAACCCTATATTTTGAAATGTGAATTCGATGATTTATAAACAATAACCTAGAAGTTGCTTCAATGGGGGGTTAGAGATCGAAACTGAGAAAGCTCAAAGTCGCTTCAATGGAGGAAAAAGATCAGAATGCCGAGCGAGCGAGAACTCCAGCAATTTGCTAACAAATCTTCAAGCTTACGAAACAATGAACTATTCGATTAAATTCAACCAAATTTTTGAGTACTTTAGGGTTTATATGATAGTATGTACTATATGTTACGAATTTAGGAGAGAGAAAGTTGAATATAAAGACTCAATCAACAATAAACCCTAGATTTCGAAATGAAAATTCGATGATATAAAATACATTACCTCTGATTTCATAAAGGGGAAAGCTCAGAAATTGCTTTAATGGAGGATAGAAGAAAGCTTGGAGGTAGCTTCAATGGAGGAAAAAGATTAGATAGTCGCTTCAATGGAGGAGAATTCAAAGTACGAGGGTAGATTAATTGATTTTGGGAGAAGGAAGTTACTCGTAAGTTTATAATGTTACTTAAGTTAAAAGGGTTACATCAAGTGTTACATTCTAACAAAATGTTACCAAAGTGTTACTTATAAATCTAGTAATTTTGCATTTTAAAAAATGTTACCAAAACGTGTTACATAAACTCAATTATGTACTAGCTATCAATATCTAATATTATTGTATATTGAAAAGATTCAAAAGTAGTAATGAGTATACAACAATATTGATGCCAAAGTCAATTTTCGTATTTTTAGTTTTAAACCTACTTAATCCTAAAATCTAGCAAGTAAAAGGAAAGGGCAAACAAATAAAAATATAAATAAATTGATGATATCATAAGTAAATTTGGAGGGAAATTTTTTAATGAGAGCTTGACACGTATGACACTTTAAGGAATTGATGACATCAGCACGTTTTGTTTTAGTAATAGTTACTAGGTTAGAACCCGTGCGATGCACAGTTTATATGAACCTATTTTTAATTTGTACGGAGTACATTTTAATAATAAATCGCTATTATACATGAATATAAATAAGAATTACGTACATTTTGTAATTTAAAATCTTTTATTTTCATCAAAACTATGATACAGTTACTGTTCGACGTCGTCTAATTCATAGTTCAATATAGGAGATCGTTTATTAGTGTGTTATTAAAAATTGTTTTAATTTCCTACAATAAATTGATAGGTTTTAGCTGTAAGATATAAGCTTTTAATATTTAAAATTCAAAAATGTTAAATAGGATAACTCTACAAAAAAAAAAAAAAATTACATCATCTTTGCATTTAGGCGGCAAAATTTTTATTAAGAGAATGACACGTGGGTAGTTATGGTGTCATCATTTTCTTATTTAGTAATAGTTAGTAGAATAGATGTAGAAGCTTTTAATATTTAAATTTCAAAAATGTTAAATATGATAGCTCTACAAAAAAAATGACATCATCATTGCATTTAGGCGGGAATTTTTTAAATAAGAGAGTGACACATAGACAATGATGACATCAACATCTTCAGTTTTAGTAAAGTTAATAGATATTAGATTAGATTTAATTTATTTACAAAAATAATAGAGAATAACTGAAAATAAGTTTTAATTAGGAAAATAATTTGGTTTTGGCAAAAATACTTTTAGTTCAATAAAAATAATTTCAGTTTGATAAAATATAATTTTAATTCATTATATTTAAATATCCTGCATTATCAAAAGGGATTATATGACTGTATATAACCTTCAATCCCGGACACAAAATTTGTATATATATATATATATATATATATATATATATATAAGGAGTTTTTTTCCGAGTTTATAAAGAGCCAGGATTTTGATTTTTAAAAAATTATTAGAGCGTCATGCGGGATTTAAAGCGTTACGTGTAGGATTATGTTACGTAGTATTATTATTTTATAGCGCCACGTAAGATTAAAATAAAAGGTTTAAATTTATTATAGAAATAAAATACTATCTTTTTAAATTGGAAATTTTATCTAAGAGAAAAAAGTTATTTTATTTTGTATATCTTTAAAAAAATACTATTAAACTTAAAAAATAAAATTCGCGTTCAATTGATATTATAAAAAAAAATTAGATTAGATTAAAAAAAATAATGAAAATATGACAGATGATTATGATAAGATATTTTATAAAAAGAACTAATAATCAATTATAAAAATATTAGTTTTCTCTTTAAAAAACTAGTTTTGGATTAGATACAAAAAATAAGAAATAAATCATTGAAAGTAAAAATGTATCCTTTCTTTTTCTCTATCCAAAAAAAAAATATTCATCATTTATTCGTAAAAAATATTAAGTTTTACGTTAATAAATTTTATGATATCTAATATTAAACTTTATTACCAATTTAAATCCAGTATTTTTTAAAGCCTATATAAACTCATCTAATGTTCAACGCGATGAACGATGATCATAATTAAGAAGCCAGTTCAGTCATAAGTGTTTATTTTTCTAAGGGATGTTAATTTTGCAAGGGGACGAGTTTAATTATGCAACTTATTAACTAGCACAATCAACAATTGATTACAAAGCATGATGAAGCCTGGAAGATTATATTTTTACCACGTTCACAATTTGAAAAAAAAAGGTTAACTAATTACATATAGTTTCACATGTTTTATTTTCTTTTTATTTTTCTTCAAGAATTGGTTTGTATTGTTGTTTAAACAAACAATTTACTAAATATACTGTGTTTATATATGCGTGAACTTTAAATGTCTAAGATTAAAAAAACATAATATTATGTAAAAAATGTTAGTTTTCTCTTAAAAAAAAAACTAGTTTTATATTAGATACAAAAATAAGAAAAAATCATTGAAAATAAAAATATATATCCTTTCTTTTTCTCTATAAAAAAAAAATAATAAAATTCATCATTTTTTCGTCTAAAATATTAAGTTTTACGTTAACAAATTTTATCATATCTAATATTAAACTTTATCACCAATTTAAATCCAGTATTTTTTAAATCTTATATAAACTCATTCAATGTCCTACGCGATGAACAATGATCATAATTAAGAAGTCAATTCAGTCATAAGTGTTTATTTTTCTAAGGGATGTTAAATTGTCAAGGGGGCGAGTTTAATTATGCAACTTATATATCTTTAGAAAGCGTGATTACAAGTACAAATTCCCTTTAATCCTGCAAGAGAGGACGTGATCAAGCAATAACAAAATATATCAAGCAACATAATATTATTGATAAAATAATCATCATCATGATAATAATAATATTTTTATCAAAGCGTAATCATATTATTAGCAGGATCCTAGGCATGATACTAACGAGATTAATAACAAATCATATCATGTCACTAAACATTAAAGATCAAAGCTTTAATCCTAACAAGATATTAACATGATAGAAGAAATAGGAAGTAACCTAAACATGATACTAGAAAGCAATACATAACATCCTAACATGATAATAGGAATTAAAATAATATAAACATGCTTTCTAAAGATATATAGCAATAATAAAACTTACTTTGTTGCCTCGTTTCTCTTTCTAATAACAAAATACACACGCTAGTAATAACTTCAAGGAAAATAGTAAATCAAAAAATTAATTTAAATAATTGAAATAGGGATTTGGGACCAAACTCTAAGAAATTATCAACCTTTCACATCTAGGGCGAAGGCAACTTCGAGCTTGGCTAGGTGTGTCTAGAACTCGTGAATGCGGTATTTTTATTTGAAAAAGGAAGGCTTAGAAAGAGAGAGAAAGAATAAGCTTCTAGGTTAGAAGAGAATAGAGTTAGATGATTGTTGATGATTAAAAACGGAGAAATACGACCCTAGAAAAATAGTCCGGAAACGATCAGCAAAAGACCGAATCCCATCCGGAATAAAACTACCTCTGTGGTGGCGCGATAGAGTCCAACGCGGCGCGACAACTTTGTTGTGGCCCGCTAGTTTTGTTGTTTCGCGATGATTCACACGTTTTCTAAAATCCGTACAAAATTTTAATCTAATCGATTACATAACGTCCGTACTTATATTTTAAAATCAAATTTAATATTCATCTAAATAAAATTCTTTATATTCTAAAAGATAAAATTATAAATCCTAATTCCACTAGAACTCAAAATAGCCTTCTAGATTATTCTAGAATATTAAAGTCAATCCTAATGACTTTAGATTTATTAGTTAATGGGCCCTCCACTAGATCATTGGGCCGTATATAAAACTTATTTCGGACCCAATTTAGTATTTTGGCCATAGTAACTTACTCATTATTCATCGGAATTGGGCTTATAATATATTGTTGGAAAGTTCTTTTCGAGCCCAATCTAACTACTCTATTATTGGACCCTTATCATGGACCAAAAAAAATTGTATTGGACATCTTCATAAATAGAGTACATTTTCGAAAACAGAAAGAAAGTTATTTTTATTAAAACAACCTCATCACAAGACTTTTCACACTTTCACTTCATTCGATAATCATTGACGTGAAAGGTATTCATCACTGGGTTTGGTTTTTGGGGAGACACAATTAGGTGTCTACAGAAGCCCCCACTTTGACTGAGTTTGGAGAAACGTATCTTTCGAAAACAAAAGTCAAAGTAGCGATAGGGACGGAGAATGATTAAGAACGTTTTGCGATCCTAAATCATTCTTGTAACGCCGATACCTGCAAACTAGCATTAGTTAAACAGATAAAAGAGTTAAGAAACGCGTATCTTGCACCGCCGAGAACACGTCTCTAGGGTAATCGATTTTATTGCTGCATTTTTGTTGTGACGACCTTCACAAACTAGGGAACGCCATCTCGCTGTTGTTGATGTTCACTCGTCTCTGAACAAAAGAGCTTCTTTTTGAGGAATGCTCACTTGTCTCTGAACAATAGAGCTTTTTTGGAAGAATGTTCACTCGTCTCTGAACAATGGAGCTTTTTTGGAAGAATGTTCACTCGTCTCTGAACATTGGAGCTTGAAAGGAATTTCCAAGCATCTTTGAGCAAAAGAGCTTTAAATAAATGTCCACTCGTCTCTGAACAAAGAGCTTTGAAGAAATGTCCACGCATCTCTGAATAAAGAGCTTTGAATGTTTGAATGTTTGTTGAGATCGTTCGGTTGGCTGCAAACAAGAGCTTTGGTGAATGGTTATATCCTGTAAAATCAAAAGATTGCCAAAAGACTTTGCTGGTGTTTTACTTAGGATTGACCTAAGGCTTAACTAATTGCTCTGACTTGAGGTTGACTCAAGGTGCTTTTACTGAATTGAGTTTGACTCAATGTGTTTTGATACGTGTGTGTAAACTGAAATTGATGTGATGTGACATGACATGACTTAGCGTACATGACTTGTGTGTGCATTGTAATGTGATTGTGCGACTCGAAAATGAAAAAAAGCAAAAAATTTCCGTCATTTTTGTGGAGGGTACCGACTTTCTCCCGGAAAAGAAAGACACGACAAAGAATCAGAGTGAGTGATTGAGAATTTGCGGTGCGTGTTGAATGAGCTTTGTCAAATGTATGCATCGACGTTGTATCTCACAGTGCAAGGATTAATTCATCCTAGGCTATCTCAATTGTTGAATCAATGATGAAAGTATTTAGGTAACTTAGGCGTGGAGGCTAAGTATTTCATACTTTGCAATGCGATGATGATTGTGATAATGACTGATTTGATCTGACAAGGCATGCTTCAATGTTGCATTAAGATTTCATGACAAAGGGTTCCTAAGGGAAGGTTTATTCATCTATGTATGTGTGCATTGTGTGAAAGTGACACTAAAGTTAGGCTGCAAGGGCTAAGTGTGTGGAAAAGTATTTTTACAAGAGTTAAATGATGGTGAATCTTAGGGTGGGTAGGCTAATGATGTAGGGATCAAAACCCCAAGTCTATATCTAAATGGATATGGATGAGCATTGGAGATCCCTTGATATGATCATGTATGAATATGAATGCATTTATATTACGGCCGCACCTCAATGTGAGGATGCCTACGTATCCGTTAGGAATCAGCCGAACGTAGCTCTGGCCGAACCTCGCACAAGTGTGTGTATACCTCAAAGAGGTCATTTAAGGGTTGTCATGTGGTTAGGCTAAAGGTTGAAGAAGAAGGGGATAAAGGCTCAAGACCCTAGATAAGCCCCCAAGGTGTACAACCTTGCTTTTGAATCTTTGCTTGAGGTTTCTCACTTTTGAACTCTATTTTGTTTATATATTTTTTTTGCTCTCTTTTTTCTTTTTCTTTCATATTTTTTCAAATTGAAATCCTTTTTTATAAGCGTGGGCAATCTCAATCATGCGATTTATCACTCACTTGGCATTCATGTTTTTCAGGCACGGTACCGAGTACTCGATAAGAGAAGCAATATGAGACGTGTTCTTATCAAAGACATGTTCATATCAATGACATTGGAACACTTGCCCTTTTGTACAATTTTATTATTTTTTTGATTATTTTTATCTTTTGAAATTTTTGTTAAATCACTCAAGCTTTTGCATTTAGAGGATTGCATAAATTGCACACCATCCCATCCCAAGATAAAGTAGATATGGGTTAAAAAAAATAAAGGTCTATCTTTAGACGAGGCTCGAAGTATTTTTTATCAAGAAAGTATTGTATATTCGAAAGGGGTAAAGATGATATGATATGGCTACAAGGGGTGCCTCAAATCATAAGTATATCTTGTGCTTAATCTAGCTTTTTTTTTTTTTTTTTTTTTTTTTTTTTTTTTTTTTTTTTTTGCAATGCAATGCAATGCAATGATCATATGCAAGGAAATAAATGCTCATTTTATTAAAAGAAAAATAAGTTAAAATCCTACAAAATAATTCTAAGGAAAATAAGAGGTGCATATGCTAGACTTATTGGGAAAGGATGAATAAAAGAAAGAAGAAGAGGTCATGAAATCTTATCGATGAAGCCCACCTTGTGTCTTGTGCTTATCATCACTCGGTCTTCTTTCCAGCAAAAGGGAACGAAAGCTTATTTGCATCGATGAGGTCTTGAATGAGATTTTGAAACTTGCAACATTGATTTGTAGTATGACCGTTGCTTTAATGGTACTTGCAATAGGAGTTTGGTTTCCATTCAGGTTTTTTGCTTTCAAGAGGAGGATCTTGCACAGGACCAATTGGTGGGTGTAATACCCCTAATATTTTAGTACTCTATCTATATATTTTACAAAGAAAAGTTTGGTTTAGATTTTACTCTCTTTCAAATTTACAAATTATTTTTCTACTTTAAGTTTCGAGGACGAAACTTGTTTTAAGGAGGGTAGATTGTAATACCCTATGCTTTTCTATTTTAAGTTTTAGGGACGAAACTTGTTTTAAGGAGGATAAATTGTAATACACGAATACTTTATTATTTTATATAATATATTCTATTAAAAAAAATAGCTTATTTTTATTTATGAAATAACTTTCCTAATCTCATATTTTTATTCTAGGGTTCGAAAAGTTTTAAAACCATATTTTAATAGGACTCTATATTCTTAAGGGTATATAAACTATTTTAGCCCAAGTTTTTGATAAATAAACTTTTACAGCCGTTTTGATATAACATTGCTAGCTTTCTCTTAACTCCATTCTATTCGTGGGGTTTATAGTAGCAGCCATATGTGCTATTAATCTTAAGATTCATGATCATCAATTGGTCAAACTAATTACCTTTATTCCAAAATTTTTGAGTCATGCGTTGGTGAATTGGTGATGGAGCAGTAGAAGGTTTGGGAGTAATCATGTCATGTGTAATTGCAGTATTGCGCCCCACTATTAGATCGGTAATCACACTAAATTTTAGAGATGTTTGTATTATATTTCGTATTATTATTATTATTATTATGTGTGATATGATTTAATAATGTTACTCCAATATTGTATGATTTGATTTGAATATCATATTATTTTTGTTGTATATATTGATTGTACAATTATTTCTAGGGTTTTTATGTTGTTGTTATAGGGAGTATTGTTTTATCGAGGTTTTAGGGTTGTTAATGCAGAGTATTATTTTTGGGTTGTGAGTTAATTATTTTTGGGTGCTAGAGTTGAGATTTTTTGAATTGAATTGTTATGTTATTTGGGAACATGTGCCATTATTAAGATTGTTTATGAATAATTATTTGATCGATGTATGGGATCAATAGGTTGAGGATTATTATTTTTATTCTTGGTTTGAGGCTCGGCGTTATAGACCTTAGTCCTTGGCATGTTGGTAAAGAGATGATAATCATGAGTTAAGAATGAGGTACAATCTTTATTATTTATTTTTCAATGGTCCCCCACAGTGGGAATTGACCTGTATGTGGTCTGGTTCAAGGTGTTATCTAGTTATTGAGAGTATTAAAGTTTTTATACTCGTTGGTTTTTTATTCGAATTACTCATGTCCAAGACTAGGTAATATAACAAAGAGCTTGACACACTTATTGGTTATGAGATAATTAAGTGAAGGATTGTATTATTATTTGAGGTTGAGTTGACAAAGGTTATTTCCAAAGTATAATGTGTAATGTAGTTTTGAACTACATTGTTTAAGTGAGCTAGTAATGTTGATTATTATATTATATTCTGTATTTTGGTATGAGACGATTACTCAGCTTTTTGCTGACGTGTGTGTATTATTTTGTTGTGCTACTTGTGCTTGCGGCCATGACTTTTCCTATGGTGGCCCTGCGACGATCTATTTTGGAATTTGTCCTTAATGGTGAGCAGTCAAGATTGTAACAGGTTGATCCAGTGATGATCGTAGCTAAAGGAGCTCATGTGTTTCGATTAGTTTGTTATAACAAGTTTAAATTAATTTATAAAGTTATACAAATAGCTCACTTAGATTTATTGGGTTGAAATTATTAAGATTTTTGTAAGCCTTAACACTTGACAAGTTGTTGAGTGTGGCGGTAATACCTCCGATTTAGGTGTATGCTTGTTTATTATTAATTAGTAAATCGGGGGTGTTACAGTGGGTGTTGGCTTGGACCAATGGGATGAATGAGACCCCAACCAAGAAAACATTCAAAGGCTTCACTATAAGTCATTCCTATTGGTGTGTATTCTTCAATAGTCCGTTTTACCCGCTGTAGGGAATATTTCAAGCGTTAACCCCCTAGCTTGAACCCCACTGTGATCATACACTAAAGTACGGTGGCGTCCAAAAGGGAAGAAGATAGAGCAAAAGAGTCGCCAACATGTTTTAGGAACTTGTAAACCGTTCACAGGGTGAAGGTTACACCCCTTAACGATCCAAGAGATCGTCAACTCCATAAGGTCTTGAACCAAATAAGGGTTTGGGGATGAAGGTACAAATCCAACCTAAAAGAGATTGAACCTGCCCTAATAATAGGCCTCTACTTTATTCTGATCGTATTCATGTGCGCTTTCTGACTAACATGCAATCAATGGGATTAACCCTAAACCTGTTTAATCTATGTTGGTTGAATTTAATACACAAACAAAACTATTATTGGCGATCACTTGGATTATAATCAAATTAACCCTAAACAAGATTATTAAATATCATATTAAGCGTGATTACAAGTACAAATTCCCTTTAAACATGCACAAAAGGCGTGATCAAGCAATAACAATATATATCAAGCAACATAATAATCATCATCAAAATAATCATGATCATAATAATAATCATAATAATAATTACAATAATATTAAAGCATAATAATAGCAAGATCCTAGGCATGATACTAACAAGATTAATAACAAACCATAGCATGTCACTAAACAATAAAAATCAAAGCTTTAACCCTAACATGATAGTAACAATCATAAATATTAGGAAGAAAATAAAAGGCATCATACTTTTAATCATACTTGGTATTAAAGTTACCCTAGACATGATACTAGGAATTTATTGTTGTCACCCTAAACATCAAATTAAGGAAAACATCCTAACATGATACTAGGAATCAAAATAACAATCTAAGCATGATTTCTATATCATAATATCAATTAAACCATTAAAGTACTTACTTTGATGCCTCGTATATCTTTCTAATAACAAAATACACACATTAGTAACTTCAAGGAAAATATAAAATCAAAACAATTAAATTAAATAACTGAAAGACAGATTTGGGACCAAACCCTCAGAAATTAAACCTTTCACGTCTAGGGCGAAGGCAACTTCGAATATGGCTAGGTCTATCTAGATCTAATGAATGCGGAATTTTTGTATTTGAGAAAAGGCTAGTTTCGAGTGAGAGAGAGAGAGAGAGAGAGAGAGAGAGAGAGAGAGTAATCAAGAGAATCTTGATGAGAGTTGGTGAGAATTGGAAAGAATAAGAATTGATGAGAATTGATGAAAACTGGTTATCGAAAACGGAGTTTTTAATACGTTATTTATGGAGAAAATCATCCAAAAAGATAAAATATCAAAACAGAGTCTACCAGCGCCAACGCTGGCTATTGGCGCCAGGCGCCAACATTAGCGCCAGGCGCCAACATTAGCGCCAGGCGCCAACATTAGCGCCAGACGCCAATGCTAGCGCTAGGCGCTACAGCTGGCGTTTGGCGCTGATCTTGAAATTTACGCGTTTTCTTAAAATCAGATAAAAATTGCCGTACAGGAGGATAAAATCGTATTTTTCCTCAAAAATGCTCTTCGATTTTAATTAAAACTCTGAAAAGTCAACAAAAGTCAATTTATTAATGCTGATTGAATTAGGAATGAAAAGAAACTTCTAGAAGAATCTAGAAGACTAAAACCAATCCTAATTGCATTAGGAATGATAAATCTATATTAGGCCCTCTACTAGGTCATTGGGCCGCATATAAGGCTCAACCCGGGCCCAATTCAGTAATTTAGCCATAACTTCCTCAATATTCATCGGAATTGGGCTTATAATATGTCGTTGGAAAGCTCTTGTCAAGCCTCATCCAACTACACTACTATTGGACCCACATCATGGACTAACTAAACTGGATTGGCTGTTTTCTTAAAATAAGTTTTCAAAAACAGAGAGAAGAGAAAATAAATTAAAACTATCCGCAACACTAAACTTTCCACACTTTCGCTTCATTCGATTATGATTCGACGCGAAAGGTACTCATCAATGGGTTTGGTTTTGGGGAGACACAAATGGGTCAATCATCTTAGCGGAAGTTTCCCTCCATTTATTAAAGAAAGAAGTAAAGCCTTCATTCTCTTGTTGTCTTAGCATCTCAAGTTGTCTATAGTCGGTTTCAACTTGAATATTGCACTTGTACCTATCAATGAAAGAGTTTACTATCGATTCCCAAGTAGAGGTTTTCTCTTTGTCAAGGGAGAAGAACCATTGTTGGCAAACGGTTTCAAGAGATAGAGAGAACAGAGAGGGGAAAACCTTCTTATTGATACCCTTAATATTCATTAGGGTTTCGAAAGCTCTTAGATGAAAGTAAGGGTTATCTGTTGCCTTGAATTTTGGGATGTCAGTGGCGTTGAACTTATGCAGAAGAAGTTCCTTGTCCAGCGAGACCCCTTGTGAACTCATGCCCTGAAATTTATAGTCGCTAGATAGCTTTCTCAAACTTTCTTGTATGAGGGTCATTTGTTGTTGCTTCACAGGGTCATCAATTTTGAGGGTTAAAGCCTTTAACACCTCAGTCACGTCATTAAATTGATTCTTAAGTTCATTGACCTCTTCTTGACTTGCCATTATCTTTTTAGCCTTCCTCTTTTGACGAATCGGTTTATCAAAAAGCAAGACCTGAATAAAGAGGTTGTCCTTGATTAATTGCCCTTCTCTCCTCGACCAAGTACTGTGGAAAAGGAAATTGGGGATATTTATTGTTAATTATTTGACTCAAACTTTATTCAACATGCAATGGATAGAGGAAGTGAAGAAAGATTGGAATAAAATGTGAAAGAAGATTAAGATGGAGGGATATGAAGAATTAGGAATAGAATGTACCCCCAACTCAAATGACGGAAAAGACCGACTCATGCATGAACCTAAGACATGGTCATGGTGATACATACTCAAAGTGTGTGCTAATACTAGTGAGTGTAGGTGGTACATTAAGACTCGTGTCATGACCATGTGGCTAGACTATGTGACTATACTCAACTAATGACTCGACGAGGTGTTATTGACAGCGAAATTTACCCGAATTAATTAGCAAACTGGTTAATTAGACACTAGGTGATGACTCAATCAATAAACCGAACTGTCGCCAAAACGACTGGACTGGCGCCGCACTGTGTAGTGTAGCGCCAGACGACAGAGCTGTCGCCAGGCGCCACACTCCACAGAGTGGCGCTACAGCTCAGAAAATGGCGCCAATGTTGAGCTTCAATCTGAGACTGTTTTCGGTGTTATTAATCAACAGGGGTATGCCTAAAGTCGTACTAGGTCAACTCTGATTAAAATATTAGACTTTATTTACTCAAATTAATTAATTAATCAATTAATTAGGCAAAGTTCTTTAAGTCATTAATTTATTAAATCTCAACACAAGTCAAACAAACGGTTAAGAAATCATAGTATATGCACAACAAATAATGCACAATTAGTCAAGTAGGCACAATATGATGCAATGAGTTTGCAACCTAACCATGGCTCTAGTTCTCTAAAGTTCGGGATATAGTTTAGTCAATAGAGGGTCCATGGTTAATTGTCCGGATGCACCGCGCGGAAGCCTAACCGTGAAGGGTTGGCGCGAGTGGATGGGACACCGCGAGTTTTAGAAAAACTCGCTTCCATGGTTTGTTGAATTCATTATTCTCGGATGTACCCTTTGTTGCTCAGAGCGTTCAATCAGGTAGATGGAGCATGAATTCCCAGAGGGTTATGTCCATATGTAGAACACATATGGGTTTCAGAAAAGTGAGAAAAACTCAATCAGGAAGTAGGATCGAGCAAACAATTCGAAAAACTGGTCGAAATTAGAACGCATATTTCTGGCTCGGTATTGGAAGAATTTGGCGCCAGCAAACAGAGCTTGGCGCCAAGTTTTAGCTGTAGCGCTTGGCGCCAATGCTGGCGTTTGGCGCTACAGTTAAAATTCTGGCGCCAATGCTCTGGTTGCTGACGCTAATTCCTACATGCCTCAGCAGCTTTCTGTGCTGGATAAAATTTTCCAGTTTCGCGTAGTGTTATTTCGGTCCTAGTTGTGAAAGATATTTCTCAAATTTCCTACGTGTAAAATCCTATGTTTTAACTCATTACGGATGGTCTTTACAATGAGATCTTTTTATGCATATGACAATAATGTTAATCAAAATTACGCACATAAAATACTTAAAACGTTTTGAGTCTCATCCACTCATTCTAAATCATTACCGAAACAAATTCAGGAATTAAAATAGAAATCCTCCCCAATGGAGTCGCCAAAAACTGTAGGGAATATTTCAAGCGTTAACCCCCTAGCTTGAACCCCATTGTGATCATACACTAAAGTATGGCGGCGTCCAAAAGGAAAGAAGATAGAGCAAAAGAGTCACCAACAAGTTTTAGGAACTTGTAAACCGTTCACAGGGTAAAGGTTACACCACTTAACGATCCAAGAGATCGTCAACTCCATAAGGTCTTGAACCAAATAAAGGTTCTGGGATGAAGGTACAAATCCAACCTAAAAGAGATTGAACCTGCCCTAAAATAGGCCTCTACTTTATTCTGATCGTATTCATGTGCGCTTTCTACCTAACATGCAATCAATAGGATTAACCCTAAACTTGTTTAATCTATGTTTGTTGAATTTAATGCACAAACAAAACTATTATTGGCCATCACTTGGATTATAATCAAATTAACCCTAAACAAGATTATTAAATATCATATTAAGCGTGATTACAAGTACAAATTCCCTTTAAACATGCATAAAAGGCGTGATCAAGCAATAACAATATATATCAAGCAACATAATAATCATCATCAAAATAATCATGATCATAATAATAATCATAATAATAATTATAATAATATTAAAGCATAATAATAGCAAGATCCTAGGCATGATACTAACAAGATTAATAACAAACCCTAGCATGTCACTAAACAATAAAAATCAAAGCTTTAACCCTAACATGATAGTAATAATCATAAATATTAGGAAGAACATAAAAGGCATCATACTTTTAATCATACTTGGTATTAAAGTTACCCTAGACATGATACTAAGAATTTATTGTTGTCACCCTAAACATCAAATTAAGGAAAACATCCTAACATGATACTAGGAATCAAAATTACAATCTAAGCATGATTTCTATATCATAATATCAATTAAACCATTAAAGTACTTACTTTGATGCCTCGTATCTCTTTCTAATAACAAAATACACACATTAGTAACTTCAAGGAAAATATAAAATCAAAACAATTAAATTAAATAATTGAAAGACAGATTTGGGACCAAACCCTCAGAAATTAAACCTTTCACGTCTAGGGTGAAGGCAACTTCGAATACGGCTAGGTGTATCTAGATCTAATGAATGGGGAATTTTGTATTTGAGAAAAGGCTAGTTTAGAAAAGAGAAAGAGAGAGAGAGTAATCAAGAGAATCTTGATGAGAGTTGGTGAGAATTGGAAAGAATAAGAATTGATGAGAATTGATGAAAACTGGTTATCGAAAACGGAGTTTTTAATACGTTATTTATAGAGAAAATCATCCAAAAAGATAAAATATCAAAACAGAGTCTACCAGCGCCAACGCTGGCTATTGGCGCCAGGCGCCAACATTAGCGCCAGGCGCCAACATTAGCGCCAGGCGCCAATGCTAGCGACAGGCGCCAAGCGTAGCGCCAGGCGCTACAGTTGGCGTTTGGCGCTGATCTCGAAATTTACGCGTTTTCTTAAAATCAGATAAAAATTGCCGTACAGGAGGATAAAATCGTATTTTTCCTCAAATATGCTCTTTGATTTTAATTAAAACCCTAAAAAGTCAACAAAAGTCAATTTATTAATGCTGATTGAATTAGGAATGAAAAGAAACTTCTAGAAGAATCTAGAAGAGTAAAACCATTCCTAATTGCATTAGGAATGATAAATCTATATTAGGCCCTCTCCTAGATCATTGGGCCGCATATAAGGCTCAAACCGGGCCCAGTTCAGTAATTTGGCCATAACTTCCTCAATGTTCATCGAAATTGGGCTTGTAATATATCGTTTGAAAGCTCTTGTCAAGCTCCATCCAACTACACTACTATTGGACCTACATCATGGACCAACCAAACTGGATTGGCTGTTTTCTTAAAATAAGTTTTTAAAAAACAGAGAGAAGAGAAAAGAAATTAAAACTATCCGCAACACTAAACTTTCCACACTTTCGCTTCATTCGATTATGATTCGACGCGAAAGGTACTCATCACTGGGTTTGGTTTTGGGGAGACACAAATGGGTGTCTACACCCGCGGTTTAGGAGCATTAAATTTTCCTTTAAGTTCTTGATGGGAAGAAGAAGAAGGAAGATACATGTCCTTTTCATTCTTAGGGTCTTGGTGAAGGTAGCGTTGTTCGATGACTGATATCCGATTTGCTAGCCTTCCACCATATTCAAGAGCATGGCAATTATATCTTGTAGTTTTCAAACATCTTCTTTTAGACTTGTCGAGTTTTCTTTGGTATCATCTAAAAAATTTCCTTCATCTTGTCACTTCATCGATAGAGGTAATATAGCCTGCCTCGATCAAGGGCTCACCTACAAGTGTGATAAGGAGCGAAGGATCAAAGGATGTTTGATCTTCTACGATGGCTAGAATCTCGAAAGTTTTATTGTTATCTATCAGGTCGGTCTTGAATAGATTCTTTGAGTTTCCAACACTCCTCAGTGTCGTGACCCTTTCCTTGATGATATTTGCAGTGTTTATTAGGGTCCAACGTAGGAGGCCTAGCTTCTAGAACTGGGTCTTTGATGGGTCCTATTGGCATGACTAGTTCTTTGTGGTGTAGCTTTTCAAAAGCTATCTCGTAACTCATACCAAGTGGAGTGAACACTCTTTTCGACCTTTGGATTCGTTGTTTAGAGGTGTTTGTAGCGTGTACTTCATTAATGGGAGAGGAAGAAAAAGGATGATTGTTCTTCTTTCCTTTCGCATTATCAACTTTCGAAAGGTCATCTTCGATATCAATGCCTATGTCATAGACATCCTTGAAAGTATCCAAGTTGTGTTTGTATTTTAAGTGCTTTGAGTATTTTTCTTGGAGGTTCTTGATGAACATCCTTACAGACTCTTTTCATTAGGAACCTCAACCATATTAGCGGAAGTTTCTCTCCACTTGTTGAAGAAAGAGGTGAACCCTTCGTTTCCTTTTGCTTTAGCATCTCAAGTTGTCTATGGTCAGTTTCAACTTGAATGTTGCACTTATATTTATCTATGAAAGCGGTATTATGGAATCCTAAGAGAAGGTCTTCTCTTTTTTAAGGGAGAAGAACCATTGTTGACAAACGGTTTCTAAAGGCTCAAATTTGTTCTTCATTTATTTTTATTGAAGTTACTAACAATTTATTCATGATGTAGCAATTCAAGGAAATGCGGAAAGTGAGTAATTAATCACTCTATTACTCTTATTTTTTATTCTTGTTTCTAGTATCATGATTAGGTTTATTATGATTTGATTTGACTAATAATTTTGAATTTCTTCCAATATTAATGTTGATTTTTACTATATTTGTTGATCACTATATTGCAAGTTTCAAGGGAATATGTAATTGAAAATCACGCCTAATAAGATAATTTGGACAACCGATTTAGGTTCTTTTTTAATCTTGTTATTTAATTAAGTGATCACAAATATTTTAGAATTATACGTTGCATTAAGGTTCAACTAATTTAGCATAATAATAGTTTGGAGCAAGTTAAATCTTAGAAAAATTAATGGGAATAATCCCACCTTTTGAGCATCGGAGATTAATAATCCCACCTTTTGGATTCTTTTTAATAATCCCACCTTTGATATCAATCCTTTAAATGGCCCTAACCGGTCAAGTAACCTGTTATAACAAGTTACTTGACACGTGGTTGGCATCATTTCCGCCAATATCCCCTGCCCCACAACGCCGACCGCCCAGATCGACTCCCCCAGCGCCGACGCCTCCTATCCGCCTCCCCCGAACCACCAACCTCCCTCCCACCACCACGAAAAGTCTAGAAAACCAACCATCCCACAACCCTCGAAAACCCTTTTTCCGCCCCAATCCCGAGCTCTCCTCTTCCTTCGTCCCAATCTCGGCCTCACTCCCTTTTCCCCGGCTTCGATTCAGGCTGATTGGTGGGTTTTTGATTATTGAAGGTGGTTTTGGGTTTGTTGGGTTTTTGATTTTTGGAAGGTGGTTTTGGAGTTGGGTTGGCTGGGGGTGGATTGTGGTATAGTGGTTTCGTGTCTGGCTAGTGGTGGCGGTGGTTTTGGGTCTAGGTGGTGGGGTGGTGGTTCTAATGTCTTGGTTTGGTTGGTGGTGGGGTGGGGGTGCCTGTGGTGTAGTTTAGGTGGTGTTGTTTTATTTTGTTTTTACTTTTTTTTTTTTTAATTTTGGACAAATCAAATTGTGACACGTGTAAAATAAACTTAATAAAAATTACCTCTTCAACCGGTTACTAGTCAACCGAGACCATTTTGAGCGGATTGATATCAAAGGTGGGATTATTAAAAATAATCCCAAAGGTGGGATTATTAATCTCTGACGCTTTTCCTTTATCAAATGAGCAATAATTCTTTGTTCATTTTATGAAATGAGCAAAAATTCTTTGTTGATTTATCAAATGACCTAATTAAAAATTTATAGCACAGAAAATGATATACAACATATGATAAAACCTATTAGCTCAATTGATAGAGAACTATACAAATGCATAAGGGATGTAGGTTCAATTCCTACGTAGGTTATCTCGATCTATAAAGAAAATTAATTAAAAAACAAATCAAATTCGTACTAAATTATACTTCCCCCGTTTTTATTTAGTTGACGCGTTTGATTTAGGCACATGTATTAAGGAGAGGAGAGAGAGAGTGAGAAATAATGAAAAAGCAAGTGGGGTAGCTTGTAAATGCAAGGTAAAAAAGTTACCCCAAAAGGAAACGTGTCAACTAAAAAAAAACTTCCTAAAAAGGAATACGTGTAAAATAAAAAGAAACAGAGGTAGTGTGAGAAAAAAAATGGTTTGAAATGATTTATAATTATATAAACTTTGTTACAATTAGACTCTCATACAAACTTGTGTCTCCACATTACATAAATGAACCTACGTGGGATTCAAACCCTCATCTTTTGTGCCTTTGCACAATGCTCTACCCTTGAGCTAGTAGGCTAATGTATTTAAAATATTCAAACACACTCACAAATGAGTATTAATTTTTGTCAAATGAGCAAGAGCCGAAACATTCTTTTATCATCTTTTTAAAACTTGTTAAAATCAGGCTAAAGTTTCAATGACATATCGAGGGACTTTAGACCAACGATGACATGATTGGGAGGACATCATCCCCTTTTAATCCTTTTTAAAACCGATTCCTTCTCATGACATGACATCACCCAAAACACCTTTACTTGTAAAAGTGTTTAATAATTTCAAAAGGACCAATATAGATTCTTTAGTGCGTTAAGACTAGAAAATACTTCTTCTAGCCTTAATAGCTACTTGTTTCAAGCACTTAGCAAATCAAGGATCGTTTCGACATCCTTAACATTTCTGAAAGATTCTCTACTCTTTGAGAACTTCGCAGAATAAGTCTCGGATTTATTTCCTTGACTTCTTTGATCCTCGTCTAATCTAGATTCGATCAAAGTGGGGGCTAACTATAGACATCTACTTTTGGCCTCATGTCCCGACAGGAAGTGCAATGACAATAAATAAAACCATCTTCGTGTTGGATCAAAGTCAAGAATACTTATGGATGACTGGTTAAAGCATAAAGACACAAAAAGACTAGCCTAACCCAAAAACAAATACATATAAGGTCCAATTAACTAAACCTGATAATAATTAGGCTTAGGCCCGTGCTTAAGACCCAATAATGATACATTTAAAGGCTCCTAGGTTAAATTAAATTCTAATGAATCCCCTTTCTTCTTCATTTGTCGTGACTGATGCTACTACTTGCTCGTTTTCGCTCGAAGCTTCAAATTGGTCATTCTTGCTCTTTTGTCCACCAAATTTTCTCAAATTTGTTGCAAATCAAAGCTCGTTTCATCTATTTTCCGGATCCATGTAAGTTTTTCTCAAACTCAACTCGGTTTTTGCTGAATTCGGAGATATTTATGCGCGGGTATCTGTAGGCGTCGTTCGAAGTGCGCCTACGTTAAAGCATGTTGTAAATATGCTTGGCAATCATAGGAAGTGGGAATTGACATTACGATTAGGGACAAAGCAAAGTAGGGAACCGCCAACAAGTTTTTAAGGAACTTGTAAACCGTTCACGGATCATTAAAAAGGCAACCACGAATAAGGGACAACGAAGGCAACAACGATTGACCCGTGAAGGTTACACCCCATTCATAATCCATGAGATTATTAACTCCATATGGTTCGGAACCACGAAAGGAGGATCGGAGATGATGGTACGAAGTGAGTCATGGAGTCACATTCGCCCATATTGGCCTCTACTCGATTCTTATATTGAAAAGCATTCCTGTGATCTCAAAGGCATACAAACAATAATTCAATTTGCTCCAAACTATTATTTAACTAAATTGGTTTAAAATTAATGCACACATAATTCTAAAATATGGTGATCACTTGAATTAACAACAAGATTAAAAAGGAACCTAAACCGGTTGTCCAAATTATCTTATTAGGCATGATTTTCAATTACATATTCCCTTTAAACATGCAATATAGTGATCAAAATAAATAATTGAACAACATTAATATTAAAACCAAATTAATCACAATTCCAACAACATAAAATCGTTAGAAAAATAATAATAATAAAATGGGCATGATCCTTACTTTGAATCTGTTTGCTTGCAACTACAAAATAATAAATGAGTTAGTAACTTCAAGGAAATAATAAAACAATAACTAAATCAAATTAAATAAAATAAGGTTGATTTTGGGGCGAAACCCTCAAACGATTCTACCTTTCACGCCTTGGCTTAAGGACAGAACCTCGAGTAAAATATGGACTCCTTTGAGTGCTTGAAGAAGGAATTTTGAAGTGAAAAGGGTAGGCTAGTGTTTAGGTTAATAGCATAGAAGAAAGAAAATAAGAATAATAAAATTCTGGTTGCCCCGTACATCAGAAATGAGGGGGTATTTATAGGGAAATGTGCCGAGGGAGCACACGGAACCCTAAAATAATAAAAACCCTAAAAAAGTATCCCGTGACACGGTAAGATTGTACCGTGACACGGTTAGACAGTACCGTCAGACGGTACACTTTCCCGTGACACGGTCAGTTTTGGAGTGACTTGGGAAATTTTCTGAAAACGGAATGAAAAACGCGTTAAGGGTTTACGCGGAAAGGACACGGAACTTCCCGTGTCACGGAAGACCTCCCGTGTCACGGGAAGTCCCACCGTCAGACGGGAGGGTTCCCGTGACACGGTCAGGCAGTACCGTGACACGGTCAGTTCTAGTCCATTTTTTTCGTCTAAATTCATTTTTAACCCTAATTTCTTTCGGCTTTTTAAGTGCCGGTTGATAATTTCGGGCTTTTTTCTGACTTTTAATATTCGGGCTGAAATAATAAAATAAAATAAAATGTTTGGGCCAAAAATAAATAAAATAATAAAATAAAAGGGTTTGGGTTTAAAATTAATTAACAAGCTTGGGCTAAAATTAAAACTATGCTTTTACCAAACACCAAGACTGATCCATATACCTTTCAAAAATAAGAATTTAATAAAATACGATTTTTTAAGCACTCTCGGGATTAAATACTAAACCCGACCAATAGTGGCGGTGAAAGGTTATTTATCATCGGGTTTGGTTTTGGGGAGACATTTTTAGGTGTCTACAGAAGCCCCCACTTTGACTGAGTTTGTAGAAACGTCAGTTTCGAAAACGATAGTCAAAGTAGTCGATAGGGACGGAGAATGATTTAAGACGTTCTACGATCCTAAATCAGTCTGTATACGCCGATACCTGCAGAAAAATGTTAGTTCTACAGATAAAAGAGTAAAGGGATAGAATACGTATCTGGCACCAGTGTGTCGGTGACAAACAAGTTTGGTATTTTCTTATGCTTGAAGGAATCTACCGAGTGACATTGATCGAAACGCTTTCCATGCTTGAGGAAAGCCGACTGAAGAGTTTGGCAGTTTTCTAAGCCTGAAGAAAGCTACCGGATAATACTTTCCATGCCTGAGGAAAGTCGATGAACGAATTTAGTTTCATTCTATGCTTGAAGAAATCCACCGCTAATGCCTTCCATACTTGAGGAAAGCTGATAAAGGAATTTTGTGGTTTTCTATACTTGAAGAAAAATCCACTGATGATGCTTTCCATGCCTGAGGAAAGCCGACTTGGCGGTTTCTATACTTGAAGAAAAATCCACCGATAACGCTTTCCAAGCCTGAGGAAAGCCGACTTGGCGGTTTTCTATACTTGAAGAAAAATCCACCGATAACGCTTTCCAAGCCTGAGGAAAGCTGACTTGGCGGTTTTCTATACTTGAAGAAAAATCCACCGATAACGCTTTCCAAGCCTAAGGAAAGCCGACGATTGCGGAAAATTGATAAGTATATGGTGGTTCGATTATCCCCGAACGTGGGCCGCAGATGATTCACAATTTTAAGCCGATTATCCGACCATATTAAATGCTTAAAATGCCGAAAAATAGGCTTTGACGCTTGCCAGGGGTAAGATGGTAATTTTAGCCCCCCTTAAATATCAGTTGGGATTTTCTGCGTAACTGTAGCGGAAAATAATCGCCCAATAAACTCGAAAAGTCAGCCAAACTGGTCAAAAAGCCAAGAATATTCCCTGACCAAGCTCAGTTTTGCCGCGCCAAGTCATCAGGTTCCCGTGACACGGTCAGGGATTCCCGTCAGACAGGACTAGTATCCCGTCTCACGGGACTCCTATTTTTTTTTTTCCTTTTTCTTTTTTTTTTCTTTTCGCTGTTTGAATCACTAAACAACGGTTTTTTTTTTTCTTTTTTGTCCTTTTTTGTCTTTAAATTCACATGCTTGCTTTCACCATTTCACATTTCTCCTTCACACTTGCTTTCACCCTTCACCATTTTTGCTCCTTTCTTACTAAAAACTGCCGCGCCACGCTTGAGGTTAACCGCCAGCCGTCGAAGCTCGCCGTGACACGGTAACGGCGACCGTGACACTGTTAGTCTGATTTTTTTCTTCTCCCCTTTTTTTTTTGTTTTGCTGCGGTTTTTTGGCTACTGTACTGCGCTGCTGCTGTTTCCGTTGCTGCTTGTGTTTCTGTCCCGGAGTTGTCGCCCAGATTTGTCGGAGCTTCGTCAGGCTTGAAGGTCGCCGTGACACGGTTAGTCTTGCCCGTGTCGCGGTAGCTGCGCTGGTGGCCGGAACACATTTTCGATTTTTGGAGTTCGAATTTCACCAATTTTGTTGTAATTTCTCGATCTTCTCCTCATTTTCGACCCTTTACAAACATTCATGTAAGATCCCTTTGATCTTTGAATTTGCTTCACATTAACAATTTCATGACAAACCCTCAAAAAATCAATTTGGGGGTTTTTGATTTTGAAGCTTTATGTTGAAATTCTTGCCATGATTTTACTTGTATATGTGTACATGTTTGTTTGTGAGAAATTTGAGACAAAAATTGCATGATTTGATGGAGAATTGAGCAAATCACCATTTTTGGGTGCTACTTTGTGAAATAATGTTCATGCTTTGAAATGGTGAAAACATGGTGGTGAATCTTGTGAAATGATGTGTTGATTCATATTTTTCATATGTACTATATTGTCATGGAGAACATAGTATCATGCGGCTAGGAGAACTGTAGTATTAGTTTGTCATGGAGAAACTAAATACCATAATTTCTGCCAATTTTTAGCCTTGAGGTAAAATTTAGCATATAATTCAATAAACAACTAAATAATTTAGGAAATGATGCCAAGTATTTAGATTTTTATTTTAAATATGCGACTTGAATTAAATGTTTAGGAAATGATGCTTAACATTTAAATTTTAATAAAATTTAGCATATAATTCAATAAACAACTAAATAGCTTAGGAAATGATGCTAAGTATTTAGATATTTATTTTTCATTATAAATATGCAACTTAAAAATGTTTAGGAAATGATGCTAAGCATTTAGATTTTTATAATAGCATGCCTAGACGACGAGATTGCGACCTTTCTACTCGCTGCCGGCGTCGGGCTTTTCGGGAGGACACTCCCACTGTCCCTGAGGGTGTGGACGACGACGTCTTGGAGTCCGAGCCTCGGTCTTCTACGAGTAGGGGTAGGTGGGTTCCACCTCCGTGGACCCCAGACCAGTTGACTTTCTGCCGTGAAAACCACGTCTCTCACCGCGCATTCTCCGGCATAGTCGATGGCACACTCCGCCAGCATGGTTCCGGGGCCGGTGATTTGATCCCTCGACTTTACCAGGTCATTACGGGGGATCCTGCTACGAGCGCCCTATGGGAGTCGTCTAGCTTGGTCGATTTCTACGCGGCGGTTGTAGGGTTTCGCAGCCCCCAGGGTTGCGGCGCGACGGTCGTTCGCGCATTGTTGGAGTATTTCTGGGATACTACCAACACGTTTCATTTGCTTGGGGGGAGATGACGGTGACCCCCCTGGAGTTCAGCATGATCAGCGGGCTGCGCTTTACTGACCGGGCAGTAGGCCGGATGTCTAATCTATCTTGGAAATCGGCTAAGGTAACTGATTTGTTGGGTCCGGTCGTTCAGCACATCAGGACCTGACCGGTGTCTCGAGGTGGTCCTAGGAGTGGACGATCGGAGTCGGCTTCAGTTCTTGCTCGCGGCTTCGATATGGAGGATACGACGGCCGAGCAGCGGGTGCGGATCTTCATCTTGATCCTGATCTCTATGACCCTCTCTCCCGACAGGAGTTCACGCGTGCTCCTCTGCTACCTCCCCTCTTTGGCCAGGATTCCCGAGATAGGATCCTACAGTTGGGCCAGTCTTGGGTACGCGGATCTTCTTCTATCTCTACGTCATGGTTTCCGTCAGCTGAATGACGAGTCCCCTATCACCGTTTACGGCCTGTGGAGAGTCGTAGAGGTGATGATCTTTTCCCTTCTTGTTTCATTTCAGCTTGTTCGATTCGTGTGCTGAATGTTATTTTTTTTGCAACTATGGTTCTACGAGTACTTCCCAGGCTTGGCTCCTCGCCGGCGTCAGGGAGTGGTCCATGACTTCCCCGTCGTAGCCAGCTGGCGTGACCGAGGAGAGTCACGGGTGGAGTCTGTTCTGGCGCTTCGTGGGCTACTACGCCGAGGCACCTCTTCCATTGGCGTAAGGATTAGCTTTGTTGCGTTTTTTTTCCTTCTGATGTTGTTTCTGTTGTTTCTCGCCTAACTTTTTATGGTTTCCAGGTTCCCATCGATGTCCAGTATCGTCCTTGGGCCGGGATGACAGACCTACCCGAGGCCCTACGTCTTTCAGTGTACCGTACCATTTTGGTTGGTACTGGGCGCTTCGTCTGGTATTTGGGGGAGTGAGTCGTCCGTCAGCATAGCGGCGATCGTTTCGTGGTGCCTTCATCCCCGCCAGAGTCGATGCTGGACTCCCGCTTGATTAGAGGGTTGATCAACAGGGGAGAGCGCTACACTCTCCCGTGGCAGGAGCTCGTTCACATGGAGAGCGACTATGCGCGAGATTTGCTTCCCTCTCGGGCTCCTCCACCCCGTCTTCCCGAGGTATGATTTCTTTCGAGAATCTTCTTTGCTAGTCTCTGTTTTAAATAGTCGAATAACTTGATTATTTGATCATATTTTCAGACGACCATCCACCCTGTGGGGAGTATTCAGATTCCTCCTTAGTCTGTCCGCTACCCTGGGCCGATCGGTATCATGGAGGACCATATTGCTGACGCGCCGGAGGGTTACAGACAGGCGCAAGAGTCAATGCCCGAGGTTTTTGAGCCGGTGAGTTTTCTTTGACGCATTATCCACTCTTTTAATGCTCCTTATTACTGATTTTTCTTTGTTTTATCCTCAATCTAACCGCCCAAAGGTGATGGGAATCATGAAGCCGGTGGACGTGCTGAAGTATTGCATCATCAAGCTTCGGCGTGGTGCGAGTTGTCGGAGCTCTAGCGACGTCCTTGAGGTATCACTTATTTTTTCATTTCTACCATTTGTTTTATTTTGCATCATTGACACCTTTTGATTTTGTGTTTTTCAGGAGCGACGGAGGTCCTGCTTGCGCTCGAGGCCCAGAGGCTCGGACGAGGAGGAGCTTGGTCGTGGTAGACGATCTCCTGAGGCTCACCGGCGTTCTCAGCGAGAGCCTCAGACTACTCAGCCATTCCAGGAGGCTCAGTGGCCGCAGGGTCAGTCTTCTCAGCGTCCGTCATTTTCACAGCCTCCAGTTCCCGAGTTTAGGTCTCCTTTGGATTCTGGTTCATTCTCGGCTCCATTATCCGGGATTCCTCCACCGCTGTCGGGCTTGTTCTCGGTTCCGATGTATAGGACGATGCCTTCACCGACGATTCCAGTATCTTTGGGCCAGTCTACTCCATTTTCCGGTTGGACGGGTCCTGCCTTGAGCTTAGCTACTGCCGGGCCTACGGGGACTAGTAGGGACGCTACTCCCCGTACTCGGATGGGTGAGGGACTCTTCGGTTCGCCGTTCCCATACACACAGGGAGGTCCACATGCACAGGGTCAAGATGAGACTGATTCTGATTCTAGAGATTTTTGACCGAGGGTTTTTGTGCATACTGTGATGACACTTGACACATTTATGTATTACGACTCTTTGTACATTATTTACAGTTTATATATCTACTATTGTGTGTATTAGTGTGTGTTTGAGACTCTTTGTGTGTGATTGTGTACTTATTAATGACACGACGAAAAAACATAAGTGGAGTAATGGAGGGTATCGACCTTCCCCCAAAAGAAAAGAAATAAAAAAAAACACTCAAAATAAAATTACTTTCCCCAAAAGAAAAGAAAAGAAAAGAAATAAAAATAAAATGATGAATAAAAAAATCTTCTCCAAAATAAAAAATAAAATCTTAAATAAAATAAAGATAAAAATAAAAAAGGTGAGAATTTTATTAGAAATAAAACTCTCAGAGAAAACTGAAAAATAAACGCTAAAGATAAGAAAATATAAAAAATCCGGATAGATACGGAAAAGATGAAAAAATATAGCGCGCAAAGTGCCGTGTCACGGCACTGTTCACCATGTCACGGCAAAACCTGCTGTGTTACGGCAAAGATTCCCGTGACACGGTGGAATTTCCCATGTCACGGGACGCGTATTATTCCGCGGTTTGTTTTACGCGTGTGAAAAGATAAATTCTGGGCAGTTTCGAGCGCTTTTGCTATAAAATAAGACCAGACTGTTCATGATATGCATAATTACGAAACACAAAATAATTTAGAATTTCATATTTCAATAATCATGTCTCAGAATTTTGATAATACATTGCGCGACTGGTCTTATTTTTTGACCAATGCTGAAAAAAGAGAGTTAGAATTATTTCATGTCAGGGGTTTGCTAGCCCTGCGACATGTAGCTATTGAACATGATTTTCTTAGGGCAGCATTAGATTATTGGAGTCCAGAAACACACTGTTTCAAATTTGATTTTGATGAAACATGTCCTCTGCCGGAGGAATTTGGTGCAATCTTTGGATTTCCTGCTAGAAATCTTATTGCCATGCCTACCTTACGTGAATATTATTACCAAGACTTTGAACGCCATCTGAATTTAACAGATCCAGATTTAAATAGAATTGTTTGTGGTAATGCAGTAGACTTAGAAAAACTTGCTAATTTATATTTTAATCGCCCTATCTCTGAGTCTTATCATGTGTATCGTAGAAGGGCATATGTTTTTTGCATGTTTAGAAAGCTATTATTTTCAAACGGTAGGGTAGGACATGCTTGTCTAGTGTCTGTACTTGAGCATGTAGAATCCGGAAGATCTCCTATGCCAACGTGCCTTGGAGAAACATTTCGTGGCCTTGACGAGGAAAACGCTGACCGGAAAGCCATCAGGAAGGGCTCTTTGGTACTATTATAGGTAAAAATACGCTCCTAATAGCCCCCGTGACACAAAACAGTCGCCGTGTCACAGTTGGGGTTTGCCGTGACACGGTTAAAACTGCCGTGTCACGGGAATCTGCAGTTTTTTTTTTTTTTTTTTTTTTTTTTTTTTTTTTTGTGCAGATTTTGTTGATGGAGCGTTTGGAATTATTTGATGCCCCTGACGATATTGAAAAATATGGCCCCAACGACTTAGTCCGTAGGAAGAAGAATTACTCTACGAATATGTCGTATGAAGATTGGAAAAATTTCTTTGCGAAGAGGGAATTTTCCATTCGTTGGGTGGTGACTTGGTGGAGGCTTACTAGGATGGTTGGCACAAATGAAACTCCATATTGTCGCGTTCCTAGTATCTCCAAATTGACCTTTTACTGTCCCTCTCGACTGATGCGACAGTATGGACTTGAACAAGTAATTCCACGCTATAACGATAGTCCTCGTGAAGTACCGTTGCATTAAAGTAACGTTCACAAGTACGAGGCTTATTGGATTGGAAGACCTTTGTGGACCGTTTCTGCAAGTGACCAAGCTCCTCCTCCCTTATCTAGTGCATACAAGGCATGGTTGAACCCTAGAAGCAGGAGGGAACGATTCGGATCACGCAAGTCTGATGTAAAGAGTCGTCTTGGAGATAAGAAAGCTCCTCTTAAAGATCGCCTAGGTCCGAGAACACAAGGAATTGAGTTTAAGACTCCTAAGATGCTAAGAAAGAAGACCTATGTAAAAGGAAAGGGTAAAGAAAAGATGGTGCATAGGGAGAAGCAATCGAAAAAGTTCAAGAAAGGTGAAAGGGGTGAAAGTTCGACTAGGGGTGTGATGGTTCGGGCTACAAAAGACACACTAATGGTGAAGGCCGACCTAATTGAGCAAGAGAAGGATGTTCCTAAAGAGAAGAGAGATTAAATCAATAGTGCTTTGCGGTTTATTATTTATAATTTTTATTTAAAATAAGGCACATGATGCCAATACTTGTAGTCGCATTTTAATAATAGCACATTTATTTCAGCCTTTAAAATAAAAATTACAATGACTTTTATTAAATATCCGAGTCAAGGAGTCGGACGCAATGGAAGAACGAAAACAAAAAATCGAACAATAAATTCGCAACGAATGCGCCAATAAATAAAACGGGAAACTGAAAATCTGCCGTGTCACGGTCAAAGAGTCCCGTGACATGGTTCAAATTCCCGCGTCACGGCAAATTTTTTTTTTAATTTTTTTTTTGTGACAGACAGGGGTGATGTGGCACAGAACAATTCTCCCGTCAGACGGGAAGAAATCCCGTGTCACGGGAGTCACAATGTCCTTTTTGCCGTTCAGGGGTTGCCGTGACTCGAGAATTTCTCTCGTCAGACGGGAAGAAATCCCGTGTCGCGGCATTTTTCCCTTTTTTTTTTTTTTTTACCGTGACCCAATGCTGAACCGACGCGCATATTAGATCAATAGAGGGAGGATTTTTTTTATTTTAAAGTGGCCGGGCCCCTTGAGGGGTTGCCTACGTATCCTAAAAAAAGGAATCAGGCCAGACGTAGCTCTATTGGGTCATGAACCCATGCGACTAGGCGTAGAATTTCTTGAGTTGATCCAAGTTGGTTAAATTATGGAAGCCGTTACCGTCCATGTCTAACACATTTTTGCGAAGTGCCTTAAGCACTAGGTCACCCTCTTTGATGTTCCTGGTCTTGACTTTTTTATTAAAATGTCGTGCCATACGTTGTTGGTAGGTTTGGACATGATGCAAAGCTGCCAAGCGTTTTTCATCAAGCAAGACCAGTTCGTCGTATCTTGCTCTAATCCAGTCGACTTCATCTAGTTGGCTTTCCAATGCGATTCGGAGAAAAGGTATCTCGAGCTCGATTGGTTGTACAACTTCGACGCCATAGACTAAAGAGAAAGGGGTAGCCCCTGTCGATGTACGAACAGAGGTTCGATAACCCCAAAGGGCGAAATGTAGCTTACTTCGCCAATCCTTATAATTTTCCGACATCTTTTCGATGATGGTCTTCACATTTTTGTTGGCCGATTTGACTGCTCCGTTCGTTTGTGGTCTGTAAGGTGATGATCGGTGATGTTTGATATGATATTTCTGCAACAATTCCGCGCATTTGGCTTGGAAATGTGTTCCATTGTCACTGATCATCTCATGTGGTACCCCATAGCGGCATATAATATTTTTCTCAATGAATTGAGCTACGTGTTTTGCCGTCAGCTTGGCATATGAGGCTGCCTCAACCCATTTGGTGAAGTAGTCGATTGCTACTCTGCTTTTGTCACATAATTAAGTATGTCTGTATACCATGGCTCTTCATCTTCTTCCTGTGGTTCTTGTTCATCGTCAAGTGCATGAACATAAGCTGGCTCATATCTTCTCTCTATGGTCAGTGGCATTCTGATGGTGTCAGCTGGAATTCGCACCATTGATGCTAACTTAGCTAGTGCGTCGGCGAACTGGTTTTCCTCTCTTGGCAAATACATATATTCCACTTCATCTAATTGCTCCGTGAGAGTTTCTAAATGAGCTTGATACGTAGCGAGACTTTCACTTCTCACTTTCCATCTCCTGGAGATTTGGTTAATGATTAGTGAAGAATCACCGTAGATTATGAGTTTCTTGATTCCCAAGGCGACAGCTGTTTCTAATCCCAAAATGCATGCTTCATATTCTGCGGCATTGTTGGTGACATCAAAGTCGAGCTTCATGGAAATTGGGATGTGTTCTTCATTGGGCGATACGAGCAAGACTCCCACACCACATCCTTTTTGGTTTGAAGCTCCATCGAAATAGAGCGTCCAACTATCGTCTTCGGTCATGAGTAAATCTTCGTCAGGGAAATCGTACTCATCTTCTTTTTCAGCTTCTTCTAGCGGAAAGTCTGCTAAGAAGTCAGAAACTGCAGAACCTTTGATGGCCTTTTGTGGCACAAATCTCAAGTCAAATTGAGCTAGATTGACTATCCACCTTGATAATCTGCCGTTGGGTGTTTCTTTCTCGAACAGGTATTTGAGAGGATCCATCTTAGACACGACATGCACCGTATGAGTGAGCATGTAATGTCTTAGTTTCTGTGCAGCCCATACAAGTGCGAGACACAACTTCTCGAGTGGCGTGTATCGCGTCTCATATCCTTGGAGTTTCTTGCTCAAGTAATAGATTGCATTCTCCTTGCTTTCGATCTCTTGTGCTAGCATTGCCCCCATCGTTTCTCTTGTGACCGTAAGGTAGAGTCGAAGAGGAAAGTCAGGTATTGCTGGCGCTAGCACAGGTGGGTTTTCCAAATACTCTTTGATTTTGTCGAAAGCCTTTTGGCAATCATCATCCCATGTGACTGGGACATTCTTTTTAAGCTTCTTGAATATAGGTTCACATTGCTGTGAGCTTTGATATGAACCTACTTATATACTGCAACCTTCCAATGAAGCCTCGAATCTCCTTCTCATTTTTGGGTGGAGGCATGGCCATGATCGCTTTTACTTTTGAAGGATCTATTTCAATCCCTCGGGAACTGATCACATATTCAAGTAATTTTCCGGACGTGACTCCGAATGCACATTTTGTTTGATTTAATCTCATGTTGTACTTACGGAGTCTTTCAAAAAACTTGCGAAGTGCGACGCTATGGCCTGGGCGATCCTTAGACTTGACAATCATATCATCGACATAGACCTCCACCTCTTTGTGTATCATATCATGTAACAATGCTGTAGCTGCTCTTTGGTATGTGGTACCCGCGTTTTTCAACCTGAATGGCATTACCGTATAGCAATATGTACCCCACTGTGTGATGAATGTGGTTTTTTCCATGACTTCTTCGGCCATCAATACCTGATTATATCCGGCATGGTTTGCTATATTATCGACCAGAATGTCAATGTGAGGTAGAGGGAACCCATCTTTTGGGCTTGCTTTATTGAGATCCCTGTAATCAACACACATTCTGACCCTTCCACCCTTCTTTGGAACTGGAACCACATTTGCTATCCATTCCGGATATTTGGATACTTTGATGAAACCTGCGGCCAATTGCTTTCTGATTTCTTCCTTGATTTTAAGAGCCACATCTGGTTTCATTCGGCGCAGCTTTTGTTTGACAGGCTTCATACCTGGAATAAGTGGTATCGTATGCTGAGCTATATCCCTGTCAATTCCTGGCATATCTTGGTATGATTAAGCAAATACATCAACAAATTCACTAAGCAAGTTAATTAGCTCTTTGCGTTCATCTTGACTTAGTGTTAATCCAATTTTTACTTCTTTAACAGTCGTATCATTGGAAATATTAACTGTTTATGTATCTTCAATAACTGCTGTTTTATTTTCGTGTTCTTCCATTGCTTTTATTATTTCTTTGTCATTTTTATCATTAGAAAAGCAATATTGATCAAGGCTAGGGGAATGGCACACGTCGTAATCAAAGGTATTCATTTCATTGAATTTATTGGCTAATACATCAAGAGAGGCAAGGTCGGCTGCAACCTCACCGGAATTATTAGGACTAGAAGGATAGGACTCAACAAGAGACTCAGGGTTGAACTCTATAGCAGAAAGAGGGTCAGCCTCAGACTCTAAGGACTCATCTACAGATTTAGACTCAGACTCGGACTCAGACCCGGACGATTCAGACTCATCAAACATAGGACCCTCGCCAGCGGTTATTTCCAACTTCTCTCCACTCGGCGTAGTGATCCTCAATGTCTTGCGCCATCCCCTTGAAATATTGTCAGCTTGGACGATTAACTCGGAGGGGTCGAAATCCTTGTTTGCTATGACGGCTTGAACGAGCTCGGAGTTATCATTGCAGACCGGCTTGGATTCATTTTTCTCCATTCCAAAAAGAAGATTGATTCCCGGATCATCAGAGTTCAGGCTAGCTGACTTCTCGACTGTGGAGAGCTCTTCATCGATGAAGTCACAATCGAGGAACACCTCGAATCCCGGTTCACGGATCCCATCATGGACAAATGGTTCGGGGAATTCATAACATGGGAAGTCTTCCCCTTCTTTGATGTACTGGCCGTTGAGAGTGAACGGATATGGATCCATGGTCAATTCCGTTTTCGTGATTCTAGCGTTGTTGCAAGCCTTCATTTTCAACGCAGCTTGTTTGAGATCTTCTTTTGTTGGCTCGAATCCCAAGCCGAAAGTATCCTTCTTGAGCGCACCAGGATGGCCCCAAGATTTAGCCATTTTCTTCTTGAGCCCAAGGGTCATTCCAGGGAAGTGACCTTGCTTCTTCAGAATGGCGTTGATACTGGTGTTTGAATAGGGATCGAAGTCGAGATGGCACTTTTCCTCTTCTTCGATCACAAGAACATCATCTAGTGAAAACCCCCAAAGATCTTCATCTTCTTCGTCATGTTCAACATGGACGATAGGAGTATCAATAACTTGAAAGCGCATAGGAGAAACATCGATAGTAATCGGAACCCCTCCAATTATGGCTTTCACTTTCTGGTGGAGCGATGACGGAATCGCCTTTAGCTCATGAAGCCAAGGGCGTCCTAACAACATATTGAAAGAGGCCTTAATGTCCACCACCTGAAACTTGGTGCGACGTTCAATGGCCCCAATAGTTATATTCAATATGATAGTACCCACAGCTTGACGGCGAGTATTATCGTAAGCTCGAATCCCTTGAGTGGAGGGTGTCAACTCTTCATTCTTTATACCCAACTTCCTTGTAGTACGGAGTGGGCACATATTGATTGCAGAGCCATTATCAACCAGGCTCATAGGAACATTCATCTGCCTACACAATACAGTGAGGTGTGAGGCCTTATTATGTTGGTCCCCTTCCGGGGGTAGATCCTTATCAGAAAAGGAGATCAGATTGCTAGTACTCGGCAGCTCAGTAGTGAGAAAGTTGACCAATCCTTGAGGAGTCATGTCATCATCAACTCCTATCTTCACCAGAGCATTCATTACAGCCTTTCGATGCTCGTGGGAAGTGGCCAAAAGCTTCCATACATTCATCTCCACCTTGGTCTTTTGCAGCTGTTTGACCACATCGCTATTCACAGGGTCAATGGGATCAACTATTGGATTTGATTGTGGTGGAGGTGGAGGTGGGTTAGGTTGTTGCAACCGTCCACTTCTGGTGAGAACCGTGACCTCAAGGTCCCCCCAAACCTATTCACTGGTGCCGAGAGATGAACATGCTATGTCTTTGAGATAGACGTCTTCATCATCACTATCCCAGATCCCATTCACTTCTTCAGTGCTTGAGATAAATAGAACTTCCGGCAGAGGTTCATTCACAGATTGAATGAGTATCGACGGATCAAAGGAGACGTCATCTCCCATGATAGCCAGAGCATCAGAAAGAGGACCTGTTTGAATGTTAGGCTTTTTGCCCCCTGGAGGGACAGGAAGTTGGTTAGCATCAATCAGGTCTTGGATTGCGTCTTTCAACCTCCAACACTTCTCAGTGTTATGACCCTTGCCTTGGTGATAGTTGCAATAAGCGTTGGGGTCATAGTTAGCGGTCTTATTCTCAGGTCGAGGTTCTGGAAATGGTCCGATTGGCATAATCTGTCCCTGACCATGAAGACAGTCATAAGAAGCATCATAAGTCATTCCCAAAGGCGTATAAACCCTCCTTTGCCTTAGGAATCTTTGAGGAGGAGCATTAAGGGCCATCACATCATTGATGTTGATATTGTTGGTAGCATTATTGGGCTTAGAAGACGAAGAAGAAGGAGTGTCGTTCTTCTTGTTTTTCCAAGTACTGTTGTTATTGTTGCTACCAACAGATTTCATCAGTTCGTCTTCGATATTGATTCCAATATCGTATACAGCATCAAAGGTACTTAAGGGCAGAAACTTCAGGTGTTGCTTGTACTTATGAGTCAGGTTGGCAATGAACAAGCGAACCATTTCCTTCTCCTTGGGAGGATCCACCAAGAGCGCAACTGTTTCTCTCCACCTGCTTAGGTAAGTGGTGAAGCCTTCATTCTCTTTCTGTTTGAGAATGGAGAGTTCATGTTCAGAAGTCTTGGCCTGGATGTTACACTTGTACCGATTCATAAAGCTTTCAGTAACATCCTCCCAGGTCGCGACATGCTTGGATTCTAGAGAATAGAACCACTGTTGACAAGCATGCTCTAAGGAAAGAGGAAACACCGTAGGGAAGAGTGTCACATCTACTCCCTTAAGAGCCATAGTTGTAGAAAAAGCCTTCAAATGGAAAAGCGAGTTATCAGTAGGCTTGAACTTGGGAATATCAGCACTAGAAAACTTCTCAAGAAGCTTCTCCCTTATGGACGAGGAGGTGATAGGCTGTTCCACATAAGTGAACTCTTCGGAAATCTTGCTCATCTGTTCCTTGATCTTATCCATCACAGCAGTAGTGACACTGTTTTGCTTGTCTTGCTCTACAGTGCTGACTCTAGTAGTGAGTAGCTGCATCATGTCAGACAATCTTTCGATTGTCCTGTTGAGGTTCTCGATGTCTTCCTTAGTGGCTATTTGTTGAAAGTAGACTGGAGACGGATCTTGTGGAGATGACTGAGGTGGTTTCCTTGTACGCCTCTTTGGTATAAGAGGTTGTTGAGGTATGGACTCGAACCGTGACAATCTACCCTTGCTTCTTGCCCAAGTGCTGTGACACCGAAACAAACACACCTTTAATGACCAAACTTGACCTTAACCTATCCGGAGTAGAAATTTTTTATTTTTTTTATATTATTGAAGCTCTACTTATTAAAAAAGAAAACATGGGAGGATACCATCCGACTTACTCCGAAAAAAAAAAACGACACAAAAAACGAATCTTCCCTAAAATACGGTCAAAAGTGGTGCATGACTAAAAAAAAGTGTGTGGACATAATATGTGAGTGATTAGGTGAGGTTATAGACGCGTGTTTTGACCGGATAGCTAGACACGACTCAATACAGGACATAAAAATCGAGAAAAAAGACTGACAGGACACTGTCCTGGGCACCGTGTCACGGTGCAGACTGGCGTGACACGGTACAGTCTACCGTCAGACGGTAGACTTTCCCGTGTCACGGCACTGTTCACCGTGACACGACAGAACCTGCCGTGACACGATGCGCAGTTCCAGGTCAGTTTTGTGATTTTTCAGATTTTAATCGATTTTAAGTCCGTACTAATTACTATGTGAGAATAAATACCCTCAGTCATGGGTTAAACAAAAAGAGAAAACACATGAGGGTTAGCACCAAACAAACACATAGCATTTAGGCACAATGATGTAAAAAAGTTTGCAACCTAAAGTCAAGATCTATGTTCAACTATTGGTCAAGCTTTAGGTGTCAAAAGGGTACCATGGTTAAGAGTTTGGACGCGTTAGCAAGGCAGCCTCCCTTGAGGGTGTATGGCAACAGACGGCTCCGCGAGTTCGTGATGAAATCGAACTCGACTCCATGGTTTGGGTGGATTTAATGACTTGGATGAACCCTTATTTCCATGAGCGTTTTTAGGTTGATAGAGCTTAAATCCCCTGGGGCTAAGACGCATGTAGAACACATACGTTTTTTCAGAAAAATCGAAGGAAGTCGACTGTGAGAAAAGAAAATAGGCCACCGGACAGATTTTAGGGCTGCCGAGACACGGTAGAAATTCCCGTGTCACGGTACAGTGTACCGTCAGACGGTTCACTGTACCGTGACACGGCAGACTCTGCCGTGACACGACAGTCAGAAAATCTGACTGGTGCCCTGTTTGCTTATAATTGTTCCTTTGGCCCCTATTTCCCCACTGGTTTTGATAATCAAAATCATTACCTCCCTGATTATAATTGTTCCCTCTTTGATTAGGTGGCAGATATCTATTATTGTCATTCCTAGGTCCGTTATCATAAGACATAGCATTGACCTGTTCATTATTATATCTATTACCATCATTATTATTAGGATCATATGAGGGATCAAAATTACAAGCATTAGTATAATGATCATAAGACCCACAGTTTTCACAGAAAATACTAACTACAGTTATATTAGAAACGGAAGGATTATGATTCATACCTCTCCCCTTAGATTGGGAGGGAAGATCTTGCAATGGCACGGAATCGAGCTTGGCTTTAATCACTGACATCTCCTTCCCGAGGTTCGTAATTTGTGATGTCAGGTTGCTAATGGCATTGAGGTGGTCCACTGAATAGACCGCTCCTCCACTCTTTTTCACAACATCTCGCTCGCCGTCTTGCCAATCCATGTGGTGTCGTACCACATCTTCGATAATATCTATGACTTGCTCTTCAGTTTTGTTCATTATTGGGCCACCTGCTCCCGCATCCAAACTGGTTTTCCCTTGAGGACTCAATCCTCCATAGAAAATCTGTAAAACTTGATATGTTGGGATTCCGTGGTGTGGGCACTCTCTTTGGTACTCCTTGTACCTTTCCCATGCTTCATAGATCGACTCCCCACTCCTTTGCCGAAACCCTTGAATCAAGGCTCTAGCATCGGCCGTCTTCTTTTGAGAATAGAATCTTCCCAAAAATGCTGTCGTGACATCATCCCAAGTGTGTAGAGAGTTCGGCTTCACCTCCTTCTCTAACCATTCGAGAGCTCTCCCAATAAGTGAAAAGGGGAAAAGCTTCAATCTCACAAACTCTTGATTCACCCCATTAACCTTGATGGTATTGCAGTACTTCTCAAATTCGTTCAAATGAGCCAAAGGGCTCTCATGCTTGGCACCACTAAACTGCCTTCTCTCGATGAGGGTGATCATAGCTGGCCGGATCTCGAAATCATTGGCCTCAGTAGTGGGTGGAGCAATCCCACTTGAAGCTCTATACGCCCCAGGAGTTCCCAACTCCTTAAGGGGTCGTGGTGCTGGCCGATTAGGTTGGCGCGGTATGTCTTCCATTGGAACCTGTTGTGTGTTGTGTTCCTTTCCTTGAGAGTTTGATGACGTCAATCGAGATTTACGATTGCTCTTCAAAGTTCTTTCGATTTCTGGATCGAAGGGTATTAATTCTCTCTGTTTAGACCTGCGCATACACACTAATCAAACCAATTAAATAGCAGGGCTACAAGTGTAGCCAAAAGGGAAAAATCTTTTTGTGCTTTTTTTTTTATGATGAACTAGACTCAAGAAATCAAAAAGCAATTAACAAACACCGCTCCCCGGCAACGGCGCCATTTTGACGAGGGTTAAATCGGTCGCTACAATCTAACTCTCAATCAAACAATACTTATACGAACACCCTATAACCAAGTACAACGGCAAATAAAGGTTCGATCCACGAGGAACGAGAGTAATTGCAAATCAATCTTAAACCTAAGCTAGTTCGAAATCAATGGAAAATGGTGTTCTAAAATACTACTAATAAGATGGGATAAACCAGATAAACTAAGACACTAGGGAGAACGGGAATTCACCAAACCATCGGTAACTACGCAACAAGGAATCACAGAGACAAACGGGATATGCAAAGACTATATGTCTGATCAATATCATGTGATAGGAAGACAACGGGCAATACTAAGCTTGGATTTCTCATGCACCCTTAACATTACTCGATACATAATCAAACCACATTTAATAATGAAATACTCAATTCACAATCTCTTGTTCAAATCAAGGATATCATGCAATCAAATTCAAGATTCTAGGTTAGCTACTCCTATTATAATGAATTAACATGCAATCGCATATAATCAATTTAATCACAATCCGTTTATCAAAATCAATCCTCAAGTACATAGATTACCTAGGCCGGGTTTCATCCCGAAACCTTACCTAGGAGACTACCCACACATATTCATAATCAAAGCAATAATGAATTCCAAAAGCATAATAGATATAAACATGAATACTGATTAAGGAATAATAAAGCTTGATTAATAAACAAGAATGAATAATACCAATTGTATTGATGCGAATCAATGGAAAAGTTCAGAACTTTGATATCCGTCGTCAATGAATAATACAAATATTCTTCACAAATCTTGCTTCAAATCAATCCAAGAAAACTAAAATCGCTAGAATAATCTCTAAGAAAACTAATAAATATCTAAAACTAAGAACGTTCTCCAATAACTCTCTACAAAGGCTCTCAAAAACTATCTCTAAAAACTCTCTCTTAACCCTTACAATCGGGCTATATATATATGTTTTAAATCGGAAAGTAAATCGCAGGCTGCCCTTCGTGAATCGGCACGGCCGTGATGGAAGTGGCACGGCCGTGCAAGCATGGCAGTAGCTGATCCGCAATATCTTCAATTACGGCACGGCCGTGCTGAATTTGGCACGGTCGTGCTAATGCCTGGCACGGCCGTGCTGAATCTGGCACGACCGTGCTAATGCCTGGCACGGCTGTGCTGAATCTGGCACGGCCGTGCTGAATCTGGCACTGGCACAGGCATGGAAATTGGCTTGGCACGGCCGTGCTAATGCCTGGCACGGCCGTGCTAAAAGTGGCACGGCCGTGCAGCATAGGCAGGAAGGTTGCAGGCACTTTGGTCTTCTTAAAACAGTCACAACTTCTTATCCAGAGCTCCGTTTGAAGCGTGCAATATATCGTTGGAAAGCTCTTCAAGTCTACTTTCTAATTCAATTAAAATCACTCCATTATCATTTGTATACTGAACGTTGTGAGCATAATAGTGAACATGTGTCATATTTGTGAACTGTTCTGCCTTGCCTGCTACTTAACTTGCCTTTCAAGGCCTTGAGAACCGCAGCAAAGCCTTAGCTTGGTGGACTAGGATCGATAATAGCCTGATTACGCACCAATGGTTCGGGACTCGACATAACTTGGTCAACTATACCTGTTAACACACCAAAAACAGACCGAAACCCGTGAAGCACGTAATATGAAGGAAACGAGTGTAACAAGGCAATAAACGACCAAAACGGGCCTAAATACATCCAAAATCACCCATTTATATGCCTTAAAGCGCGCCCTAATGTGCGCTTGTCAATTCGCTCCAAACTATTATTTAACTAAATTGGTTTAAAATTAATGCACACATAATTCTAAAATATGGTGATCACTTGAATTAACAACAAGATTAAAAAGGAACCTAAACCGATTGTCCAAATTATCTTATTAGGTGTGATTTTCAATTACATATTCCCTTTAAACATGCAATATAGTGATCAAAATATATAATTGAACAACATTAATATTACAACCAAATTAATCACAATTCCAACAACATAAAATCGTTAGAAAAATAATAATAATAAAATGGGCATGATCCTTACTTTGAATCTGTTTGCTTGCAACTACAAAATAATAAACGAGTTAGTAACTTCAAGGAAATAATAAAACAATAACTAAATCAAATTAAATAAAATAAGGTTGATTTTGGGGCCAAACCCTCAAACGATTCTACCTTTCACGCCTTGGCTTAAAGACAGAACCTCGAGTAAAATATGGACTCCTTTGAGTGCTTGAAGAAGGAATTTTGAAGTGAAAAGGGTAGGCTAGTGTTTAGGTTAATAGCATAAAAGAGAGAAAATAAGAATAATAAAATTCTGGTTGCCCCGTACATCAGAAATGAGGGGGTATTTATAGGGAAATGTGATGAGGGAGCACACGGAACCCTAAAATAATAAAAACCCTAAAAAATTATCCCGTGACACGGTCAGACTGTACCGTGACACGGTTAGATAGTACCGTCAGACGGTACACTTTCCCGTGACACGGTCAGTTTTGGAGTGACTCGGGAAATTTTCTGAAAACGGAATGAAAAAAATGTTAAGGGTTTACGCGGAAAGGACACGGAACTTCCCGTGTCACGGCAGACCTCCCGTGTCACGGGTGGTCCCACCGTCAGACGGGAGGGTTCCCGTGACACGGTCAGGCTGTACCGTGACACGGTCAGTTCCAGTCCATTTTTCCGTCTAAATTCATTTTTAACCCTAATTTCTTTCGGCTCTTTAAGTGCCGGTTGATAATTTCGGGCTTTTTTCTGACTTTTATTATTCGGGCTAAAATAATAAAATAAAATAAAATAAAATAAAATGTTGGCCAAAAATAAATAAAATAATTAAATAAAAGGGTTTAGGTTTAAAATTAATTAACAAGCTTGGGCTAAAATTAAAACTATGCTTTTACCAAACACCAAGACTGATCCATAGACCTTTCAAAAATAAGAATTTAATAAAATACGATTTTTTAAGCACTCTCGGGATTAAATACTAAACCCGATCAATAGTGGCGGTGAAAGGTTATTTATCATCGGGTTTGGTTTTGGGGAGACATTTTTAGGTGTCTACAATATCCGAAAAAATCAAACCCATTTATGCTTAATTCACTTTGTTTATCGAATTCTATGCCTTGAAACCGCTAGATTATGTTTATATATCATGTTTAGAGTATTTTGAGACTTTTTTTTACTTAATTTGGTGAAGAAATGAGAAAATTGCCATTGTTGAACCCCTTGAGCTCGTGAGAACAATGTGACTTGTTCTTCGGTTTTTGCTAGCCATTTTTTGTCAAAATTTATCACAATATTTTTCATATTATTGCAAGAAACTATTTGACTGCTGAAAATTGCCATTTATGCTTGGATTGAAATTATACTCTGTTTTAGTACTACGTACTATGTTTTTTGCGAACATAGTATCATGCGGCTAGGAGAACCTTAGATACTTTAGAACCTTAATTTTCTGGTATTTTGCATAATATAGCATGGCTAAACGACAAGGTTTGGGTTCTCGTTCTCGTTCTAGGGAGGCTCATTGGGAGGACGATCCCGTAGGCACCTCTTCTTCTCTAGAGAGGTTTCCAGAGTGGGACGAGCACACTTTGTATTTCGCGCCTGAGTTCCACATTTCAGAGCGCGTTTGACGAGGGATTCTCAGCGAGCGAGTCCGTAGCCACGGTTCCGGCAACACGACCATCAGCTCTTTGTACGATACTTACTTCCGCGACCATAATGGTCTGCGCCTTCTGTGGGAGTCATGTGGCTTGAATCCTTTGCTGCGAGCCACTCATGCTACGTAGTCTTTCGGACATAGCCACTAAGTAGTCCGAGCTTTGGTGTAGTTATTTTGGGACACCACCAACACCTTTCAATTTCCTTGGGGTGAGATGACTGTTACCCCCACTGACTTTAGTCTCATCACGAGATTGGAGTTCACTTTGGTCCCGCTCCCTTCCGATGGCGAGATCATTGTCTTTTCTCCAGAGGTACTGGAGTTGTTCGGCCTTATCACCATTCGGGCTCGTGCTGATGCTGATCCGACGCAGATTAGTACTAGATGCATATGCCGGAGCACGCTTGCGGCGACATTTCAAGACCATGCGACCACCCCAGAGCAGCGGTTGCGCATTTTTGCTCTTATCTTGTTGTCAGGGACCTTTTCTCCTGACAGAGGTAGTCGAGTGCTATTCTACTACATGCCTGCTGTTCGCGACCTTCCTTCAGCCGGGTCGTATGATTGTGCCAGCTTGGCCTACACAAACTTCCTAGTCGGACTGCGACTTTTTAGTCGTCATAGCTCCTTCGAGGGAGACATCGCGCTTTCCAGCTTTTGGAGAGTCGTAGAGGTACACTTTACTTCTTACAAGGTTAGCTCTAGATCTGTTTTGGCATTTGTTGACATTTCTTTATTTTCGTAGATTTGGTTCTACGAGTAATTTCCATCTCTTGCGCCGGCGAGACCTTCACCTCGCGAGCTCCTCGTTGCTGCCAGTTGGGGAGGTCGTCACAGTGCGGATGTAACTTTTAGGCGCATTGGAGAGTTAATCCTCTCGGTAGGTTCTTCATATACTTGCCTTTTTATACCTTTAGTAGGATTTTATCTTATGAGTATGTATTTTGTAGGAGCCGACCATAGAGTTTCGGTTGTGGGCCGATTTTGATGTTTCTACGCTTGGTGCGCAATACACCACTTAGCGTCGCTACTTTCAGGGGTCGTATGACGATGTAGTGTATCTTGGCGAGAGAGTGGCTATTCAGCACTCCTCAGAGGCCTTTGTTGTTCCGCGCCTGCCCTCCTCAACAAGTATTTGATAAGGCGAGGTTAAGGAACTTGGCGAGTAAGGCGCCAGAGGGCACACCTTGGCGGACGCACGCTTGTCTGGAGCTATGCTACTCAGAGGCGCTGCTGCCGCTCTTGGCTCCACCACCTGTTTTTCCAGAGGGAGGAAAGGAGGTATTCTTTATCTTGTGCATTTATCTCTTGTATAGCCCCCAAGTAGATATTGATTACTCAGTTTACTTTGTAGGATGTCGCCAGGCGACAGCGCCAGCATGTGGCGACGACGCTATTTTCTCGCTCCAAATTCTTCCACTATCGAGCCAGAAATCTACCTTCTTGTTTCAACTAGTTTTCTAGTACTGTTTGCTTGGTTTTACTTCCTGATTGAGTTTTTTCCTTTTTTCTGAAACCCATATGTATTCTATATATGGCCATAACCCTCTGGGAATTCATTCTCCATCTACCCAATCGAACCCTCCTGGCAACGAAGGGTACATTCGAGATTGTTGAATTCACCAAACCATGGAAGCGAGTTTAACTCGCGGGGTCTCATCCACACGCGCCAACCCTTCCAAATTTAAGGCTTCCACGCGGTGCATCTGGACTCATAACCATGGACCCTCTTTGACTAACCCATATCCTGAACTTTAGAGAACTAGAGCCATGGTTAGGTTGCAAACTCATTGCATCATATCGTGACTATATGACTACTTGTGCATTATTTGTTGTGCATATATTATCTGTGTTTTTCCCTAACCGTTTGTGTGACTTTTGAATGAGTTAAATAAATTATTTAATGACTAAAGGACTTTTCTAATTTAATTAATTAATTAATAAATGATTAAATTCTAATAAATTGATCAAAGTTGACTTAGTACGACTTTTAGGCTTATCCCTTTAGAGCAAAATACTGGAAACAGTCCCAGGTCGATGTTCAATAATGGCGCAAAGATTTAGATTGTGGCGCCACACGTTAGTGATTGGCGCCAGGCGACGATCTCGTCGTCTGGCGCTGGCCCTTAGCGTTTGGTGACGGTACTTTTGTCTGACGACAACCTGTATTTTTGCTCGAGTCTTCACAACGAATCAGTCAAATCAGTTTGCTAAAACGGCTTAATCAGTTTATTAATGACAGTAATCATGTTCAATCCTTAATTGTGTCTAGGCACATAGTCACATGCTCTCACACAAGAGTCAAAGTATGTCACTCACATTCACTATTAACGCACACGCATAACATGTCACATTTTGACCATGTCTAGAGAGTCTCCTATGCGCGTATTCTTCAATCATTTTTTTAGGGGGGTAAGTCAGATATTAATCCTCCAATTAAACCATACTTGTTTAAACCTTACTTGGTCTTCAAAAATACACCCTATTTTTGCTTTTTTGTTTTTAAAATCAATAAAGTTAAAGTCAAATTCGAGTCAGGTAAATAAAACAAATAAATGGTTTAATTTACAGTGCTTGGTCAAGAAAAGAAGGGAGGTTAATCACAGACAATACTTTCGTTCAGATACTCCTTTTTGACAAACCCATTACTTGGAAAAGAAAAGTTAAGAAGATCATGGCGTCTCAAGAAGAAGTTAATGAACTCAAGAAAGATGTAGCCAACCTAACTGAATTAATGAAGAATATAACTCTTCAAGTTAATGACCCTGTAAGGCAACAACAAATGGAGCTCGTGCAAGAAAGCTTGAGTAAGATATCCAATGACTACAGGTTCTAGGGAATTAGCTCACAAGGGGTCTTGGTGGATAAGGAACATCTTCTACAGAAGTTCAATGCTATTGACATCCCTAAGTTGAAGGCAACAGATAATCCCTACTTCCACTTCAGGGCATTCGAGACAATAATGGACATTAAGGGGATAGATAAGATAATTTTCCTTATCATTTGAAACTGTTTGCCAACAATGGTTCTTTTCCCTTGACAAAGAGAAAACCTGTACTTGGGAAGCCATTGTAAATGCCTTTATTGATAGGTACAAGTGTAATATTCAAATTGAAACTGATCATAGGGAGCTTGAGATACTTAAACCAAAAGAGAATAAAGGGTTTACTTCTTTATTTAATAAGTGGAGGGAAACCTTTGCTAAGATGATTGAGGTACCTGCTGAAAAAGAATATGTGAGATTTTTCATAAAGAATATCCAGGAAAAATATTCTAAGCATCTCAAGTTTCAAAGCAACTTGAACACCTTTAAGGTCGTCTATGACATTGGAATTAATATTGAAGATGACCTTGCAAAGCAAAAGGCTGCTAACACTAAATCCAATAGTGGCTTGAAAGGAAAGAAGAACGATAATCCTTCTTCTTCCAATACTACCCATTCAAACAATGTTAGCACCTTTAATCTAAATGAAGTCCTTGCTATGAACAATTAGGGACAAAAGAAACCATTTAGGAGAAACTTTACTCCTATTGGTATGAGTTATGACACCGCATTTGAACGTCTTCATGCAAAGGGTCTTATAACTCCTATTGGACCATTTGGGGATCCACCAGTTGAAAAGAAAACGGCTAATTGGAACCCTAATGCACATTGCAAGTACCATCAAGGCATTGGCCATCTTACTAAGAATTGCTAGAAGCTAAAGGAAGCTATCCAAGACTTGATTGACAACAATAAACTCCCAGTGCCTCCTGCAAGTAAGAAGCCAAGCATCAATAGTGCACCACTTTCTGATTCCTTGTCCATCTCTGATGAGGAAAATTCTGTTGATCCCTCATCCTTGATCAAACCAGTCAAAGAAACTCATGGCCTTGAAGAAGAAGAAGTATTCTTCGATGCCATGAGTGAACCGTCCCCAATGCAACAACTGCCCACTAAGGAAGATATATTGCTCCTCGTATATTCGGTAGAGAAATTCATAGGCATGTGTAGAAAAATTCTTGAACGCACAGAACAAGAACAAAATAAACATGTCAACAAAGAGGTAACACTAACTACGAAGAAACCATTTTCTCTTCAAGTAGTTGAAACACCTAAAAAGAGCCATATGTCCTACACTCCAATTGGGACCACCTATGCGAACATGGTCAAAATGCTCTCTGAGAATGGCAAGATTAAACCTCTCGAACCGAGACCATTTGAATCACTAAAGAGGATAGATGGGTTATACTGTCCATATCACCAATCAGGGGGACATACAATAGAACACTGTTTTAAATTTAAGGATTTAATTCATAAGTTGATTAATGATAAAAAGATAGTCCAAATTCCACAAGTGAAAGATGCTACTATCAATGGAGTTTGGGACAGTGATGAGGATGTCTACCTCGAAGATATGGAAGAGACTCCACTCTCCACGATATATCCAGTAGACGACATTTGGGATGAAGAAGATTCACCCATAGATGTCCTCACAAGATCTGGGAGAATGCAACCTCCCATTACTGTGCAACAACCTATCCCTACTACGCAGCAAGACCCGTACCTATCATAGAAGACAACAATGTTGTCAAGCAATTAAAGAAGACTAAAGTTGACATGAATGTATGGAAACTCTTAGCTACATCCCATCAACATAGGTCAAGCAATTAAAGAAGACTAAAGTTGACAAAATAGGAATAGATTCTAAAACCACTCCTGAGGGGTTGGCTAACTTTCTCACGAGTAATCTTCCTATTCCTTTTAATTTGATTACCTTTTTGACAAGGACTTACCTGTAGAGGGTGATAACTGATAAGCATAAAAGCATTAAATCTCACGGTAATCTGCAAGAGAATGAATGTCCCAATGACTCTTGTAGATAATGGATCGGCAATTAATGTCTGTAAACTCCGAATTGCAAGGATGTTAGGGATAAAAGATGAAGACTTGTCTCCGTCTACACAGGGAATAAGAGCCTATGTCAACACTCGCTACCAAGCTCTTGGAACTATTACCATGAATGTAACAATAGGAGTCATAGAACATGCCACTACTTTTCAAGTAGTTGACATTAAAGCCTCTTTCAACTTATTGTTGGGACGCCCTTGGCTTCACGACCTAAAGGTCGTCCCTTCATCCCTTCTTCAACAAGTGAAGGCCATAGTTGGAGGAATCCTTGGCACAATTTATGCTTCACCAATGAGAATCAAGGCTATTGAAAATCCCATCATAAACATAGAGCATGATGAAGATGACGAGGACTTGTGGGGCTTTAACGAAGAGGTCTCCTTGATCGAGGAGGATGAAAGGACCCTTCTTCACTACGACCTCCACTCTAATATGACAGTAAATGTTATCCTTAAGAAACAAGGACAATTTCTTGGAATGACCCTCGGAAAGAAGAAAGGAATAGCATAACAAATGAGACTACCTGGCCTCCCTAAATTGGACACTTTTAGACTTGGTTTTGAACCAACTCCGAAAGATCTTAAGCGAGCCCAGGAAAAAGCAAATGCATGTAGGAATTCTCGTACCCAAAAGAAAGCAATCCCAATGGATCGTGATCCTCTTCCCTAAATGGGAAATTCATAAAAGAGTGATAGGATTATCCATGCTATGAATTCCCTGAACCCTTTGTCAAAAATGAGATAAGACAACCTGGGTTCAAAATATTTTTGGACTGTAAATTTCTAGTAAGATGATGTCCCAACTCCCATCCATAAAGAAAAAGCACCCCTATGCTTTGACTTTAATGTTATGGGAGTTCTCTTTTCGTATGAAAAGAATGAGCCAACGTATAACGAAGACAACTCTTTGCTCATTCAAAATGTACTACAGAGTGATGACTTTGATCCTTCCAAACTTATCACTCCAGCAGAGGGTCTAGTTCAAGGATGGCAAAAGACTGTGAAGGTGACTACTCAAAGTGGAAGAAAGATCTCCATAACAACCGGCCAAGGACCAATGTTCGAAGAGTCATCTAAATCAGAGTCTTACCCTATCGAGTCTTTTAAGTCTTTAGTCGTAGCACCCCCTCTTAGCTCTTCTTATTTAGCGTCTTCCCCTAGAATAGTTAATAATCAAGTCCCAACGGACATAGCTTTATTTGATGTAATGGTTTTTGAATTCAATAATATGACTTCTTTTGCTTACTCCTCGTATCATTCCTTAACTCAAGATGATGAGCATTGCTTAACTAACAACGAAAGTGACAAAGAAATATTTAAAGCAATGGAAACACTTGAATGTAAAACACCGGTAATTGAGGATACTGAAACGGTTGATATCTCAAAAGATCCAACCATTAAAACAGAATTTAAAATCGAACTAACACTTAATAAAGGTGAAAGAACCGATTTTATCAATCTATTAAAAGAATTTATTGATGTATTCGCTTGGTCATATGAAGATATGCCAGGCACCAATAGATAAATAGCTCAACACACAATTCCATTAATTCCAGGAATGAAATCTGTAAAACAAAAGTTACGTCGAATGAAACCCGACGTAGCTCTTAAAATAAAAGAAGAAGTACAAAAAAAAAATAACAACAGGTTTTATCAGGGTATCCAAATACCCCGAATGGGTTGCGAATCTAGTCCAGTTCCGAAGAAGGATGGAGAGGTACGAATGTGTGTCGACTATTGAGATCTAAATAAGGCAAGTCCAAAGGAAGACTTCCCTTTACCAAACATCGATATTGTAGTAGATAATACAGCAAACCATACACTTCTCTCATTCATGGACGGATACGCAGGGTACAATCAGATCCTCATGGCAGAAGAAGACATGGAGAAGACAACGTTCATAACACCTTGGGGCACTTATTGCTACACAATGATGCCATTCAGGTTGAAAAATGCGGGTGCCACTTACCAACGAGCATCAACTGCTTTACTCCATGACATGATGCACAAGGAAGTCGAAGTTTATGTAGATGACATGATTGTAAAATCAAAGGATCTACCAGGGCATTTGGTAGCTCTAAGAAAATCCTTTGAAAGATTAAGAAAATACAACATGAGGTTGAACCCATCAAAGTGTGCTTTTGGAGTCACCTCAGGGAAACTCTTGGGATACGTCATTAGCTGTAGGGGAATAGAGATAGACCCAACCAAGATCAAAGCAATCATGTCAATGCCACCGCCCTGAACCAAAAAGCAAATTTGGGGATTCATTAGCCGGTTGAAATACATAAGTAGGTTCATATCTAAATTGACAACGATATGTGAACCAATATTCAAAAAGCTTAAAAAGAATGTGCCAGTAATATGGGATGACGAGGGTCAAATAGCCTTTGAGAAGATCAAAGCCTATCTCGCTAATCTTCCTGTATTAGCACCAACACTCCCAGGATTCCCTCTTAGGTTGTACTTAACAGCCACCAAAGAGATAATAGGGGCTATGCTCACAAAATAAGTAGAAGGAAAGAAGAACACCATCTACTATCTAAGAAAAAATATGCTCGAGTATGAAATATGCTATACACCACTTGAGAAATTGTTCCTCGCATTGGTGTGGGCCATAACCGAGTTAAGACATTACATTCTCGTTCATACGATCTTCATAGTATCTCGAATGGACCCACTCAAGTATCTCTTCGAGAAATCTACACTAAATGGGCGAATATCGAGATGGATAGTGAACCCATCCCAATTAAATGTAAGGTTCATGCCCCAAAAGCCTATTAAAGGATCCGTGGTTTCAAATTTCTTATCGGATTTTCCAATAGAAGATTCCATGCCTATACACGAGAATGATTTTCTAGATGAAGACTTGATGGTCATAGAAGATGATATGTGGACTCTCTACTTTGATGGAGCCTTAAACCAAAAGGGATGTGGTGTAGGAGTACTATTGATATCACCTAAAGAAGAACATGTTCCAATCTCCATAAAGCTAGATTTCGACGTTACCAACAAGGCTGCAGAATACGAAGCATGCATGGTAGGCCTCGAAACAGTATTGGCGTTGGGAGTAAAGAAATTCCGAATTTTTGGGGATTCTTCGCTGATCATTAATCAAATTTGCAAAAGATGGAAAGTAAGGAGTGAAAGCTTGGCCCCTTACCAAACATACTTGGAAACTCTCACAAACCAATTGGAAAAGGTAGAATACACATATCTACCTAGAAAGGAAAATCAATTTGCTGATGCCTTGGCAAGACTAGCCTCAATGGTTAGGATTCTTACGGATATTGAGCAAATGCCCTTAACAACAAAAAAGAGGCATAAACCAGCTTATATCTAAGCAATAGAGGATGACAAAGCAACCCGGGAAGAAGAAAAAGAAGAGGAAGAGCCTTGGTATACAGACATCCTCCATTATGTCACAAAGGGAGAATATCCACCCATGATTACAAAAGAGAAAAACGAGCCTTAAGACTTTTGGCTTCCAAAAATGTACTCATTAATGACGAGTTACACAAAAGGGTACCTAAAGGTCGAACTCTTCTATTTGTAGGAAAAAAGGAAGCCCAAAGAGCTATGAGAATAGTCCACGAAGGGGTATGTGGAGCACACGTTAATGGCAAAATGCTAGTCCTAAAGATAATGCGCGAAGGGTATTATTGGACTACCATGAATAGGGACTGTCATCAATATGTCAAAAGATGCCCTAAATGCCAAATATATGCTAACTTGCAACATGTTACTCTGTCTCTCCTCTACACCTATACATCACCATGACCATTCTCAACATGGGGAATATATATTATTGGAAGAATTACTCCTCCAGGAACAGAAGGCCATGAATACATATTAGTAGCAATTGATTACTTCACTAAATGGGTTGAAGCAAAATCATATGCTAAACTCACTGCAAAATATGTGGCACTCTTTATCGAAAGAAACATCATTTGTCAATATGGAGTCCCACATGAAATGATAAGTGACAATGGAACTCACTTTCAAGTAGATTGTGAAGAATTGTTACAAAAGTATGGAATTAAACACCATCATTCTTCTCCATATAGACCTCAGGCCAATGGTGCAGTTGAGGTAGCTAATAAAAATTTAAAGACAATCATTGTGAAAATGACAGAAAATTACAAAGATTGGCCTGACAAACTCCACTTTGCTCCGTGGGTTATCGCACATCAATTCGGACGTCAACAGGGAATACACCATTTTCCTTAGTATACGGAATGGACGTCGTACAACCTGTAGAGCTAGAAATACCTTTTTTACACATCACGTTAGAAAGTAAACACGATGAAGTAGAATGTACTAGAGCGAGGTATGAAGAGCTAATTCTACTTGATGAAAAACGACTAGAGGCTCTAAATCATACTCAATGTTATCAAAATCATATGGCTAGACACTTCAACAAGAAATTCAAGATAAGAAATATCAAAGTAGGAGATTTATTCTTAAAAGCATTAAGGAAAAATGTTATAGACCCAAGAGGCAAGTTTAGACCCAATTGGTCTGCGCCATATATTGTCAAAACTATCCTATTAGGAGGAGCTACAAAACTGACTGATATGGATGGCAATGAGTTCTCAAACATGACAAACCTTGACCAACTTAAGAAGTACTACCCATAATTACTTGAGTAGGACACTCAAGAGAGCTACGTTTGGCTGGATTCCTTAGGAAAGGATACATAGGCAACCCTTATAGGGTGCGGCCACTTTAATTTTTATAAACCTCGCATTTATTCACAATTCTCTAATGTATTCACAATTTTCTAATTTATTAATAAATAAGTAGCAAGATCACTAATTCTCTAATTTATTCACAATTCTCTAATTTATTCACAGTTCTCTAAATTATTCACAATTCTCTAGTGTATTGACAATTCTCTAATTTATTCAAAACTAAGTACCAAGGTCACTAATTCTCTAATTTATTCATAATTCTCTAATTTATTCACAACTATATAGCAAGATCACTAATTCTCTAATTTATTCACAATTTTCTAAAGTATTCACAATTCTCTAATTTATTCACAATTCTCTAATTTATTCACAACTAAGTAGCAAGGTCACTAGTTCTCTAATATATTCAGAATTACCCATTAAAACAACCTTAAATTACACATTAAAACATACCAAAATTCAACTAATTAAGTAACACTTTTACTAATCTCTAATGTATTCAAATTAATCATTAAATCAACCTAAAATTACCCATTAAAACATACAAAATTTCAACTAAGGAACAAGGTTACTATCTAATCTATAACGTATTAAAAATTTCCCAATAAAACAAGAAAAAATTAAGAAAAATTAGGGTAAAATTATATTCAAACCTTAACTTTAATTTGCTTAACAATTGTTTAAAATGCAATTGAAAATAATATAAGTACATATTTCAAAATAATTGTTCAATTTTCAACAAAAAAAATAAAAACTTACCCTAATTTAAGCTAGTTGGAGGTGGAAGCTAAGAAGAGGAGAGATTGAGGACGACCCTCGGTGGTGGAGGAACCAGCGGCGGTGGCACAGCGTTGGAGTGGTGGCGACAGCTGCGTAGTGGTGGAGGCGGCTATGGTGGAGTGGTTTTCGGACCTCAGAAAATGAAAGAGAAAGAAAAGGGAAAGAGAAGGACATGGGAGAAAGAGAAGGCGGTTGTGGTGGAAGGTTTTTGACCCTCCGCCGGCGACGGTGGCAGCTGTGGTGGAGGGAAAAAGGGGAGAATGCAGCTGAGGGTTTTCGCGAATGCAATAGTGCGTGAAAACTTGAAAATGAAAATGAAAGAGAAAGAGAAGGAAGAAAGGAAGGGGAAGGATAAACGCGAGGTTTTTTTTTTAAAAAAAAAGCCACCGGTTCATTGGCAATGGTTCAAAACGGTGGCCTACATATTTTTGCCACTGGTTTGAATTGAACCGGTGCCATTATGCTCCCCCGATTTGAACTTTCCCATTTTTAGCCTTTTTTGCCACCAGTTTGGACTGAACCGGTGGCAATATAGGGGTGCCTTTTTCATTTTTTCTACTAGTGAATTAGTGCAAAAATCTGCAAACGCATCCCAGAAAAGTTGTCTTGATGACAGATGTCAGTGTCGACCGACGAACAGTGTCGCCTGGCGACGAGGACTTCGCCAACTGACGAAGACCAACATCTGGTGACAGACTTAAATTTCGACGTAAATATTTCCGCATTAAGTTGGGCGAATTTCGGTGTATTTCAGAAAATTTTGACTTTCGTACTCGAATATTTTCAGAAAAATAATTAAGTGTTTTTATTGCTTTAATAATGGAGATTATAATGTAAACGTTGATTTAATTAAAAAGCTGAAAATTGCATTAATAAAATAAAGTAAAATTACATTACTGATGGAATTTAAATAAAAGCTTAAAAAAATAAATTAACTTGAAATTTAAATTTTCCTAATAAGTTGAAAGTAAAGAAATGATCTAATCTTTCTTTTCTTTCTTTGCTCTCTTCAAATTCTTGTCAGCTTCTTCTTCCTCATCCATTACTTTTGCTAGCAAGCATCCTTTAGAGGATCTGCATTCAATTTTGGCGTAAATAGTTTCTCCCTTAGCCAAAACACCATGTTTCATCTCAACCCATATCTTCTTTTCTGTATAGTCAACTTTCCTTTTCTCTTTGCCTTTAGTAGTGTCTTTCTTTCTAGGCATCATAGGGGTTTTAAATTCAAATTTTTCTCCTAAGCATTCCTTAACAGGAGCTATCTTGTCTCCTAGACGATTTTTCACATTAGTTTTATTTTGATCTCTCTTGTCCTTTTTAGGCCTATCAAGTAGCCAATGCTTCACATCCTTGGATAAAGAAGGAGGAACCTTTTGGGTAACAATTTCCCATAAAGGCCTAGCACTCCAATAAGCATCAAACCTCTCCACTTCTTGTGAAATAAGAAATTCATAAGGACAACGAAGATCTCTAGAAGGAATGGTTTGAGCAAGGCTGCACTGCCTTTTTACCCTGCAGGGGTAATAAAAAGTCAACTTGGATAGGCTTGGAGAACGGCAGAAGGGTTGCTTGTTGACACCAACCATTATCTCAATTTTCCACCATGGGATGATCCATTTTATAGCAAAATTATAAGAGGCGAATATTTTGCTCCACTCCCGGCGACCCATCTTTATGGAAAAATGCTTCTTTCGCCTCACACAACAGTTTGGTGTATATTTTTCAATGTTGTCAGGAAGACTAATTACTTCTAGCCTCTCCACTAGCCACATCTACAAAAATTCAATGCAAATAATTTGTATTACTATACAAAAATATATATTTTTGATTTCTGTAATTAAAAATATATTTTTCTACCTGTAATAAGATTGGAGAGCCTCGAAAAGGTGCTTTTGGATTTTTCTTTGATTCATCCAAACTAAGCATAGTTTCTCCAATAATTAATGGCATTGGATTCCTCCTTGATTCAATTTGTTCCATCACTGACACTAAAATTGCTTGACCCTCACGATTATTTCCACTAGTGAGGAGATATTGGCTAAACATGCAAAAGAGAAAAGCTCTCCTTCTATTAACATTAAAAGACTCAGACCAAGTGATGAATACCTTTCATGTCATTTGATAATCGAACGAAGTGAAAGTGTGAAAAGTCTAGTGATGAGGATGTTTTTATTAAAATATTTCTCTTTCTGATTTTAAAAATATTTCTTTTCTTACTCTACTTTATGAAAAATAGTCAGTCCAATTTGGTTTGGTTCATGATAAGGGTCCAATAATAGTGTAGTTTGATTGGACTCAAAAAGAGCTTTTCAATGATATATTATAAGCCCAATTCCGTTGAATTATGAGGAAGTTATGGATTAAATTAAATTAGGCCCAATGATTTTACATGTGCCCCAATGATCTAGAGGAGGGCCTATTAATTATTATTATTCCTAAAGTGATTAGGATTGATTTTAATCTTCTAGGAATGTCTAGAAGGTTCTCTTTAATTCTAATGATGTTAGGATTGATAATTATATTTTAAAAGATGTTTTATTTGGTTAAAATATGTTAAATTTGATTTTAATACTGCTTGGATGCAGAATTACCTGCAATCGGTTTGAAAGGTAATTACGCGTGTAAAAGTGCGTTGACTTTTAAACCAGCGCGAGACGACAGAGTCGTCGGTAGGCACTGACTTTCGTCGCCTAGTGCTGACCTTCATCGTCTGGAGACAAGGTTGTCGTCTGGCGCTGACTCTTGTCGTTTGCGACGGGAGGTATTTTATTCTGAATATGATTTTCTTTGATCCCGTGCTATTTTCTTATAAATAGGAGTCGTATCTCCCTGTTTTCAAATCATCAACACCCAGAAATCTCTCTCTCTCCAAAACTAGAAGCTTTCTCTCTCTATTCTTTTTCTAAACCTTCGCTTTTACAAAATTCCTCACTCTTTAGTTCTAGACACACCTAGCCAAGTTCAAAGTTGCATTTGCCCTAGACGTGAAAGGTTTGATATTTTTGAGGGTTTGGTCCCAAATCTCTTTTTTAATTATTTAATTTAATTGTTTTGTTTATTCTTTTCCTTGAAGTTATTAATGTGTGTATTTTGTTATTAGAAAGAGGTACGAGGCATCGTAGTAAGTAATTTAATTTCTTTATTGATCTTTTGATATAGAAATCATGCTTAGATTATTTAATTGATTACTAGTATCATATTTAGGGTTAATTAATATTTCTAATATTAAGTATGATTATTGGGATGCTTCCTATTTATTTCCTAATATCATGTTAGTATCATGTTAGGGCTAAAGCTTTGATTTTTAATGTTTAGTGACATGCTAGGGTTTTGTTATTAATCTTGTTATTATCATGCCTAGGATCTTGCTAATAATATTATGCTTTAACATGATTATGATATTTATGCTTTATTATTATAATGATTATTATGTTGCTAGATATTTATTATTATATATTGCTTGATCACACCCTCTCTTGCAGGATTAAAGTGAATTTATACTTGTAATCACGCTTAATAAGATAATTAATAATCTTGTTTAGGGTTAATATAATTATAATTCAAGTGATCGCCAATAATATTTTAGTTTGTGCATTAATATTTGCAGGGAATAATTTCAAGCGTTAACCCCCTAGCTTGAACCCCACTGTGATCATACACTAAAGTACGGTGGCGTCCAAAAGGGAAGAAGATAGAGCAAAAGAGTCGCCAACAAGTTTTAGGAACTTGTAAACCGTTCACAGGGTGAAGGTTACACCCCTTAACGATCCAAGAGATCGTCAACTCCATAAGTTCTTGAACCAAATAAGGGTTCGGGGATGAAGGTACAAATCCAACCTAAAAGAGATTGAACCTGCCCTAACAATAGGCCTCTACTTTATTACGATCGTATTCATGTGCGCTTTTTGACTAACATGCAATCAATAGGATTCACCCTAAACCTTTTTATCTATGTTGGTTGAATTTAATGCACAAATAAACTATTACTGGCGATCACTTGAATTAAAATCAAATTAACCCTAACAAGATTATTAATTATCTTATTAAGCGTGATTACAAGTACAAATTCCCTTTAAACATGCATAAAAGGTGTGATCAAGCAATAAAAATAAATATCAAGCAACACAATAATAATCAATAAATAATTATAACAATAATTATAATAACAATTATAATAATCATAATCATAATAATCATGTTAAAGCATAATAATAATAGCAAGATCCTAGGCATGATACTAACAAGATTAATAACAAACCCTAGCATGTCACTAAGAAATAAAAATCAAATCTTTAACTCTAACATGATACTAACAATCATAAATATTAGGAAGAACATAGGAAGCATCATACTTTTAATCATACTTGATATTAAAGTTACCCTAGACATGATACTAAGAATCAAAATAACAATCTAAGCATGAACTCTATATCATAACATCAATAAAAACCATTAAAATACTTACTTTGATGCCTCGTACCTCTTTCTAATAACAAAATACACAAGTAAGTAACTTCAAGGAAAATAATAAACAACAATTAAATTAAATAATAATTGAAAGAGAGATTTGGGACCAAACCCTCAGAAATTAAACCTTTCACGTCTAGGGCGAAGGCAACTTTGAATATGGCTAAGTGTATCTAGATCTAATGAATGCGAAATTTTGTATGTAAAAGCTAGTTTAGAAAAAGAGAGAAAGAGAGAGAGAGAGAGAGAGAGAGAGAGAGAGAGAGAGAGAGAGAGAGAGAGAGAGAGAGATGGTGAATGATTAAAGAGAATGAGAATGAAAACTGGTTGTAGGTGAATGAAAACGGAGTTTTTAATACGTTATTTATAGAGAAAATCAGCCAAAAAGATAAAATTATTAAAATAGAGCGTTGACGCAAAAAAAAACCGAACCAGCGCCAACGCTGGCTGTTGGCGCCAGGCGCTACAGTTGGCGTTTGGCGCTGATCTGGAAAATTACGCGTTTTCCTAAAATCAGATAAAATGACCGTACAGGAGGATAAAATCGTATTTTTCCTCAAAAATGCTCTTTGATTTTAATTAAAACTCTAAAAAGTCAACAAAAGTCCATTTATCAACGCTAATTGAATTAGGAATGAAAAGAACCTTCAAGAAGAATCTAGAAGACTAAAACCATTCTTAATTGCATTAGGAATGATAAATCATATTAGGCCCTCCCCTAGATCATTGGGCCGCATATAAGGCTCAAACCGGACCCAGTTTAGTAAATTGGCCATAACTTCCTCAATATTCATCGGAATTGGGGTTATAATATATCGTTGGAAAGCTCTTGTCAAGCCCCATCCAACTACACTACTATTGGACCCATATCATGGACCAAAAAACTGGATTGGCTGTTTTCTTAAAATAAGTTTTCAAAAACAGAGAGAAGAGAAGGAGAAAATTAAAACTATCCGCAACACTAAACTTTCCACACTTTTGCTTCATTCGATTATGATTCGACGCGAAAGGTACTCATCACTGGGTTTGGTTTTGAGGAGACACAAATGGGTGTCTACAGAAGCCCCAACTTTGACTGAGTTTGGAGAAACGCAAATTTTGAAAACAAAAGTCAAAGTATCGATAGGGACGAAGAATGATTCAGAACGTTCCGCGATCCTAAACCACTCTTGAAACGCCGATACCTGCAAACTAGCGTTAGTTAAACTGATAAAAGTGTTAAGAAACACGTATCTTGCATCGTCGAGCACACGTCTCTGAAAGTAACCGATTGTTTCGATGACCTCCTGCAAGCTAGAGAATGCCATCCTGCTTGAAAACCGCTACGCCTGTAACTGCTTCCAATATAGAAGACTGCTTCGCCTGAAACGATCCTCCTCCGCTATGATAATATTCCACGTCCAAGGGAATACCATCGAAGATTGTTTCACTTGAAACAATCCTCTTCCGCTATGATAATATTCCACGTCCAAGGGAATACTATCGAAGATTATTTCACTTGAAACAATCCTCATCCGCATTGATAATATTCCATGTCCAAGGGAATACTATCGAAGATTGATTCTCTTGAAACAATCCTCAGTTGTTTGTGACAACTCTCCACATACTAGGGAACGCCACCTTGTTGTTTCGATGTTCACTCGTCTCTGAACAAAGAGCTTCTTTTTGATATGTTCACGCGCCTCTGAACAATAGAGCTTCTTTTTGATATGTTCACGCGCCTCTGAACAATAGAGCTTCTTTTTGATATGTTCACGCGCCTCTGAACAATAGAGCTTCTTTTTGATATGATATTCTAAATGATGTGTCCACGCGTCTTTGAACAAAGAGCTTGATAATAGGATGCCCACGCGTTTCTGAGCAAAAGAGCTTGTAGGAAATCTTCACGCGTCTCTAAACAAAAGAGCTTGAAAAGGATTGTCTACGCGTCTTTGAACAAAAGAGCTTGAAAAGGATTGTCTACGCGTCTCTGAACAAAAGAGCTTGATTGATATGCCCACGCGTCTCTGGACAATAGAGCTTGAATGAAATGTCCACGCTTCTCTAAACAAAAGAGCTTTGATGATATGCCCACGCATCTCTGGAGCAAAGAGCTTTGATTAAATGTTCACGCGTCTCTGAACTAAAGAGCTTTGATGGAGATGTTCACGCGTCTCTGAACAAAAGAGCTTTGATGATATGCCCACGCGTCTCTGAAGCAAAGAGCTTTGATGGAGATGTTCACGCGTCTCTGAATAATAGAGCTTCGGTACTTGAACGTTTGTTGCGATAATATTCTGAAGAAGAATTTCCGAAGACCAACGTTTGTCGATCTCTAAAGCTCGCTTGAACTTTGCTTCCGCTAAAACCATTATGTCGGTGTCTCCATGATAAGCCAACGCTTAGGCGCTTTAAGCTAAGTGAGACGATATTTCATCAGGTCGACCACTTATTGTGATTGTAATCAAACTGACTACTTAATCAAGTCAAATTGCTTATAGGGGCTAACTGGCGTACCAAGGAACCCAAAATTGCCGTATGAGGTCGAAATCACCTTTCTGAGAGGCTTCGAGCTCTGTCGTTGCTGATATATCTCTGGCACCAGGAATTGGAGTAGGGTCTTCCCTATTCTGCTGCACCTGTATTTATTTTTTACTATAGAACTTAGCCAATTTCTTTAAATATCTTAGGGTTGACCTAAGGTTTAATGTAACTTGACTCATTGACTTGACACAACTCAAGGTATAAACTTGACTCGCTGTGATTGACTCGAGGTTGACTCGACTCAAACTGTTTGACACATGTGTTAGACTCAAATCAAAGTGATATGACACGACATTACTCAATGTGTACATGACTCGTGTATGCATTGTAATGTGATCGTGCGACTCGAAAATGCAAAAAAGTAAAAAATTTCCGTCATTTTTGTGGAGGGTACCGACTTTCTCCCAAAAAAGAAAGACGCAAAAAAGAATCGAAGTTTTGAAGATGCATGTTGAATGAGCTTAGTTAAATGTTGTTTGATAATATCTCTCATGGTGCAAGGATTAATCCATCCTAGGCTATCTCAATGGTTGACTCAATGATGAAATTATTTGGGTAACTTAGGCACGGAGGCTAAGCACTTCATACTTCGTGATGCAATGACAATTATGAGTGATGAGTGGTGTTGATATGACAATGCATACTTCAACGTGTGTTAAGATTTCATGAAAAAGGGTTCCTAAGGGAAGTATATTTGGTCATATATTTGTGTAGTGTGTGATAGTGACACTAAAGTTAGGCCGCAAAGGCTAAGTGTGTGGAGAAAAGATGTTAAAGAGTCAAACGGTGGTAACTCTTAGGCTAAGTAAGCTAATGACGTAAGGATCAATCCCCCAAGTCTAGCTCTAAATGAATAGGGATGAGCATAGGAGATCCCTTGATATGATCATGGTGTAAGTGTGAATGCATTTTTATTACGGCCGCACCTCGATGTGAGGTTGCCTACGTATCCGTTAGGAATCCGGCCGAACGTAGCTCTAGCCGAACCTCGCAAAATGTGTGTATACCTCAAAAAGGTCTTTTTAAGGGTTGTAATGTGGTTAGGCTAAAGGTTTTAAGAAGAAGGGGATAAAGGCTCAAGACCCTAGATAAGCCCCCAAGGTGTGCAACCTTGCTTTTGAATCTTTATTTGTATTTTCATGCTTGAGGTTTTACCCTTTTTTTAGCTCTTTTTGCTTTAGCATTTATTTTAATAAGTGTGGGCAATCTCGATCATGCGGTCTATCACTCACTTGGCATTCATGTTTCTTAGGCACGGTACCGAGCACTCGATAAGAGACGCAATCTGAGCATGTTTTATCAAAGATATTTTCATATCAAAGACATTGGAACACTTGCCCTTTTATAAACTTTTATTTATTTATTTTTTGCTTATTTTTTTTCTTTTGAAATCACTCAAGCCTTTTTTATAATTGCATAAGTTACACACCATCCCATCCCAAGGTTAGGTAGATGTAGGTAAAAAAAGAAAGGTTTATCGTTAGACGAGGCTCAAAGTGGTTTGTGAAGAAAGGATTGCATATTAGAAAGGTGAAAGGTAATATGATGTGGCTACAAGGGGTGCCTTAAATCATTGGTATACCTTGTACTTAGTTCGACATGGTTTTTTTTTTTTTTTTTTTTATGCAATATAATGAAATGATTATATATAAGGAAATAAATGCTCATTTTTATTAAAATAAAATATATAATGATCCTACAAAGTAAATCTAAGGAGAATAAAAAGGTGCCTATGCTAGACTTATTGGAGAAATGGTAAATAAAAAAGAAATAGAAAAAAGAGGTCACGAAATCTTGTTGTTGAAGCTCGCCCTATGTCTTGTGTTGTTTCTTTTATCATCACTCGCTCTTCTTGTTAACTGGAGGCATGGGAAGCTTGTTATTATCAATCAAATATTGGATATCCTCCTTTAGCTTCCAACATCTCTCAGTAGCATGACCCCTACCTTGATGGTACTTGCAGTGTTTGTTTGGATTCCAACTAGGCACTCTCTTCCCAGGCGGGGGATTTGAAGAGGTCCAATAGGAGTAATGATTCCCTTGGCATGGATTCGATCGAAAGCATCATCGTAGCTAATTCCAATAGGGGTAAATTCCCTTTTCGGTTGCTTTCGATTACCCATGGCTAGGATCTCACTAAGGTTGAAAGTACAAATACTATTACTATAGTAGGTGTTTTTGGAAGAAGAAGGATAGTCGTTCTTTTTCCCTTTACAGCCACTGTTACTATTGTCACTAATCTTGGCCTTCTTATCGCGCGAAGGAACATGAAGGAGATTTGAATCAATGAAGTCTTGAACATGATCCTTGAGGGCGAGGCACTTTTCAGTAGTGTGACTGGGACCTCTATGGTATCACAATAGGAATTTAGAACCCAATTGGGAAAACGTTTTTCAGGTGGAGGGTCTTGACCTTGATCGTAAAGACAGCCAAAAGCTTCATTGTAAGTCATTCCTATTGGTGTGTATTCTTCAATGGTTCGTTTTGCCTGTGGCTTAGGAGCATTGAGTTCTTCATTAAAGCCTTGGCGAGAATTTTGTTCGATGGCTATTACCCGATTTGCTAATCCTTCTACCACATTCAAGAGCATGGCAATGACATCTTGCAGTTTTCGAACATCCTCTTTTAGACTTGACGAGTCTTCCCTGGTATTATCTAAGAAAAGACTTTCATCCTGCCCAATTATGGCCACCTCATCGAGAGAGGTTATATAAGTTGTCTCGATCATGGGCTCTCCTATAGGTATGATAAGAAGTGATGGATCGAAGGATGTTTGATCTTCTTCGATGTCTAGAATCACAGAAGTTTCATTGTTATCGATCAGATCTTGAATAGCTTCGTTGAGTTTCCAACACTCCTCGGTGTCGTGACCCTTTCCTTGGTGATATTTGCAGTGCTTACTAGGGTCCCACTTTGATGGGCCCTATGGGCATGACTAGTCCTTTATGATGTAGATTCTCGAAATCCATTTCATAACTCATACCAAGTGGAGTGAACACTCTTTTTGATCTTTGGATTCGTGGTTTAGAGGCGTTCGTGGCATGTACTTCACTAATGGAGAGGAAGAAGAAGGATGGTCGTTCTTCTTTCCTCTCGCACTATTATCTTTCAGAAGGTCATCTTCAATATCAATGATTATATTATAGACAGCCTTGAAAGTATTCAAATTGTGTTGGTATTTTAAGTTTTTTGAATACTTCCCTTGGAGATTCTTGATAAACATCCTCACAGATTCTTTTTCGGTAGGAGCCTTGACCATATTAGCGGAAGTTTCCCTCCATTTATTGAAGAAAGACGTCAACCCTTCGTTTTCTTTTTGTTTTAACATCTCAAGTTGTCTGTGGTCGGTTTCGTCTTGGATGTTGCACTTATATCTATCTATGAAAGCGTTTGTTATCGACTCCCAAGAAGAGGTTTTTTCTTTCTCGAGAGAAAAGAACCATTGTTGACAAACGGTTTCGAGAGATAGTGGGAACAGAGAGGGGAAAACCTTCTTATCGATACCCTTAATGTTCATTATGGTTTAGAAAGCTGTTAGATGAAAGTAAGGGTTATTTGTTGCCTTGAATTTAGGAAAGTCAGTGGCGTTGAACTTATGTGGAAGAAGTTCCTTGTCCAGCGAGACCCCTTGTGAACTCATGCCCTGAAATTTGTAGTCACTAGATAGCTTGCTTAAACTCTCTTGCATGAGGTTCATCTGTTGTTGCTTCACGGGATCATCGATCTTGAGTGTAAGGAGCTTCAGTGTCTTAGTCACGGTAACCAATTGGTTCCTAAGCTCATTCACTTCTTCTTGACTTGCCATTATCTTTTCAGCCTCCCTCTTTTGACGAATTGGTTTATCAAAAATTAAGACTTGAATAAAGAGGTTATCCTTGATTAATCGCCCTTCTCTCCTCGACCAAGTAATGTGGAAAAGGAATTTGGGGATATTCATTGTTAATTATCTGACTGAAACTCTATTCAACATGCAATGGATGGAGGAGGTAAATAAAGATTGGAATAGAATGTGAAGAAAAATGACGTAGATGGAGGGATATGAAGAATTAGGAATAGAATGTACCCCCCAACTCAAATGACGGAAAGACCGACTCATGCATGGACCTAAGACATGGTCATGGTGACATATACTCAAAGTGTGTGCTAAGACTAGTGAGTGTAGGTGATATGTTAAGACTCGTGTCATGACCATGCGGCTAGACTATGTGACTAGACTCAATTAATGACTTAACAAGGTATTATTGACAGCGAAATTTAACCGACTTAATTTAGCAAAATGGTTAATTAGACACTAGGTGATGACTCGATCAATAATCCGAACTGTCGGCAAAACGACAGGACTGGCGTCGCACTGTGTAGTGTAACGCCAGACGACAGAGCTGTCGCTAGGCGCCACACTCCACAGAGTGGCGCTACAGCTCATCTTTTGGCGCCAATGCTGGAGCTTCAATCTGAGACTGTTTTCGGTGATATTAATCAACAAGGGCATGCCTAAAGTCGTACTAGGTCAATTCTGATTAAAATAATAGACTTTATTTACTCAAATTAATTAATTAATTAATTAGGCAAAGTTATTTTAGTCATTAATTTATTTAATCTCAACACAAGTCAAACAAACGGTTAAGAAAACATAGCATATGCGCAACAAATAATGCATAATTAGTCAAGTAGGCACAATATGATGCAATGAGTTTGCAACCTAACCATAGCTCTAATTCTCTAAAGTTCGGGATATGGTTTAGTCAATAGAGGGTCCATGGTTAATTGTCCGGATGCACCACGCGGAAGCCTTACCGTGAAGGGTTGGCGCGAGTGGATGGGACACCGCGAGTTTTAGAAAAACTCGCTTCCATGGTTTGGTGAATTCAACATTCTCGGATGTACCCTTTGTTGCTCAGAGCGTTCAATCAGGTGGATGGAGCATGAATTCCTAGAGGGTTTAAAAAAGTGAGAAAAAAATTCAATCAGGAAGTAGGATCGAGCAAACAATACGAAAAACTGGTCGAAATTAGAACGCATATTTCTGGCTTGGTATTGGAGGAATTTGGCGCCAGCAAACAGAGACTGGCGCCACGTTTTAGCTGTAGCGCTTGGCGCCAATGCTGGCGTCTGGCGCTACAGTTAAAATCCTGGCGCCAATGCTCTGGCCCCTGGCGCTGATTCCTACATGCCTCAGCAGCTTTTTGTGCTTGATAAAATTTTTCAGTTTCGCGCAGTGTTATTTCGGTCCTAGTTGTGAAAGATATTTCTCAAATTTCCAACGTGTAAAATCCTATGTTTTAACTCATTACGGATGGTCTTTCCAATGAGATCTTTTTTATGCATATGACAATAATGTTAATCAAAATTACGCACATGAAATAATTAGAATGTTTCGAGTCTCATCCACTCATTCTAAATCATTGCCGAAACAAATTCAGGAATTAAAATAGAAATCGTCCCTAGTGGAGTCGCCAAAAACTGTAGGGAATAATTTCAAGCATTAACCCCTAGCTTGAACCCCAATGTGATCATAAACTAAAGTACGGTGGTGTCCAAAAGGGAAGAAGATAGAGCAAAAGAGTCGCCAACAAGTTTTAGGAACTTGTAAACCGTTCACAGGGTGAAGGTTACACCACTTAACGATCCAAGAGATCGTCAACTCCATAAGGTCTTGAACCAAATAAGGGTTCGGGGATGAAGGTACAAATCCAACCTAAAAGAGATTGAACCTGCCCTAATAATAGGCCTCTACTTTATTCATATCGTATTCATGTGCGCTTTTTGACTAACATGCAATCAAGAGGATTAACCCTAAACCTTTTTATCTATGTTGGTTGAATTTAATGCACAAATAAACTATTATTGGCGATCTCTTGAATTATAATCAAATTAACCCTAACAAGATTATTAATTATCTTATTAAGCGTGATTACAAGTACAAATTCCCTTTAAACATGCATAAAAGGTGTGATCAAGCAATAAAAATAAATATCAAGCAACATAATAATAATCAATAAATAATTATTACAATAATTATAATAACAATTATAATAATCATAATCATAATAATCATGTTAAAGCATAATAATAATAGCAAGATCCTAGGCGTGATACTAACAAGATTAATAACAAACCCTAGTATGTCACTAAGCAATAAAAATCAAATCTTTAACCCTAACATGATACTAACAATCATAAATATTAGGAAGAACATAGGAAGCATCATATTTTTAATCATAATTGATATTAAAGTTACCCTAGACATGATATTAGGAATCAAAATAACAATCTAAGCATGAACTCTATATCATAATATCAATAAAAACCATTAAAGTACTTACTTTGATGCCTTGTACCTTTTTCTAATAACAAAATACACACGTTAGTAACTTCAAGGAAAATAATAAACAACAATTAAATTGAATAATAATTGAAAGAGAAATTTGGGACCAAACCCTCAGAAATTAAACCTTCCACGTCTAGGGCGAAGGCAACTTCGAATATGGCTAAGTGTATCTAGATATTATGAATGCGGAATTTTGTATGTAAAAGCTAGTTTAGAAAGAGAGAGAGAGAGAGAGATGGTGAATGATTAAAGAGAATGAGAATGAAAACTGGTTGTAGGTGAATGAAAACATAGTTTTGAATACGTTATTTATAGAGAAAATCAGCCAAAAAGATAAAATTATTAAAACAGAGCATTGGCGCACAAAAAACCAAACCAGCGCCAACGCTGGCTGTTGGCGCCAGGCGCTACAGTTGGCGTTTGGCGCTGATCTGGAAAATTACGCGTTTTCCTAAAATCAGATAAAATGACCGTACAGGAGGATAAAATCGTATTTTTCCTCAAAAATGCTCTTTGATTTTAATTAAAACTCTAAAAAGTCAACAAAAGTCAATTTATCAATGCTAATTGAATTAGGAATGAAAAGAACCTTCAAGTAGAATCTAGAAGACTAAAACCATTCCTAATTGCATTAGGAATGATAAATCATATTAGGCCCTCCCCTAGATTATTGGGTCGTATATAAGGCTCAAACTAGGCCCAGTTTAGTAAATTGGCCATAACTTCCTCAATAGTCATCGGAATTGGGCTTATAATGTATCGTTGGAAAGCTCTTGTCAAGCCCCATCCCACTACACTACTATTGGACCCATATCATGGACAAACCAAACTGGATTGGCTGTTTTCTTAAAATAAGTTTTCAAAAACAGATAGAAGAGAAAAGAACTTAAAACTATCCCCAACACTAAACTTTCCACACATTCACTTCATTCGATTATGATTTGATGTGAAAGGTACTCATCATTGGGTTTGGTTTTGGGGAGACACAAATGGGTGTCTACAATATTCAACCAACATAGATAAACAGGTTTAGGGTTAATCTATTGATTGTATGTTAGTCAGAAAGAGAGCATGAATACGAGAAGAATAAAGTAGAGGCCTATTTTTTAGGGCAAGTTTAACCTCTTTTAGGTTGGATTTATACTTTCATCCTCGAACTTCCAGTCATGGTTCCAGACCTATTAGAGTTAACGATCTTTTGGATCGTTAAGGGGTGTAACCTTCACCCTGTGAACGTTTTACAAGTTCCTAAAACTTGTTGGCGACTCTTTTACTCTAGCTTCCTTCCCTTTGGACGCCACCATGCTTAAGTGTATGATCACAGTGGGTCTCAAGTGTGGGATGACTTGAAATATTCCCTACAACTTGGCAGTGAGGTATACGTGTGATAACGATCATTTTTTCATGTAGCGATCATGTTCAATCATTGTTCCTCGCTTATTAGAGAAGATTGAGATATCCCACGCAGACGAACATATTAGTTTCTCATTATAAGTGAGAAGACCAATGCTTAAGAGTTGTAAAAGACATCTAAAGTTGACGTCGAGGCTGTCGATATATCGAATCAATTTATCGTATTAACTCTTTTTTCTTTCTAGGCAATGTATATAGAACTTGAATTACCTTGGTAATAAATAGCCCTATTATTAAAAGAAAATCAGATGATTTTTTTAAAAAAAAAATTTAAAAGTGATAGTCATCTCATTTTTCTTAGGCGAAAGATATGGAAAACATCGAATTTAGTTTGATTAGATTGCTTTAATAACATGATGTAATCAAGCCAATGGCTATCAAATCATCTAAATCATTTTTATATGATTTTGTAATCATAACTCAACACTTCATGCATTTTATTTATGACTACTCAATAGTAGGTCCATATGTGAAAATGCCTAAGGTTGGCCATTTTTTCATGGTATGATGATTTTGGTACATGGTTAGGGTCTACCTCAAGGAGGCCCTTTCCAAGGTTGTAACATAGCTAGGCTTGGGGTTATGAAGAATGGACAGGCTCAAGTGTACTCCCAAAATCCCTTACTTTTGGTGCTTCTCAAATTAAAACATTTATACTTTGTGTGATAACTCCTACATTAGGTGCCTTTTCCTTGTCATCTCTCTTATTTTTTTCTTTCTCTTATTTTTTTCTTTCTCTTATTTTTTTTTTTTGACAAGTTTTGTTTTGGGTTTAGAACGATTTTTTCCCTTTGCATTTAATCTTTCCTTTTGGGTTTAGACTAACTTTGTGTCCCCCCTCTTATGTTTCGTTCTCCCAATTTCCTATTTGTAGCTTTGCACCATTCCCATCCCAAGGTATGGAATAATGTAGGTTGAATAACTAAGGCTCAATTGTCGAGGCTCATAAGGGCTTCCAAAAAGATGGATTTTCTCTAAGGTTAAGAACATAGGATTATATTGTGGAGTTTCAAGTTGCCTCCTGTGTTGGTGAAATCGTCATATCCTTTCTTTGTGGGCCTAAGATAGACCTCTTTTCATTCAATACATCTTGTAAGCCAAAGCTCATCAAGATTCTTAAAGTGTTGAGTATGTCTGCCTTTTGATATTGTCTGTTTGTATGTATACGTTTTATTCAAATTCAAGTAAAAAACAATAAAGAGATTGAAAAGAGAACAATATAGACGTACTTGAAAATATATTTTTTATTCATTAATTAATGAGAGTACAAAATAAGTAGATTCGACAGAATGAATCTCTTAGTCTATCATAAAAAATACAAAGGAAAGAAACAAAACAAGACCTAGGGTGCTACAACTTGAATTGTTGACAACTTCTTGAGATTGCGTCTTTAAGCTTTGTCCGTTTCCGACGTAGGCGAAATCCTCTCTAAAAATCAAGTCCATCTATATAATTCATGGTTTTATTTATCAAGTCCTTTTCAATTAATGTTCCTACAGTATAGACTATTTGAAATGTGTCTAAACCAAGGTATTGTAAATGGCACTTGTATGGTGGAGACATATTGTCTATGAACTTTGGCACAAGTTCATGATCCAGAGGTCTTTGTGAAATAAGAGCAATTTTTTATCGCCACCTAGAAAAGAAGTCAATGAAGCTTTCTTCTTCCCCTTGCTTAAGCAATTCGAGATCGCGCAAGGTAGTTATGAGCTCGATGTTAACTCCATATTGAGTTAAAAATGCTTTTACAACGTCACTCCAAGTGGAAGTTTGTTTCTCATCGAGGTTATAAAACCATGATCTAGCAGTTGGGTCCAATGAAAGAGGAAAAAAAACATGCATATAGGCTTGGATCAACCCCTTTCAATGCCATAATTCCAATAAATCTCATTAAGTGAGTCTTAGGATTGTCTGTAACCTTAAAGGTTGGCAAATCTGTAGTCAAGACCTTTTCTGGGAGAGTCTTGCCACTAGGTTGTGGTGCAAGCTCATAATTGAAGTACTTATTCCCTGAGTTAGCTCGAAGGACAAGTTTCTCCAAGGCCTCTACTCTTTCGGCTCTTGCTTTTTCTTGCCAAATGTTTTCTTTTTCATTTTTTGCTTTTATTTTAGCCTGTTTTGCTTTTTTATGAGCCTTCATTTGGGCTTCTTCTTCTCATAGGACCTTTAGGTTTTGGAGTTCCACTCTTAGTTTCTCCAATGCTGGTTTGTCACCCATGATTGGACTAGTATGCAAATGTGGAAGATGATCTAGTAATGTGTACCACGAGAAATTGAGCGCGTTCACTTAAATATTTTCTGCCAAGCATTCAAACAATGAATCAAAGTAAAAATGATTGTTTTATTTCTTTTTTTTAATCCTTGTAATACGAATTCACTTTAAGCAAGTTTGTTGATGAAGAATGAATGTCAAAAAATTCACGAACAATCATTAATGGAATGTCATGATTTGTGTTGACTTCAACAAGGTAATCATCTAAGGATTTTACTTTAAATGAATTGTTTTCGAAAGAGGTAGAAGAGAAAGACAAGAAAGTTGGAGTGAAAATGCTCATCAAATTTTAAGGAATATTAATGAACCCGAACATACTCCTTAAAATGATCATATACTATGTTATTTGTTGATCATTTAGATTGCAATAGAGATCTATATCATATTTTTTTCAATTATGATTCTCATATTGCTCATCTTAAAAGGATAATATATTACTATTTGCTTAAACAAAATGATGGCCTCCGAATGTAAAATCCTAGGAATAATTAAATCATTTTCTCGGTTTTATCATTCATCATCTCTTTTTTTTTTTGGAATAATTATTTTTTGTATCATTTTTTTTAAGAACGATTTTTTTTTTTTATTGTGTGTGGCAAACATCCCAAGTAAGGTTCTCGGGATTTTCTTTTTCAACCATAGAAGAGGTAAATAAGTTATACTCTTAAATCAAGGTTGATCAATTACAACTAAAACATGATGAACACGAAAGTAGTCACGTTTAAGAATAAACATATTGATGACGTCCTATTAAGGGATGCAGACTTCTAATGACGAACCTCATAAGAAGTAATGTCATTAGTTCGATTATAAAGTACGTAAACGAATCATTATGATAAAAATAGTATCGCTCTTTATTTTCCGTCTTGCACTAAGGTGAAAAGTGCATTTTAAGAGTAGCATCTACCACATACCTTTTTTTTTTTTTTTTGCAAAAACGCAAAAAGAACGATTTAAAAACATTTTTTTTCGAATTTTTTTTAAACCCAAAAAGAACAATAAAAAAAAGGAAATTTTGACTTTTACCACCTAAAAAATTGGACAAATTGTTTTTTACCACCTACTATTTTAAAAGTTGTATTTTAACACCAAATAATGATATAAAAATTGTTTTTACCACCTACCGTTAAGAAAACCGTTAAATCTAACGGTGTTAAAAAACATTCTTCGATTTTCGTGCCCGAAATATGTTTTTTTTTATAGGTTTAGGGGGGAATTTTGGCCCTACGTGTCCAATTTGAGGTCAAAATTGATAAAAAATGATCGAAAATACCTTCTTTTGCGTGTTCACGCAATTCGATGTATTTTTAAACACGCAAAACGAGGTATTTTCGATCATTTTTTATCAATTTTGACCTCAAAATGGGCCCATAGGGCCAAAATGCCCCCCTAAACCTATGAAGAACATATTTTGGGCACGAAAATCGAAGAATTTAAAAACATTTCGTTAGATTTAACGGTTTTCTAAACGGTAGGTGGTAAAAAACAATTTTTTGAGTTTTATTTGGTGGTAAAATATAACTTTTAAAATAGTAGGTGGTAAAAAACAATTTGTCCAAATTTTTTGGTGGTAAAAGTGAAAATTTTCATAAAAAAATTCGATAAATTTTTTTTTTCGTTTTTTCTAAAAAAAAAAAAATGAAAACGACGATCAATGTAAAGGTAACTAAGTTAGACAACGTTGTTAGCCAAAGAGATATTTTTTAGCACCTACTTAACGATTAACCTTGAAGCGGTAATATCATTTTCCTTGTATGATATTGCTCGTAACTAGTCAAAGTCAACGTTGAACAGTGGGCGCGCGCAAGACTTAGAGTTGCGCGGAGGTGCCGCGCGCAACTTCTGAAATTGCGCTTGGAGGGCGCGTGCGACTTTGACAGTTGTGCGTGCCACCTGGTATGTTCGACAATTTTTCATTTTTTTTCTTTTTTTTTTTTGCGAAAATACAAAAAGAACGATAACAAACTTTTTTTTTTCGTCGTACCATAATTTTTGCGAATTTTTTTATTTATTATATCTCTAGGGAACAAGTTGTAATTAGTTAGATTAGGCAGAAAGCACATATTCATGTAGTCACATAAGCACATAAAAGGAACCGTCAAAGCATACAATGCCATTCTAAGGTCAAGGCTTGGGTGTCTAAAGGAACCATATCTTAAGGGACGATGCACGAATCAATCACTCAACGTGTTGACCCATGACATAGCCCTGCCAACATTTTGTTGGCGATATGGGTGGGATGATTGTTTTTTATTTTGGGATAGAAGCCTAGTGTTGGCAACCCCTAGTCAATGAGCCAATCCCCAATGGTTAAAGTGTGTTATGATTATGCATGATGAAATGTTGCTTGTTTGATTGTTACTTTTGTGCAAAAGAAAGATATTATGCGTTCAAGTCTCGTTCTCTAACTAGAGATTATTCAAGTTAATTCGCGTTACAACCCATAGGCAACCTAGTGTTGGAAACCTTGGACCATAACTAAGAACTAATCTTGTAACCTCTAAGTCCCCAGTTGAGTTGCCACTGTAAGGAGGGTATTCCCATCATAGCGGATCCTTCTCCTTACATGCCCATGACCCTTTAAACACCTAGGACCACTTGTTAGGGTGTATTAGGATTTGAATTCCTGACTGTTTGGGGGACCTTGAATTAGAATTGATTATATCATTACGCTTTTTTGTAAGAAACAAGTAGGAGTCGCCAATGAGTTTTAGGAAAACTCATAAACCTCGTTCATGCCTTTCTCCCATGTGGAGTTCATGAGATAATTAGCACGAATCGTAAGTTTACCTATGTCCAAACTGGTCTACATAAACCAGAAATGAGTTCGGGAGCGAGGGTATTAAGATAACGTTCACTTTAGAGGGGAATCACTATCCTAGCCCTAGTGCGACCTCTACTAGCTCTTCATTTTTTTTTACAATTTCATCACCAAACAATATATGCAACGCAATACCTAAAAACTAAGTTAGTTGATTTTATTTACACGCATCAATCACGTAGGAATTACATTGCAAAGTCGTTATTCTTTATTTAATTCAAATTCATGAAAGGAGCAAAAATAAACCAGATTTGCCTTGGCTTACGTGTTCAATCAATAAATTAATTATTTAATTCTAATCTTATTTAACGCAAGATACTATGTGGAATTGATTAATTAAATATCCTTTTAAAGTGGTCAAACAACACTATTTAATTGATTAAGGTTCTTTTAAACAAGAAAAGTGAATATGATTTATCTAAGCTAAGTGCTCGGGAATTTACCACTTCTCTTTGCTAGATCTCCGTTTAGAACACTTATGGGCTCCTTCTTGTTCGGGAACCTCCACCGTAGTAACAAAGATTAAGAGGGGTGAGTGTTTAGGGCAAGAGGGTTTGGTTGCACACAAGTTCACAAGTTTTCTGCCAGCGTTTTAGGTTAATTTCTATGTATTTAATCCTTGTATTAAGCCTCTATTTATAGGGGATGGATGCAATTAGGGTTTAAGCATTATGTTGCAGCAGGTGTCGCGCGCATCTGGATGAGTTGCGCGTGACATCCCAGCGCAAGTGATTTAGTTGCGCTGCTATGGGCAGCGTAACTGGAAGTCTTGCTTGCGGCATTATGGTAAGATTCGATTTCATATATTTATGAAATTCTGAATCTTCCGCGAGCACATCACTGGCAGTTGCGCTGGGTGTCGCACGTAACTGTATTAGTTGCGCGCGCCAGACCAGCGCAACTCATTGAGATGCGCACGGTTTTTTTTCTGCGGCAACATTAAATTTAACCTAGGCGCCTCTAAATCCGTCATTATTGGGTCTTAAGCATGGGCCTTAGTCTAATTATGATCGGGTTTAGTTAATTGGACCTTGTTTGTATTTGTTTTTGGGTTAGGCTAGTCTATTTGTGTCTTTGCGGTTTAGCCAGTCATTCATAAGTATTTCACTTTGATCCAACATGAAGATGGTTTTATTTATTGTCATTGCACTTCCTGTTGGGACATGAGGCCAAAAGTAGATGTCTACACCGCCAACAAGTTTTTAAGAAACTTGTAAACTGTTCACGGATCATAAAAGACACCCACGATAAAGGGACAACGAAAGGCAATAACAATTGACCAGTGAAGGTTACACCCCATTCATAATACATGAGATTAATAACTCCATATGGTTCGAAACCATAAAAGGAGGATCGGGGATGATGATATGAAGTGAGTCATGGAGTCACAATCGCCCGTATTGGCCTCTACTCGATTCTTATAGTGAAAAGCGATTCCTGCAATCTCAAAAGCATACAAACAAAGATTCAATTTGCTTCAATCTATTATTAGGCTAAATTGTTTGAATATTAATGCAGCACATAATTTTAAAAAAATTGTGATCACTTAATTAAACAACAAAATTAAAAAGGAACCTAAACCGGTTGTCCAAATTATCTTATTAGGCGTTACTTTCATTACATATTCCTTTTAACATGCAATATGGTGATCATAAAAATATAATAGAATAAACATTAATATAGGAAGCAATTTAACAATAAATCCAACAATTAATATATGACAAACATAATAAAAATTGTTAGAAAAATAACAGAAATAAAAGGAACATGATTCCTTACTCTAATTTTGTTTACTTGCAATTACAAAATAATAAACGCGTTGGTAACTTCAAGGAGATCAATAAACAATAATTGAAATTAAATTAAATTAAGGTTGATTTGAGGCCAAACCCTCAAACAATTCTACCTTTCATGCCTTGGTTTAAGGACAGAACCTCGGGTAAAGTATGGGCTTCTTGGACTGCTTGGGGGAAGTATTGTAAGAGAATAGGGTAGGCTAGAATTTAGGCTAGAGCATAGATGAGAAAATAGAGAATTATTTGATGCCCCAAACTAAAGAAAAGAGGGGGGTATTTATAGAGGAAATGAGCAGGAGATCACACAAAGCCCTAGAAAAGATAAGAGCCATGGAAAAACCCTAATTGGGCACCGTGACACGGTGTGTTTACCGCAACACGATACTGGATACCGTGTCACAAAATTTTCCACCATGGTGTGGCAGATGGCGCCGTGTCACGGTGCATAGTTTTGCCCAAAAAACGTCCTGATTCATTCCTAACTTAATTCTTAATAATTAATGTTCTGTATTTTTAAGTGTCGATTTATAATTCCAGGCTTATTTAAGTTATTATTCGTTAATCGGGCTTAATTAATAAATAATACGAAATGAATTAAAAAGGTTCAGGCCAAAGTGTAAATTTTACTATGCATTGACTAAACATTAGGATTGATTCGTTGACTATTTTGTGAGCTAGGTAAGATTGAATATGGATTTTAAGCACTTCCGGGATTAAATACTCGACCCGACCAATAATGGCAGTGAAAGGTTGTTCATCATCGGGTTTGGTTTCGGGGAGACATTTGTAGGTGTCTATAAAAGCCCCCACTTTGACTAAGTTTGTAGAAACGTTAATTTCAAAAACGATAGTCAAAGTATTCGATTGGGACGGAGAATTATTTAAGACATTTTGTGATCCTAAATCACTCTTTATACGCCGATACCTGTAGAAAAACGTTAGTTCCACAGATAAAACAGTAAAGATAGAATGCTAATCTATCACTAGTGTATCGGTGGAAAATATGTTCGATAGTATCTAACACTAGTGTATCGGTGACGAATATGTTCGATAGTATCTGACACCAGTGTATCAGTGGCAAATGAATTTGGGAGTTTTCTATGCTTGAAGAAATCCACCGAATGAAGTTTGTTTTGATATTTTCCATGCTTGAGGAATGATGATAGATGATATAATCACTGACTTCTTCGCCTTAAGAGGTGGCAACAACCGACAATTTTCTATGCTTGAGGATTAACTTGTCTGATGATGAGATTGCATGTATGTGTGTATCGAGAACCTTGCGATGTGAGCCCGTGAATCGTCTTTTCCTGGGAGATGATCACTAAAAATGATGATGGTTCAATTTTCCTCGAACGTGGGTCGTAGATGGTTCGCTTGTCCCCGAACGTGGGCTGTAGATGGTTCGTTGTCCCCGAACGTGGATCGTAGATGATTATACATTCATGCCGAGTATATTCGACTATATTAGGTACTCAAAATATCAGAAGTATGATTTTAATGCTTGCTAAGGGTAAAATGGTAATTTTGGTACTATCTAAATATCAATTAGAATTTCTCGCGAGTTTGCAGTGAAGAAATAACTGTCAAAAGCTGCGAAAACCCATTCAAATTGGTCAAAAGATGCTTGGAAGATTTGCTGAAAAAATCCTACAGTTTACAGGACATACGAGCGCGTGCACCGTTTCACATGGCTGGGAACCGTGACATGGTATTATGTGCCTTTACGCGGCGTGATTTACCGTGTCACGGCATACAGACAGTTGACACGGTGTTTTTCCTTTGCCTTTATATTCAAAAATCGCGACTTCTTCCTCATTCATTTCTTTACTGCTCGAGTTCGCGTTCGTTGCTGGTGCGGTTTTTCAGGCTTACCTCACTTGTTTCTTTACCGTTTTTGCTCCAAATTCTTGTAAAGTTCCTCATTTTTGAATTCCTACAAGGATCCATGTAAGTTTACTTGCCTCTTGTTTCAAATGTTGCTACAAATGAGAAATTTTTGTGTAAAAATCCTTGAAAAATTAAATTAGGGGTTTTTATGTTGAGCTTTTATGTTGAAATTCTTGCTATGATTTTGCTTGTTCATGTATTCATGTTGGTTTGTGAGCAATTTAAGGCCAAAATTGCATGATTTAGTGAAGAAATGAACAAATCACCATTTTTGGTGCTACTTTGTGCGTGAATGGTGTTCATGTTGTTCTTGTTGTGTTTTGTCCTTGAAAAGATAATATAATTGTTGTAGATTTTTGTAAACCATGCTATGATGTGTAGATCTATTGTTTTTTGCAATTTTGAAACATGCTTTGTTTTGCATATATACTGCATTGTCATGGAGAACATAGTGTCATACGGCTAGGAAAATTATACATAGTATTAGTTTGTCTTGAAGAAACTAAATACTAGAAATGATTCCATTATTTTGCTAATTTTTTTAGCCTTGAGGTAAAGATATAGCGTATAACGGAAAATGCGACTTTAGGTAGTTGTAATGTTGTTTTGAATAAATAACTAAATAACTTAGGAAATGATGCTAAGTATTTAGATTTTTATCTTTCATTAACATAATAGCATACCTAGACAACGCAATCGAGATATTTCTACTCATGACCGGCATCAGGCCTTGAGAGAGGACACTCCCTCGGTTCCCGAGGATATGGAAGAGGTTTGGATCCTAAGCCTCGCCCCTCTATGAGCAAGGGTCAGTGGACCCTACCTTCGTGGACACCAAACGATCTAGTTTTCTATCGTGAGAACCATATTTCTCACCGTCAACTTCCCAAATTAGTCGATGGTGTACTTCGCCATCATGGTTCTAGAGCTGGAGACTTGATTCCCCATCTATATAGGTTCATCATAGGAGATCCCATTACCAACACATTATGGTTGTCAACTGGTTTAGGAGATGTTTACTTAGGGTTGTAGGATTTCGTAGCCCCCGATGCTGTGGTTCGACAGTCGTTCAAGCCTTGTTGGAGTATATACGGGATACTACTAACAGTTTCCACTTCGCTTGGGGGGGATGATGGTGACTCCTCTCGATTTCAGCATGATTAGTGCCCTGTGTTTCATTAATCGGCTCGTTTAGCAGATACCTGACCTCACTTGGGGGGCGAGTGAGGTAAAAGACTTGTTAGGTCCCATTGTTCACCATATCAGGACTCGGTCGGTGCCTCGGGGTGGTCCTCGGAGTGGTCGGTAAGAGTCAGCTTCTGTTCTTGCCCACGATTTGGATATTTTTGAGACGACACATGAGCAGGGAGTACGAATTTTCATCTTGATCCTTATTTCCGGGACTCTTTCTCATGAAAAGAGTTTTCGCGCGCTTCTCTGCTACCTGTCGTCTCTCACCAGGATCGGTGAGATAGGTTCCTTTAGTTGGGCTGGTCTAAGGTATGCCGATCTATTCTCGTCGCTACGTCATAGCTCTAGGTAGCTAAATGATCAGTATCCTGTTACCATCTATGGTCTTTGGAGTTGTAGAGGTGACGATCCTTTTTCTTCGTGCTTTACTTTTATCGGTTTGGCTCATGTATTTAAAGATTATTCTTGTTGTAGCTATGATTCTATGAGTACTTTCCAAGATTAGCCCCTCGACGGCTTCGAGGAGCGATCAACGATTTTCCTAATGGTGCCAGCTGGCGTGACCGGGGCGAGTCTCCAGTGGACTTAGTACCGAGTCTACGAGGGTTGCTGTACCGAGGTACCATCACTTTTGGCATAAGGATCGACTTTACAGTGTATTTCTTTCAGTTTTTAAATATTTCTTGGCATTCACTGTTTTCTTTTATCGTTTTCAGGTCCTGGTCGAGCTTCAGTATTGACCCTAGGCTGCCAAGACTGACCTACCCGAGGCTTTGGAGCGGCCGACGAATCGTACCGTCTTCTTTGGTACAACACGGCTTGTGTGGTAACTTGGAAAGTGCGTAATCCGTCAGCATAGCGTTGACCGCTTTCTAGTGCCATTACCTCCGCCTACGTCGATGTTGCACTCACGCTTGTTGGAGGCACTGGTGAGCGAAAGAGAGTGCTATTAGTTTTCTTGGAGAGAGCTCGTGCGTGTGAACGGAGATTATTTAAAGGATCTACTTCCTTACTTGGCTCCTCCACCCCGTCTTCCTGAGGTTTAATTTATGAGAATTTTCTTTATGGTAGTCCTTGTTTAAACCGTCAAATAACTTGATTATTCGATCATATTTTAGGCAACTGCTTATCGTAGGGGGAGGATCGAGATCCCATTCCAGTTTGTCCGTTACCTGGGGATGATTGGTATGTTCGAGGATCATATTGCTGATGCACTCGAGGGTTTTAGAGAGGCGCATGAGTCCCTGCCTGAGGAGTTAGACCCGGTAAGCTTTCTAACACAACTTTCACTTTTCTTAATATTGCTTGTTACTGGTTTCTTACTTTCAGGTCACACACTCGGATATGATGGGCATGATGAAGCTGGTTGATGCTCCGAAATATTGCATCATCAAGCTGCGACGTGGTGCAAGTTGTCGGAGCGGTTCAGACAATATTTACGAAGTATATTCGCATGTTTTTTCCATGTTTATTTTTTTCTTACACCACTGTTATCTTCTTATTTGTTGTCTTTTAGGAGTGATAGAGGTCTCGCTCGTGCTCGAGGCATAGAGGCTCGGAGGAGGGGGAACCTAGTCCCTGCGTACGATCACTTGAGATTCATCAGCATTCTAAGACCTTGTGGGAGCATCCTCAGTCTTCTCAACTGTTTCTGCAATTTAAGACCCAGTGGCAGAAGCCTTAGTCTTCCCAGCCATTCCAGCATTTTCAGACCCAGTGGCAGCATCCACCGTCTTCCCGGCCATTTCAGCCTTCATAGCCTGAGTTTAGGCCAATCATTACTGTTGTGGATTAGAGCTTACATTCGGTTCTATTGTTCGGGACAATGCCTCCATCGACGATGCCTACATCTTGGAGTCAGCCTATGCAGTTTACTAGTTGGTTAGGGCCTTCCATGAGTTTGTCTTCTACATGAGTCACGGGGACTAGTAGGACACTACTCCTCGTACTCAGATGATGGAGGGCCTTTTTAGTGCGCCATTCCTTTACTCGTAGCCTTAGCAAGACATTGGTTGTAGTTCTTCCGGATCTAGAGAATTTTGACCGAGTGTTTTTATTATGTACTTGGTTGATGACATTTGACATTATTTATGTGTTACTTTGTACATTTTATTCACACTTTTTATATTTGACACTTTATTTATCAATTAGTGTGTATGTTAGTGTGTGCCTGTGACTATTTGTGTGTGACTGTGTATTTATTAACGACGCGAAAAAGATCCGTAGTTTCTCGTAAGTGGAGGGTACCGACCTTCTCCCAAAAAGAAAAAAAACAAAGAAAGAAAAAAGTTTTACAGCTTCACCAAAATAAAAAGAGAAAAAAATAAAAAAATAATAGTAAAATGGGACAAATTTTACAACTTCCTCAAAATAAAAAGAAATAACAAAATAAAAGTAAAATAGGACAAGTTTTACAACTTCCCCAAAAGAAATAACAGATAAAAATAAAATGGGACAAGTTTTACAACTTCCCTAGGCCAAATTAAAAAGAAATAACAAATAAAGATAAAATGGGACAAGTTTTACAACTTTCTAAAAAAGAAAATAAAAATAAAATAAAAATAAGGAAATTTTAACTTTTACCACCAAAAATCAAAAAATTATTTTTTACCACCAAAACTTCTAAAAATTTTATTTTACCACCAAAAAAAGTTCTAAACACTATGTTTTACCACCTAACGTCAAGAAAACCATTAAATCTAACGGTTTAAAAAACATTTTGGCCCTCTGGGTCCAATTTGAGGTCAGAATTGACAAAAAATGATCGAAAATGTCTCGTTTTGCAGTTCACGCAGCTCGGGGTATTTTTAAACACGAAAAATGAGACATTTTCGATCATTTTTTTTTATCAATTCTGACTTAAAATTGGATCCATAAGACTAAAATGCCCCCACAAAACCTCTAAAGAGCTTGTGTTTGACACGAAAATCGAAGAATTTTAAAAATTCCGTTAGGTTTTTAACGACAGGTGGTTAAACATAAATTTTAATTTTTTATTTGGTTGTAAAATAAAAGTTTTAGAAGTTGTGGTGGTAAAAAACAATTTTTTGATTTCTTTTTTTCGGTGGTAAAAGTCAAAATTTCCTAAAAATAATCTACTATATCTATAACTCTTAAAAGCCAAATTGGTGAAAAAATGGGTATCTTCTTATGAACAGTGTACTGACTATTCTACCCCTAAAAAACTAAAAAAAATTTATTGACGTCTTTACCCTTTTACTTACTAAGGCAGGCTACTTTGGTTTTCTTTGGATCAGATCAGTCCTTTTCTCTACTTAGTTGCTTTCTCTCTCCTCTCCTTTCTCCATGTTCTCTGATCCTCCATGGAAATAGCATTTGAGGTTAAATTATTTTCTTTTTATTATTAAATTATCGAATATGAGACTTTCTTACTCCATATTTTTTTCTCCATTGAAGCAACTTCCGAGCTTTTTCCGTTCCTCCATTAAAGCAAATTATGAGGTTTCCCATTTATTGAAGCAGCTTAAAAGGTAATGTGTTTTTCAATCATCACGTTTCCATTTTAAAATCGGATTTAATCTTTGTGAATTATTATCAGATTTACTTCGATCTATTTTGAGAAAAAAATTGAAACCAATTTTATTAATATTTGTGGGTTGAATATTTTAGGGTTCAATTTGATCAAAAATTAATGTCGGGACCTCCTGATCAATTTACTCACTTGCATTCTGGGTATATCAAATTCTGGTTAGTGAAGTTTTCTTAATCTAGGGTTTTAAAAGGGATTTATGGGTTTTATTTTGGATTAATTTTGCCATTTATAGGGTCAGCCCCTAATTTCTTGTCAATTTTTTCAGGTATTAAGTTTCAGGAATTATGGCTCGAGTATAAGTCAGTAATCTAGATCTTCAAGTCACTGGACGCAAGCTTGAGTTAATGGTGTCCTTGGCAGGTTCTGATTTTTTAAAAACTGTCTTCTAGGATTTTTTTAAATAGTTTTTTAATGAATTTTGAACTAGGTTAGTGTTTATTTGGATGTGATTCTAGAATTGAGATTTTAAGTTCTGGTTGCTACTGAATTAAACATATGATTTTTTTTTGGAATTGTTGGGATCTGAGTCATCTGGATATTGTTTTGTGTACTAAATCGTGTTTTGACTTTGGTTGTGTGTTGATTTATTGCTGAATTAGTGTAGATTTATGCATTTTCTATGAATTATTGATTATGATTTGGGTGGAAATTTTAGAGAATGTAGAATGGGGGTGATACGTTTCTTATTAGGGATTTGGGGTTAGAAATAGGATGTTTTTATTGTTAAATTATGTGGGATTTTCACATTTTTATTTTTTGATTGAAATAGTGGTTCATGTCTTCTGCATCATGCTGCAGAAACGTAATGCAGGTCAACTTTTGCGTGGAGATGTCTTAAACACTTATTTAAAGAATGCAGTTGCTGAGAAGATGACTTTTTTCTGTCAGAGCAAGGGTTCAGAGATGGAGCCCACTATTTCTGCTAATGAGACTCTCTTTGTTCGGAAGCTCCCTTATCTGAATGCAAGGTAATAGTCTTTGAATGTTTTTATTGTTTGATTGTTGTGCCATTCTTGCTTGGGTGAGAACATTGTTATAGTTTACAGTTTTTTGTGTTTTAGCAAGACCTTGAAGGCTTAGAGATGTCTTCTGTTATTCAATTTTATTTTCAGATTACTGTGGAGTTCTCAAATTCGACTTGCATAGGTGATTACAATTTGAGTGTTCCATTGTTTCTGGGTTTGTGTAGAGCTTCAAGCTCAGATCTTTAGGCAGTGTTAGTTTCATGATTTTGTTTGGGTATTTCATCTTTGCTTGATTAATTGATCCATTTTTACTGTTGTTTACTTTGATCGATGGTTTTTTTGTTTCATGCAGGCATCGATTTATGATTTTGTCTTTTTTTTCAAAGCTTTCAAATTTTGGTATTCTAATATCTGATTGTAGTTTTACTTCTTTATATGGCTAATGAGGAGCTCACTTGCTCTGCTGTGTTGGATTTCAGGCTGAAAGAGGAGGAGATCTAGAAGAATATTGAGGCTCGTGAGTTTATTCAAAGTCAGAGGAGACTAAACGCTTCTTCCAGCTTCTCTTCGCGTAGTTGGGCTGCATCTGTTTTTCAATATTGGAATAGGTAAATGGTCTCTCCTAATCCTAAGAGGAGACTAAACGCTTCTTCCAGTTTCTCTTCGCGTAGTTGGACTGCATCTGTTTTTCAATATTGGAATAGGTAAATGGTCTCTCCTAATCCTCAAGCCTTACCATCATTTTCTAATTTTATAAGCCATTACCATTGTTTAGGTAATTAGCATACTGTTTGTAATTCCATTTTTTATGCTTAGTCTTGTAGTTAGATGAAGAGCTAACCGTTTTATTACACTGTGCAAGACATTATGAGTTGCCACCTTGAATCGTCTTGTAAAAATTTACTTATTGTGAGGCAGTCTCATGTGAGATGTTGCCTACAGGAATCATGAAATCCAATTCATTCATCTGATTATGTTATGATAATCTCTATATTCGGTTTGCTTTTGTATGTGAGTTGGCTGTCAGCATAAAATTGCTATTTGTTGATCAAGTGGAAATTGCAGCATAAATTTTGATGATATTGTGTAAATGTGTAATGAACTAGATATAGGAGGTAACAATTAGGATTGCACAATGAATCAGCTAAGTGCTTGAGGAAGAAGGCAGAGAGTAAGCTAAAAGAAATGTGAAAATCAGGATGTCTATATAAATAGAGGGTAGGATGAGGGGATCACAAGAAGAATTCAGAAGTTTAATATAGCTTTAATTAGCTTTGTTAGAGGATCAAGTCTCTTGAATACTTGATATTTATTGTAATAAAATTCTCAACCAAATTCACCATTTTCATCTCTTCATCATTTTCTTAAACATGCTGATTTATAACATGTTGTTGAAGGTGCGACCTGTGGTTGAAACAGGATATGAAACTTTGTTGCTTTTGAGGTTGCTGTTGGAAATCAAAATTCCTTCCCTTCGTAAATATTCAGTGAGTACCAAGGATGCATATTATTCCAGCAATATCTTCATATCATTTATATAACCTCAAGCCATTGAATGATATTTGCCTTTAATTTGGATGAAAGTATGAAATTGTACCTTTTTCTTGAAATTATATGACACTAATTTGATGATTGAATCAACTTTAGTTGCTAATGTGTTGCAGAATTCTTTAGTGTTGGGATGAAATTATGAAATTTCCTTGTATTTATGACCCTAATTTGATGATTGACTTGACTGTAATTTGGTTGCTAATGTGTTGCAGAACTCTTTAATCTTGGGATTAAACTATGAAATTTCCCTAAATTTTTTACCCTAATTTGATGACTACATTGACTTTAAATTGGTTGCTAATGTGCTTCAAAACTCTTCGATGTTGGGATGGAACTATGAAATTGCCCTAAAATTGTGACCTTCATTTGATAATTGAACTAAATTTGGTTGTTAATGTGTTGCATATCTCTTTTAGTGTTAATATTGAACTCCATGAATTTAATTGGTCTTGAATATACTTACAAAGGAAAATTACAAACAAACTTTATTATATTGTATGAAAATTCTTTTACTATTTGTTTACCTTTTTAATTGTTGTAAATTTTTTTAAAAAAGAGATCGCTTATTTTAGATTTCATAACTTCATATGCTGTTAATTAATGTTTGAATTCATGCAGAATGTTCCGTTAGATTTTGCTAAAGCACACTTTGGTTTGTTTCCAAAATTAACCAATGTTGTTGTGCATTTTTATGATACTCGATTTGATGCTCAATTGAAAAATAAGATACGCGATGACAAACTTATCCAATGTTTTATCAACAATCTTAATGTATTTGTGCTATTGGAAGAATAAGCCCAAAATATTTGGTAAAGTGAAATACATATGATATATAAAATTCTCAGCTTTGTATATGAGAAATAAGTTTTTAAGAATATTGATTTGTAAAAAATTCGTACAAATGATTTAAATTTTATTTCGCACATAATTGTGTAGTTAATATATAATCCAAAAAATAGAACTCCTTCATTTAATGGACAACAATATTAAATTTGGGCCTGCCACATTTTGCATTGGTTATACTTACATTTAAAATGTTTTTCAATAGGAAATTAACACATTCACTAAATTAAAGGATTGTTCTATAATGTCAAAACATTAAACTTGTAGATTCATAATTGATTTATTTATCCCGATAAACAAAATACTGCGCGCGCATCGCGCGCGTGCTCCACAACTAGTAAAGAGAAAGGGCATTTTGGTTGATAAATTTGACTTTTCCCATAATGCCCTTCTCTTTTTGCACAATTACATCTAATAACAACAATTCAAAAAAAAATTAATAACTTCCCTAACGTGGTACTAATTAAAAAAATAACTTTTCTTGGGTGGTTAACTTAGGCCTATTTTTTTGATATTCACTTGCACTTACAAGCTTCTCGTTTGTTGTTTAGTACTAATTCATTTGCATACATATATATCTTTCCCTAATTTAAAAATAAAAAAAACAAAATAACTATCCTTAAAACTAACTACTCATGCCACATTAAAAAAAATAACCACCAAAAAAAACTTTTTTTTTAAATTTTTTTTTACAAAATCAACGTACAAAAACTGCTTTTTATTTTAGTTAAAGTAAAACTGCTTTTTTTTAGTTTAAATAAACTGCTTTTTTAAATTAAAAAACTCTTTAAAAAAATACAAACTACTTTCTTTAATCATACATATATCTTAGGAACAAAGTGGTTCAAAAAAAAAAAAGAACATTAATGATCTTTTAGCCATGGTCAATTTTTATCATGGAAAAATTATTAATTTCTTTATATAACGGCAATATTATTTAACGAAATAAAATTATAAATTATGAATAAATTAAAGTAATAAATTTTTTATATTGTACACGCGTATCATGTACTTCTTAACTTGTAATAATAAAGGGAGAATTTTAATAGGAATAAAACATTTGAAAAGGAGAAATGGTTAAGGAAAACAATAGATAATCCGGAAAAAATAGGTCGAGGATAAAAATTAGTGACGCGTAAACACCGCAACACGTGTAAATACCATGTCACGATGTAGGATGCTGCGCCACGGTGCTTTGTCCCGTGACACGTGGTAAGACAATCTGTTGCGCTGCCTCCAGCAGTGCAACAAGATCACTTGCGGCGGTCAATCGCGCGCAACCCATTTAGATGCGCGGGACACCTGCTGCGGTAGAAAGCTCAAAACCCTAATCATGTTCCCTCACTATAATAGGGGCTTAATACGAGGCTTTAACACACAGAAATTAACCCTAAATGCTGGCAAAAAACTTGTGAACTTGTGTGCAACCAAACCCTCATGTCCTAAATACTCACCCCTCTTAATCTTTGTTACTATGGTGAGGTTCCCGAAAAAAGAGTAAATATGTGTTATAAACGATGATCTAGCAAAGAGAAGTGGTAAATTCCCGAGCACTTAGATCAATCACCTTTATTTTTATTGTTTAAAAGGACTTTAATGAATTAATTAGTGTTCTTTGATCGCTTTAAACAAATTTCTAATTAATTAATTTCACATAGTATCTTGCATTTAAAAAGAATAGAATTGAATAATTAATTGTTGAGTGATCACTTAAGCCAAGACGAATCTTGTTTATTTTGTTCCTCTCACGAACCTGAATTATATAAAGATTAACGAATTTGCAATGTAATTCCTAGGTGATTAATGTGTGTAAATAAAATCAACTAACTTAGTTTTAAGTATCATGTTGCATATATTTGGTAATGAAATTGTGAAAAAAGGAAGAGCTAGTAAAGGCCGTAACTAGGGCTAGAATAGCGATTCCTCCCTAAAAGAAACGTTATTTTAGTACCCTCGCTTACGAACTCATTTCAAATTTACGTAGACCAATTTGGGCATGGGTAAACTTACGATTCGTGCTAATTATCCCTTGAACTCTACTTGGGAGAAAGTCATGAACGAGGTTGATGAGTTTTCCTAAAACTCATTGGCAACTCCTACTTGTTTCTTACAAAAAAGCGTGATGAGAGTATTATTGCTTATTCAAGGTCTCCCAAACAGTTAGGAATTCAAATCCTAATACACCCTAACAAGTGTAAATTCCTAGGCTTTTAAAGGGCCATGAGCATCTAAGGAGAAAGATCCCCTACGATGGGAACACCGTCCTTACAGTGGCGACTCCACTGGGGACTTAAAGGTTACAAGATTAGTTCGTAGTTATGGTTCAAGGTTTCCAACACTAAGTTTCCTATGGATTGTAACGAGAATTAACTTGGATAATCTCTAGTTAGAGAGCAAGACTCGAATGCATAATATCTTCCTTTTTCACAAAAGTAAAAACCAAACAAGCAACATTGCATCATGCATAATCAAAGCACACTTTAACCATTGGGGATTGGCTCATTGACTAGGGGTTGCCAACACTAGGCTTCTATCCCAAAATCAATAACAATCATCCCACCCATATCGCCAATAAAATGTTGGGTGGGCTATGTCAGGAGTCAACACGTTGAGTGATTGACCTGTGCATCGTTCCTTAAGATATGACCTTAGAATGACATTATGTGAACCTTGGCTTATTGTATGCTTATGTGATTACATGACTATGTGTGATGTGTTAAGATAGCTTTTTTTTTCTTTTTTTAGTTTGGTTTAGGTTCCCAATTACGAAGTTGTCTCTTTGTAATTTTGAGTCATATTCGAAGGGTAACATAAAAAAAATTGAATTAAAATACAAAACAAAAAAACCTGCTCGAAAAAAAAAGTTGCACGAGCAGGTGACACGCACAACTCATCGAGTTGCGCGACCACAACCAGCGCAAGAGATTAGGATGCGCACGTCAGCCGCGCGCAACCTAGTTACTTGTGTGCGCCTTCTGCTACGAGCCTTTTTTATTTTGCGAAAAAACAAATTGGCTCGTTCAAACAATATCTTCGTTGAAGAATTGTTTAAAGGCGATGTTATTTGTTCGAATATATCTTGCGTTCTTTCCTCTTCTTTTATCCCTAAACAAGTGTATTTATTTACTTATCCTTTCGTACTTCTTTTAGGGTCGGTTTCAATCTTGGGAACGAAGTTTCCTGGGTGCTCGCATTCTACGTTTACCACCAAACAATCCACCCCTTTCAAACCACCAGCCCTCTACAATAAGTTCTAGTCCAACAACAATCATCCATAGAGAAACTTCAAGAAGAGATTGCTCGCTTGAGAGAAGAAAAGGATCAAGAGGCCGAGGAGAGAAGAATTAAGAAACTTGAAAAAATTGAAAAGAAAAATGCCGAAGCTTTAGCTTTGCAACTAAAGATGGAACAATTATCCAAGAAAGAGAAGTCGTTGGAGAAGCTTGCTCTTCGTTCTACAATGAGGAACAAGTACTTCGATGCAGAAAAGTTTGCTCCTCCTACAGGACTCACTTTACTAGAAACGTTTGTAGCTACGGACTTGCCAATATTCAAGGTGACTAATAATCCACAAAACCATTTAATGTGTTTTACTAGAACTATGGCTTTAAAGAGAGTTGATCCTAAGCTTTATGCTTTGACTTTCCCTTTATCTCTAGAACCAACCGCGAGAGAGTGGTACTATGGGCTAGATCCAAAATTCAAAGCAACATGGGAAGATGTAGTCTCGGCTTTCATTACCCAATATGAGAGTAACGTAGAGTACAAATCAACTCTACGTGAAATTGAAATGCTTAAGCAAGGCAACGATGAAGGTTTCCTTGCTTTCTATGGTAGATGGCGAGAAAAGGCGGCCCACCTTGCTCAAAGGCCACCTGAACTCGAGTTAGTACAAAAATTCATTGACAACTGTCATGAAACGTACAACAAACATCTACGTTACCTTGGTTTAGACACTTTCCAAAAGGTCTATTATGTGGCTACTAGGATTGAAGATGATCTTGCTAAAGAAAAAGCAAATAAGCGTCATCATCATCAACCTAAGAATAACTATAAGAAGGGGAATTATAACACTACATCTTCTACCGTTGTATTTGCGACTTCTACCAAATACAATAGCACAACTCAATATCAAAGTAATGATCCTCGAAGAAGATGGACAAAAGAAAGAAAATTTACACAATTCCCTATGAGTTACAAAGAGTTGTTAGAAAAATTAAGCGAAAAAGGTTTACTTACACCAACAGGGCCAACGCCACCCACTCCACCAGAAGAAGATATGCCCAATGGGATAGAAATGCATATTGTGCTTATCATAGAGGTGTTGGGCATGATACTGAACGTTGCTATGTCTTAAAGCACAAAGTACAAGATCTAGTAGACGATGGGAGAATTCCCATGCCTAAACCCAACAACAATGTATCCCCATTGGGGGTATTTCACATTGATGAGGAACATATGGGAAATGATACGTTCAATCCTTTGGACTACATCACACCTATAGGGAAACCTCTAGCCACAACACTCGTAGGGGCAACTATCGAAGTGTGTGGATTATGGGATGAAGACTTTCAAGAGTTATATGTCTCTAAGTACGCCGCCGTCCCACCTCCACCTTGTCTACAAAATGAGACATGTGGAGCGCTTGAATGGGATCATTTCATGGGAAAGTCGCAAGATTTATCAAATTTCTCCTTGGATGAACAATGACATCAAGCACAACTAATGGACGGAACATCTTGAAATTGAGGCACATTCAAAACCTCTAGAAGAAAGTTGGTTCACGAGTCTTATAACTAACCCAAATGAGATAGATCATCTAACTCCTTTTGGGCGAGTTTATCAAGCACAACCAAATGGATCTTAGACCACTCAAAATTAAACTCAAGGTCAGCTCAAAATTTAATACCACCTCCCCTTGAGGTGGAAGATCCATTGGTCAAACAACTTTGCTAATACAAGACGAATTTTAGCATTTGGGAACTCTTAAGTACCTCTAAAGAACATAGGAATTCTCTTATGAACGCTCTGACGGCTTTGTCTATAAGCACAAACACAACTCCCTAGGATCTCGTTAGCTTGCTTACTAGTGAGAAATCTAAAAAATCAATCATTTTTACTAGTGATGATTTGCCTTCAAAAGACACTACCCACAACAATGCATTATACTTAATTGTGGGATGTAAGGGATACTACATCCCTCTTACTTTGGTGAACAATGGGTCAGCTGTAAATGTGTGCCCATTACGAACTGCAAAATATCTAGGCCTTAATTCAGAAAAAGACTTCAAATCTACAACACAAAGAATTAGGGCCTATGAAAACTCGAGGAGATTAGTGTGTGGAACTGTTAAACTACCAATTACCATAGGCCCAATTCAAAATATGGTTGAATTTCATGTCATGGATATCAAACCTACATTCAATCTTCTTCTTGGACATCCTTGGATACATGAGATTGGTGCAATACCATCCTCACTTCATGAAATGGTTAGGTTGAACTATCAAGGTCATCCTATGACCATACATGCTTCTCCTCTCAAAATAGCAATAAAGGATCAATCACTTCTAGAAATAAACCATGATAATGATGAATAAGACACGTGGGGATTTGCCGCAGAGGCAATTTGCACAATAGAAATGGAGGAGATCCTTGAAGAACCATTCAAGCTTGATCCATACTCCACCCTAATAGTAAACAACATCTTATTCAAGAGTAGTTACTTTTCGTGATGCCTTTGGGAATAGGATTGAAGAATTCTCTCGTACTTCCTATCCCAAAGAAAAGCTTCTCCTTTGGATTGGGATACAAACCAACTAAAGAAGAACTAGGATCTCACGATGCTAAAATCAAAGCACGTAGAGACAACAATAAGAAAGGGATAATCACTTTACTCACATCCTAAAATCAAACCCTTAATGGACAATTCATTAGGGAGGGAGAGGATTACCCATGCTGTGACTTTCCAGATTCCCTAGTTCTAGAAGGTATCAAGAAGCCTGAATTCGAGATATAACACGATTGCTATTCTTGAATGACGATTTCGAAATCGTTCAATCAAAACACCTAACTCCATGGTGTTATGATAGGCAAGCATTCAACTTGCTATTTGGCCTAGAGCAAAATCATGTTGCTACAATGACTAATTAGAACGCCATCCAAGATGAAGCTTTTGACCCAACCTCATTGATCACCCTTCTAATGAGACCTTTGAGCACGGATGGAGGAAATCTTTCAAATGGGCCAATCATAAAGGTGATAAACTGGAAATCATCACTGGCGAATAGAAGATGTTTGAAGAATCTGACGATGAGTCCACTTAAGATTTTGTAAGAAAGCTGAAAATTTAGGCCTTGTGGCAATTACTAAGTCTTTATTTTCTAGTTCTAAGGACAAAGATCCCAAACATGATTCTTCTCTTGATGTACTTTTTGTTGATTTCAATAATATGAGCTCTATTTCTGAGTATATGTCTTCTCTTGAATCTTTTAAATGCTATAACAATCAATCTAACGAAGATGATAATATTAACAAATTGGTTGAATTAATGAATGAGCGAGAACAAAAGAACCCTATAATCGAAGAAACTAAAACAATCAATATAGGGACCAATGAGAACAAAAGGGAAGTCAAAATTGGCTTAACTTTAAATCCAGAAGAACGATCGATCCTCATATCGATGCTCAAAGAATTCGAAGACGTGTTCGCATGCTCATACAAGGACATGCATGGAATAGATAGGGAAATTGCGGAACATACCATTCCCTTGAAGCCTACTTCTACACCAGTTTAACAAAAAACTTTGACTAATGAAACCAAATGTCGCTCCGAAAATAAAATAAGAAGTACAAAAGCAATTAGACACAGGTTTCATTTGCGTATGTAATTACCCAGAATGGGTAGCAAACATCGTCCCAGTACCTAAAAAGGATGGACGAGTTCGCGTGTGTGTCGACTTTAGGGACCTTAACAATGCTAGCCCTAAAGACGATTTTCCTCTACCTCATATTGACATATTGGTAGATAACACGGCTGAGCATGCAATGTTATCCTTTATGGATGGATACGCAGGTTATAATCAAATTCTAATGGCAAAAGAAGACGAAGAAAAGACATGATTTATCACCCGTTGGGGTACATAGTGCTATACAGTCATGCCATTTGGTTTAAAAACTGCAGGAGCTACGTACCAAAGAACGGCTACGACTCTCTTGCATGATATGATGCTTAAAGAAATAGAAGTGTATGTGGATGATATGATTGTAAATTCCAAAGATAGAATGGGACATATAAAAGTATTACGCAAATTCTTTACTCGCATAAAAGAATATAAAATGCGATTGAACCCACAAAAATGCACCTTCGGAGTAACTTATGGCAAGTTACTCGCATCTGTAGTATGAAAACGTGGTATTGAGATCGATACCTCTAAAATAAAGGCAATTGTTGATATGCCTGCCCCTCAAATAGAAAAATAAATTAGGGGGTTCCTTGGTAAACTACTGTACATAAGTCGATTTATCAACAAATTGACTATGACTTGTGAGCCAATATTTAAAAAATTGAAAAAACAGGAAAAACATGAATGAGACGATTAATGGCAAAAGGCCTTTGAGAAAATAAAATATTATCTTAAAAGTCCACCAGATTTAGCACCACCAGTACCGAAACTACCTCTTAGGCTATACATCACAGTCACAAATACGGCCACAAGAGCCATGTTAGCACAAGAGGTAGAAAAATTCGAGCGTGCAATATATTACATAAGTAAAAAATTCATTCAATATGAAACAAAATACAACAAATTGGAAAAAACATGTTTAGCATTAGTGTGGGAAACTAAAAAATTACGACATTATATGCTACCACACACTACTCATGTGATTTCGCATAAAATTCGATAAAGGACTTGTTTGAACAACCACCCATACAAGGAAGAATATCCAAGTGGTTGGTAATGTAGGCCGAATTCGAACTAAAATATATTCTTGAAAAGTTAATAAAAGGGAAAGTCATATCTGATTTTCTGGCCCAACATCCTATTCAAACAAGTCATGCAGAATCTACTCATTTTCCGGATGAAGAGATTCTCATGATGCAAGATGACAAATGGGTAATGTACTTTGACGGTGCATCCAATAAAAAAGGATGTGGTGTGGGAGTGTTACTCATAAGTCCAGAGGGAGAACATACTCCAATCTTTGTTAAACTAGACTTTGAGGTTACTAATAATGCCGCGGAATGTGAAGCGTGGATTATTGGACTAGAGGCAGCAACTAGCATAGGTGTGCAAAAATTAGAAGTATATGGAGATTCTAGCTTGATAATAAAATCATATACTCAAAAAATGGAAAATAAAGAACTCCATAATGATATTATACCAAGCACACCTAGAGCAACTCATCGAGCAATTTGAACATATTGATTTCAAATATCTCCCAAGGGATGGTAATCAATTTGCCGATGCGCTAGCAAAATTAGCCTCAATGATCAACATTCCTGATCACTTAAATATGATGTCATTATGAGTTGATAGAAGAGAAGAACTAGCGTATTTCAACGTAGTAGAGGAAATAAATGACATCAAAGGAGATAATCTTTGGTATGATCATATCCTCCAGTATATTACTCGTGGCACATATCCTGAAAATAATTCATCGAAAGACCAACGGACCTCGAGAACACTCGCAGCCCAATATAGTCTATTAAATGGTTAACTATGCAAAAAGGGACCTAATGGTTAAAGCTTATTGTGTATAGACCAACCAGAATCCACACGCCTTATGCAAGACACTCACAAAGGTGTTTGTGGACCTCACATGAACGGAAAAATGCTTGGTTAAATAATCTCACGGCAAGGGTACTATTAGTCCACTATGGAACATGATTGCATACAATATGTTAAGAAATGTCCAGAGTGCCAAATGTTCGCTAACTTACAACATCTTCCACCATCCGAATTGTACAATCTCACTTCCCCTTGGCCTTTCTTGACTTGGGGAATTGACATAATTGGCAAAATTTCTCCAACTAGAATAGGAGGAAATGAGTACGTACTAGTAGCCATCGACAACTTTTCTAAATGGATCGAGGCTGCTTCTTACGTAAATATCACTTCTAAACATGTCGCAAAGTTTCTTGAGCGAACCTATTCTTTAGATATAGAGTTGCACACGAACTAATTAGTGATCAGGGATCTTAATTCAAAGCAGCAGTAGAGAGCTTCTTAGCTCATTATAAAGTAAAACATCACCCATCTTCATACAGACCTCAAATGAACGGAGCTGTAGAATCGGCAAATAAAAACATAATAGTCATCATTCAGAAAATGGCAGTAAATTATAAAGACTGGTCGAATAAATTACACTTCGCTTTATGGGGTTATAGAACATCCATACGAACATTAATAGGAGTAACTCCATACTCCTTAGTTTTGGGAATGGACGCAGTTCAACCAGTTGAACAGGAAGTACCATCCCTACACATCGTAATCGAAAGTAAGCTACTAGAAGCTAAATGGGTAAGAGTGAGGTATGAAGAGCTTTTATTCCTCGACGAACGACGATTAATTACTTTGCATCATGTAGAAGTATACCAATGACACTTTGCGTGATATTTTAACAAAAGGGTATGACCCCGAAATATTAAAGAAGGTGACTTTGTTCTAAAAGAGGTTAGAGGTCCACCAACCGATCCAAGAGGGAAATTCAAACCTAATTGGATAGGACCTTACCGCGTAATTGAAATTCTATCCGGGGGAGCTATCCGATTAATGGATATTGGGGGTGATGAAATTCGCCAATTAATAAACATTGATCGACTTAAAAAATATTACATATGAAATCCGGATAAACTCGTCATTCATTAAACAAACCTTTTTTTTAGCATTCAAATAAAGATTCTAAGGGTTATGCACTTTACCAAACACCACGGTAAAGTTCACAACACTTGGGGGGTAATTTATAAAAAAAAAATTACACTCGTAGCAAATGTGTTGCGCGCAACTAGAACGGTTGCGCGTGGATGTCATGCGCAACTAGAACGGTTGCGCACGGATGTCATGCGCAACTAAATCAATTGTGCGCGGCAGGATTGCACAACCTTGGATGTTGCGCACGCCACCTGATGACAAACTGCGAGCCCAGAACTTTACGCTCAAATAAAATCTCGATTTTTACTTGCGGTAAAAAAAGGGAGCGTTTCTCAAACATCATATACTCGGAAAATAAAAAAAATTAAACTTTGATTTTTGTTTTATAAACAAAGCTTGATTAATTTTTAATTTAATTTCTAAAAAGGGAAATAAAGAAAAATTAAAAAAACGTAATAATTTTACAAAAAAACCATGCAAAGACCTGATTTCGTGGTACGAATACGTAGGCAATATTTATGATTCGGTCATATAAATGAAAAATAAATAAAGCTAATTTTATTCCATTCAAAATAATAAATAAAAAAAAAAACAAAAGACATCATTGTACTAGATAATAATTAAAAAAACATAGTAGTGATTACACTTTATTCGAATTAAAACTATTAACAATTGTGTGACACTCTAAGGTTTTACTATATCCTCAATTGTCACGATGGACGGAGGAGTAATTTCCATTGCAGTATTTTCGGCAACCTAGGAGCTTTCCCCTTCGCTCTTCTTCTCAACCCAAACGTTCTTCTTCAACCTTGGAATAGGGGCTTTTTCAATTCTTTTCCTTTTTCCATTGTCATTTATTGGAGCCTTTTTGCGAGGATTTGGTGAAGGTTCCTTAATCTTCACACCCTTTTGCCTGGGTTTAGGTAGAGACTTTATTTTTGGCTCCCTTGAACGAGCCTTAGGTGATGAGGAGAAGTCTTTCTTCTCACTCCTTTGTTTTGGCCATTGGAAGGATTAGTAGTGGCCGAATGCATCAAAGGCTTAGGTTGATTGCGGGACAAAGCGGCTTGATTTTGTGATCGAGCCTTATTTAGCTCTCCCTTGTCCGCCGCATTCATCTAAGCCTTGCAGAAATAAGATAAAACAATACTCGCCGTGGGATTTTTCACTACCCACCTAAGAAGACTTTACCAATATTCCATCCAACGGGGAATTCATTCGGGTTTAAAGATCACATCCTTAGGGGCATCACAATCTCATGGGGGAATAATTTGTTTCATCCTATATTGTCTCACCAGCTTGCAAGGAAAGACGTAAGTAGTGCTAGAAAGGCCTAAAAGCCTAATGTAGGGAAAATTAAAACTATTCCCAATATACTACTTATGTTCCACCAAGGAATCACAAAGCGTATGTTAGGAACCCCATGACAGAAAAAAGACGTCCATTCTTCTTCATTCTTATGCTTGTAGAGGATTCGACGTCCGCGGAATGTTCTTACTCCGTTAGCCTCAAGATTTTGTGGTTAATCAACGATTTGCAAATGCTCCATGAGCCAAATATGAAAAAAAGGAAAAATTATTGTGACGTTATATAAGCAAGTGGCGCGTGCATCATATCCAGTTGCGCGCTCGCGTACCACCCGCGCGCATCTCAGAAGATTGCGCTGGCATGAACAGCGCAACTTCATTACTTGCACTGAAAACATGACGAAAAAAAACGTACGTGTAATAAGAGTGAAATTCCCGTGAAACCGTTCTCGTTAGGGTCCCCTCTAAGGCGATTCAAGCAAAGAACATTTTCCGCTAGAGCTAAAGGGGCCGGTGAGTGACACCCCTCTATTTGCTCCACTATGGACACCATGGAATAATCTCCGTACTCCTTACCTGTCCTAAGTAAACAATTGACAACAAGAAAAAACATAAAGCACGAATCTTAAAACGTTGTTTAGTCATCAAGTTGTCACAAGGGGCGACAAAGTGTTCAATAAATTGAACTAAATTCACTTGTTGTTCAGTACCCATATTGGCCATATCATTGTCATTCAAACAAAAAAATCTTTGGAAAATAGATTTGTATTTGCACAGGGAGAGTATTTGTAGGGAAACCTAATAGTTAGGGGCATATGTCACAGGGAGAGTATATGCAGGGAAACCTAATAGAGCCTCAAACTCACCTGGTAATGGGACTATTTCATCCCCTTTAAAAAGGAAAAGATCGTGATTCGAATCCCAATGATTAACAGCGACATGAAGGAAGTCAAAATTAATAACTAATTGCATATAGTTCAATAGAGGGTCAAGGTGGTATATTTTGAAAGCTAATTTATCCTCAATTGAAAGGGAAGTGACCCAATGTTTCAAACGTTACTCAAAAGTTTTTGTCATTATTCAAAAAAAAGGAGAGAGGGAAAGTAGAGAGATTAATTCTTTTTCTTTATAATACTACTAACGAATGAATGCAAGATGATGAAAAGCCTACACGAAACCACGTTTAAATAGATCTAAAAGGGGCAAAATTTTGGCAATTTTTACTTAAAGGAAAGTCTACCCGCAGGTGGCGCACGCCAGCTGCGCGCATCTAATTTACATGCGTGCGACAGCCGCGCGTAACCCATCTTGTTGCTAACGATCTGAGTGTCACGACATGTTTTTAGGCATATTTCCGTATTTTTGAACCACAAAATAACGGAATATTGACGAAATCTTATGACTTATCATACGCTTGACTTTGTTAACGCTTGTTTCCTTTCTTTTACCTCTTTCCTTGTGTCATTTATTTTATCATATTATTTTCTTACTAACTTCTTTTTTTATTATTTATTATTTATATTTTATTTTAGTTTTCTTTATTGCCTTTTCTCACCTTTTCTTTTCCTCTTCCTTTTCTCCTTTCCTTTTACCTTTTTCCCTTTATTTTTTGTTCTTTTGTTATTTTTTCGAGGGGGGTAAGTCGAGAACCCTTTCCATCCCTCGGAAATTTTTTCTAATTTTTCTATTCAAAACAATAATAATAATAAAAGAGAAGAAACTCATGGAAACAAAAAAAAAATATAGGATATATATACAAAATATGTTTGTCATATGTACAAAAAAAATATATAATAAATGTACATTTGTTTCCCAAAAATAGAAATATATAATAGGAAATCCAAATGATCGGCGACTCCCGGACGGCTGTTGTACATACTGCAAAATCCAAGACAAAGATTATTACACAAAATGTGTAATAACTTTGACAAAAAAAAAAGAAGAGAAAGAAAATACTTACTGTGACCATCCGATGATCATGGCATGACAAAGCTACGAGGGCTCTCTGATAAACAGCTCGGAAAGCACCAAAAGTCCTCACCATGCCGTTCACGGTTTCTCGCGGAACCTGTTCCAAAAAAATACAAGGACAGTATCAAAATAATGTATATGATAAAAAATAATTAATATATATACAAAATAAACATACCGACTCAACCGTCTCAGGAACGAACGGTATGTCCTCATCCTCCGCTACTGGGAAAATCTCACGAAGTACCGACCCAAAAGCATCAATATACGTGATCTCCGCCGTAGGAGGTACCGAACCACCTAGATCGACTCGCTGATAATACAATAAAAGAGTCAAAGTTTCCTTAAATAAAAGAAAAATAAATAAAAAGAGAACGTAAAAATACTAACCGGAACAAAAGCTGGAAAAGGATTCAGCCTGGATGCAACGAATGTCAAGTAAGATGCATCCCGTAGCACTAGCTGCTTTGTTGGATAACCAAGGATCACCTGAGCTCGATCCTCGTTAGACAGCAGGTCTGGACGCCGCATCCGGACTAGAGGGTCCACATGAACCAAAGGCTCCTCGGACAAAGCCTTCCAGAGAACACGCGCACCTAAAAACCAAGCGTTTGTCCTCTAGAGCACCGAAAGTCCCTGAAAAAGGGCCTGGAAATGGCAACGAACCATGCCAGACCGGACAGCCTAAGGGACTCCGACAATAAAACTCCAAGGACGGAGATCGATCTACACAATCACATGAAAAATCATCAAAGAAATGATAATAACAAATATATACATGTGTTGTTAAGATACTCACCAACGCATGAGTCGCTGAAAGAATCCTCTGGCGAAATTCGCCGGCTGAAGTCAATCGCTTCTTCTTAATCGTGACCAGACGATGGCCAATAGGAAAGCGGGCCGCCCCAAGCATCCAAGAGGCTAAGAAAGGCAGGTACGAGTACCTCCAAGCCTAAAAGAAAGAAAATTAGATCAAAAGGAAAAAATGGTGATTAAAAGATAACAAAGTTAAAAATAAATGCGCACTCGAGGATACGACCATGCCACAAAATGGAGATCCGAGGCACCTTAGTAGCCGCCACAGAATCCATCACTCGGGTCGCCTTGCCAATAGCTGTAAGCATACGGGATACGACACTTCCGCCCAACTCAGGTTACCTACTTGCCCCAAATCACTGAGGCAAATGAGCAACCAAATAACGAAACGCTCTCCCCGATCACTCAAAATAGTGACGGAAAAAACGTGAGCAATGTATATCTGATCGAGCTACTAAGGTGTACACTGTAGATCAACCTCATTAGCCAACAACTCGTCAGCAAGAATTGAGTACAGACAAGACTGCGCATACAAGTGGAGGGCTGCTGCAAGGCGGTCCCCCACAAGGTCACGCAGTCTCTTGTCTGACCCATTAACGACTTCCATAATTACAGGCTCACCTCTAAAAGCAAAATTCGTAATCATAGAGAAATTGTAATGGGTAACCGTCATCTCTCCCCATGAGAAATGGAAAGTGTTTGTGGAATCCCACGAAAACTCCAACAACCCATGAAGGAAAGCTTACAACGCAGGCTGACTGGATAAATCCCGAAGCGCCTCTAATTGGGGGCTGATCCAGGAAAGCTCCATCACCTCCTTTACCACGTCGGTTAAACTCTCATAACGGCCCCTTAATTCACCCGATCCGTACAAGCGCATGTTGGGCTCACTCTAACAAACAAATGAATGTAATACGGTTATGGCTTGTGTTAAGAAAAAAAGAGAGAAACAAAAAAATGGAGACGCGAAAAAAAATCACTATGCCACGCCAACTCCTAATCGTGACGTGATGGTCTGGGTCCCACTTAAGGACCCGAGGGTCCCAGTTGGGAGGAGCCTCCAAGACCACATCCTCCTGGCGACGTCGATCAGCTACGACGCGTCGCTCTCGAACCTCCTCACAAGGACGTGTCACCCTCTTTCGAGGGCGAACTGCCTCGTCAGGAACAGGAACTTCTAAGTCCTCCTCGGCATCGACAAATGGAGGGGTATCCATGCTATAAACGGATAAAGTTCCCTATTAGTTTATTTCCTAAAAACTGGGACTATGCTAAATATGTACTTGTAGGGAATATTTCAAGCATTACCCCTAGCTTGAACCCCACTGTGATCGTACACTAAAGTACGGTGGCGTCCAAAGGGAAATAAGATAGAGCAAAAGAGTCGCCAACAAGTTTTAGGAACTTGTAAACCGTTCACGAAGTGAAGGTTACACCCCTTAACGATTCAGGAGATCGTCAACTCCAATAGGTCTGGAACCATGACTGGTAGTTCGGGGATGAAGGTACAAATCCAACCTAAAAGAGATTGAACCTGCCCTAATAATAGGCCTCTACTTTATTCTGATCGTATTCATGTGCGCTTCTTGACTAACATGCAATCAATAGGAGTAACCCTAAACCTGTTTATCTATGTTGGTTGAATATTAATGCACAAATAAATCTATTATTGGCGATCACTTGAATTATAATCAAATAAACCCTAAACAAGATTATTAATTATCTTATTAAGCGTCATTACAAGTACAAATTCCCTTTAAACATGCACAAAAGGTGTGATCAAGCAATAACAATAAATATACATCAAGCAACATAATAATAATCATCATATTAATAATCATAATTATAATCATAATCATAATCATGTTAAAGCATAATATTAGCAAGATCCTAGGCATGATACTAACAAGATTAATAACAAACCCTAGCATGTCACTAAGCAATAAAAATCAAAGCTTTAACCCTAACAAGATACTAACATGCTATTAGGAAAGAAATAAAAGGCATCACAGAAATCACAATTGTCATATTCTTTACCCTAAACACGATACTAGGAAGAATTCTTTTAATCATTCTTGATATTAGAAATTACCCTAAACATGATTTCTATATCATAAAATCAATGTAAACAATTAAAAGCTCTTACTTGGATGCCTCGTATCTCTTTCTAATAACAAAATACACACGTTAGTAACTTCAAGGAAAATAATAAAATAAACAATTAAATTAAATAATTTAAATAGAGATTTAGGACCAAACCCTCAGAAATATCAAACCTTTCACGTCTAAGGCGAAGGCAACTTCGAATTATGCTAGGTGTGTCTAGTGCTAATGTATGAGGAATTGTGTTTGTAAAAGGGTTAGTTTAGAAAGAGATAGAGAATCAAGAAATTCTTGATGAAAGTTGATGATTTGAAAAAGGGGAGATATGCTCAATGTATAGAGAAAAAAGAGGGTCGAAGAATAAGAAGAGAATCCGAATTCGAGTCGAAATAAAACTCGATGGACAGCAGTTTTTGCGGATTTTGTTTTTATCATATCTTTTGATCCAGAAGTCCAAATAAGACATATAATATGTCGTTGGAAATTTCTTGAAGTCTAATTTCCAACCCAGTTAGAATAAGATAAAAATATTTTTTAGATAAAAAGATATAGACGAAATAGTAGGACGATGTCAGTTTTGGATAGAGTTTCATATCTCATTCATATCTTTATCGTTATATCTCGGATTTAATATTATAATATATCATTGGAAAGATAATTTCAAGATCTATCCAACCATATAATATTTGGATAAAGATTATGAGGCACGAAAATAAAATCTGACCGTCTTTGAACATCTTTAAATTCGAATAGAATTAGGATTTAAGAAAAAGGAAAATTTTTAAAAAAGGAAAGTTTTTATTTAACTCAAATTCTTTGATCTTATCTTTTCAAAAAGGATAATTAAGAATTGGATTAGACCTCTGGACCCTCTGGACTCAAATTCTAATCGATCCTAATTATTTTAGGAATAGGATTAGACCTCTGGACCCTCCACATGATCATTGGGCCGTAGGTAAGATCCGGTTCGAGCCCAGTTTAGTATTTTAGCCATAACTTCCTCATTATTATTCGGAATTGGGCTTATAATATATCGTTGGAAAGGTCTTTTCAAACCCCATCGAAATACACTATTATTTGACCCATATAATGGACCTAACTAAACTAGAATATACGTTTTTCAAAAATAGGGTAAGAAAAGAAATATTTTCAAAAACAGAAAGAAGAGATATTTTAATAAAAACATCCTCATCACTAGACTTTTCACACTTTTGCCTTGTTCGATAATCAAATAACATGAAAGGTATTCATCACTGGGTTTGGTTTTGGGGAGACACATTTGGGTGTCTACAGTACTAGACCCATTTCGGTAGCATAACGGCTACCAAATGGACATAACACAAAAATTGAATGCCACCTGTAGACATCTACTTTTTGCCTCCTGTCCCAACTTGAAGTGCAATGACGATAAATAAAACCATTTTCGTGTTGGATCAAAGTGAAGAATACTTATGGATGACTAGCTAAACCGCAAAGACACAAAAAGACTAGCCTAACCCAGAAACAAATACAAACAAGGTCCAATTAACTAAACCCGATCATAATTAGGCTTAAGCCAATGCTTAAGACCCAATAATGACGGATTTAGAGGCGCCTAGGTTAAATTTAATGCTGCCGCAAAAAAAAGCCACGCGCATGTCAATAAGTCATGCTGGTCTGGCGCGCGCAACTAATTCATTTGCGCGCAACACCTAGCGCAACTGCTAGTGATGCGCTCGCAGAAGATTTAAAATTTCATAAAAATATAAAATCGAATCTTACCATAATGTCGCGCGCAAGACATCTAGTTGCGCTGCCCATAGCAGCGCAACTAAATCACTTGCGCTGGGATGCCGCGCGCAACTCATCCAGATGCCCGCGACACTTGCTGCGGTAGAATATTTAAAACCCTAATTGCACCCATTCCCTATAAATAGAGGCTTAATTCGAGGCTTAAACACACAGAAATTAACCTAAAACTCTGGCAGAAAATCTTGTGAACTTGTGGTACTAAACCCTCTTGTCCTAAACACTCACCCCTTTAATACTTTGTTATTACGGTGGAGGTTCCCGAACAAGAAGGAGTCCATAAGTTTTCTAAACGGAGATCTAGCAAAGAGAAGTGGTAAATTTTCGAGCACTTAGATAAATCACATTTACTTTTCTTGTTTAACAGAACCTTAATCAATTAAATAGTGTTGTTTGAACACTTTAAAAAAGATATTTAATTAATAAATTCCACATAGTATCTTGCATTAAATAATCTTAGAATTGAATATTGATTGATTGATTGATCACTTAAGACAAGGCGAATCTTGTTTATTTTTGCTCCTTTCACGAATTTGAATTAAATAATGAATAATGACTTTGCAATGTAAATCCTACATGATTGATGCGTGTAAATAAAATCAGCTAACTTAGTTTTAGGTATCGCGTTGCATATATTGTTTGGTGATGAAATTGTGAAAAAGGAAGAGCTAGTAGAGACCGCACTAGGGCTAGAATAGCGATTCTCCTCTAAAGGGAACGTTATTTTAGTACCCTCGATCCCAAACTCATTTATGGTTTATGTAGACCAATTTGGGCATGGGTAAACTTAAGATTTGTGCTAATTATCCCATGAACTCCACATGGGAGAAAGGCATGAACGAGGTTTATGAGTTATCCCAAAACTCATTGGCGACTCCTACTTGTTTCTTACAAAAAAGTGTAATGATAGAATCAATTCTAATTCAAGGTCACCCAAACAATCAGGAATTCAAATCCTAATACACCCTAACAAGTGTAAAGTCCTAGGCTTTTAAAGTGCCATGGACATCTAAGGAAGGATTCTCTATGATGGGAACACCCTCCTTACAGTGGCGACTCCACTGGGGACTTAGAGGTTACAAGATTAGTTCTTAGTTACAGTCCAAGGTTTCCAACACTAGGTTGCCTATGGGTTGTAACGAGAATTAACTTGGATAATATCTAGTTAGAGAGCGAGACTTGAACGCATAATATCTTCCTTTTGCACAAAAGTAAAAACCAAACAAGCAACATTGCATCATGCATAGTCATAGCACAATTTAACCTATGGGGATTGGCTTATTGACTAGGGGTTGCCAACACTAGGCTTCTATCCCGAAATCAATAACAATCATCCCACACATATCGCCAACAAAATGTTGGGAAAGCGATGCCATGAGTCAACACGTTGAGTGATTTATTTGTGCAGCGTTTCTTAAGATATGGTACCTTTGGACACCCAAGCCTTTGACCTTAGAATGGCATTGTGTGTATCTTGGCTTATGGTATGCTTATGTAATTACGTGACTATATGCGACGTGTTAGGATAGCTTTTTCTCTTTTTTCTTTAGTTTAGTTTAGGTTCCCAATTACGAAGTTGTCTCTTCGTAATTTTGAGTCATATTCGAAGGGTAACATAAAAAAATCGAAAAAAATGATGGCAAATATAAAAAAAAAACGCTCGAATTAAAAAAAATATATTATTACGAGCAGGTGGCACGCGCAACTCAATGAGTTGCGCGACCCCAACCAGCGAAAGTTATTCGGATGCACGCGCCAGCCGCATGCAGCTTAGTTACTTGCGCGCGCCCACTACTACAATTCATTTTGATTTTTCGAAAAACAAATTGGCTCGTTCAAACAATATCTTCATTGAAGAATTGTTTAAGGGTGTTGTTATTTATTCGAATATATCTTGCATTATTTCCTCTTCTTTTTTTGTCTTCTAAACAAGCGTATCGATTTACTTATCCTTTCGTACTTCTTTTAGGGTCGGTTGTCAAGATTGGGAATGAAGACTCCCGGGCACTCGCAATCTATGTTTACCATCAAACAATCCACCCCTTTTTAACAACCTTCCCTTGGCAACTAGTTCTAGTCCAACAACAATGTCGGCCATTGAAGAACTTTAAGAGGAGATTCTTAGTTTGAGATAAGCAAAGGCTCAAGAAGCCAAGGAGAAAAGAATTATGGGGTTTTTTTTTTGTTTTCTTTTTAAAAAAAGAAAATTAAGTCAATCATAAGCTAACACATGTATAGGTAACCTGCTACATCAGGTTGGATGACATGTTCGGTGCAATAGAAATTAATACCCCTTAAAGCTGGGAGTGATAAATAATAATTGAAAGTATGGATTAATTTGGGCGGACGAGGCAAAGTTCAGATTAATGGGAGCAATTTTTCCAAAGAATTAAGAAAATCGAAAAGGCTAAAAAGAAAAATGCTGAAACTTTAGCCTTGCAACAAAAGATGGAACAATTGTCCATAAAAGAAAAGTCGTTGGAGAATCTAGTTCTTCGTTCTACAATGGGGAACAAGTACTTCGATGCAGAAAAGTTTGCTCCTACCGCAAGAATTGCTTTACCGGAAAAGTTCGTAGCTACGGACTTGCCAATATTTAAGATGACCAACAATCCACAAAACCGTTTAATGTGTTTTACTGGAACCATGGCATTAAAAAGAGTTGATCCTAATCTTTATGATTTGACTTTCTCTTTATCTCTAGACCCAACCGCGAGATAGTGGTACTGACAGGGTAAAGTCATATCCCCTAATCAAAAGTAAATACCTAAATCCTCTAACTAAAGTAGATTGGGAAGTAGGGTCGATCTCCACAGAGAAACAAGTCTTTTTACTCCTAATTAATTATTATAATCTAAATTACCTAAGTAACCAATATTTATATTTGAGTATGAAACTAAACTACAAAGAATAGGAATAGGGAGAAAACAATATATAAAAGGATCTAGGGCATAGGTTCACCAATAAATAATACTCCAGGGTAAAACATAGTAATCAATCATTGACATTGCATAAATAACATGATTAACAGGCTCTCGCAATTTATTAATCAACATAGATCTAACAGGCTCCCGCAATTTACTAGATCTAAGTTCTTATTGAAAATAGCCATTAATATCAAATTAACATCTGCTCGATTCATCAATTTAATATTGCTATACTTTTACAAGCCGCAATTGTAAAACATTAAAACAATTCAATAGGAAATTATCATGCAATATCAATAATCAATAATAGTCAATCATCAATGCATCAATTAACCAGATTGTAAAGGGCTTTCGCTACGTATTACAATCACAGAATTAATCTACCGGTATTAAATCTCATCTCTCGAATCTTGTCTTAACCATTTATAAATTAACTTGCCTATTTAAACTAGACCTAAACATTAATTCTCATCTCTCGATTCTTGAATCAATATTGTCAAACTCATGCATAAAAGATAGGCCTAATCTAGTCACAGAGCATTAAATCAATCAATAAGAAATTAATCTAGCATTGATAATCAACAACAATAATTTACCCCTTCATATTATTTATTAGATCCCCATAAACCCTAGAAATTAAACTACTCACAAATCATCATGACTAAACTAATCAAATAAATAAATAAAAGCATAATCAAGGGAGTAAATAAAATAACATAAATTAAGGGGGAAGAAAATGTTACCAAAAAGTAATCTGGAATTAATGGAAAAATTAAGGACAAAAGTTTAGAGAAAGAATTCTAAGAGAATAATTAAGAGAGTAAAGAAAGAGTAAAGAGGAGAGGAAGAGAAGAAGAAGAAGTGATACTAAAATCGTATTACGGAGGAGTATTTATACTCCGTACAAAAATCCTAAGCTAAAACAAATTAAACTACGTTAAACATCAACTAATAAAACACGCGCCCGATCGGGCGAGGCACCGCCCGATCGGGCGCGCCTTTTTTGTTTCTAATAGAAATCTCGCGCCCGCCCGGGCGCGTCACTGGGCGCCAGCCTAAGCTTCTCCCGCCCACCCGGGCGCGCCTCCAAGCGCCAGCCTTTTTGGCCGGGCGGCTCATTTGGGCCACTATTTGGACTTCGATTGGGCTCCAATTCTTCGGGCCAATCTGGGTTTCCTCTTTGGGTCTTAAATACTCGGTCCAAATGCCCCGGTATCACCTATACCGAGCCCTTAATCACCGGTTCAATGGCTCTAACCGGCCCTGGGCTATAAAATCTGGTCGTGTTTCTCCAATGCTCATGATTGCTCCAAAATATCTCGGGAAAATACTCCAAAAGCATAAATCCCTGCAAAAGCCAACCAAATCTACGAAAACACTAGAAAACACCAATTAGTAATAAAAGTGGCTCTAAAGAGCCAAAAACACTACTAATTATGACCAAGGGACGGGGGTAAAATAATATATAAAATAGACACATCAAACTCCCCCAAGCCAAACCTTTGCTTGTCCCTAAGCAAAGATCTCATCAATGAATCAATAAATATGCTTCACCCCAAAAGTAAAAATCAAGCACAAACGATTCAGGGTAAATCAAATAAACATGCTTCAAAGTCAACCAATCAAATCCATCCAATTACCTTTCTTCCCTAACAATTGACAAATAGAGCAAACCACAAGAGCATATAGAATTCAAGACTAGTGCTCACACACTCTACTCTCATTTATGTGGCGAGTAAAAGATGTACTCGGTCTCTCTCCATCCAACCCCTTTATGTGAACAATGCCCTCCAAACTCACACTCTCGCGTGTATAAACAATGAACGCTCAATCCTACTAGTCGACTCGAAATATGCCAAATCATAACTTGCATTGATAAACAACACTTTCACATTCATACAATTCTACGCACAAAGGTCGGAAGGTCTTTAAAGCTTGTAATGTAAGGCTAGGGAAAAGGGTAGGAATCATTTGGGAACAAGTGAGAGAAAAGCTATCCTTAAGGGAGCAAAATCCTATCAAAAACCCATGATCAAAATAAATAATGATCAACATCTCCTACATAACCAACTCTAAACATCAACCAAATATACTCCAAACAATATAAACAATCCCAACACTTACAATTTCACTCATAAAATATAATAATGAAGAAGTAGAGTGAATAAACAAACTTTATTTTCCAAACTTGAATATTTCATTAAGGCTCAAAATTATTTTTCTTTTGATCACCCTCCAACTAGAACATTTGAACATTTTTTTCTCTTGAAGTTCACTTACTTTTTCACATTTTTTTTTTCTTTGAACTTCTATTTTTTTTCCATAACATCATGGTTTATTTTTTTTTCAAGAAAATATAACTCTCAAACTCATTAAAAATAAACATGAATAATTAACAAAACAACTTCTCAAAAGCCCGCCCAAATTGTGCAAATAATAAGTACACTACAAACTCCCTTACCTCACTCACTAATAGCTCCCCCAAGCCAAGCTTGGGACTAGTAACCAATGGGGCAAAATAGGCTTGTAATGTGGCTAATAAACAACAAAAAGTCAAAACAACAACATGGGTAGCAAGAAGGGAACAAATGTATCTACAATGTCTGGAGGCTACCTAAAAGAACAAATGCCTTCGTCCTCCTCAATGTGCATAATAATGAATCATATAAACATTACTTATAGTTGCAAACCAATACTCAAATTCATTGACATACCAGGAACTATGGAACTATCACACATTTCCTAACCAAATCAACTAGTCAAGCACTATATTCACAAGTAGTTGGACAAAATTGACGCATGTAAAGGTTTCAAGCAATCAAACATCATATCATGATAAACTAATCCACAATGCCTATCATCAAACACCAAGGATCAAAACAAATTTCTAATGTAAGGGGCACAGGGAAGCATAATTTATAATTCATTGGAATGTATTTTTGGTTTTTTTTTTATTTTTCAATTTTTTTATATATATAAAGAAAGCAATAAAACTAACCTAGAAAGCGTAAAATCTAACCTAAGAAAACACACCAAAAAAAAAAAGAAAAGAGAAAAAGAAAAATACCAACCAATATCTCCCCCAAGCCAGAATCAGACAATGTCCTCATTGGCTCGGAAACTAGCCCAGCATAGCTAGTCCTCATCATCCTCGTCCATCGAGCCGAAACCCGCACCTCCACTGCCACCTGCACCACCTGCACCAGAAGAGCTACCACCATAATAGTCAGCGTGAAAACTCCCCCCGCCGGTCCCCCGAAAGGTATGTCCAGCCCGTACCCGAAAAAGGAAGAATAGTCAGAGTAAATACCACGAGCAGTGGGATCCCTACCGTATCCCTGGGGTGGAGGCTGAAACCAGTCAGGGTGGATAGCGTCGTCGAGAATGTTGCCCCGACGAGCATAATCATCGTACATAGGGTAGAAAGCTCTACCCTGGTTCCTCTCTAGGTACCCTAACCTGTGGTCAATAGAGCCCACCATCCTCTTAAGGTCAGTCTATGCATGCTCAATACGTCCTAGGGCCTGAACTATACTCTGAAAATCCCAAATTGGGTCAGAGTCAACATGAGGGACTTAATGGGACATACGAGGTGGGGAGAAAGCCACCTCGGGCTGGGGCTGAGGTGGTGGAACTGGTGGTGGTGCCTGCCCCCTAGCGTTGGAAACTAAAGCATCATAGGTGTAAGAAAGTTGCCCTGGGGGAAAGGCGGTCAAGTCTGAACTGGGAAGGGGAAAAATAGGCAAAGGTTGCTCGTTCCCAGTCCGAATACACCAAAAGGGTGTCTGCTCGCTATCCGGCCTAACCCACCCCACATCCTCAAAATACTTAGCAGTCATGTAGGTATCTGGTCCACAGTTGGTCAGCTAGTGGGGTCCGTCTACTACAAAATCGGCCTTTTTCACCGCTAATCGAGTGATAAGGCCACCAAAAAAGATAGGGGACTTGGAAGTGGTGCTGGCTGCGGCATGCCGACTCAGGTGATGAACTATGAACCTGCCTATGTTCAATTTCCCGAACCCGTATACATAGTGACCTATTATAGCTAGTTCGTTGGTTTGAGCGTTATGAGGCTTGGCCCTACCCAAAAAACACAATCCCGCAAATCTTTGCCAGATTTTCGGGACAGCGTGGTGAATGGGTTTGGTACTAGCATGTTGGGGGTCGGGGGCAGGTAAACCAGTCAAAGCAAAATATAAATCACCCATTTTATAATCTTTATGCCACTGGTGAGATAATTCAGAATTTAATTCAAAAATTTTACAGAATTCAACAAAAGTTAAACTAATATTTCTATTATTTAACCTGAAAAATAAATTAGGCCCATTCCTACTACTAACAACATGAAAAGTGGACAAAAATTCACAAGTGAGTTCTCGGTATGTAGGATAATGCATGTCAACGAATTTTCTCATGCCAATATCATTCAAAAATCGTTTAACATAATCAAACAAACCATATGATTCCAAGGTAGGGCGGTGCAACCACCGAGAAGGGATTACCTCACGACCGACCAAATGCTCCAATCGTTCTTTCTGTTCCCGGCTCACGATCCGGATCGTCGGCCAATACGGGAGCTGTAAGTCTGGGTCGTACTCCTCCCTCGAGCTGGACCTCCTACCAAAAATTGATCTTGCCCTCTTTGAAGCCATGTAGAGAAATGGGTCGAAAATATTTCGAATTAAAACTAAAATTTTTTTGTATGAGAGTGAAGAGGATGAAGAGAGGATTACAAATATATAAAAAGTTTTGAATTTGGATTGGTAATGGAGGAGAAATCTTAGAGAGAAGTCAGAGAAAATTTGAGTTTTAGAGAGAAAAAGTAATGAAAGAAAGAAGAAATGAAGAAGGAAAGAAGAAAAGAAGAAGAAAAACGAACGGCTTATACTCGCGCCCGGTCGGGCGGTGGGTCGCCTGATCGGGCGATCTGAATTAATACCAGGTTATTTTTCGCGCCCGGTCGGGCGTCCGTCGCCTGGTCGGGCGATCAGACCGAAAATTCCCTCCTTTCTCTCGCGCCCGGTCGGGCGCCAGTCGCCCGATCGGGCGATCTTTTTTTTTACCAAAATCTTCCCTTCTCGCGCCGGGTCGGGCGAGGCTTGCCTGATCGGGCGAAAAATGAAGTCCGTAAATGTCAAAATTCGCGCCCGGTCGGGCACGTCTCGCCCGGTCGGGCGCTTCTCGCCCGGTCGGGCGTAATTACTTGTTTTTAGAACCCTGCTCTCGCGCCCGATCGGGCGAGCTTCGCCCGGTCGGGCCCGAGACTAAATCGGGGAAAGCTAATTTCCTTCTGTTCTCAAAAAGTTGTCTAACTCTTTTCCTTCAAACCTGTACAAACACTCATAAAACTCATTAAATTCACTCATCTCTCCTCACCTAAGAAAACGAAAAGAAAAACTAGTCTAAGAAACATTAAAAATACGGGTTGCCTCCCGGAAAGCCCTGGTTTATCTAGGTCCCGCACGACCTTCTTACCAAGTATAATTCCTAAGACCCTTAGCCTAACGCTTGATCGGGTGGTTTCTCACCCGGTCTAGCGATGTTTAGGCTGCGATGCGGCTTCCTTACATAACCTGTGGGACGCCAAGTTGCCTTATCTTGTGGATCCTCCTTGACTTGGGATGGGGGATCTTCAATGCTACGCACTAAAAACCCTTCTTCGATCGAATATTGCTTCAACTTGTCATTGCGTTCAACACTTGCAACTCGATCTGGCGGAACACTTACCGTAGGCTCGATTTGCACAACTTTCTCGATCGGTTCCACTTGTTCATCCTCGAAACCAAGACCAACATTGTAGAGTGCTCTTTCTATTGCATTGACTTCCTTCTGCCATTTGTCTATCTCATCTGAAAAGGATGCAACACAAGATACCGCCTCCAAGGGATCTTTTTCAAGTGCTTGGGGCTTATTAGAATAATTGACAACCGCGGTAACACTGAAACATTTCTCCTAAATCATGGAGCTTTTGGGGGTATTATTCAGATTAAAAACCACTTTATCGTCCCCTACTGATAGTGTTAACTTACCACTTCTAACATCTATGACTGCTCCTGCAGTGTTAAGGAATGGTCTACCCAAAATAATTGGGGTTTGCATATCCTCAGCCATATCAAGAACAACAAAATCCACAGGTATATAAAATTTACCTACTCTGACGGGAACATCCTCTAAAACACCTAGGGGGTATTTGAAAGAACGGTCGGCCATTTGTAGAGTTACATTGGTAGCTTTTAATTTACCCATATTCAACTTAGAACACACAGATAATGGCATGACGCTAACACTAGCACCCAAATCACATAATGCATTATCAATCAGAAGATTACCAATATGACAAGGGATAGAAAAACTACCTGAATCTTTCAATTTAGGTGGAGACTTATTTTGAAGTACGACACTACACTCTGCAGTGAAAGCTACTGTCTCTACCTCACTAATAGACCTTTTTCTCGTCAAAATTTCTTTCATAAATTTTGCATATGAGGGGATTTGTGTGATCAATTCAGTAAAGGGAACTGTTACCTTCAAATCCTTAACCACCACCAGGAACTTACCAAACTGTTTATCCAAGTTTGTCTTCAATTGACGATTGGGGAAAGGAAGTTTGATAATTGGCTTTTGAGCATTCTTCTCTTTATCTAGGGTAGCCACCTTCTCCGGAGTTTTACCCTGCAATGTAGGATTAGATGTGTTAGTATTATCCTCTAGCCCTACAGGGCTAGCAACTACATTGTTTGGTTTAATGGAATAAAGATTAGCATTATTTAATAAAATAGTTTCATCAACTCTGGGCATAGAGGGCCCTTCATAGTTTGAAACACTCCTTAGAGTGATTGCAAATGCTTGATCCGTAGGCCTAGTCGCCTGTGCCGACAGGGCTCCTTGTTGGCGTGCTTGTAGAGTAGCGGAGAGTTGCGCAATTTGATTATCTACAATTTTATTATGCGCTAAAATTTGATCAATTGTCGCATCTCTGCTCTCCATGTGCTTTTGCATATTGACCAACATTGCTCTAATTTCCCCCAAAGAAGGGTTGGAAGATGAGGGGAGTTGTTGTGGTTGATTCTTCTGGTTAGCATTGGGATGATAATACTTCTGCTGTTGTTGCTGTGGCACCTGTGGTTCTTGTGGTGGTGGATTTTGAACATTAGTGCTCCGATAGGAAATGTATGGATGATTCCGATACCCAGGATTGTAAGTGTTGGAGTATGGGTTATTCTGCCTATAAGCTTGAAAGGCATTAACTTGCTCCACGGAACTCCTGCAATCCTGCTCCCAATGACCTACAATACCACAATTTTCACAGAAAGCCTCATTAGAATTGTTATTAATTGCAGAAACATTGGCTACGTTAGCAGTGCTCAGATTATCTAATTTTTGACAAATAGAGGTCAGTTGGGCTTGCAAAAAGGATACAGAGTCGACACTATGTTTCCCCTTGTTAGCAAATCCTCTGGGATTCCCATATTGGGAATTGTGTATCGCCATATCTTCAATAACCTGACCTGCATCATCAACATTAATATTCATAAATCTCCCACTAGCCGCAGAGTCTAAAATTATTCTAGAGGAATTTCCAATGTCGTTATAAAAGGCTTGGATTAACTGCCATTGTGCTAAATTGTGGTGAGGGCATTCTCTTTGTAAGTCCTTGAACCTCTCCCAAGCCTCATATAAAGACTCATCGGCTTCCTGGGCAAAGTTCTGAATCGCACTTCGTAGTACTGTTGTTCTCTCTGCAAGATAATACTTGTTATAAAAATTCAAAACAAGAGTTTCCCAGTCAGTAATACCAAGTGTAGTTCTATTCAAACCATTAAACCACAATTTAGCTTTTCTAGTTAAAGAAAAGGGAAAGAGAATCTCCCTGATTTGGTCTTGAGTGATCCCGGCTTGCCTGATGGTGTTGCAATATTGACAATAGTCGGCAATGTGAAGATTCGGGTCTTCACCCTTGGCTCCACTGAATTGCTTCCTCTCTATCATCGTTATAAATTGGGGTTTGATTTCGAATTGAACCCCATCAAGAGCCGGAGTAGGGGTGAGATGTGGAAAATCCGTGAGCTTTGGTTGTGAATAGTCACTAAGCTTCTTTGGAACCTCCATCTCTGATTCTGTGTCTGATGATACCTCTAAATCGCTAGAATCAGTTGGAGGATCGCGGTGATTATTGTTAGTATCACCAGAATCCGCCAGAATTTGCTTGTAGAAGTTTTTCAGTCTATGGAAGGAACGTTCGATCTCAGGATCGAATGGGATATAACCTGATCTGGAACACCTGGGCATAAACAAAAACTAGAAGCAAATATGAGATTTGTCTCAGAGAACTAACGCTCTCTGAGACAAAAAGGGAAATAATCTAGACTACAAAAACAATCAGAAATAAAAATAAAACCGTTTCCCCGGCAATGGCGCCAAATTTTGACAGGGTAAAGTCGTATCCCCTAATCAAAAGTAAATACCTAAATCCTCTAACTAAAGTAGATAGGGAAGTAGAGTCGATCTCTACAGGGAAACAAGTCTTTTTACTCCTAATTAATTATTATAATCTAAATTACCTAAGTAACCAATATTTATATTTGAGTATGAAACTAAACTACAAAGAATAGGAATAGGGAGAAAACAATATATAAAAGGATCTAGGGCATAGGTTCACCAATAAATAATACTCCAGGGTAAAACATAGTAATCAATCATTGACATTGCATAAATAACATGATTAACAGGCTCTCGCAATTTATTAATCAACATAGATCTAACAGGCTCTCGCAATTTACTAGATCTAAGTTCTTATTGAAAATAGCCTTTAATATCAAATTAACATCTGCTTGATTCATCAATTTAATATTGATATACTTTTACAAGCCGCAATTGTAAAACATTAAAACAATTCAATAGGAAATTATCATACAATATCAATATTCAATAATAGTCAATCATCAATGCATCAATTAACCAGATTGTAAAGGGCTTTCGCTACATATTACAATCACAAAATTAATCTACCGGTATTAAATCTCATCTCTCGAATCTTGAATTAACCATTTATAAATTAACTTTCCTATTTAAACTAGACCTAAACATTAAGTCTCATCTCTCGATTCTTGAATCAATATTGTCAAACTCATGCATAAAAGATAGGCCTAATCTAGTCACAGAGCATTAAATCAATCAATAAGAAATTAATCTAGCATTGATAATCAACAACAATAATTTACCCCTTCATATTATTTATTAGATCCCTATAAACCCTATAAATTAAACTACTCACAAATCATCATGACTAAACTAATCAAATAAATAAATAAAAGCATAATCAAGGGAGTAAATAAAATAACTGAAATTAAGGGGGAAGAAAATGTTACCAAAAAGTAATCTGGAATTAATGGAAGAATTAAGGACAAAAGTTTAGAGAAAGAATTCTAAGAGAATAATTAAGAGAGTAAAGAAAGAGTAAAGAGGAAAGGAAGAGAAGAAGAAGAAGTGATACTAAAATCGTATTACGGAGGAGTATTTATACTCCGTACAAAAATCCTAAGCTAAAACAAATTAAAACTACGTTAAACATCAACTAATAAAACACGCGCCCTATCGGGCGAGTCACCGCCCGATCGGGCGCGCCTTTTTTGTTTCTAATAGAAATCTCGCGCCCGCCCGGGCGCGTCACCGGGCGCCAGCCTAAGCTTCTCCCGCCCAGCCGGTTGCGCCTCCAGGCGCCAGCCCCTTTGGTCGGGCGGCTCATTTGGGCCACTATTTGGACTTCGATTGGGCTCCAATTCTTCGGGCCAATCTGGGTTTCCTCTTTGGGTCTTAAATACTCGGTTCAAATGCCCCGATATCACCTATACCGAGCCCTTAATCACCGGTTCAATGGATCTAACCGGCCCTGGGCTATAAAATCTGGTCGTGTTTCTCCAATGCTCATGATTGCTCCAAAATATCTCGGGAAAATACTCCAAAAGCATAAATCCCTGCAAAAGCCAACCAAATCTACGAAAACACTAGAAAACACCAATTAGTAATAAAAGTGGCTCTAAAGAGCCAAAAACACTAATAATTATGACCAAGGGACGGGGGTAAAATAATATATAAAATAGACACATCAGGTACTATGGGTTAGATCTAAAATTCAAAACAACATGGGAAGATGTACTTTCGGCTTTCATTACCCAATATGAGAGTAACGTAGAGTTCAAATTGACTCTACGAGAACTTGAAATGCTTAAGCAAGGCAACGATGAAGGTTTTCTGGCTTTCTATGGTAGATAGCAAGAAAAGGCGGCTCATCTTGCCCAAAGGCCACCTGAACTCGAGTTAGTGCAAAAATTCATTGACAATTGTCATGAAAAGTACAACAAGAATCTATGTTACCTTGGTTTAGACACTTTTCAAAAGGTCTATTTTGTGGCTACTAGTATTGAAGATGATCTTGCTAAAGAAAAAGCAAACAACCTTATCATCATCAGCCTAGGAATAACTACCAGAAGGGGAATGATAATACCTCATCCTCTATTGATGTATTTGCTACTTCCACGCAATATAATAATACAAATCAATATAACAGTAATGATCCTCGAAGAAGATGGACAAAAGAAAGAAATTTACACCATTTCTTGTGAGCTACAAAGAATTATTAGAAAAATTGAGCGAAAAAGGTCTAATTGCACCAACAGGGCCAACACTACCCACTCCACCAGAAAGAAGGTATGCTTAATGGGATGTCAGTGCTTATTGTGCTTATCATAGAGGCGTTGGGCATGATATTGAACGTTGCTACGTCCTAAAGCACAAAGTACAAGATCTAGTATACGGTGGGAGAATTCACACGCCTAAACCTAACAACAATGTATCCTCACTAGTTGCCTTTCACATTGATAAGGACCATATGGGAAGTGATACGTTCAATCCTTTGGACTATATCACACCTATAGGGAAACCTCTAACCACAACACTCATAGGGGAAACTAATGAAGTGTGTGGGTTATGCGACGACAACTTTCAAAACTTATATATCTCTAAGTATGCCGCAGTCCCACCTCCATCATGTCTACAAAATGAGACAAATGGAGCGCTTGATTGGGATCATTTCTTTGGGATGTCACAAGACTTATCAAATCTTTCCTTGGTGAACAATGGCATCAAGCACAACTCATGGAATATCTTGAAATGGAGGCACGTTCAAAGCCTCTAAAAGAAAGTTGGTTCACGAGCCTACAACTAACCCAAATGAGATAGATCATCTAACTCGTTCTGGGCGAGTCTATTAAACACCACCAAATGGATCTTCGACCACACAAAATCAAACTCAAGGTCAAGTACAAAACCCAATACTACTCCACTCGAGGTGGAAGATCCATAGTTCAAACAACTTTGCCAATCTAAGGCGAATGTTAGCATTTGGGGCTCCTAAGTACTTCTAAAGAACATAGGAATTCTCTTATGAATGCTCCAACGGCTTTGTTTGTAAGTACAGACACAACTCCTCAGGATCTCGTTAGCTTGCTTACTAGCGAGAAATTCGACAAATCAATCATTTTCACTAATGATGATTTGCTTCAAAAAGACACTACCCACAACAATGCATTATACTTAAATGTGGGGTGCAAGGGATACAATATCCCTCTTATTTTAGTATACAATGGGTCTGATGTAAATGTGTTCCCATTGTGAACAGCAAAATATCTAGGCCATAATCCAGAAAAAGATTTTCAATCAATAACACAAAGCATTAGGGCTTATGATAACTCGAGGAGATCGGTGTGTGGAACAGTTAAGCTACCAATTACCACATGCCCAATTCAAACAATGGTTGAATTCCATGTCATGGACATTAAATCCACATTCAACCTTCTACTGGATGTCCTTGGATACACGAGCTTGATGCAATACCATCCTCACTTCATCAAATGATTAGGTTGAACTATCAAGGGCTTCTTATGACTATACATGCTTCTCCTCTCAAAATAACTATAAATGACCAATCACTTCTAGAAATATGACACATTATACAATCTCTTTTAAAATTATTAAAGCATATAATCAATTTGAAAGTCATCTAGAGATAACAAAATTGTAGAGTTAGGGTTTGAATTCTAGAGATTGTAGAGTTAGGGTTTGAATTCTAGAGTTAGGGTTTGAATTCTAGAGATTTTTCAATTGAAGGAGAGTGAGGGAGATGAATGGTTTTGATGAAGATGTATGATTTTTGGTGAAATTGATTACAATAATCAGATTCATTAGGTAAAGAGTTAAATCATATTAGTAATTTAATTAGATGTCTAAGTTGTTTAAGTAAGGGTAATATGGTCATTTTGTTGGCAAAAAGTTACTAAAAATGGAAAGAAAAAAATTGTTGCACATAATAGATAGCAACCGAAAATGGCAAATGTTTCAAATAACCGTTAATAGAGGTAGTAAAAAAAATTACATAAAAAAAATGAGTGTTATTCATGCGTGACTAATTAATATTTTGAGGAAGACTAATAGCTCTTCAATAAACCATTAATCTACATTGTAAATACATATGACTCATATGAGCTTTTGAAGATTAGGCTAATTGTTCCACTTGATAAAGACTTCCTCTATAAAAATTAACAAACTACGAGTATGAAATAATAGGATAAAGTAATTATGGTATTTAAAGGTAATTGTAGAAATTAAAATACGGAAAAATAATAATATTCATACTTAATAAACAATATTCATACGTTATAAACAGTAGATGATTTTAATAAAAATATTTCACTTAAGTTAGTAAATATGCTATAAATATATGTTGTCTAAAAAAATGCTATAAAATATATGTAATATCTATAATATTATATGGTAGAAATTGTAAAGTAGGTTATTAACATTTTTATATTCACTATACAAATTGGGATACATTCATATAAAGTATGATATTATATTCATACTATTATTAATTCTTTATAGAAAATAAATTGTAATTATTTCATACCTTTAAAAAATGAATAACTCATGAAGATGCATGTGAGATTTGCAATCAAACTAAAATCAGTATTAGGTTCACGGTTTGTTTGTTCTTTAATGAAATAGATTAAAATTAAAACATACTTCACACATGGAACCATATTTTACAAAGTTTGTTTGTTTGTGATAGATCTACACATGGAGCCACATTTCACAAAGTTTTCAAGAGTTAAGAGAAAGGCTTCTCATAGAGAAACGTCAACGACAAAAAACTAATGAATTCGGTGATTTATCATTTTACAATTAATCATTTCTTTACTTGAATTAAAAATATGTCAAACCTTATTCAAATATATATGGATGTATGTAACATAGAGAAAAATCAAGGAGAATGTCTTGGAGGATCAAATTCATTCAACATTGGGAGTAGACACCCTACGAGAGACATTTAAAATGGTTAGGTTTATCCAAATTTTTCTCAATATATTTATATATTTATATATCTTTATTAACATGATACTAACATTATTTATTCTTATAAACATTAAAATATATTGTTTGTTTATTGTAATAGATCAATACATGGAGCCAAAATTTAAAAAACTTGCAAGACAAAAGAGAAAAGCTATTATCATGGAAAAGCACCAACAAAAGTGAACTAATGATCTTGGTAATGTATCATTTTCCATTAAGATGTGTTTATCTTTTATTTGAATTAAAAATTTGCCAACCGGATATATATGAAAATAGGTAACATAGAGCAAACATAATTAAAAACTTGTGTATGATCAAATTCATCCAACATTGGTTATAGAATCCCTATGAGCGACATTACAAATGGTCAGGTTTATTCACTTTGTTTTTTAAGTGTACAATATGTTTTTAATTCTTATCATCATTTAATCACACTCTACAATACTCCATATGAAAAAAATAAAAAAAAAATGACTAATGCTGCAATAAAGATGTCTACACTTGATTGAAATTTTGATAGCTTTTGAGCCATGTATTCAATTTTTACCTTGAAAAAATATACTTGTACAATATAATGCATAATATTAATACTCTATAGATATTCCTTTTCCTACTAAATATTTTTCATGTATGAGAATTCAAACTAACCAATAAGCTATTCCTTATTGCTAAAAGCAAAGCATGTTCATAACCAACACAGAGGAAAGAAAATGTCCCAATTATGTGGCAATGCTCAAACCAAGACAAGGTCTGCCATTCCGACATCGAGAACAAAAATCAATACTTATGAACAAGTATCCAAAAAGGTCAACAACAACATACCAAACCTGGACACAAATTTACATTTTGGTAAGTCCATAATTATGAACGATTAAAATGTGTTAGTTTTATGCTTTATAATTTTATAGAACTTATTCTAATAACAGGTGATATTCATTCTAATTCGACACTGGATACTATACAAATTCACAATGATACTCAAGAAAATCAAGGTATGTTACTATAATTTATAAAAATAATAGAGTTTAGGTTGATTTCCCTTATGTAGAATTATTATATTGGTGCTGCTATAATTTTATCTTTTATAAGAACTTCAGTTTATAAAATTATAATGCTAATCACTAGTAGAAAAAGGCTCATTTACGTTGCTAATTTATAGTGTATTTGTGTCGCTTCTATGAGTATAGAACATCATTAACCGTTCTAATATCTTCATAACATGTAGGGCCTTTAACATAATTAAACAAAATTCTCAAATAATACTTTTCATCGCATCCTAGGGGGGCATGGTATATTCTTTCAATTGAAAACGAATTTTGCTGTTTAGCCCATATGCCTTCTTTCCATGCATATTCCGTTGGAAACTCAATGTAAGTGAGTTTTCTAACCTTTGCATCATTCTTATTACGTTCCATCCATGCTAAGAATTGAGATTTCCTTATAGTAGGTTTATTTATGACTGCATCTATAGGATCATCATCTTCAAATACTACATTTTGCTCATCAGGAAGATGAAAACTTAGTCTTTTTACGGAAGGAAATCTGTAATGCATGTCAAATCCGAAAATTCTCCATATTGCTTCACATGGTGAAATATACATGCATACAATGTATTTATGCAAATTAATAATCAGCCTATGTATAATTTAATCAAGCTAAATACAATGATTAACTTACACACACCTACAATCATAGTATGCTTGAATTTCATCAACCTTGTCACAAGACTCTTCTTCAGACCCAGAAACAACAGCGGCGATGGAATCATTTCCTTTATTTATGTATTTAAATAAATACTTAATCGATCTATGTTGATTACACCATTCAATATTGATATGTGCACCATATTTTAGGATAAGTGTTGGATTGTATAGAACAACAAATATGTTGTCTAACTTTATACCATTCTTCTTAATAAATTTCCCATCATCCCGTCTTCTATAAATAGGATATCCTTCTTCATCAACACTTGTCTCTTCAACAAAGCACTTAGAAAAATGTTTTGAACACCTTCTTTCTTTCATGCATGGAGATTGTTTATTTAAAGCACCACAAAGACCGTGCATCATATAGAATCTCTAACAAGCTTATATAACTTAGGTTCCTTTATTGGATCAGGGATTTTAGCACATATAACTTTATTTATGTCACGAGCATTAGCAATATTGTCCTAAGATTTTAAGAATAAAAGGATGTGAGCATGAGGCAATCCATAATTTTGGAACACTACCGTGTATATCACTGAATCAAATTATTTGGTTATGTAGTTGCTAAATGTTAAAATTAAATAAATCAATGAAGTAAAGATAAGAAAAAACTTACAAGCATTTACTGTGAAGGGAAATATCTTTTGTTTCTTAAGATCACTTATTAAGCGATCAAGTTTCATTTTAAAAACTCTACAAAGAATGTCTAGTATCCTCTGGTCTGAGTCCTCTCTTTTGAACGAATCTAGTGATTTCTGGGCACTTTGGATTGCATGTAAATGTGATAAATAAATTAGGGTATCCATACCACCTGCATATAGCCATGACATCTTGAAAATTTTGCATCATATATCTAGCACCACCAGTAAATGATGAAGGTAAGACAATTCGTAATCCCATAGTTGATGGATCAATAACTCCTCTCAAAATTAAACCAACAAGATTTTTGTACAATCTTGACCTCAATTGTTTTTGATGTGTTCGAATGTAGTTAAGTCTATCAGCCTCAATCATAGTGTAGTCATCAACCAAAAATTGCTGAAATAACTTTCTTGACATCAATAGTGTTGCAGCTTCATTAAGTCTTTCTTGTATGCGAAATGCAAAAAATTCACTCATACTCAATCTCATCCTTTTTCTCAAAGAATTACTTCCATCATCATCCCTTAACAGAATATCGACCCTATAACCATCCTCACCATATGGAAATAACAATGGGTATTGCTTTACAAGGTAAGAAGAGTGAAGCTCATTTATACGTTGAAGTACACCTAATTGCTTTTCAACAATAATATCCCTATCGATAGAGTTTCCGATATCTTTGACAATAAGTGCTGCAACTTCAAATACACTTGGCAGGTTGTAGTTCCTCCCATCAACCCCTCTCCTTCCGATGAGTTGTAATTTGACATTTTAAGAATCATTAGATTTAAAACGATCCCTTGCCATTCTAAAAGCCTTAGCAATTGGGTTGTGTTCATCAAGCATCGTTTTAAGATTGTTAAGAATAGCATCATTCAAATCATCTGAATTTCTTAGTTGACCATGCAAAAAGAGGAAAATAATAATGTTAGGATTTTGATAGTTCAATTCACATAAATTTAAATCTAATATATAAATGACGTAAATAAGTAAGTAAAGAAATAACAAACCTCATAGCATGTTTTCGGTTTGAAACCTCATTATCTGTGTCATAATTGTAGAGTTGGTAGAATTTTGGAGATGAGCCTGAATTTAGTAGCAAACTTTCTGTCCTATGATAATTCTGACCATGTAAGCGAAGGGTGTAAGGTCCATGACCTTGATTAATAGCTGAATCAATTTTTCCTCCCATTGACGTGAATGCATGCATATTATTATAAGATCTTATGTTCTCCAAGAAATTCCTACTTCTAGGGTCCTTGTTCTTTAAAAATCCACTAGGTAGTGGTGGTGGTTCTTTTAGTAAAGGTAATTTCACTTTTCCTTGCATACAACACTTTGAGTATTTAGATTTTTTGAGTTTTGATGCTTCTCTAATCTTTCCTCGTACAAAAATATTGCACCACAAAATTGGAAAGTATTGGTCGAGTTTCCAATGTCCCAATATTCTGAGCAAACATAAAACAACGCAAAATTTTTAGTAATGAATTTATTTTCTTAATAAGCTCCACAAATTACAAATAGTTGATGTATAATTAAAGTTTTTTGCAGAATCATTGGTGTTTTCTAGTAAAATTTTTTTTATTTCCAACGCCTCTTTTGCGTCACTCGTAGAAACAAGCGAAACAAATGATATATTTTAGCTTCTTTATAAGTTATTTGCGTCGCTCATTAGCTATGAAGCGACACAAAAGCCTAATATTCTTCAGCTTTATGTTATTTGCGTCGCGTTTATTTATTAGAATGACACAAATAACAGTCTTATTTGCGTCACTCCTTTAAGGACAAGTGACGCAAATGAGTTTGTGAGTTATTTGCGTCACTTCTTTAATTAGTGAGCAACGCAAATAGTTAATTTACATTATTACATTTAAGTTATTTGCGTCACTTCTTTAATTAATGAACGACGCAGATAAGTATAGGTTAGTAATTCTAAATTTTCTACCCATCTCGCCATTTGCTGCTGCCTCCAAATTCGATATACCCACAAAAAAATATTTTTGCTACCCATTTGTTGCTGCCTCTAACAACGGATTTCAACACAGCAATTCGACCAAACCAAAACCCCAGAAAAATAAAAAGATCGAAGCCAAATATCTCCAATTTTCGAGCACAAAATCGAACCAAAACCCCCAGCAAAATCGAACACTAAAAACCCCATAAAAATCAAGCAAACCCCCCTCCCATTCGAGTAGAAGTTTGCGGTATAAACCCCGGCAAATTCGAACCCTGCAAACCCCAGAACCATCAAAGATTTTCCAGCCAAAAACCCCCCAATTTGAGCAGAAATTCGAACCTCAACCCCCAAAAATTTCGAACCCTGAAAACCCCAGAAAAATTAAACATTTTTTAGCCAAAAACCCCCCAATTCGAGCAGAAATTTGAACCTAAAACCCCAATAAATTTGAACCCTTGTTTTCTATATGATTTTTGTTGATTTAATGGTTGAATTTTGCCTCAATCCTAGGTTTTTTTACCCTGATTTTTAGGGTTTTGTGTTACTTTTGATTGGGTGCTCTTCAATTGTTGTTTTCATTGCAGTTATTGATTCAATCATTGAATTTTGCCTCTAATTTAGGGATATGTTCGGCTTTCTAGGGTTATTGTGATGTTTTATTATTTCTAATTGTTCGTGTTTTGGAATTGTTATTAGAAAAGCAAAACTTTACAGATTTGATAAAGAAGGAAATCAATGGAAAGAAAGGGGTACTGGTACAACGAAGTTTCTAAAGCATGAGGTTCATGGGAAAGTTCGATTCGTTATGCGGAAATCTAAAACTCTTAAGATCTGTGCTAATCATCTGAGTATGTGACTTTATTTCTATCATTTGTTAATTTTTCTGGGTTTTTTTTTTTGTATAATTATTGTGTGAAATTGCTTGAATTAATGAGTTTTTTCTATGAATGATCAATTTGTATTTGTAGTTATTGCGGGTATGATGGTTCAAGAGCATGTCGGGAATGAAAAATCTTGTATGTGGGTTGCTAGTGATTATGTTGATGGAGAGTGGAAGGAGGAGATGTTCTGTATCCGATTCGCATCGATTGAGAGTGAGAAAATTTGCTTTAAATTAAATGCTTATTATCTGTGCTGCTAGTCCAATATTCTTGTGTTTTTGCATTTTGCCAATTGAACGAATTTTAGGGTTATCTTTGAGTTTATTGCCCAATTTTTTTATTAATTTGGTTTTTATTGCAAATTGCTAATTAATTTTAATCTCGATATTAATCTCAAATTTTTGCTTGAAGAACCCCAAACATTGAATTTGTTGATGCGATCGTAAAATTTGCTTAATTCTTCAAGTCTAGCTATTTGTGAATTTCATTCAACCCATACAATTTGCTGAATTTCCTCATCCTTAAAGAATGTTTTTCTCATTAATCTTTTAGTTTTGCTAATTTCCCCTTTTAATTTTGCTTAATTTTTATCTACTTTGCTATAATCCACACGATTTAACGAATGTTTTGGGTTTTGTCAATTTCTCATTACTATATGTTTACTTCTTTCGTCAATTTTGATTCTGTTTTGCCGTATTAATCTTGTTTTTTATTTCTATTTAATCAATAATTGAAGCTATAATTCCATTATATGTTGTCTATATACAAGCAGCACTTGAAGACCTCCCAGTCAAAAAGAAGTGGCCGAGAAAAAGACATTGATTAGGTATGTTTATTGCTTGTTTAATAATTTATGTTGTTTAATATATGAGTCAACGATTAATGTATTTGGTTGTCTATATTGAGTGCTTAATAACTTATCCCCTACTTCGATATATTTCAGATTTTTTTTTAATCTTTTAGTTTTATGCTTTTGATATTCACTACTTTAAATTACATTGATGTTATATGGGAAATATCGTTTGATTTTATAATGTTAGAATCTTTTTGGTTAGATGTTTAAAGACTTTTGTAATGATTCGCATTGAATTGTAAGCAATTATAATATACCTGTACAAAATCTGTTCATATAATTCAATTAAGGTGTCTAATAAACTTGTATCCAAGTTCTAAGGCTTAGTTGTATGGGTGGGGGTTTTTAGGGGACTAAAAAACTGAATATTATTGATAAATTTAGGCCTATAAATAGGCTACAGCTATGTTAGTAAAACTTAGAAAACAAAGCTAAGAAATTGCATAAAACTTCAAGGAGAACAACCCTTGCAAGCAGAACATGCTTATTAGACTTTCCAGCTGTACCACTTGACAAAACCCGACTTTATTAACTGACTTTTAGATATATCCTTGTATATGAAGTCCTTGGAATTTATGGCTTATCTTTTGTTAACTAGTACAATATTGTAGAACTTTTAAAATGTGAATCTTACAGGGATCTAAGCAATATAATTTACTTCTAAGCAACACAATCTTACTAACTTCACTTATATATCTCATATGCAGCTGCATGTTTTGATGTATGTAGTTTCCTATGTCTAAAATTTTGTTCTCTACTTAGGTAAAACATATTGAGTTGTAGCAATATAGCATAGTTTTGTTCTGCTTTTCTCTTGGTTCTTCCTTGTCCTGGTATAAAAAAAACTGATTATCATTGATACCACCATCGATTATTAAGGTGCAAAGTTGGCTAGATGAATGAGTAGCTATTAGATGTCATTTTTTTTGTAGTCTGTAGAATTACATGCTTTATTAACTGCTTTTGTGCAAGGTCACAACTCACATATTTATGTTCTCGCTGCTCTATTGCTGTTAGCTATTATGAATTGACGGGTTAGTCATCATGGTTCCATTGAAAATGTTAAATGTACAATAGTAGGGCAATGCTTGTAAAATTAATTACATTAGTTTGTCAATTGCTTTCCAATCAAGCGTCTGATTGGTGAGAATAGTTGCATTTATAATCATTGAGTCTATCTTATTTATGTCTTTTTGTGTGATTATATATCATGATTAGGATTATGTTCACATACTTATTTATATTTTCATTAGGTTTTTGGTCTGTATACTTGTATAGAGAACTCAAGTATATGTATTATCATATTGCCAGTATATGCTCCATGTAGATACCCTTGAGAAAGTGAGAAACATTCCAATGATGCGTTTGTAGCTGATTGTATGCCTGGTTTTCTATCACAAGAAAGAGAATCTACGTGAGTGTGGCTACTACGTCATGCGTTATATGTACGAAATACTTGAACATCATCATAGCAGTGAGGATCTTATTAAGGTATGAGTTGTCAAATATTTCATTTTTGTTTGATAAATACAATTTGATGTTAGTTACAATCTTGAATTAAAACTTTCCCCTAGTATATTTGTTGTGTTGATAGGATTTTTCAAGAACTACACCGTATACCGAGGAGGAGATAAATGATATTCGAGATATTTGAGCAGAGTATTTTATATGTAATGTTGAACTTTAGATTTACACTTAGCAAATGTTGGACTCTTGTTTTGGATTATAGGCTTGATATGAATGAATTTGGTTAATTGGTGTTGGGATGATGAGTATAATGTTAATGATATTGAGATGTAAACTTATTGAACAGGTTGTTAATTGTAGGCATCGCTCGAAGTGCGCCTACGTTAAAAAGCATGTGGTGAATATGCTTGGCAGTCATAGGAAGTAGGAATTGACATAATACGATTAGGGACAAGGAAAGTAGGGAGCCGCCAACAAGTTTTAAAGGAACTTGTAAACCGTTCACGGATCATAAAAGGCAACCATGAATAAGGGACAACGAAGGCAACAACGGTTGACCCGTAAAGGTTACACCCCATTCATAATCCATGAGGTTACTTACTCCATATGGTTCGGAACCACGAAAAGAGGATCGGGGATGATGGTACGAAGTGAGTCATGGAGTCACATTCGCCCGTATTGGCCTCTACTCGATTCTTATATTGAAAAGAATTCCTGTGATCTCAAAGGCATACAAACAATAATTCAATTCGCTCCAAACTATTATTTAACTAAATTGGTTTAAGATTAATGCACACTAATTCTAAAATATTGGTGATCACTTCAATTAATAATAAGATTAAAAGGATCTTAAACCGGTTGTCCAAATTATCTTATTAGGCATGATTTTCAATTACATATTCCCTTTAAACATGCAATATGGTGATCAATAAATATAATAGAACAACATTAATATTAAAACCAAATTAATCACAATTCCAACAACATAAAATCGTTAGAAAAATAATAAAAATAAAAGGAGCATGATCCTTACTTCGATTCTGTTTGTTTGCTACTAAAAAATGATAAACGAGTTAGTAAATTCAAGGAAATAAATAAAACAATAACTAAATTAAATTAATTAAAATAAAGTTGATTTTGGGACCAAACCCTCAAACAATTCTACCTTGCACGCCTTGGTTTAAGGACGGAACCTCGAGTAAAATATGGACTCCTTTAAGTACTTGAAGAAGGAATTTTGAAGTGAAAAGGGTAGGCTAGTGTTTAGGCTAATAGCATAGAAGAGAGAAAATTAAATCATAAAATTACTCGGTGCCCCGTACATCAGAAATGAGGGGGTATTTATAGGGAAAATGTGCTGAGGGAGCACACGGAACCCTAAAATGATAAAAACCCTAAAAAAGTATCCCGTGACACGTTCAAACTGTACCGTGACACGGGAAGCCCCACCGTCAGACGGTACACATTCCCGTGACACGGTACACTTTTGGCGTGACGCGGGAAATTTTTAGAAAAGGGATAGAAAACGCGTCAAGGGTTTACGCGGAAAAGACACGGAATGTCCCGTGTCACGGAAAACCTCCTGTGTCACGGGAAATACCACCGTTAGACGGGAAGGATTCCCGTGACACGGTGGCAGTCTGCCGTGGCGCGGGAATTTCCAGTCCATTTTCCGTCTAAATACATTTTTAACCCTAATTTCCTTCGGCTTTTTTAAGTGCCGATTGATAATTTCGGGCCTTTTCTGACTTTTATTATTCGGGCTAAAATAAGAAAATAATTAAATAAAAATAAATAAAAGGTTAGGGCCAAAAATAAATAATAAAACAATAAAATAAAAAAGGTTTGGGCTGAAAATTAATTAATAAGTTTGGGCTGAAATTAAAACTATGCTTTTACCAAACATCAAGACTAATCCATGGATTGTTCAAAAATATGAATTTAATAAAATACGATTTTTTAAGCACTCTCGGGATTAAATACTGAACCCGACCAATAGTGGCAGTGAAAGGTCGTTCATCATCGGGTTTGGTTTTGGGGAGACATTTTTAGGTGTCTACAGAAGCCCCCACTTTGACTGAGTTTGTAGAAACGTCAGTTTCGAAAACGATAGTCAAAGTAGCCGATAGGGACGGAGAATGATTTAAGACGTTCTGCGATCTTAAATCACTCTGTATACGCCGATACCTGCAGAAAAATGTTAGTTCCACATATAAAAGAATAAAGGGATAGAATACGTATCTGGCACCAGTGTATCGGTGACAAACGAATTTGGCAGCTTCCTAAGCTTGAAGGAATCCACTGGATGACGTATATTGAAATGTTGTCCATGCTTGAGGAAAATCGACAGATGAGTTTGGTACCTTTCTAAGCCTGAAGAAAGTTACCGGATAAACGAATTTGGTGTCATTCTATGCTTGAAGAAATCCACCGATAATGCCTTCCATGCTCGAGGAAAGCCGACAAAAGATTTTGGCGGTTTTCTATACTCGAAGAAAAATCCACCGATAACGCTTTCCAAGCCTGAGGAAAGCCGACTTGGCGGTTTTCTATACTTGAAGAAAAATCCACCGATAACGCTTTCCAAGCCTGAGGAAAGCCGACTTGGCGGTTTTCTATACTTGAAGAAAAATCCACCGATAACGCTTTCCAAGCTTGAGGAAAGCCGACTTGGCGGTTTTCTATACTTGAAGAAAAATCCACCGGTAACGCTTTCCAAGCCTGAGGAAAGCCGACTTGGCGGTTTTCTATACTTGAAGAAAAACCCACCGATAACGCTTTCCAAGCCTGAGGAAAGCCAAGTATTGGTGAAATTTGTAAGTCTATGATGGTTCGATTATCCCCGAACGTGGGCCGCAGATCTGTTTCACAATTTTAAGCCGATTATCCGACCATATTAAGTGCTTAAAATGCCAAAAAATAGACTTTGATGTTTGCTAGGGGTAAAATGGTAATTTTAGTCCCCCTTAAATATCAGTTAGAATTTTCCGCGTAATTCTAGCGAAAAATAATCGCCCAATAAGCTCGAAAAATCATTCAAAATGGTAAAAAATGTCAGGGCCGTGCCACGTCACCACATTGCCGTGACACGGGAACTCCACCCGTCAGATGGGATAAAATCCCGTGTCACGGGAATATTTTTTTCTGATTTTTTTTTTTTTTTTTTTTTTGTTGAATTGGTCAACGTGAATCAGCGCGCCACGTCGTCAGTGTACCGTTACACAATAACGGTAACTGTGGCACGATGAACGGGGTTTTCAACGGCTACTTTTTTACTTTAAATTCACGTTTTTGCTTCACCATTTTGCCATTTCTCATTTGATTCTCACTCCAAAAAGTTCAAAAATTTTCCTTGGGTTGCCGTGTCTCGTCGAGTGCTCAGCGGTGCTCGGTTTGTCTTCCCGTCGGCAGGTTTCCACCACCGTGTCGCGGCCTTCCTACATTCTCTCTCTCCTCTTTTTTTTTTTTTAATTTTCTTACTTTTTGCTGCGGGTTGCTGCTGCTAATTTTTGATGTTGTTGTTGCTGTCTTCCGCCGGAGCTACCGTCGGGGTCACCGGAGCTCCGCCGCTTTTTGAGCTTATCGTGACACGGGACAGCCTCGCCGTGTCACGGATTCTGCTGACCTTGTCGCGGCGTTCTGTTGGTGGCCGGAGCTTTTTTCGAGCTTTTGGAGTTCGAATTTTCACCAATTTTGCTGTGATTTCTCATTTTCGACCCTCTACAAGCATTCATGTAAGTTTCCTTTGATTTTTGTCTTGAATTTTGCTTCACATAAGTAATTTCATGAAAAAACCCTTAAAAATCAATTTGGGGATTTTTTATTTTGAGGTTTTATGTTGAAATTCTTGCCATGATTTTACTTGTATATGTATGTATGTGTGTTTGTGAGAAATTTGAGACAAAAATTACATGATTTGATGGAGAATTTAGCAAATCACCATTTTTGGGTACTACTTTGTGAAATGATGTTCATGTTATTTCTTTTGTACTTGAAATGGTGAAAAAACGGTGGTGAAGTGTTTCATGATGTGTTGATTCATTGTTTTTGTGCAACTTCGAAAAATATTTTGCGTATGTACTATATCGTCATGGAGAACATAGTATCATGCGGCTAGGAGAAATATAGTATTAGTTTGTCATGGAAAAGCTAAATACCATAATTTTGCCAATTTTTAGCCTGGAGGTAAAAATTTAGCGTATAATTCAATCAATAACTAAATAACATAGGAAATGATGCTAAGTATTTAGATTTTTATAATAGCATTCCTAGGCGACGAGATTGCGATCTTTCTACCCTCGGCAGGCGTCGGGCTTTTCGGGAGGACACTCCCACCATTCCTGAGGGTATGGACGACAATGCTTTAGAGTCCGAGCCTCGGGCATCCGCGAGTAGAGGTAGGTGGGTTCCACCTCCGTGGACTCTAGACCAGTTGGTTTTCTGCCGTGAAAACCATGTCTCTCATCGCTCACTCTCCGGCACAGCCGATGGCACGCTTCGCCACCACGGTTCTGGAGCCGGCGATTTGATCCCTCGACTTCACCAGATCATTACGAGGGATCCTGCTACGAGCGCCCTATGGGAATCGGCTGGTTTAGTAGATTTCTATACGGCAGTTGTAGGGTTTCGCAACCCCCGGGGTTGCGGTGCGACGGTCGTTCGCGCATTGTTGGAGTATTTCTGGGATACTACCAACACTTTTCATTTTGCTTGGGGGGAGATGACGGTGACCCCCCTAGACTTCAGTATGATCAGCGGGTTACGCTTCACCGACCGGGCTGTAGCTCAGATGTCTGATCTGTCTTGGGGATCGGCTGAGACAGCTGATTTGTTGGGTCCGATCGTTCAGTACATCAGGTCCCGACCAGTGTCTTGAGGTGGTCCTAGGAGCGGACGATCGGAGCTGGCTTCAGTTTTAGCTCGTGGCTTCGACATGGAGGATACGACGGCTGAGCAGCGAGTGCGGATTTTCATCCTGATCCTGATTTCTATGACCCTTTCTCCCGATAGGAGTTCACGTGTACTCCTTTGCTACCTCCCCGCTCTGGTCAGGATCCATGAGATAGGATCCTATAGCTGGGCCAGCCTTGGATACGCCGATCTCCTCTTATCGCTACGTCATGGCTGTCGGCAGCTGAATGACGAGTCTCCCATCACTGTCTATGGTCTGTGGAGAGTCGTAGAGGTGATGATCTTTTCCCTTTTTGTTTCACTTTAACTTGTTCGACTCATGTGCTAAAGATTACTTTTCATCGCAGCTATGGTTCTACGAGTACTTCCAAGGCTTGGCTCCTCGCCAGCGTCGTGGAGCGGTCCACGATTTCCCTGTCGGGGCCAGCTGGCGTGATCGAGGAGAGTCACGGGTGGAGTCTGTCCCTGCACTGCGTGGGCTGCTACGCCGAGGCACGTCTTCTATCGGCGTAAGAATCAGTTTTGTTGCTGTTATTTTCCCTCTGACGTTGTTTCTGTTGTTTTACGCTGACTTTTTATGGTTTTCAGGTTGCCATTGATGTCAAAAATCGTCCTTGGGCCGGGATGACTGATCTACCTGAGGCCTTGCGTCTTTCTGCGCACCGCACCATTTTGGTTGGTACCGGACGCTTTGTCTGGTATTTGGGGGAGCGAGTCGTTCGTCAGCATAGCGGCGATCGTTTTGTGGTGCCCTCATCTCCACCAGAGTTGATGTTGGACTTATGCTTGATCAGAGAGTTGATCAACAGGGGAGAGCGCTATACTTTTCCATGGCAGGAGCTTGTACACATGGAGAGTGACTATGCGCGGGATTTGCTTCCCCTCTCTGGCTGCTCCACCCCGTCTTCCTGAGGTATGATTTCTTTTGAGGATCTTCTTTATTAATCTCTATTTTAAATAGTCGAATAACTTGATTATTCGACCATATTTTCAGACGACTATTCGCCCTGTGGGGAGGATCGAGATTCCTCCTCAGTCTGTTCGCTATCCAGGGCCGATTGGTATCACAGAGGACCATATTGCTGACGCGCCAGAGGGTTATAGGCAGGCACAGGAGTCTCTGCCCAAGGTCTTTGAGCTAGTGAGTTTTCTTCGATGCATTATTAACCTTTTTAACACTGCTTGTTACTGACTTTTCTTTGTTTTATCCTAAGCCTAACCGCCCGGAGATGATGGGACTTATGAAGCTGGTTGACGCCCTGAAGTATTGCAAAATCAAGCTTCGGCGTGGTGCGAGTTGTCAGAGCTCTAGCGATGTTCTTGAGGTATCATTCATTTTTTACTTCTACCATTTGTTTTATTTTTCATTGTTGACACCTTTTGATTTTGTATCTTTCAGGAGCGACGGAGGTCCCGCTCGCGCTCGAGGCCTAGAGGCTCGGACGAGGAGGAGCTTGGTCGTGGTACACGATATCCTGAGATTCCCTAGCGTTCTCATTCTCAGCGAGAGCCTCAGACTACTCAGGAGGCTCAGTGGCAGCAGCCTCAGTCTTCCCAGCGCTTTCCGGGCCAGAGTCAGGGGGCGCCAAAGTCATTTTCGCAGCCTCCGCAGCCTGAGTTTGGGTCTGTTTTGACTCCCTTGGATCCTGGTTCGTTTTCAGCTCCATTATCCGGGATTCCTCCACCGGTGTCGGGCTTGTTCTCAGTTCCGCTGTATGGGACGATGCCTTCACCAACTATTCCAGTGTCTTTGGGCCAGTCTACACTTTTTTTCGGCTGGACGGGTCCTGCCTTGAGCTTGGCTACCGCTGGGGTTACAGGGACTAGTAGGGACACTACTCCCTGTACTCGGATGGTGGAGGGACTCTTCGGTTCGCCGTTCCCATATGCACAAGATGGAGACGATACTGATTCTGGCTCTAGGGACTTTTGACCGAGGGTTTTTATTTGTACATACTAGACACCTGACATGTTTATTTATTACGACTCTTTGTACATTATTCACGGTTTATGTATTTATTATTGTGTGTTAGTGTGTGTTTGAGACTCCTTGCGTGTGATTGTGTATTTATTAATGACGCGACGAAAAAAAACATAAGTGGAGTAATGGAGGGTACCGACCTTCCCTAAAAGAAAAAGAAATAAAAAGACAAGCAAAAATAAAATTACCTTCCCCAAAAGAAAAAGAAATAAAAAGACAAAAAACTGAATAAAGTGATGAAGAAATAAAATCTTAAAGTGATGAATAAATAAAGATAATAATAATAACAAGAATATAGATAAAAAAAAGTGAGAATTTTATTAGAAATAAAACTCTCAGAAAAACTGAAAAATAGACGGTGAAGATAAAATACTATAAAAATCCGGATAGATACGGGAAAAGATGAAAAAAGAAAACGCGTGAAGTGCCGTGACACGGCAGTGTGTACCGTGTCACGGCAGAACTTGCCGTGTCACGGCAAAAGTTCCCGTGACACGGTGGAACTTCCCGTGTCACGGGACGCGTATTACTCAGCGGTGTGTTTTACGCGTATGAAAAGATAAATTCTGGGCAGTTTCGAGCGCTTTTGCTATAAAATAAGACCAATTTATTCATGATATGCATAATTACGAAACACAAAATAATTTAGAATTTCATATTTCAATAATCATGTCTCAGAATTTTGATAATACATTGCGCGACTGGTCTTATTCTTTGACCAATGCTGAAAAAAGAGAGTTAGAATTATTTCATGTCAGGGGTTTGCTAGCCCTGCGACACGAAGCTATTGAACATGATTTTCTTAGGGCAGCATTAGATTATTGGAGTCCAGAAACACACTATTTCAAATTTGATTATGATGAAATTTGTCCCTTGCCGGAGGAATTCGGCGCAATCTTCGGATTTCCTGCTAGAAATCTTATTGCCATGCCTACCCTACGTGAATATTATTACCAAGATTTTGAACGCCATCTGAATCTAACAGATCCAGATTTGAATAGAATTATTTGTGGTAATGAAGTCGACTTAGAAAAACTTGCTAATTTATATTTTAATCGCCCTATCTCTGAGTCTTATCATGTATATCGTAGAAGGGCATATATTTTTTGCATGTTTAGCAAGCTCTTATTTGCAAACGGTAGGGTAGGACATGCTTGTCTAGCGTCTGTGCTTGAACATGTCGAATATGGAAGATCTCCTATGCCGACGTGCCTTGGAGAGACATTTCGTGGCCTTGACGAGGCAAAAGCTGACCGGAAAGCCATCAGGAAGGGCTCTCTGGTACTACTGCAGGTAAAAATACGCTCCGAGTAGCCCCCGTGACACAAAACAGGCACCGTGTCACGGTGGGTGTCTGCCGTGACACGGCAAAACCTGCCGTGTCACGGGAATCTGCTTGATAATTTATTTTTTTTGTTGCCGTGACACGGGAACTTCTCCCGTCAGACGGGATGAAATCCCGTGTCATGGGAATATTTTACACGTTTTTATTTTTTTTTTGCTGCCATGACACGGGAACTTATCCCGTCAGACGGGATGAAATCCTGTGTCACGGGAATATTTTACACGTTTTTTTTTTTCGACTGATTTTTTCTTTTCTTTTTTTTTTTTTTTTGCAGATTTGGTTGATGGAGCGTTTGGAACTATTCGAAGCCCCCGACGATGTTGAAAAATATGGCCCTAACGACCTAGTCCGCATGAAAAAGAATTACTTTGCGAACATGTCGTATGAAGATTGGAAAAATTTCTTTGCAAAGAGGAAATTTTCCATTCGTTGGGTGGTGCCTTGATGGAGGCTTACTAGGATGGTTGGCACGAATGAAACTCCATATTGTCGTATTCCTAGTATCTCCAAACTGACCTTTTATTGTCCCTCTCGACTGATGCGGCAGTATGGATTTGAACAAGTAATTCCACGCTATAACGATAGTCCTCGTGAAGTATCGTTGCATGAAAGTAATGTTCACAAGTACGAGGCTTATTGGATTGGAAGACCTTTTTGGACCGTTTCTGCAAGTGACCAAGCTCCTCCTCCTTTATCTAGTACATACAACGCATGGTTGAACCCTAGAAGTAGGAGGGAACGATTCGGATCACGCAAGTCTGATGTGAAGAGTCGTCTTGGAAATAAGAAAGCTCCTCCTAAAGATCGTCTAGGACCGAGAACACAAGGGATTGAGTTTAAGACTCCTATAATGCCAAGAAAGAAGAATTATGTGAAAGGGAAGGGTAAAGAAAAGATGGTCTATAGGGAGTAACAACCGAAAAAATTCAAGAAAGGTGAAAGGGGTGAAATTTCGACTAGGGGTGTGACGGTTCGGGCTACGACAGACACATTAATGGTGAAGGCTGACCTAATTGACCAAGAGAAGGATGTTCCTAAAGTGAAGAGAGATTAGATCAATAGTGCTTTGCTTTTTATGATTTAATTTTTATTTAAAATAAGGCATATGATGCCAATACTTGTAGTCGCATAATAATAGCACATTTATTTCAGCCTTAAAAATAAAAATTACAATGACTTTTATTTATTATTTATTTATCCGAGTCAAGGAGTCGGACGCAATGGAAGAACGAAAATAAAAACTCAAACAATGAATCCGCAACGAATGCGCCACTATTCTAAAATTAAAACGGAAAACTAAAATTCCACCGTGTCACGGTGAAAGGGTCCCGTGACACGGCACAAATTCCCGCGTCACGACAATTTTCCCTTTTTTTTTGCCGACAAAAGATGACGTGGCACGGGAACTTCTCCCGTTAGACGGGATAAAATCACGTGTAACGGGAATTTCCCTTCCCCTTTTTTTTCGTTCAGGCCCACCGTGTCACGGTGAACAGTACCATGACACGGTGGGATGTCCCGTGTCGCGACAATTTTCCTTCTTTTTTTTTTTTGGCCGTGACGCAATGGTGAACTGACGCGCATATTTGATCAACAGAGGGAGGAATTTTTTATTTTAAAGTGGCCGGGCCCCCTTGAGGGGTTGCCTACGTATCCTAAAAAGGAATCAGGCCAAACGTAGCTCTATTGGGTCATGAACCCATGTGACTAGGCATAGAATTTCTTGAGTTGATCCAAGTTGGTTAAATTATGGAAGCTGTTACCGTCCATGTCTACCAATTATTCCGCTCCGCCAGACAGGATGGATTTAACAATGTACGGGCCTGACCAGTTCGGTCTGAATTTTCCTCTTGGATTTAACACATTTTTACGAAGTGCCTTAAGCACTAGGTCACCCTCTTTGATATTTCTGGTCTTGACTTTTTTATTAAAACGTCGTGCCATACGCTGTTGGTAGGTTTGGACATGATGCAAAGCTGCCAAGCGTTTTTCATCAAGCAAGACCAGTTCGTCGTATCTTGCTCTAATCCAGTCGACTTCATCTAGTTGGCTTTCCAATGCGATTCGAAGAGAAGGGATTTCGAGCTCGATTGGTTGTACAGCTTCAACTCCATAGACTAAAGAGAAAGGGGTAGCCCCTGTTGATGTACGAACAGAGGTTCGATAACCCCAAAGGGCGAAATGTAGCTTACTTGGCCAATCCTTGTAATTTTCTGTCATCTTTTCGATGATAGTTTTCACATTTTTGTTGGCCGATTCGACTGCTCCGTTTGTTTGTGGTCTGTAAGATGATGATTGGTGATGCTTGATATTTTATTTCTGTAATAATTCTGCGCATTCAGCTTGGAAATGTGTTCCATTATCACTGATCATCTCATGTGGTGCCCCATAGCGGCATATGATATTTTTCTCAATGAATTGAGCTACGTGTTTTGCCGTCAGCTTGGCATATGAGGCAGCTTCGACCCATTTGGTGAAGTAGTCGATTGCTACGAGAATGAATTCATGCCCCCCCTTGTCCTGGTGGTGTTATTTTTCCAATGATGTCAATGCCCCAAGTGGAGAAAGGCCATGGAGTTGTATACGTGTAGAGAAGCGAAGGTGGAACATGCTGTAAGTTTGCATAGACTTGACACTTCATACATTTCTTGACGTATTCGTGACAATCTCTCTCCATAGTAGTCCAATAGTAACCTTGTCGTTGAATCTTTTGGACTAACATCTTTGCATTCATGTGTGTTCCACATATACCAGCATGAAGGTTTTCCATGGTTTTATGTGCTTCTTTCTTGGCTATGCATAAGAGATTTCTTCCCATTGCAGTTCTCTTGTGGAGTTCTCCCCTGATGAGCACATACTGTGAGGCCAGGAGCCTCAAAGCACGGCGTGCCCTTTTATCGGTATTAGGAGGGTATTCTCCTTTTGTCACATAATTAAGGATGTATGTATACCATGGCTCTTCATCTTCTTCTTGTGGTTCTTGTTCATCGTCAAGTGCATGAACATAAGCCGGCTCATATCTTCTTTCTATGGTCAGTGGCATTCTGATTGTATCAGTTGGAATTCGCACCATTGATGCTAATTTAGCTAGTGCGTCGGCGAATTGGTTTTCTTCTCTTGGCAAATACGTATACTCCACTTCATCTAGTTGCTCCGTGAGAGTTTCTAAATGAGCTTGATACGTAGCGAGACTTTCACTTCTCACTTTCCATCTCTTGGAGATTTGGTTAATGATTAGTGAAGAATCACCGTAGATTCTGAGTTTCTTAATTCCCAAGGCGACAGCTGTTTCTAACCCCAAAATGCATGCTTCATATTCTGCGGCATTGTTGGTGACATCAAAGTCGAGCTTCATGGAAATTGGGACGTGCTCTTCATTTGGTGATACGAGCAAGACTCCTACACCACATCCCTTTTGGTTAGAAGCTCCATCGAAATAGAGCGTCCAACTATCATCTTCGGTCATGAGTAAATCTTCGTCAGGGAAATCATACTCATCTTCTTCTTTTTCAGCTTCTTCTAGCGGAAAGTCTGCTAAGAAGTCAGAAACTGCAGAACCTTTGATGGCTTTTTGTGGCACAAATCTCAAGTTAAATTGAGCCAGATTGACTATCCACCTTGATAATCTGCCGTTGAGCGTTGCTTTCTCGAACAAGTATTTGAGAGGGTCCATCTTGGACACGACATGGACTGTATGAGTGAGCATGTAATTTCTTAGTTTCTATGTGGCCCATACAAGTGCGAGACACAACTTCTCAAGTGGTGTGTATCGCGTCTCATATCCTTGAAGTTTCTTGCTCAAGTAATAAATTGCATTCTCCTTGCTTTCGATTTCTTGTGCTAGCATTGCCCCCATCATTTCTCTTGTGACCGTAAGGTAGAGTCGAAGAGGAAAGTCAGGTATTGTTGGCGCTAGCACGGGTGGTTTTGCCAAATACTCTTTGATTTTGTCGAAAGCCTTTTGGAAATCATCATCCCATGTGACTGGGACATTCTTCTTAAGCTTCTTGAATATAGGTTCACATATCGCTGTGAGCTTTGATATGAACCTACTTATATACTGCAACCTTCCAATGAAGCCTCGAATCTCCTTCTCATTTTTGGGTGGTGGCATGGCCATGATCGCTTTTACTTTCAAAGGATCTATTTCAATCCCTCGAGAACTGATCACGTATGCAAGTAATTTGCTTGACGTGACTCTGAATGCACATTTTGCTGGATTTAATCTCATGTTGTACTTGCGGAGTCTTTCAAAGAACTTGCGCAGGGCAATAATATGGCCTGGGCGATCTTTAGACTTAACGATCATATCATCGACATAGACCTCTACCTCTTTGTGCATCATGTCATGTAACAATGCTGTAGCTGCTCTTTGGTAGGTGGCACCCGCGTTTTTCAACCCGAATGGCATTACCGTATAGCAATATGTACCCCATTGCGTGATGAATGTGGTTTTCTCCATGTCTTCTTCGGCCATCAATACCTGATTATATCCGGTGTAACCATCCATGAATGACAGGAGTGCATGGTTTGCTGTATTATCGACCAGAATGTCAATGTGAGGTAGAGAGAACCCATCTTTTGGGCTTGCTTTATTGAGATCCCTGTAATCAACACACATTCTGACCCTTCCATCCTTCTTTGGAACTGGAACCACATTTGCTATCCATTCCGGATACTTAGATACTCTGATGAAACCTACGGCCAATTGCTTCCTGATTTCTTCCTTGATTTTGAGAGCCACATCTGGTTTCATTCGGCGCAGCTTTTGTTTGACAGGCTTCATACCTGGAATGAGTGGTATTGTATGCTAAGCTATATCCCTGTCAATTCCTGGCATATCTTGGTATTACCAAGCAAATACATCAACAAATTCACTAAGCAAGTTAATTAGCTCTTTGCGTTCATCTTGACTTAGTGTTAATCCAATTTTTACTTCTTTAACAGTCGTATCATTGGAAATGTAACTGTTTCTGTATCTTCAATAACTGATGTTTTATTTTCGTGTTCTTCCATTGCTTTTATTATTTCTTTGTCATTTTTATCATTAGCAAAGCAATATTGATCAGGGCTAGGGGAATGGCACGCATCGTAAGCAAAGGTACTCATTTTATTGAATTCACTGGCTAATACATCAAGAGAGGCAAGTTCGGCTGCGACCTTACCAGAATTATAAGGACTAGAAAGAGAGGACTCAACAAGAGACTTAGGGTTGAACTCTATAGCAGAAAGAGGGTCGGCCTCAGACTCTAAGGACTTGTCTACAGACTTAGACTCAGACTCGGACTCGGACCCAGACGATTCAGACTCATCAAACATAGGACCCTCGCCAGCGGTTATTTCCAACTTCTCTCCACTCGGCGTAGTGATCCTCAATGTCTTGCGCCATCCTCTTGAAATGTTGTCAGCTAGGACGATTAACTCGGAGGGGTCAAAATCCTTGTTCGCTATGACAGCTTGAACGAGCTCGGAGTTATCATTGCGGACCGTCTTGGGCTCATTTTTCTCCATTCCAAAAAGAAGGTTGATTCCTAGATCATCAGAGTTCAGGCTAGCTGGCTTCTCGGTTGTGACGAGCTCTTCGTCTTCGTCAACGAAGTCACAATCGAGGAACACCTCGAATCCTGGTTCACGGATCCCATCATGGACGAATGGCTCAGGGAATTCATAGCATGGGAAGTCTTCCCCTTCTTTTATGTACTGGCCATTGAGGGTGAACGGATACGGATCCATGGCCATTTCCGTCTTCGTGATTCGAGCGTTATTGCGAGCCTTCATCTTCAATGCAGCTCGTTTCAGATCTTCTTTTGTTGGCTTGAATCCCAAGCCGAAAGTATCCTTCTTGAGCGCACCAGGATGGCCCCAAGATTCAGCCATTTTCTTCTTGAGTCCAAGGGTCATTCCAAGGAAATGACCTTGCTTCTTCAGAATGGCATTGATACTGGTGTTTGAATAGGGATCGAAGTCGAGATGGCACTTTTCCTCCTCTTCGATCACGAGAACATCATCTAGTGAAAACCCCCAAAGATCTTCATCTTCTTCGTCATGTTCAACATGGACGATAGGAGTATCAATAACTTGAATGTGCATAGGAGAAGCATCGATAGTAATCGGAACCCCTCCAACTATGGCTTTCACTTTTTGGTGAAGCGATGACGGAATCGCCTTTAGCTCATGAAGCCAAGGGCATCCTACAAACAGATTGAAAGAGGCCTTAATGTCCACCACCTGAAATTTGGTGCGACGTTCAATGGCCCGAGTAGTTATATTCAGTATGATAGTACCCACGGCTTGACGGCGAGTATTATCATAAGCTCGAATCCCTTGAGTGGAGGGAGTCAATTCTTCATTCTTTATACCCAACTTCTTTGCAGTACGGAGTGGGCACACATTGATTGCAGAGCCATTATCAACCAGGCTCATGGGAACATTCATCTGCCTACACACCACAGTGAGGTGTAAGGCCTTATTATGTTGGTCCCCTTCCGGGGGTAGATCCTTATCAGAAAAGGAAATCAGATTGCTAGTACTTGGCAGCTCAGTAGTAAGAAAGTTGACCAATCTTTGAGGAGTCATGTCATCATCGACTTCTATTTTCACCAGAGCATTCATCACAGCCTTTCGATGCTCGTGGGAAGTGGCCAAAAGCTTCCATACATTCATCTCCACCTTGGTCTTTTGCAGTTGTTTGACCACATCGTTGTTCACAGGGTCGATGGGATCAACTATCGGATGTGATTGTGGTGGAGGTGGAGGTGTAAGTGGGTTAGGTTGTTGCAACCGTCCACTTCTGGTGAGAACCTTGACTTCAAGGTCCCCCCAAACATCTTCACTAGTGCCAAGAGATGAACATGCTATGTCTTTGAGATAGACGTCTTCATCATCACTATCCCAGACCCCATTCACTTCTTCAGTACTTGAGATAAATACAACTTCCGGCAGAGGTTCATTCACAGGTTGAATGAGTATTGATGGATCAAAGGAGACTTCATCTCCCATGATAGCCAAAGCATCAGAAAGAGGACCTGTTTGAATGTTAGGCTTCTTGCCCCCTGGAGGGACAGGAAGTTGGTTAGCATCAATCAGGTCTTGGATTTCATCTTTTAGCCTCCAACACTTCTCAGTGTTATGACCCTTGCCTTGATGAAACTTGCAATAAGCATTAGGGTCATAGCTAGCGGTCCTATTCTCAGGTCGAGGTTCTGGAAATGGTCCGATTGGCATAATCAGTCCCTGACCATGCAAACGGTCATAAGCAGCATCATAAGTCATTCCCAAAGGCATATAAACCCTCCTTTGCCTTTGGAATCTTTGAGGAGGAGCATTAAGGGCCAGCACATCATTGATGTTGATATTGTTGGTAGCATTATTGGGCTTAGAAGACGAAGAAGAAGGAGTGTCGTTCTTCTTGTTTTTCCAAGTGCTGTTGTTATTGTTGCTACCAACAGACTTCATCAGTTCATCTTCGATATTGATTCCAATATGGTATACAGCGTCAAAGGTACTCAGAGGCAGAAACTTCAACTGTTGCTTGTACTTATGAGTCAGATTGGCAATGAACAAGCGAACCATTTCTTTCTCCTTGGGGGGATCCACCAGGAGCGCAGCTGTTTCCCTCCACCTGCTTAAGTAAGTGGTGAAGCCTTCATTCTCTTTCTGTTTGAGAATGAAGAGTTCACGTTCAGAAGTCTTGGCCTGGATGTTACACTTGTAACGATTCATGAAGCTTTCAGCAACATCCTCCCAAGTCGTGACATGTTTGGATTCCAAAGAATAGAACCACTGTTGATAGGCAAGCTCTAAGGAAAGAGGGAACACCGTAGGGAAGAGTGTCACATCTACTCCCTTAAGAGCCATAGTTCCAGAAAAAGCCTTCAAATGGAAAAGCAGATTATCAGTAGGCTTGAATTTGGGAATGTCAGCAGTGGAAAACTTCTCAGGAAGCTTGTCTCTTATAGACGAAGAGGCGACAGGATGTTCCACATAAGTGAACTCTTCAAAAATCTTGCTCATATTTTCCTTAATCTTGTCCATTGCAGCAGTAGTGACATTGTTCTGATTATCTTGTTCTACAGTGCTGACTCTAGTGGTGAGTGTCTGCATCATGTCAGACAATCTTTCAATTGTCCTATTGAGGTTCTCAATGTCTTCCTTAGTGGCATTGGTTGAAAGTAGACTGGAGATGGATCTTGTGGAGATGATTGAGGTGGTTTCCTTGTACGCCTCTTTGGTATAAGAGGTTGTTGAGGTATGGACTCGAACCGTAACAATCTACCCCTGCTTCTTGACCAAGTGATGTGACACCGAAACAAACACACCTTTATTGACCAAACTTAACCTTAACCTATCCGGATTATAAAAGAATTTTTTTATTATTATTATTAACAATCTACATGGGAGGATACCATCCGACTTACTCCGAAAAAAAAAAACGACACAAAAACGAGACTTCCCTAAAATACGGTCAAAAAGTGGTGCACGACTAAAAAAAAAAGTGTGTGAACACGATATGTGAGTGATTAGGTGAGGTTATAGACGCGTGTTTTGACCGTATAGCTAGACACGACACAAAACTAGACACAGCATTCGCACAAAAATTGAGAAAAAGACTGTTAGGACACTTTCCTGGGCACCGTGTCACGGTGCAGACTGTCGTGACACGGTGCAATCTACCGTCAGGCGGTAGACTTCCTCGTGTCACGGCACTGTTAACCGTGGCGCGGCAAAACATGCCGTGACACGGTGCGCAGTTCCAGGTCAGTTTTGTGATTTTTTCAGATTTTAATCGATTTTAGGTCCGTACTAATTACTATGTGAGAATAAAAACCCTCGGTCATGGGTTAAACAAAAGAGCAAACACATGAGGGTTAGCACCAAACAACCACATAGCATTTAGGCACGATGATGTAAAAAAAAGTTCGCAACCTAGAGTCGAGATCTATGTTCAACTATTGGTCAAGCTTAGGGTGTCAAAAGGGTACCATGGTTAAGAGTTTGGACACGTTAGCAAGGCAGCCTCCCTTGAGGGTGTATGTCAACGAGCGGCTCCGCGAGTTCGTGATGAAATCGAACTCAACTCCATGGTTTGGGTGGATTTAATAACTCGGATGAACCCTTATTGCCGTGAGCGTTTTTGGGTCGATAGAGCTTAAATCCCCCGGGGCTAAAACGCATGTAGAACACATACGTGTTTTCAGAAAAATCGAAGGAAGTCGACTGTGAGGAAAGAAAATAAGCCACCGGACTGATTTTAGGACTGCCATGACACGGCAGAAATTCCCGTGTCACGGTACTGTGCACCGTAAGACGGTGCACTATACCGTGACACGGATGATTCTGCCGTGGCACGGCAGTCAGAAAATATGACTGGTGCCCTGTTCTCCTTCGCGCATAACCAAGTTATCCAATTTTTCCTACGGGACAGACCTGAACGCGACGTTAAAACGTCTATGCAGATGCAAAAATGCCAAATTAATCACAGGAATATTTTTTCAAGAATCTTTCAAGTCTCATCCACTCATCTTAGTTAAATACCGATCACTCAAATCGATAAATAATTAAGAATCCTCCCCAGTGGAGTCGCCAAATTGTAGGCGTCGCTCGAAGTGCGCCTACGTTAAAAAGCATGTGGTGAATATGCTTGGCACTCATAGGAAGTAGGAATTGACATAATACGATTTGGGACAAGGAAAGTAGGGAGCCGCCAACAAGTTTTTAAGGAACTTGTAAACCATTCACGGATCATAAAAGGCAACCACGAATAAGGGACAACGAAGGCAACAACGATTGACCCGTGAAGGTTACACCCCATTCATAATCCATGAGATTACTAACTCCATATGGTTCGGAACCACGAAACGAGGATCGGGGATGATGGTACGAAGTGAGTCATGGAGTCACATTCGCCCGTATTGGCCTCTACTCGATTCTTATATTCAAAAGCATTCATGTGCTCTCAAAGGCATAAAAACAATAATTCAATTCGCTCCAAACTATTATTTAACTAAATTGGTTTAAGATTAATGCACACATAATTCTAAAATATTGGTGATCACTTCAATTAATAATAAGATTAAAAGGATCCTAAACCGGTTGTCCAAATTATCTTATTAGGCGTGATTTTCAATTACATATTCCCTTTAAACATGCAATATGGTGATCAATAAATATAATAGAACAACATTAATATTAAAACCAAATTAATCACAATTCCAACAACATAAAATCGTTAGAAAAATAATAAAAATAAAAGGAGCATGATCCTTACTTCGATTCTGTTTGTTTGCAACTACAAAATAATAAACGAGTTAGTAACTTCAAGGAAATAAATAAAACAATAACTAAATTAAATTAATTAAAATAAAGTTGATTTTGGGACCAAACCCTCAAACAATTCTACCTTTCGCGCCTTGGTTTAAGGACAGAACCTCGAGTAAAATATGGACTCCTTTGAGTACTTGAAGAAGGAATTTTGAAGTGAAAAGGGTAGGCTAGTGTTTAGGCTAATAGCATAGAAGAGAGAAAATAAAATCATAAAACTACTCTGTGCCCCGTACATCAGAAATGAGGGGTAATTTATAGGGAAAATGTGCTGAGGGAGCACACGGAACCCTAAAATGATAAAAACCCTAAAAAAGTATCCCGTGACACGGCCAAACTGTACCGTGACACGGGAAGCCCCACCTTCAGACGGTACACATTCCCGTGACACGGTACACTTTTGGCGTGACGCGGGAAATTTTTAGAAAACGGGAAAGAAAACGTGTCAAGGGTTTACGCGAAAAAGACACGGAATGTCCCGTGTCACGGAAAACCTCCCGTGTCATGGGAAATCCCACCGTCAGATGGGAAGGATTCCCGTGACACGGTGGCAGTCTGCCGTGGCGCGGGAATTTCCAGTCCATTTTCCGTCTAACTACATTCTTAACCCTAATTTCCTTCGGCTTTTTTAAGTGTCGATTGATAATTTCGGGCCTTTTCTGACTTTTATTATTCGGACTAAAATAAGAAAATAATTAAATAAAAATAAATAAAAGGTTTGGGCCAAAAATAAATAATAAAACAATAAAATAAAAAAGGTTTGGGCTGAAAATTAATTAATAAGTTTAGGCTGAAATTAAAACTATGCTTTTACCAAACATCAAGACTAATCCATGGATTTTTCAAAAATATGAATTTAATAAAATACGATTTTTTAAGCACTCTCGGGATTAAATACTGAACCCGACCAATAGTGGCGGTGAAAGGTCGTTCATCATCGGGTTTGGTTTTGGGGAGACATTTTTAGGTGTCTACATTAATATAATGTCGTCATTCCCAATTTTATGGGTAGGCCAAAATACAAAGGAAACTCTGCCAAAATTTACATTTGCATTCATTAATATTGCATTTTAATTTCAATTATTGGCGTTAGCATATTACGTTATACCACTACCAAGGGAAACAGGTACTACAAACATATACAAGAAATTATTATAATTAAAAAAAATCACATCATTTGTGTCACTCATTAAACAAACAATTGACGCAAATAACTCACTTTTGTATTGTCTAGTAAGTCATTTGCGTCACACCTTTATAAACAAGTGACGCAAATAAAAAACAAGAAGTTGCTAAGAACATCTATTTGCGTCACTTGTTTACAAAGGAGTGACGCAAATAACTCTTATTTGTGTCACTTGTTTATAAAGGAGTGACGCAAATAACTCTTACTTGCGTCGCGCCTAGGCGCCTAGGAACGACGCAAATGATTTGAAAGTCATTTGCGTCGCTCATAGAAAAGACGCAAATACACTATAAATGAGCGACGCAAATGAGCAAATTTTAAGATCAAATTAACAAATTCAATGTTTATGGTTCTTCAAGCAAAAATTTTAAGATCAAATCGATGCGAATTGGATACAGAACATCTCCTCCTTTAACTCTCCATCAGCATAATCACTAGCAACCCACATACAAGATTTTTCATTCCCGACATGCTCTTGAACCATCATACCCGCAATAACTACAAATACAAATTGATCATTCATAGAAAAAACTCATTAATTCAAGCAATTTCACACAATAATTATACAAAAAAAAAACCCAGAACAATTAACAAATGACAGAAATAAAGTCACATACTCAGATGATTAGCACATATCTCAAGAGTTTTAGATTGCCGCATAACTAATCGAACTCTCCCATAAACCTTATGCTTTAGAAACTTCACTGTACCAGTACCCCTTTCTTTCCATTGATTTTCTTCTTTATCAAATCTGTAAAGCTTCGCTTTTCTAATAACAATTCCAAAACACAAACAATTAGAAATAATAAAACATCACAATAACCCTAGAAAGCCGAACATATCCCTAAATTAGAGGCAAAATTCAAATATTGAATCAATAACTGCATTGAAAACAACAATTGAAGAGAACCTAATTAAGAATAACACAAAACCCTAAAAATCAGGGCAAAAAAAAACCTGGGATTGTGGCAAAATTCAACCATTAAATCAACAAAAATCATAAAGAAAACAAGGGTTCAAATTTGTTGGGGTTTTAGGTTCAAATTTCTGCTCGAATTGGGGGGTTTTTGGCTCAAAAATGTTCAATTTTTCTGGGGTTTTCAGGGTTCGAAATTACTGGGGGTTGAGGTTGGAATTTCTGCTCGAATTGGGGGGTTTTTTTGATAGAAAATATTCGATTTTCTAGGGTTTGCAGGGGTTGAATTTTCTGGGTGTTTATATATCAAACTTTTGCTCGAATTGGGGGGGTTTTGCTCGATTGGTATGGGGTTTTTAGCTTAGTGTTCAATTTTGCTGGGGGTTTTGGTTCGATTTTGTGCTCGAAAATGGAAGATTTTTGGCTTCGATCTTTTTATTTTTCCGGGGTTTTGGTTTTGTCGAATTGTTGTGTTGAATTCCGTTGTTAAAGGCAGCAACAAATGGGTAGCAAGAGTATTTTTTTGTGGGTATATCGAATTTGGATGCAGCAACAAATGGCGAGATGGGTAGAAAATTTAGAATTATTTACTAACCTATACTTATCTGCGTCGCTCATTAATTAAAGAAGTGACACAAATAACTTAAATGTAATGATGTAAATTAACCATTACCGTCACTCACTAATTAAAGAAGTGACGCAAATAACTCACAAACTCATTTGTGTCACTTGTCCCTGAAGGAGTGACGCAAATAAGACTGTTATTTGTGTCGTTCTAATAAATAAACGCGACGCAAATAACATAAAGCTGAAGCATATCAGGCTTTTGTGTCGCTTCATAGATAATGAGCGACGCAAATAACTTATAATGAAGCTAAAATATATCATTTGTTTCGCTTGTTTCTACGAGTGACGCAAAAGAGGCGATGCAAATGGAAGTTTTTCTGCTAGAAAACACCAATGATTCTGCAAAAAATTTAATTATACATCAACTATTTGTAATTTGTGGAGCTTATTAAGAAAATAATTCATTACTAAAAATTTTGCGTTGTTTTATGTTTGCTCAGAATATTGGGACATTGGAAACCCGACCTATACTTGCCAATTTTGTGGTGCAATATTTTGGTATGAGAAAAGATTAGAGAAGCATCGAAACTCAAAAAATCTAAAATACTCAAAGTATCGTATCACTACTACAAAAATGGCCAAAGAGACCATATCAAAATGGCCAAAGAGACTACCTTAGGGGTGGTCTCTAGCTCACAAGTCTCTTTGGCCAAAGAGACCACTTTACTAAAACTGGTCTAACTTTAAACACCAGAGACCACCTAGCTAAAATAAATGGTCTCTCTTTATAGTTTAATAAATAAATAATACAGAGGGACAAGATGTAATACCCTAAATTTTAATTCTATTTTAAGTTTCGAGGACGAAACTTGTTTTAAGGAGGGTAGATTGTAATACCCAAATATTTTATGATTTTATATTATATATTTTTTTTTAACAAAAAAATAGTTATTTTTATTTATTAAAAAAAAAACTTTTCTAATCTCATATTTTTATTTTAGAGTTCGGAAAGGTTTAAAACCCTATTTTAATTTAAATAGGACTCTCTAATTTTAAGCGTATATAAACTATTCTTAACCCGTAAAAGACATTTTTATTATAAAAAAAAAAAAGAGCAGCTGCTTTTCCTTTTAGGTTGTGCGCAACTTTCATGCATAAATCAATAAACCCAATTTGACTCTTCTTTAATGTTTTGTTTTATTCTATAATCTCCACCATCATATTAATTGATTTATATGTTAATTGCATCATGAGAGAAGTTGTACAGAATTGTTTGTGGGATTAAAACCGTGAATTGCAAAGTTGTCCACCTAGTTCGTCCCTTGTATTATATATCATGTGCGATTCGTCGAAAGGTAATCACACTTTATCAATTTGGAGATGTTTGATTGTATTATTTATTATGTGTAATCAAACTAAATTTTTGAGATGTTTGTATTTTCGTAATGTTATGTGTGATATGATTTATTATTTGTACTATTTGTATATATGATTACTTATTATGGTATTATATGATTTGATTAGATTTGAGTGTCGTATTATTTATTTTTGTTGTATATATTGATTGTACAATTATTGCTAGGGTTTTAATGTTGTTGTTATAGGGAATATTGTTTTGAGGTTTTAGGGTTGTTAGTGCAGAATATAATATTTGGGTTGTGAGTTAATTATTTTTGGGTTGACAAACAATTATTTTTGGGTGCTAGTATTATTTCCCGAAGAGTTGAGATATTTTTGAATTGAATTGTTATGTTATTTGGGAACATGTGCCATTGTTGAGATTGTTTATGAATAATTATTTGATCGATGTATGAGATCAAAAGGTTGACAATTATATTTTATTCTTGGTTTGAAGCTCGGCGTTATAGATCAGTCCTTGGCATGTTGGTAAGGAGATGATAATCATGAGTTAAGAATGAGGTACAATCTTTATTATTTATTTTTCTATGGTCCCCTACAGTGGGAATTGACCCGTATGTGGTCTGGTTTAAGGTGTTTTCTGGTTATTGAGAGTATTCAAGTTTTTATACTTGTTAGTTTTTTTCAAATTACCCATATCCAAGGCTAGGTATAGAACAACGAGCATGGCACACTTATGGGTTATATGAGTTGATTGAGTAAAGGTTTGTAGAAGTTTATTTGACAAAGGTTATTTTCAGAGTACAATGTGTAACGTAGTTTCGAACTACATTGTTTATTTGATATATTAATGTTAATTTATTATGTTATACTCTATATTCTGATATGTGGTGATTACTCAGCTTTTTGCTGATGTGTGTGTTGTTTTATTGTGCTATTTGTGTTTGCGGCCATGTCTTTTTCCTATGGTGGCCCTACGACGATCTATTTTGGAGTTTTTCCTTAATGGTGAGCAGTCAAGATTGTAACAGGTTTATCAAGAGATGATCGTAGCTAAATGAGTTCAAGTGTTTCGATTAGTTTTGTTATATCAAGTTTAATTTATTAAGTGGTATAACTAGCTCTCCTAGATTTATTGGGTTGTATTTATTGGGATTTGTAAGTCTTAACACTTGACAGGTTATCGAGTGTGGTGGTAATACCTCCGATTTAGGTGTATGCTTCCACAAATTTTATTTAAAGGTCGTTTATTTTCCTTTAATTCTTGCTTATTATTAGTTAGTAAATCGGGGGTGTTACAAAATGATATCCAGAGCCAAGTTGATCGTGGGATTTACGCAGGGATCTTCATATCCCAGCGTGGTTTATTTAGGAATGAACCTGTTAATTAAGAGTAGGATTAAAATTAACATAGGCTAAGCCGTTTCAAGAGTATTTCTCTTTATATGCTTGTGCTTGTTATGTGTTTTTTTTTATGTGACTAGATTGAGTTGGGGGACGAACTCCTTTTTAAGGGGGATAATATGTAATACCCCTAATATATTAGTACTCTATCTATATATTTTACACAGAAAAGTTTGATTTATTAGTTTTTACTTTCTTTCAAATTTACAAGTAAGTTATTTATCTAAAGTTTCGGGACGAAACTTGTTTTAAGGAGGGTAGATTATAATACCCTAAATTTTAATTCTATTTTAAGTTTCGAGGACAAAACTTGTTTTAAGGAGGGTAGATTGTAATACCCGAATATTTTTATCATTTTATATATATATTTTTTTTAACAAAAAAATAGTTATTTTTATTTATTAAAAAAAACTTTTCTAATCTCATATTTTTATTTTAGAGTTCGGAAAGGTTTAAAACCCTATTTTAATTTAAATAGGACTCTCTAATTTTAAGCGTATATAAACTATTCTTAACCCGTAAAAGATATTTTTATTATAAAAAAAAAAGAGCAGCTGCTTTTCCTTTTAGGTTGTGCGCAACTTTCATGCATAAATCAATAAACCCAATTTGACTCTTCTTTAATGTTTCGTTTTATTCTAAAATCTCCACCATCATATTACTTGATTTATATGTTAATTGCATCATGAGAGAAGCTGTACATAATTGTTTGTGAGATTAAAACCGTGAATTGCAAAGTTGTCCACCTAGTTCGTCCCTTGTATTATATATCATGTGCGATTCGTCGAAAGGTAATTACACTTTATCAATTTGGAGATGTTTGATTGTATTATTTATTATGTATAATCACACTATATTTTTGAGATGTTTGTATTTTCGTAATGTTATGTGTGATATGATTTATTATTTGTACTCTTTGTATATATGATTAATTATTATGGTATTATATGATTTGATTAGATTTGAGTATCATATTATTTATTTTTGTTGTATATATTGATTGTTCAATTATTGCTAGGGTTTTAATGTTGTTGTTATAGGGAGTATTGTTTTGAGGTTTTAGGGTTGCTAATGCAGAATATAATTTTTGGGTTGTGAGTTAATTGTTTTTGGGTTGAGAAACAATTATTTTTGGGTGCTAGTATTATTTCCCTAAGAGTTGAGATATTTTTTAATTGAATTGTTATGTTATTTGGGAACATGTGCCATTGTTGAGATTGTTTATGAATAATTATTTGATCGATGTATGAGATCTAAAGGTTGAGATTTATATTTTATTCTTGGTTTGAGGCTCGGCGTTATAGACAAGTCCTTGGCATGTTGGTAAGGAGATGATAATCATGAGTTAAGAATGATGTACAATCTTTATTATTTATTTTTCTATGGTCCCCTACAGTGGGAATTGACCCATATGTGGTCTGGTTTAAGGTGTTTTCTGGTTATTGAGATTATTCAAGTTTTTATACTTGTTGTTTTTTTTCGAATTACCCATGTCCAAGGCTAGGTATAGAACAACGAGCATGGCACACTTATGGGTTATATGAGTTGATTGAGTAAAGGTTTGTATTATTATTCGAGGTTTATTTGACAAAGGTTATTTTCAGAGTACAATGTGTAATGTAGTTTCGAACTACATTGTTTATTTGATATATTAATGTTAATTATTATATTATACTCTATATTCTGATATGTGGTGATTACTCAGCTTTTTGCTGACATGTGTGTTGTTTTATTGTGCTATTTGTGTTTGCGGCCATGTCTTTTTCTTATGGTGGCCCTGCGACGATCTATTTTGGAATTTCTCCTTAATGGTGAGCAGTCAAGATTGTAACAGATTGATCAAGAGATGATCGTAGCTAAAGGAGCTCAAGTGTTTCGATTAGTTTGTTATATCAAGTTTAATTTATTAAGTGGTATAACTAGCTCACCTAGATTTTTTGGGTTGTATTTATTGGGATTTGTAAGCCTTAACACTTGACAGGTTATTGAGTGTGGCGGTAATACATCCGATTTAGGTGTATGCTTCCGCAAATTTTATTTAAAGGTCGTTTATTTTCCTGTAATTCTTGCTTATTATTAGTTAGTAAATCGGGGGTGTTACACAAGAGACCAAATGTTTTAAATAGTTTGTCTTGAGATTTAAAAACTGAGACCACCTATTTTAAATGAGTGGTCTTTGGTTTTTGAATAATGAGACCACTTATTTAAAATAGGTGGTCTCTCTATGGTCGCTTTACTAAAAGAACCACCACCACTACTTAGTGGATTTTTAAAGAACAAGGACCCTAGAAGTAGGAATTTTTTGGAGAACATAAGATCTTTTAATAATATGCATGCATTCACGTCAATGGGAGGAAAAATTGATTCAACTATTAATAAAGGTCATGGACCTTAAACCTTTCGCTTACATGGTCAGAATTATCATAGGACGGAAGTTTGCTACCAAATTCAGTCTCATCTCCAAAATTCTGCCAACTCTACAATTATGACACAAATAATGAGGTTTCAAACCGAAAGCGTGCTATGAGGTTTGTTATTTCTTTACTTACTTATTTGCGTCATTTATATATTAGATTCAATTTGATGTGAACTGAAATATCCAAATCCTAACATTATTATTTTCCTCTTTTTGCATGGTCAACTAAGAAATTCAGATGATTTGAATGATGCTATTCTTAACGATCTTAAAACGAAGCTTGATGAACACAACCCAATTGCTAAGACTTTTAGAATGGTAATGGATCGTTTTAAATCTAATGATTCTTAAAATGTCAAATTAAAACTCATCGGAAGGAGAGGGGTTGATGGGAGGAACTACAACCTGCCAAGTGCATTTGAAGTTGCAGCACTTATTGTTGAAAATATCGGAAACTCTATCGATAGGGATATTGTTGTTGAAAAGCAATCAGGTGTACTTTAACGTATAAATGAGCTTCACCCTTCTTACCTTGTAAAGCAATACCCATTGTTATTTCCATATGGTAAGGATGGTTATAGGGTTGATATTCTGTTAAGGGATGATGATGAAAGTAATTCTTTCAGAAAAAGGATGAGATTGAGTATGAGAGAATTTTTTGCATTTCGGATACAAGAAAGACTTAATGAAGTTGCAACACTATTGATGTCAAGAAAGTTATTTCAGCAATTTTTGGTTGATGACTACACTATGATTGAGGCTGATAGACTTAACTACATTCAAACACATCAAAAATATTTGAGGTCAGGATTGTACAAAAATCTTGTTGATAAATTTTTGAGAGGAGACATTGATCCATCAACTATGGGATTACGAATTGTCTTACCTTTATCATTTACTGGTGGTGCTAGATATATGATGCAAAATTTTCAAGATGTCATGGCTATATGCAGGTGGTATGGATACCCAGATTTATTTATCACATTTACATGCAATCCAAAGTGCCCAGAAATCACTAGATTCGTTCAAAAGAGAGGACTCAAACCAGAGGATACCAAACATTCTTTTTAGAGTTTTTAAAATGAAACTTGATCGCTTAATAAGTGATCTTAAGAAACAAAAGATATTTCCCTTCACAGTAAATGCTTGTAAGTTTTTTCTTATCTTTACTTCATTGATTTATATAATTTTAACATTTAGCAACTACATAACCAAATAAACTGATTCAGTGATTGTAGACACCCATTTGTGTCTCCCCAAAACCAAACCCAGTGATGAGTGCCTTTCACATCAAATCATAATCGAATGAAACGAAAGTGTGGAAAGGTCTAGTGTTGCGGAAAGTTTTATTTTATTTCTTTTCTTTTCTCTTCTCTGTTTTTGAAAACATTATTTTAAGAAAACAGCCAATCCAGTTTGGTTGGTCCATGATATGGGTCCAATAGTGGTTTAGTTGGATGGGGCTTGCAAAGACCTTTCCAACGATATATTATAAGTCCAATTCCGATGAATATTGAGGAATTTATGGCCAATTTACTAAACTGGGCTCGGTTTGAGCTTTAAGTATGGCCCAATGATATAGGGGAGGGCCTAATATGATTTATCATTCCTAATGTAATTAGGAATGGTTTTGGTCTTCTAGAATATTCTAGAAGGTCTTATCATTCTTAATTCAATTAGGACTCTTCAGAGTTTTAATTAGATCAAATAGCATTTTCGACTGAAATTATATTATTTTATCTTCCAGTATGGGAATTTTATCAGATTTTCGAAAACGCGTTGAAATCCAATTTGGCGTCCAACCCCAGGCCTTGGCGCCTGGAATCAGGATTAGCGCCAGACGCCAGCCATTGGCGCCTGGCGCTAGCCACTGGTCCTGGCGCCAAAGAGCCAGGGCTGGCGCCAAGTTAGTTTTGTGGTCTTCAGACTCTATTTTGATAAATTATCTTTTTTGGCTGATTTTCTCTATAAATATCGTATCAAAAACTCCGTTTTCATTCATCATCTACAATCAACAATCACTTTACCAATAATCAATTCTCTTCTTCATCATTCATTCATCAATTTTTAATAACATTAATTCTTTTAGCATTCTTTTCTAAACCTTACTTTTTCACACAAAATTCCGCATTCACAAGATCTAGAAACACCTAGCCATATTCGAAGTTGCCTTCGCCCTAGACGTGAAAGGTTTTAATTTCTGAGGGTTTGGTCCCAATTCTCTCTTTCAATTATTTAATTTAATTGTTTTGATTATTATTTTCCTTGAAGTTACTAACGCGTGTATTTTGTAATTAGAAAGAGGTATGAGGCATCCAAGTAAGTACTTTAAGGGATTTTATTGATTGATTGATTTCATGATGTAGATATCATGCTTAGATTGTTATTTTTATGATTCCTAGTATCATGTCTAGGGTATCTTTAATATTAAGTATGATTTAAAAGTATGATGCTTCCTATGTTCTTCCTAATATTTATATATATTTATGATTATGATTGATTATTGATTATTTATTATGTTGCTTGATATGCATATTATTTTATATTGTTATTGCTTGATCACCTTTTATTGCATGTTAAAGGGAATTGGTATTTGCAACCACACTTAATAAGATATTTAATAATCTTGTTAGGTTAATTGTGATTATAATTCAAGTGATTGCCAATAATAGTTTATTTGTGCATTAAATTCAACCAACATAGATAAATTGGTTTAGGGTTAACCTATTGATTGCATGTTAGTCAGAAAGCGCACATGAATACGATCAGAATAAAGTAGAGGCATATTATTAGGGCAGGTTCAATCGCTTTTAGGTTGGATTTGTACCATCATCCCCGAACCCTTATTTGGTTCATGACCTTATGGAGTTGATGATCTCTTGGATCGTTAAGGGGTGTAACCTTCATCCTATGAACGGTTTACAAGTTCCTTAAAAACTTGTTGGCGACTCTTTTGCTCTATCTTCTTCCCTTTTGGACGCCACCGTACTTTAGTGTATGATCACAGTGCGGTTCAAGCTAGTGGGATTTTTAAAGGCTTGAAATTATTCCCTACATTTTTTGGCGACTCCACTAGGGAGGATTTCTATTTTAATTCCTGAATTTGTTTCGGCAATGATTTAGTATGAGTGGATGAGACTCGAAAAGTTCTAAGTATTTCATGTGCGTAATTTTGATTAACATTATTGTCATATGCATAAAAAGGTTCTCATTGGAAAGACCATCCGTAATGAGTCAAAAACATAGGATTTTACACGTAGGAAATTTGAGAAATGTCTTTCACAACTAGGACTGAAATAATACCGCGCGAAACTGGATGATTTTATTGAGCACAAAAAGCTGCTGAGGCATGTGGGAAGTAGCGTCAGGGGCCAGAGCTTGGCGCCAAACATTTAGCCGTAGCGCCAGACGCCAATATTGGCGCCAGGCGCTACAGTTAAAAGTTGGCGCCAGTCTCTGTTTGCTGGCGCCAATTTCCCCCAATACCGAGCCAGAAATATGTGTTCTAATTTCGACCGGTTTTTCGTATTGTTTGCTCGATCCTACTTCCTGATTGAATTTTTTCTCACTTTTCTGAAACCCATATGTGTTCTACATATGGACATAACCTTCTGGGAATTCATGCTCTATCTACCCGATTGAACGCTCCTGGCAACAAAGGGTACATCTGAGAGGTTGAATTCACCAAACCATGGAAGTGAGTTTTTTCTAAAAACTCGCGGGTCCTATCCACACGCGTTAACCCTTCACGGTTAGGCTTCTACGCGGTGCATCTGGACAATTAACCATGGACCCTATTTGACTAAACCATATCCCGAACTTTAGAGAACTAGAGCCATGGTTAGGTTACGAACTCATTGCATCATATTGTGCTTACTTGCCTAATTGTGCATTTTTTGTTGTGTATATATATTCTATGCTCCTCCTAACCGTTTGTTGATTTGTGTTGAGATTATAATTAATGACTTAAAGAACTTTGCCTAATTAATTAATTAATTAATTAATTCGAGTCAATAAAGTTTTTTCTTCTTTTAATCGGAATTGACCTAGTACGACTTTAGGCATATCCCAGTTGACTAATAATATCAAAAGCAGTCCCAGACCGAGGCTCCAGTATTGGTGCCAAAATCTGGGTTGTAGCGCCACTGTATGGTGTGTAGCGCCAGACATTTACTAAAAAGTCTGGCGCCAACCACCATATTGTGACGCCAGTTCTGTCGCTTGGCCAACAGTTCGGATTATTTGTCGAGTCATCACCTAATGTCTAATTAATCAGTTTTCTGTTTAATTCGGTTAATTTTGCTGGCAATAATGCTTAATTGAATTAATATTCGAGTTTAGGCACTAAGTCCCATGGTCTTACACAAGAGTCCAAGCATGTCACTTACACTCAATATACACACCAATACACATGTCTTGACCATGATTAAGGGAGTCTTGTGTGCGCGCGTTATTTTTCGTCATTTTTTTTAGGGGGGTAAGTCGGATATTAATCCTCCAATAAATAATAGTACTTAAGTTCCCTAAACACATGTACATTATTGCTCCCTAAAAATATGCATACTTTTTTAAAAAAAAAAATTAAAAGCCATAAAGTCAAACTGATTCGAGTTAAGTAATTAAAACGCAAACTGGCTTAATTTACAGCGCGTGGTCAAGAAAGGAAGGGCGATTAATCAAAGATAACCTCTTCGTACAAGTCCAACTTTTCGACAAACCTATAGCTCGCAAGAGGAAAGCAAGAGTTATAATGGCAACTCAGGAAGAAGTTAATGATCTCAAGAACCAACTGGCTACTGTAACTGAGACACTGAAGCTTCTGGCACTTAAGATCGAGGATCCCGCGAAGCAACAACAGATGGACCTCATGCAAGAAAGCCTAAGCAAGTTGTCCAGCGACTACAAGTTTCAAGAACTCACATCCCAAGGGGTCTCGGTGGATAAGGATCTTCTTCCGCAGAAGTTCAGTGCCAACGACATCCCAAAGTTTAGGGCAATCGACAACCCCTACTTCCATCTAAGGGCATTTGAAACAATAATGAGTATCAAGGGTATCGATAAGAAGGTTTTCCCTTCTCTATTCTCGCTATCTCTTGAGATCGTTTGCCAACAATGGTTCTTTTCTCTTGAAAAAGAAAAGACCTCTACCTGGGAATCCATAGCAAACGCTTTCGTCGATAGGTACAAGTGCAACGTTCAAGTCGAAACTGACCATAGAGAACTTGAAATCCTCAAGCAGAAGGAGAATGAAGGCTTCACATCTTTCTTTAACAAGTGGAGAGAAACCTCAGCTAAAATGATTGAGGTACCAAGTGAAAAAGAGTCCGTGATATTGTTCATTAAAAATCTCCAAGAAAAATATTCAAAACATCTTAAATATCAAAATAACCTTCATACCTTTAAGGCTGTTTATGATATTGGGATTAATATTGAAGATGACTTAGCTAAATCTAAAGCTGCCAACAATAACTCCAACAGTGGCTGGAAAGGAAAGAAGAACGACAACCCTTCTTCTTCCAAAACCGCCCACTCAAATAATGTTAGCGCCTTTAATCAGGGAGAATTCCTAGCCATGAACAACCAAGGACAAAAGAAACCGTTTAGGAGAAACTTCACTCCTATTGGCATGAGTTATGACACCGCGTTTGATCGGCTAAATGCAAAAGGTCTTATAACTCCCATTGGACCATTTGGAGATCCACCAGTCGAGAAGAGGTTGCCTAATTGGAACCCCAATGCACATTGCAAATATCATCAAGGTAGGGGCCATTCTACTGAAAGCTGTTGGAAGCTTAAGGAAGCTATCCAAGACCTGATTAACAGTAACAAGTTGTCGTTGCCTCCTGCCAGTAAGAAACCGAGTATTGACAATGCACCTCTAGCTCACACATTGGCTATCTCCAATGAAGAAAGCGAAGTTAACCCCTCATCTCTCATTAAGCCTGTCAAAGCAACCAATGTCGAAGAAGGAGAAGAAGAGATCTTTTTCGATGTCAAAGATAACCTTCCAGAACCAGCAAACGAGAAAGACATACGATTTCTCACACTATTTATGAGGGAGACATCGCAACTGTTACGTGAAACTCTCAAAATTATGAATGAACTTCACAAGAAATATGATGAACTTCCTAAGAGAGAATTCACACCAGTAAAAACGACTTATGAGGCAAAACACTTTCCCTTACAAGTCACCGAAAGACCCAAGAAGAGCAATAAAGCTTATACTTCAATTGGGATCTCGTATGCACAAATGTTTAAAATGCTCTCCGAGAGTGGCAAGGTCAAACCTCTCGAACCGAGACCATTTAAATCATTAAAAAGAACAGATAGATATTACTGTCAATACCATCAGTCAGGAGGACACACCATAGAAAACTACTTTAAATTCAAGGATTTGGTGCAGAAAATGATTGATAGAAAGGAATTAGTCCAAGAAGAGGATATAAATGTTAATGGAGTATGGGACAGTGATGAAGAAGATGTCTATCTAAAAGACATATTAGGACCTTCACCTTATGTATCATACACCACGGACAACATTTGGGCTGAAGAAGATTTATCAATAGACGTCCTCACAAGATCCGGGAGAATACAACCTCCTGTTTCAACACAACCCATGCCTACTGTACAACAAGTTCCCATACCTATCATCGAAGACAATGACATCGTTAAACAATTCAAGAAGACAAAAGTTGAGATGAATGTATGGAAGCTTTTAGCAACATCTCGAGAACATAGGTTGGCTGTGATGAATGCTTTGGATAAAATCGGGATAGATTCTGACACCACTCCTGAGGGACTAGCTAACTTCCTCACGAGTGATCTCCCTAGTCCAATTAATCTAATCACCTTCTCTGACAAAGATTTACCCCTAGAAGGTGACAAGCACTACAAAGCGTTGATGAATGTTCCCATGACTCTTGTAGACAATGGATCGGCTATTAATGTATGTCCACTTAGGACTGCGAGGATGCTCGGCATAAAGGATGAGGATTTAACTCCGTCCACACAAGGAATAAGAGCTTACAATAATACTCGACGTCAAGCTCTTGGCAAAATAACCCTAAATGTGACGGCAATAGCAATAGAACATGCTACTACTTTTCAAGTGGTAGACATCAAAGCCTCATTCAATCTGTTGTTAGGACGCCCTTGGCTCCACGATCTAAAGGCCGTCCCTTCATCTCTCCACCAACAAGTGAAAGCTATAGTTGGAGGAATCTCCATCACTATTGATGCTTTGCCAATAAGGATCAAGTCAATAGAGAATCCAATCATCAACGTGGAGCACGACGAAGATGATGAAGACCTATGGGGCTTTAACGAAGAAGTCTCCTTAATCCAAGAGGATGAAAGGACATCTCTTTGCCACGACCCCCATTCCAACATGATTATCAACACTATGCTAAAGAAACAAGGACACTTCCCTAGGATGACCTTAGGAAAGAAGAAGGGGATAGCAAAATCGATAGAGTCACCTGGCCTCCCTAAACTAGATACTTTCGGACTTGGTTTCGAACCGACTCGGAAAGATCTCAAGCGAGCCCAGGACAAATTGAAAGCACGTAGGGACGCTTGCATTCAAAAGAAAGCAATTCCAATGGATCAGTACCCTCTTACGCTTAATGGTCAGTTTATAAAAGAAGGAGAGGACTATCCATGCCATGAATTTCCCGAACCATTTGTTGTAAATGGCATACGACAACCAAGATACGAGATTTTCTTGGATTGCTACTTCACTGACGAAATCCCAACTCCCGTCCATAAGGAGAAAGCACCTCCATGCTTTGACTTTAACGTCATGGGATTACTGTTTGGGCGAGAAAAGATTGAGCCAGTTTATGAGGAAGATAACTCCTCACTCATTCAAACGGTCCTACAAAGCGAAAACTTCGACCCCTCAAAGATAATTACTCCGGCTGAAGGATTATTGCAAGGGTGGCGCAAGACTATCAAGGTGATTACATCGAGTGGTAAGAAGATATCAATCACGACAGGACAAGGGCCAATGTTTGAAGAATCGTCAGAGTCAGAGTCTGAGTTTGAGTCTGAGTTTTTCCCCATAGAGTCTTCTAAGTCTTTAGCTATAACGCCTTCCCTTCCTATTTCTTCTCCTAGGATAGTTAGTGATCCAGTCCCTGAGGACATATCACTCTTTGATGTAATGATCTCAGAGTATAATAATATCTCTCATTCTCCTTACTTCTCGTGTTCTTCCCTAACCCAAGATGACGAACATTGCTTAGCTAACGATGAAAAAGATAAAGAATTTATTAAAGCAATGGAAACACTTGAAAAGAAAACACTAGTAATTGAAGAGACTGAAACAGTTGACATCTCAAATGATTCAGCTCATAAAAGAGAAGTTGAAATCAGACTAACATTGAATAAACCAGAAAGAACCGATTTAATTAACTTGCTTAAAGAATTTATCGATGTATTTGCTTGGTCATATGAAGATATGCCAGGCATTAACAGAGAAATAGCTCAACACACTATACCATTAATCCCAGGAATGAAACCTGTAAAACAAAAGTTGCGTCGAATGAAACCCGACGTAGCACTTAAAATAAAAGAAGAAATTCAAAACCAAATAACTGCAGGTTTCATCAAGGTATCCGAATACCCCGAATGGGTCGCCAACGTCGTCCCAGTTCCAAAGAAAGACGGAAAGGGTAAGGATGTGTGTCGACTATCGAGATCTAAATAAGGCAAGTCCAAAGGACGACTTCCCTTTGCCACACATCGATATTCTGGTAGACAACACAGCAAATCACGCGCTTCTCTCATTCATGGACGGATACGCAGGGTACAATCAGATTCTCATGGCGGAAGAAGACATGGAGAAGACAACTTTTATCACACCATGGGGCACTTACTGTTACACGGTAATGCCATTTGGGTTGAAAAACGCAGGTGCTACTTACGAACGTGCAGCAACTGCCTTTCTCCATGACATGATGCACAAAGAAGTAGAAGTATATGTCGACGACATGATTGTGAAATCAAAGGACCGTCCAGGCCATCAAGTAGCCTTAAGGAAATTTTTCGAAAGGCTAAGAAAATACAATATGAGGTTAAATCCATCAAAATGTGCTTTTGGAGTCACCTCAGGCAAGCTCTTGGGGTACGTCATAAGCTCTAGAAGAATAGAGATAGATCCAACCAAGATTAAAGCAATCATGTCAATGCCACCGCCCAAAACCGAGAAACAGATTCGAGGATTCATTGGCCGGTTGCAATACATAAGTAGGTTCATATCAAAACTAACAACAATATGCGAACCAATCTTTAAAAAGCTCAAGAAGAATGTACCAGTAATATGGGATGACGAGTGTCAAAAAGCCTTTGACCGGATCAAAGCCTATCTCACAAATCCTCCCGTATTAGCGCTAGCACTTCCCGGAATACCTCTTAGGTTATATTTGACGGTTACCAAAGAGACAATGGGAGCCATACTAGCACAAGAGGTAGAAAACAAAGAGAATGCAATCTATTACTTAAGTAAGAAGATGCTCGAATACGAAACACGCTATACACCACTCGAGAAATTGTGCCTCGCTTTGGTGTGGGTCACAACTAAGTTGAGACATTACATGTTGGTGCATACCGTTTTCGTAGTATCTCGGTTGGATCCACTCAAATACTTGTTCGAGAAATCAACACTCAATGGACGTATTTCAAGATGGATAGTCAACTTAGCCCAGTTCGATGTGCGGTTTATGCCACAAAAAGCTATTAAAGGATCCGTGGTGTCAGACTTTCTGGCAGATTTTCCAATAGAAGACTCGACACCAATACAGGACAATGAATTTCCAGATGAAGATTTGATGGTCACCGAAGATGATACTTGGACCTTGTATTTCGACGGATCCTCAAACCAAAAGGGATGTGGTGTCGGAGTGCTACTAGTATCACCTAAAGAAGAACACGTCCCAATCTCAATAAAGCTTGATTTCGACGTTACCAACAATGCTGCTGAATATGAAGCATGTGTGGTAGGACTTGAAACAGCCCTGGCATTGGGAGTAAAGAAGTTAAGGATATTCGGAGATTCCTCTCTAATCATCAATCAAATATCTAAAAGGTGGAAAGTAAGGAGCGAAAGCCTAGCCCCTTACCAAACTTATCTGGAAACTCTTACCGATCAGTTAGAGAAGGTAGAATACACATATCTACCTAGAGAAGAAAATCAATTTGCTGATGCCTTGGCGAGATTAGCCTCAATGGTTAGGATTCCCACGGATATCGAGCAAATGCCTCTAACTATCGAAAAAAGGCACAAACCGGCATATATACAGGCTATAGAAGACGACGACCCAGCCCAAGACGAAGATGAAGAACAAGAAGAAGAACCATGGTATACAGACATTCTCAACTATGTCACCAAGGAAGAATACCCTCCTCATGTTGACAAAAGAGAAAAACGAGCCTTGAGACTTTTGGCTTCTCAATATGTACTCATAGACAACGAGCTACATAAAAGGGTACCTAAAGGTCAAGCTCTCCTATGTGTAGGGAAAATGGATGCACAAAGAATAATGAGAATGGTCCACGAAGGAATCTGTGCAACTCATATAAATGGAAAAATGTTAGTCTAGAAAATAATGCGAGAAGGGTATTATTGGACTACCATGAATAGGGATTGCCATCAATATGTGAAAAGATGCCCTAAGTGTCAAATTTATGCCAACTTACAACATGTTCCTCCATCTTTGCTCTACACCTACACATCACCATGGCCATTTTCTACATGGGGAATTGACATAATTGGCAAGATCGCTCCTCCAGGGACAGGAGGCCATGAATTTATTCTAGTAGCAATTGATTACTTTACGAAGTGGGTTGAAGCACAATCATATGCTAAACTCACCGCAAAACATGTAGCACTCTTTATCGAAAGGAATATCATTTGTCGATACGGAGTCCCACGTGAAATGATAAGTCACAATGGAACTCACTTTCAAGCCGAATGTGAAGAATTGCTACATAAATATGGTATCCAACATCATCATTCGTCCCCTTATAGACCTCAAGCAAACGGAGCAGTCGAGGCAGCTAATAAGAATTTAAAGACTATCATCGAGAAAATGACAGAAAATTATAAGGATTGGCCTGACAAGCTTCACTTTGCATTGTGGGGTTATCGCACGTCAATCCGTACGTCAACATGAAATACACCATTTTCTTTGGTATACGGAATGGATGTCGTACAACCTGTCGAACTAGAAATACCATCTCTACGTATTGCGCTAGAGAGTAAACTCGATGAAGTCGAATGGATTAAGGCACGATATGAAGAATTGATCCTACTCGATGAAAAACGACTAGAAGCTCTACATCACACTCAGTGCTATCAAACTCGTATGGCTAGACATTTTAATAAGAAGGTCAAGACAAGAAATATCAAAGTAGGAGATTTGGTATTAAAAGCGCTAAGGAAAAATGTTTTAGATCAAAGGGGAAAGTTTAGACCTAATTGGTCTGGCCCCTATATTGTCAAAACAATCCTGTCAGGTGGTGCAGCGAAATTAACTGACATGGATGGCAATGAATTCTCAAACATGACCAATCTTGACCAACTTAAAAAATACTACCCATAATTACTTGAGTAGGACACTCAAGAGAGTTACGTTCGGCCTGATTCCTTAGGAAAGGATACGTAGGCAACCCATTACGGGTACGGCCACTTTGTTTTTTGACATCTCCGCGTTCCAGAATCAACAAAAAGTCAACAAAAGTCGGAAAACCAACTGGCGTCACAGAACAAAGTCTGGCGCCAGCCAAAAGCCATTAGCGCAGACGGTGGAATTGGCGCCTGGCGCCAGACCTCGATAGCTGGCGCCAATCTGCAATTACTGACGCCAATTCAGTCATAAAATCTGGGCAAATTTCGGTGTTTTTCGGAAAATTTTCGACTTCCGTACTCGAAAGGTTTCCGAAAATTAATAAATTTTTTCAATCTGGCATTGGATTTCTCCCTGATTCAACTTGTTCAAGCACAGTGGTTATAATTGACTGACCCTCATTAATTTTACCACTACTAAGACAATATTGATTAAGCATGCAGAATAACAACGCCCTTCTTCTATATATGTGAAAAGATTCAGAAAGCGGTTTATCAAAATAATAGCGTGCGAATTCTTTTAAGTTCACTACGTTGCCATCTACTATCTTTGATAAATCCCTTTCCTTCAAGTTAAAAAAGCGCTAAAAATCCTTATAGTACTCTAGGGATTACTACCAGGTCTATTGCAGGGAAGCCTAAAATAGCACCAAATTCCTCTGGCAAAGGGCTAATTTCATCATACCCTATTCTAAAACAATGTGTATCAATGTTCTAATATTCTAAAGCGGTATGTATGAAGTCTATGTCTAGATCTACCCCTTTAATGCCATATATTCCCCCAAGTGAAATAAATCCAATTCTTTTCTTTCTCTAGCATTGAGAGATCGACACCATTCATGAGAATATTGGGTGAAGGTTTTAGTGGCTAAAGACATGATTATTATTTTTTGTTTCTAAAGAGAAAAATAATTTTTTCGCTGGAATTATGTGAAGAATCGGCTGAGCAGGGGGCTATTTATGCTCGAATTGCGAGGAATTTCAATCTGGATAAAATACGGAGTCAGCGTCGATTGGCGTCACCCACCCAGAATTGGCGTCACCCATCCGCTTTTGGCGCCACACGCTAGGTGTAGCGCCTGGCGCCACGCGCCATAGGCTGGCGCCAGCTGGCGCCAAGTCAGCAGGACAGCCGCGCGTGCTCAGTTTGCGTTCTGATATTAAATTGGAGTCAGTTAATGACTTTATGGCCCCGTTTTTATTTTTCTAAATATTTTTCTATTTATTAATTAAATATAACAGTTATTTTTTACTTCTTTTTTTGAATTAATTTTCAAAAATCAGCCTTTTTCTCCTTTTTATTTTTCCTTTTTATTTTTTCTTTTTGGGGGAGAGAGTCGGATAATACCCTCCATCAATAATAAAAATGACGGAATTTTTGCGCAAAATTGTTATCACATTTGCACACACTAACATACACTAACATAATAATAGATAAATTCAAAATAACATAAAGTATAAAGTGTCTAAATAACAAGTCAAAGGCAAAGTTCTATAAAAAGTCAAAATAAAATGCACTACGGCGCCGGAGGACGTAGGCCCATCATGCCATAAAACTGCGCCGTCCAAGGAGTCACCTCTCCACCAGCTCCAGCCTCAGCACCAGCTCCAATCTCCGTAGGAGGAGGGAAACTCAAAACAAGACCGCTCCAGCCAAGGTCAACCTGAGGCTGAGACCGCGGAGGCTGCTGCGATGACGAGCCAACCTCGTACATCCCACCACCTCTGAAAGCCGAGGTAGCCTCTCCCACAGGTGCAGCAGGAGCACCCTCAGAAGAAGACCCTGAGCCCTCGGCAACGTCGGCTCGAGCAGCCTCGGAACGGCCACCTCTACCTCCTGACGAAGTGCGACGACGTCTCGAGCTAGACCTCGCCGGCTCTCTCCGCCCCTCAGGCCTCGTACGGGTGTGAGAAGCAATCGGCTAACCCTGCAAAAAGAATTAAATCAGAAACAAGGTGAAAACTGAAGCATAATGCAGAAATAATAAGTAAAGAAAAGTTACCTCTCGGACAGCGTCGCCTCGAAGACAGGTAGCCGCGTTCCTCATCCAGACGAGTTGGCTCCGGAAGGCATCTATGCATCGTGCCATAGCCGAAACCACCTCGCGGGAGAACTGTCAAGGAAAGTTAAGTCTGTAAAAATGCATGATAACTGAATACAAGATTCTGAATTAGAACTAGACTTACCCTGGTCTGGTGATGAGGAATCGACCGCTCCACGAAGCGCTCGCCCTCAGGAGCCGGAGAAATCATCTCCTCGATCGGTATACTACCTCAGGTCCCTATAAAAATACCAATCGGGTAAGAACATGTCTAAAACGTCGCAGAAGGGCAAGATAAACACTAAAAATCGTACCGAGATGATCCGACTCCGGACACGTGCATTAGACAGGTCCACATGGTGGCCGCCCCAAGAGGCGCTCACCGAATACCCCCTCGGCGATGGTCTCCCCGGCGCAATGGAAGGAAAGTACTCATAGAACCAGATCTACAAAAAAGCTAAAGCGTGAGTAAATGCTAACTAACATATAGGGCTAAACTTTATAGGGAATAATGTTTACCTCTACGACTTTCCAGAAAGCAGACAAAGCAACGTTCCTCCTAAAGGACCGGTGGCGACACGAGTCCCTCAGTGCGCGAACATAGTCAGTATAGGCCATGCTGGCCCAGTCATAAGTCCCGATCCGCCGGAGATCGCGGACAGTAAGGAGGTAGTAAAGCAACGCCCTACTACCCCTGTCAGGGGAGAATGTCCCTGACAACAACATCAGCACAAAGATACGCACCCGCTGCTCTCGGGTGGTCGCATCATCGTCAAGAGCCGCTGCCAGCGTTGAGCGGCGAATCCCTCTGGCACTGAACTGAGTCGTCTCGACCTCAGCTCGGGCCCGAACAGCAATCGACCCCAACAGTTCCTCGACCTCTAGAGAAAAGACGTCGATACCGCCGTCGAATGGCAGCGGCACAGAAGAGAACTCCAGTCCTGTGATGAGACTGAAGTCTGTAGGAGTGACCATCATCTCACCCCATGGAAAATGAAAGGTGTTGGTGGTGTCCCAAAAGAACTCCACCAGAGCGCGTACTACGTGGTGACCCCCGTTAGAGGCGACCGTAGCCTCGGAGGTCTCAAACAGGGCAACCAGTCCGCAAGACTCCCATAGGAGTCTCGTCTCTCGATCTCTGGCGATATGCATCCTATACAAATCGCCTAGACCATCGCAGCCAGAGCCGTGGTGTCGTGTCCTCCCAGGCTCGGTTCCCCGTCTCACCCTCTCAGAAATGTGGTGGACAGGGGAAAAGAACAAGGTCTGCTCATCCCACTCTGGGAACTGACCAAGCGAAGTGGACGGTGTAGTGTCGTCCTCCACGGGATCATGCTCCCGTCTAGTGTTTCGGGACCGTGAACCTGAGCCTCGTTGTCTAGCCATGCTACATTGTGCAAAATCATCATAAATTAAGGTTCTATAGTATCTAAAGGTTTGCCTAGCCGCATGATACTATGTTCGCAAAAACAGAGTACGTAGTACTAAAACAGAGTACGAATTCAAATTGAGCATGATAGCATTTTTTCAAGCAATCAAACAATTTCTTGCAACACTATAGTGATTATTGTGACAAATTGAACAAGAATTGCTAGCAAAAACAACAAGAACGGGTCACATTGTTCTTCACGACCTTAGGAGGTCCAACAATGGTGGATTGCTCATTTCTTCACCAAATTGAGTCAAACAAGTCTCAAATTACTCCCAAGGCAATATACAAACATAAACAAGCAATTTTATGGCATAAAACTTGATAAACAAAGCAAATTGAGCATTATAAGTTTCGAATTTTCATGAAATTCGTGAATGAACATGCCAAAAATTCATAAAAATCGGTGTGAGTTGGAGGAAAACTTACATAGATCGGGAATATGGATGAGAAGAGCTTTGATTTGCAACAAATTTGAGCGAATTCGGTTGAGAAACGAATGAGCAACGATCAATTGAAGTTTCGACTTCTTTCGAGCAGCGTTCGCAAACCAGAGCACGAAATGAACTAAAAACGGGAATTTAAAGTGATTCTCGTGCTGGCGCCAGTCCCTAGGCATTGGCGTCACATTCTGTGCTTGGCGCCAGACGCCAATTTCAGCGTATGGCGCTAATGCCGTAAGGCTGGCGCTGATTGATTGTCAGCGACGCCAAAGCAGTCAGCCACCTTTTGGGGTTGTGCTAGCCTTCTGCGACATATTTTGGGTTCCTTGGTACGCCAGTTAGCTCCTCTAAGCAATTTGACATGATTAGGTAATCGGCTTGATTACATGAAGTGATCGACCTGATGAAAAGATCGTCTCACTAAGCTTAAAGCGCCTAAGCATTGGCTCATTAGCAAAAAGCACCGAAATATAGGTTCAAGAGCAAAGAGCGCCGACGTACAGGCATAGCACAAGCAAAGTTCAGGCGAACTTTTTAAGGATCGACAGGCGTGGATCTTCGGTATTTTCCTTTGGGAGATTATCGCATTAAATGAGGATGACTTCAAGAGAAGATGTCTTCGACATCATTCCCTAGCTTGCGGAAAGTTGTCACAAACAACTGCAGGTAATTTCGGGCGGAATAGTCTTCGGTCATAGTTCCTGAGGCATGGAAGATGATCATAATGCGGATGAGAATTATTTCAAGAGAAATAATTTTCGATGATGTTCCCTTGGACGTGGAATATTATCACAGCGGAGAAGGTAGTTTCAGGCGAAGCAATCTTCTAATTTGGAAGCAGTTACAAGGCGTAGCGGTTTTTAAGCGAGATGGCATTCTCTAGCTTGCAGGAGGTCGTCAAAACAACAACAACAGCAACAATCCGTTACTTTCAGAGACGTGTGCTCGACGGTGCAAGATACGCGTTTCTTAACTCTTTAATCGGTTTAACTAATGCTAGTTTTGCAGGTATCGGCGTTACAAGATTGATTTAGGATCGCAGAACGTTATGAATCATTCTTCGTCCCTATCGCTACTTTAACTTTCGTTTTCGAAACTTGCGTTTCTCCAAACTCAGTCAAAGTGGGGGCTTCTGTAGACACCCATTTGTGTCTCCCCAAAACCAAACCCAGTGATGAGTGTCTTTCACATCGAATCATAATCGAATGAAACGAAAGTGTGGAAAGGTCTAGTGTTTCGGAAAGTTTTATTTTATTTCTTTTCTTTTCTCTTCTCTCTGTTTTTTTGAAAACTTTATTTTAAGAAAACAGTCAATCCAGTTTGGTTGGTCCATGATATGGGTCCAATAGTGGTGTAGTTGAATGGGGCTTGCAAAGACCTTTCCAACGATATATTATAAGCCCAATTCCGATGAATATTGAGGAATTTATGGCCAATTTACTAAACTGGGCCCGGTTTGAGCTTTAAGTACGGCCCAATGATATAGGGGAGGGCCTAATATGATTTATCATTCCTAATGTAATTAGGAATGGTTTTGGTCTTCTAGAATATTCTAGAAGGTCTTATCATTCTTAATTCAATTAGGACTCTTCAGAGTTTTAATTAGATCAAATAGCATTTTCGACTGAAATTATATTATTTTATCTTCCAGTATGGGAATTTTATCAGATTTTCGAAAACGCGTTGAAATCCAATTTGGCGTCCAACCCCAGCCCTTGGCGCCTGGAATCAGGATTAGCGCCAGACGCCAGCCATTGGCGCCTGGCGCTAGCCACTGGTCCTGACGCCAATGAGCCAGAGCTGGCGCCAAGTTAGTTTTGTGGTCTTCAGACTCTGTTTTGATAAATTATCTTTTTTGGCTGATTTTCTCTATAAATATCGTATCAAAAACTCCGTTTTCATTCATCATCTACAATCAACAATCACTTTACCAATAATCAATTCTCTTCTTCATCATTCATTCATCAATTTTCAATAACATTAATTCTTTTAGCATTCTTTTCTAAACCTTACTTTTTCACACAAAATTCCGCATTCACAAGATCTAGAAACACCTAGCCATATTCGAAGTTGCCTTCGCTCTAGACGTGAAAGGTTTTAATTTCTAAGGGTTTGGTCCCAAATCTCTCTTTCAATTATTTAATTTAATTGTTTTGATTATTATTTTCCTTGAAGTTACTAACGCGTGTATTTTGTAATTAGAAAGAGGTACGAGGCATCCAAGTAAGTACTTTAAGGGATTTTATTAATTGATTGATTTCATGATGTAGATATCATGCTTAGATTATTATTTTTATGATTCCTAGTATCATGCCTAGGGTATCTTTAATATTAAGTATGATTTAAAAGTATGATGCTTCCTATGTTCTTCCTAATATTTATATATATTTATGATTATGATTGATTATTGATTATTTATTATGTTGCTTGATATGCATATTATTTTATATTGTTATTGCTTGATCACCTTTTATTGCATGTTAAAGGGAATTGGTATTTGCAACCACACTTAATAAGATATTTAATAATCTTGTTAGGTTAATTGTGATTATAATTCAAGTGATCGCCAATAATAGTTTATTTGTGCATTAAATTCAACCAACATAGATAAACAGGTTTAGGGTTAACCTATTGATTGCATGTTAGTCAGAAAGCGCACATGAATACGATCAGAATAAAGTAGAGGCCTATTATTAGGGCAGGTCCCCAATCTCTTTTAGGTTGGATTTGTACCATCATCCCCGAACCCTTATTTGGTTCACGACCTTATGGAGTTGACGATCTCTTGGATCGTTAAAGGGTGTAACCTTCATCCTATGAACGGTTTACAAGTTCCTTAAAAACTTGTTGGCGACTCTTTTGCTCTATTTTCTTCCCTTTTGGACGCCACCGTACTTTAGTGTATGATCATAGTGGGGTTCAAGCTAGCGGGATTTTTAAAGGCTTGAAATTATTCCCTACAGTGATATACATGGTAGAGTTCCAAAAACATGGACTGCCTCATGCTCACATCCTTTTATTCTTAAAATCTGAGGACAAGATTGCTAATGCTCGTGACATAAATAAAGTTATATGTGCTGAAATCCCTAATCCTATAAAGGAACCTAAGTTGTATAAGCTTGTTAGAGATTCTATGATGCACGGTCTTTGTGGTGTTTTAAATAAACAATCTCCATGCATGAAAGAAAGAAGGTGTTTAAAACATTTTTCTAAGAGCTTTGTTGAAGAGACAAGTGTTGATGAAAAAGGATATCCTATTTATAGAAGACGGGATGATGGGAAATTTATTAAGAAGAATGGTATAAAGTTAGACAACAGATTTGTTGTTCCATACAATCCAACACTTATCCTAAAATATGGTGCACATATCAATATTGAATTGTGTAATCAACATAGATCGATTAAGTATTTATTTAAATACATAAATAAAGGAAATGATTCTATCGCCGCTGTTGATCCTGGGTCTAAAGAAGATCTTGTGACAAGGTTGATGAAATTCAATCATACTATGATTGTAGGTGTGTGTAAGTTTAGCTTGATTAAATTATACATAGGCTGATTATTAATTTGCATAAATACATTGTATGCAGGTATATTTCACCATGTGAAGCAGTATGGAGAATTTTCGGATTTGACATGCATTACAGATTTCCTTCCGTAGAAAGACTAAGTTTTCATCTTCCTGATGAGCAAAATGTAGTATTTGAAGATGATGATCCTATAGATGCAGTCATAAATAAACCCACTATAAGGAAACCTCAATTCTTAGCATGGATGGAACGTAATACGAATGATGCAAAGGCTAGAAAACTCACTTACATTGAGTTTCCAACGAAATATGTGTGGAAAGAAGGCATATGGGCTAAACGGCAAAATTCGTTTTCAATTGGAAGAATATACCATGTCCCCCCAGGATGCGATGAAAAGTATTATTTGAGAATTTTGTTTAATTATGTTAAAGGCCCTACATGTTATGAAGATATTAGAATGGTTAATGATGTTCTATACCCTTCTTTTAAGAAGCTTGCTATGCAAGAGGATTGTTAGATGATGACAAAGAGTACATTGATGGCATCACAGAAGCAAGTTTTTAGGGAACTACACACTATTTAAGAAGCCTTTTTGCGATGCTATTGATGTCTGATAGTTTATCTAGACCAGAATTTGTGTGGAATACGACTTGGCATTTACTATCGGATGATATTCTTCACAAACAAAGATGTATCCTTCAAATTGATGGTAATATGCTATTTTTGTCATTTTACAATTGGTATGAAATAGATTGAAAATAATTAGTTTAAATCTAAAAGAAGAGTTGCATGATTCAATAAAATGTTCATGCATCACATTATAGCTAACAATAATATTTTGAACTAAATTGAGTATGAGTTTACAAGAAAATTAAAACATATATAACATTTAGAAGGGGAGATACTTGAACTGGTAGGTACATTATTATGGGTATGTGTTGTACTGGTAGGTACATTATTATGGGTATGTATTGTTTTGCACACTGTAGACACCCATTTGTGTCTCTCCAAAACCAAACCCAGTGATGAGTACATTTCGCGTCGAATCATAATCGAATGAAGTGAAAGTGTGGAAAGTTTTAATTTCTTTTCTTTTCCCTCTGTTTTTGAAAACTTGTTTTAATAAAACAGTCAATCCAGTTTGGTTGGTCCATGATATGGGTCCAATAATAATGTAGTTAGATGGGGCTTGAAAAGACCTTTCCGACGATATAATATAAGCCCAATTCCGATGAATATTGAGGAAGTTATGGCCAATTTACTGAACTAGGCCCGGTTTGAGCCTTATATGCGGCTCAATGATCTAGGGGAGGGCCTAATATGATTTATCATTCCTAATGCAATTAGGAATGGTTTTAGTCTTCTAGATTCTTCTAGAAGGTTCTTTTCATTCCTAATTCAATTAGCATTGATAAATTGACTTTTGTTGACTTTTCAGAGTTTTAATTAGAATTAAAAAGCATTTTTGAGGGAAATACGATTTTATCCTCCTGTACGGCAATTTTTATCTGATTTTAAGAAAACGCGTGAATTTCCAGATCAGGACCAAACGCCAGCTGTAGCGCCTGGCGCTACGCTTGGCGCCTGGTGCTAGCATTGGCGCCTAGCGCTAATGTTGGTGCGTCTGGTGTCAACATCGTTTTATGTGCGCCAGAACTCTGTTTTGATATTTTATCTTTTTGGCTGATTTTTCTATAAATATCGTATTAAAAACTCCGTTTTCGATAACCAGTTTTCATCAACAATCATTAGTTTTTATCAACAATAACCAATTCTCATCAACAATCATCTATTCTCACCAACTCTCATCAAGATTCTCTTGATTCTCTCTCTCTTTTTCTAAACTAGCTTTTCTCAAATACAAAATTCCGCATTCATTAGATCTAGAAACACCTAGCCATATTCGAAGTTGCCTTCGCCCTAGACGTGAAAGGTTTAATTTCTGAGGGTTTGGTCCTAAATCTCTCTTTCAATTATTGTTTAATTTAATTCTTTGTTTATTATTTTCCTTGAAGTTACTAACGTGTGTATTTTGTTATTAGAAAGAGGTACGAGGCATCAAAGTAAGTGCTTTAATTGTTTTTATTGATGTTATGATGTAGAAATCATGTTTAGATTGTTATTTTGATTCCTAGTATCATGTCTAGGGTAATTTTAATATCAAGTATGATCGTTATGATGCCTTTTATTTTCTTCCTAATATTTATGATTGTTAGTATCATGTTAGGGTTAAAGCTTTGATGTTTATTGCTTATTGACATGCTAGGGTTTGTTATTAATCTTGTTAGTATCATGCCTAGGATCTTGCTATTATTATGCTTTAACATCATTATTTTAATTATTAATAATTGTTATTATTATGATGATTATTATTATGTTGCTTGATGAGTTTATTGCTTGATCACACCTTTTATGCATGTTTAAAGGGAATTAGTACTTGTAATCACGCTTAATAAGATATTAATAATCTTGTTAGGGTTAATATGATTATAATTCAAGTGATCGCCAAAAATAGATTTGTTTGTGCATTAAATTCAACCAACATAGATAAACAGGTTTAGGGTTAATCCTATTGATTGTATGTTAATCAGAAAGCGCACATGAATACGATCCTATTATTAGGGCAGGTTCAATCCCTTTTAGGTTGGATTTGTACCTTCATCCCCGAACCCTATTTGGTTCAAGACCTTATGGAGTTGACGATTTCATGGATCGTTAAGGGGTGTAACCTTCACCCTGTGAACGGTTTACAAGTTCCTAAAACTTGTTGGCGACTCTTTTGCTCTATCTTCTTTCCCTTTGGACGCCACCGTACTTTAGTGTATGATCACAGTGGGGTTCAATCTAGGGGATTAGCGCTTGAAATAATTCCCAAAAAAAAAAAAAAAAAAAAAAAAAAAAAAAAAAAAAAAAAAAAAAACCTATTTTGTTATAGTATGAATGGTGAAAAGTATAACACTTAATGATTAAGCACAAAAGCTTCTGCTCTGAGCTCATTTATAGTTTGTAGTCTTCATGCAAACATATATTTGCATTCTGAATGGTACCAATTATCTGCCTCTTGGTTGTGATTTTTTTATTTTCATTCATTTTCCTGAGATTATTGTTATCATAATATCACTATAATTCATAGATTAAAGAGTGGGCTGCTTTTGTTTCTTTTATGTGGATATACAAATTAAAGGATTTCTAGACTGTCTAAACACAACACAGGTTTCTGTAAAAAAAAAAAATTATCAACACAAGTTCTATACTTTAAACTTTAAAGGATTTATTTCAGAATTTGTTGCAAACTTTAGTTATTCATTTTAGAGATCATATCTTATGATTAAGAGGCAGAACTCAGGTGATATTTTTGGTCATGGGGCACCCTTTTCAAAGAATTGAATATCAAGAACGTTAGCATTAACACCTAGTTTCAGCTGATGAAACTAAAGGTTTCCTAAGTCCTGGCCAGATTTATGAACTTTTTATACTGATAGAGTAGTGACGCTTAGCTTATTTCTAAATGAAGAAGAAAAAAGTACTCAATTCGATCCTTTTCTATTGGCCTAAAGATCAGTACTCCAGATTCAAATTAGGATGGAATGTGCAAAGAAAAAAAATTGAAGATAAAAATCAGTATTTCCTACACATATTAATGTTGAAGTTGAGGTCAAGGGAAGAAGAGGAATGAAGTTGCATATTAACTTCCTTTAAAATGATTGGACATATCATAATAAGTCCCTTTATTTTTATTATCTTGAATAAATTTGAGCATGTGTTAATGTATAAATTTACATATTTGTTGTTTAACAGATTTGCAGTTAAGTGATGACCAACTGAAGACTTTTACTTTGTCTGAAATAGAGAAAATTTTACAAAGCAATGGCAGCACACTTCGAAATTTTCCTTTCATACCTTTTCCAGATGATATGCTCATGTTAGAAGGACAAAATAAGTTAATCCAAGATGAGTTGCATTATGATAGATCAACATTGCAACAAAAGCATAATATACTTTTTTCAAGTCACACTGATGAACAACAAAAGGTGTACAATAAAATCATGAGTGCAGTTTCAAGAGGTGAGGGAGGAGTCTTCTTTATATATGGATATGGAGGCACAGGAAAAACTTTCATTTGGAGAACTCTATGTGCTGCTATACGATCTAAAGGAGAAATTGTGCTTCTTGTCTCATCAAGTGGTATTGCATCACTTCTCCTTCCTCGAGGAAGAACGGCTCAGTCTAGGTTCAAAATGCCTTTAAATGTAACAGAAGACTCAACATGCAATATAAAACTAGGAAATGATCTGGCAGAGCTTTAATGAAGACAAAGCTTATTATTTGGGATGAGGCTCCTATGATTTATAAATTTTGTTTCAAAGCTTTAGGTAGAAGCTTAAGAGATGTTTTAAATACTTCGGATCAACCTTTTGGGGGCGAAGTAATCGTATTTGGAGGAGATTTTCGATAAATTCTTCCGTTTATCCCAAAGGAAAGTAGACAAGACATTGTTTTTGCCACAATCAACTCATCTTATTTGTGGAGTTTTCGTGAAGTCCTAAAATTGACAAGAAATATGAGGCTTCAAGTTGGTCGTTCAGATTCAAGCAACAATGTAAGGGAATTTTCGGAGTGGGTATTGAAAATTGGAGTTGGTAAAGTGGGAGAGTCAAGTGCTGGTGAAAGTACAATGGAGATTCCAGAAGAAAATTTGATAACGGAAGCACAAGATCCCGTTAAAGCTATTGTAGAAAGTACTTATCCATCTATACTCGAACATTTATGGGATACAAAATACTTTCAAGAAAGAGCAATTCTCGCACCAACTCATGATGATAAAGAATCTATAAATGAATATTTGCTATCTTTAATTCCAGGTAAAGATAAAGTATAAATAAACAAAAGAAGATCTATAATTTATTATTTTTTTAAGTACTATCTTTAATGCAATGGTTAATTATGTCCTTTTTGCTAGGTGAAGAAAAGGATTACTTGAGTTCTGATAGCATATGTAAGGCAGATGCAAACATGGATATAGAAAACATATATCCACCCGAGTTCCTAAATACAATCAGATGCTCTGGTGTACCAAATCATCGGATTAAATTGAAAGTTGGCGTTCCTGTCATGCTTCTAAGGAATATTGATCAATCCTCTAGCTTATGTAATGGTACACGATTGGTGATTACTCAGCTAGGAAAGTATATTCTTGAAGCTAAAATTATTTCAGGTAGTAACTCTGGACCTAAAGTTTTCATACCTAGAATGGTTTTGAGTCCATCAGATACTACTAATTTGCCAGTAAAAGCTTCAACGAATACAATTTCCGTTGGTAGTTTGTTTTGCTATGACAATCAACAAAATCCAAGGTCAATCTCTTTCACATGTTGGTTTGTATCTTCCGAGACCGGTTTCGGTCATGGACAACTTTACGTTGCAATCTCTAGGGTTATTTACAAACAAAAAAGGTTTGAAGGTTTTGATATGCGATAAGGACGGAAATTTATGCAATACTACAATTGTAGTATACAAAGAAGTATTTCAAAACATACCATGAGAAGGTATATATTACTTTGCTCTCATTAGTAGTGTAATTGTTTCAAACTTTGTTAACTAATCAGAATGTTATTTAATTTTATTTTTTTTTTCTATCTTGCTGTAATAAATCTATCGTTTGGATTTGATTCAAGTGATATGTTATGCGTTACCATATTGGATCCTTTACATGAAAATGCTATCAATTAAAGTTAATTTTTCTTCACTTATAGTATATTGTTTAACTTGTGTTTTAAGTCTTTGAAACAATGTTGGGGTTTATAAATATTATTAATTTGATACCAAATCTAAATCAAATTTTTTTTTTTTAATCAATTTTGGGTCAAATTTTAGAAAAAAAAAAGTCTAATACGTGTAACCACGATCAATTGAATTGCATTGTTTATTATTATTATTATTGTTGTTGTTGTTGTTGTTGTTGTTTTTGTTGTTGTTGTTTAGTAGTTCTGAAAGGAAATAGAACAAGATCAGATGGTGAGAATATGAGAGATATAATCGAATAAAATATTTTAGTAGAAGGACTAAAAGTGAATTAGTCATATCTATAGTCTACCTAGCTAACTTCTAATCATAAGCTATTTTGAAATATACAAAGAAGGCCTAAATCCTATATGAGGCATGAGATGACTCAACTAACCGGCACAATTGACAAGTTTTCAAATTAAAGCACAGACTCTACTATTGTAAATCATTGCTTCACAAAATGTGATCTCCATTAGTTTCATAATACTCTAAATTTCAAATCACAAAGCACAAGATTTTTTTTTTTTTTGAATTTTTAATTCATATTCAAACTATTAACAAATCATTTCTTTTCAGTTAACACTCAAATGAAGTTGAATAGTGAATATAATCCTCAAATCTGGAAAATTTACAATCCAATTAAGAACAAATAATTAATGACACTAATAAACTGCATTCAAACAACAAATCCCAGAAAATTCAACATCAAATTCCCAACAATATCATAACAAAATCAAACAAAAAAAAAATGATAAGAAGTTTCACCTATGAGGCACAAGAGTGGCAGGAACACCATTTTAAAGCCGGGTCTCAACAGACTCAGCAACATTAACAAAAGAAATATTGGCATGTGTTGACAGAATAAGGTTCCGGTGAATCAAAAACCTAGTTCCAGAAGCTTCTCCACCGCCGCCGACGGAGCTTCCAGAGGCACAAGAAGCTGATAGTTTCTCCATTGATGAGCTTTAAGTAATAAAAAAAAAAAAAAAAAAATTAAACCACACATTTGAGCTCATCAAATTCCAGTAATAATTACCCCACATCAAACTATCATCACACTATACACCAAATCCTTCTTTGAAACCACCATATTTGGCAAACCCTTATATTTTTAAACTTAATATCACCCTAAATTTCTAACACAGCAAAGAATTAGAGTTTGCAATTATCAAGTCAAGAATTTTTTTTGTGTTGTAAAAAAAAAAAAAAAGAAAGAAAAGAGCATTACCTGCAAGTCTACAACCTTTCCAAGGTCCTCAACCTTTGACGTGTTGTAATAAAATAATTGATTCAAGACCAAACCTTTTCTTTTTTTAAATGAAATTAAATATATCCTACATGTATCAACTAATTGATCACTTTCCCATTAATTGATCAATTTCCCATTAATTGATCACTTTGATACTTTCCCACATTAAAACTTTCCTCAATCAACATTATCATCATACTTCCATGAGTATAGTAATAAGCAAAACCCAAACAATTTGACCAAAAAAATCAATGGATTACTCTCAATTGGTGAGATATCTGAGGTTTTAGTTGGATTGAATGATCAAAAGAATGAGATAGAAAGTTGGTCAGGAGGGAGAAAGGGAAAAAAGACCCAGATTAAGTAAAAATCCAAGTTACTAGATCTGAAATGGCCGCCTTTTTAGTCGGTTTTAGTATAATTGAACTACTAGATCTAAAAATAGGTCACCGGGATCATGGAAAATCGCAACCCAAACTCAACGAAGATGATATTCAGATATGTAAGAACTTCATTTTCATGGTGTATGAGCTTTGGAAGTATCGATGTTTGAGTTGGACTTGAAGTTATGGAGTTTACTGACACTTTTTTCAATTAGTAGTTTCCAATTTATCATTTTGTTTCCCTTTATATTTCAATAATTGAATCAACTAGCATGATGTGGCAAGGTTTTTCATCAAATTATTTGCAAAAACTGCCACTATAATAAACATCTATGTTTCTCGAGAAACTTGGGCTCCCTCCCAAATTAATTGATGGACTTTTAATTAGGACAACAAAGTAAAATGGGTAGTGTTATATTTTAAGAAAGATTATTTTATTGTATTATTAACAGTAGTTATTCCCTTTGGTTTTTTTTATTTTATATTTTTGTCATAATAAAAAAAAAAGTAATAGGAATAGGAATGAACTGAATACATTTTTTGTAATACTACCTCTGTTTCATATTATTTGCAACAAGAGACATTTTGCAATCATAAATTATGTGTCTCACTACGTATACTAATGTCTTATTCACTCGATTTCATAATTATTGGCACAATATTAAAAAAAAGAAATATTATATTATATACAGTAATATGTATAGGGTCAAACTACATCATCAACAAATGGGTCAAATTTAATTATGTCAATTTTTTATTATTTATATAAATTTTACATTTTAAATTGTCATCAATGGAATTAATTTTTATATGTATTGTGTGAGATAACTCTTCACACTCATATTATAAAGTTTTTTTAATCATCATCCATACTTTTATATCAGTTCATAAATTTATATTTTTAATACTTGTTATTTCAACCTGCATCGTACGGGTATTATACTAGTTTACAATTATTTTTTGCTTATTTGTCAAATGAGCAATTAATTTTTGCTCATTTGTCAAATGAGCAAAAAAATTCAGTGCTCCTTTGTCAAATGAGAAAACTATTTAATGTTCATTTGTTAGATGAGCAAATGATTCTTGCTCATTTTGTAAAAAATTAATGCTAATTTGTGAGTGTTTTTGAATGTTTTAAATACATTAGCCTACTAGCTCAAGGGTAAAGCATTGTGCAAAGGCACAAAAGATGTGGGCTTGAATCCCACGTGGGTTCATTTATGTAATGTGGAGACACACAAGTTTGTATGAAAGTCTAATTGTAACAAAGTTTATATAATTATAAATCATTTCAAACCATTTTTTGCTCATATAATTTTGTACGAATTTGATTTTTTTTTTTTAATTAATTTTGTTTATAGAGATAACCTATGTAGGAATTGAACCTACGTTCCCTATGCATTTGCATAGTGTTGTACCAATTGAGATAATAGGTTTTATCATATGTTTTAAATCATTTTCTATGTTATAAATTTTTAATCAGCTTATTTTATAAATCAACAAAGAATTGGTTGCTCATTGATAAAATGAACAAAGAATTGTTACTCATTTGATAAATGAGCAAAGATTTGTTTGCTCATTTGATAAATGAGCAAAGATTTGTTTGCTCATTATTTGATAAACGAGCAAAAATTTGTTTGCTCATTTGATAAATGAGCAAAGAATTATGTGCTCATCAAAGAATTGTTTGCTCATTTAGAAGGTTTTGTGTGAGTACGGTTTACGATGCATACTCCCACCACAGCCTTCAAAATCGATGGTAATCTGCACCTTCTTCGGACACCAATCTGGGTCCCACTCCAACGTCTAGTTTGCGTCTAACTCAACCGTCTCTCTCCAAAACCATCACTCATTCTGGAACTTTCTCTTTTTATAAGTATTAAATCCCCAACAAACTATACTTATATACGAAGTACTACCTTCGTTTCTTATAAGTTGACACGTGTAGGGAATATTTCAAGCATTACCCCTAGCTTGAACCCCACTGTGATCGTACACTAAAGCACGGTGGCGTCCAAAGGAAAAGAAGATAGAGCAAAAGAGTCGCCAACATGTTTTTTTAGGAACTTGTAAACCGTTCACGAGGTGAAGGTTACACCCCTTAACGATCCAGGAGATCGTCAACTCCATAAGGTCTTGAACCAAATAGGGTTCGGGGATGAAGGTACAAATCCAACCTAAAAGAGATTGAACCTGCCCTAATAATAGGCCTCTACTTTATTCTGATCGTATTCATGTGCACTTTCTGACTAACCATGCAATCAATAGGATTAACCCTAATCTTGTTTATCTATGTTGGTTGAATATTAATACACAAATAAACTATTATCGGCGATCACTTGAATTATAATCAAATTAACCCTAACATGATTATTAATTTTCTTATTAAGCATGATTACAAGTACAAATTCCCTTTAAACATGCATAAAAAGGTGTGATCAAGCAATAACAATAAATATAATATATCAAGCAACAAAATAATAATAATAAAAATAACCATAATCATAAATCATAAATTATAATAATCATGATAATAATAAAAATAATCATAATAATGTTAAAGCATAATAATAATAGCAAGATCCTAGGCACGCATGATACTAACAAGATTAATAACAAACCCTAGCTTGTCACTAAACAATAAAAATCAAAGCTTTAACCCTAACATGATACTAACATGAATATTAGGATGAGAAATAGAAAGCATCATAACAATCATACTTGATTTAAGGAACTTATTATTTACCCTAAACATGATACTAGGAAGCAATAAAACATCCTAACATGATACTAGGAATCATAATAACAACCTAGACATGATTACTATATCATAATCTCAATGTTAATAATTAAAACACTTACTTGGATGCCTCGTACCTCTTTCTAATAACAAAATACATGTGTTAGTAACTTCAAGGAAAATAATAAAACAAACAATTAAATTAAATAATTGAAAGAGAGATTTGGGACCAAACCCTAAGAAATTAAAACCTTTCACGTTTAGGGCGAAGGCAACTTCAAATTTGGCTAGGTGTTTCTAATGCTAATGTATGAGGAATTGAGTTTGTAAAAGAGTTGGCTAGAAAAGAGAGAGAGAATCAAGAAATTCTTGATGAGAGTTGATGATTGAAAAAGGGGAGATATGTCCTCTATTTATAGAGAAAAAAGAGAGTCGAAGAATAAGAAAAGAATCCGAATTCGAATCGAAATAAAACTCGATTGACAGCAGTTTTTGCGGATTTTGTTTTTATCATATCTTTGGATCTAGAAGTCCAAATAAGGCATATAATATGTCTTTGGAAAGATCTTTAAGTCTAATGTCCAAAACAATTAGAATAAAATTAAAATATTTTATAGATAAAAAGATATGGACGAAATAGTAGGATGGTGTCAGTTTTGGATAGAGTTTCATGTCTAATTCATATCTTTTTCGTTATAGCTCGGATTTTATATTATAATATATTATTGGAAAGATAATTTCAAGATCTATCCAACCATATAAAATTTGGATAAATATTATGAGGCACGAAAATAAAATCTGAATATATTCCACTTTGTACAAAACAAGGATTCTAAAAAGGAGTAGTTTTATTCAATTTCAAACTCTTTGAAACATAATTATCAATCCTAACTCCATTAGGATTTAAAAGAACCTTCTAGAATATTCTAGAAGACTATAATAAATCCTAATAGCTTTATGAATAATAATTAATAATAGGCCCTCCTCTAGATCATTGGGCAGCATATAAAAACCAAATCGGGCCCAGTTTAGTATTTTGGCCATAACTTCCTCATTATTCATCAGAATTGGGCTTATAATATATCGTTGGAAAGGTCTTATCAAGCCCCATCCAACTACACCATTATAGGACCCTTATCATGGACCAAACTAAACTAGAATGCATGTTTTTCAAAAATAAGGTAAGAAAAGAAATATTTTCAAAAACAGAATGAAGATATATTTTAATAAAAACATCCTCATCACTAGACTTTTCACACTTTCACTTTATTCGATAATCAAATAACATGAAAGGTATTCATCACTGGGTTTATTTTTGGGGTGACACATTTGGGTGTCTACAGAAGCCCCCACTTTGACTGAGTTTGGAGAAACGCAAGTTTCGAAAACAAAAGTCAAAGTAGCAATAGGGACGGAGAATGATTCAGAACGTTCTGCGATCCTAAATCATTCTTGTAACCCCGATACCTACAAAACTAGCGTTAGTTAAATAGATAAAAGAGTTAAGAAACGCGTATCTTGCACCGTCAACCACACGTCTCTGGAAGTAACCGATTTGCTGTTGTATTGCTATTGTGACAACTTTCCACAATCTATGGAACGCCATCTTGCTGTTTTTGACGATCTTCCGCAAGCTAGAGAATACTGCCTGAAAACTGCTACGCTTGTAACTGCCTTCAATTTCCGCTGTGATAGTCTTCGAAAAGATCATTGCTTGTTGATCCTTAATGCTACTATGCTAGTACGTCGGTGCTTTGCTGCTTGTGAACCAGTATGTCGGTGCTTTTGCTGTGATGACAATCCTCTTTTCTTTGGGAATAGTTGCCAACATAACTCTTGTATGATGTATGACAATCCGATTTTGCCAATGCTACGTAACAATCCGTCATTGGAAATGTTGCTACGATGAAGGAAGCGACAATCCGTATCTCGAAAAATTTGCCAAAATCCAATTTTTTGGGAAAAGTTGCCAATGCTTCGTAACAATCTGTCATAAGAATTTTGCTACGATCAACAATCCACATCTTGGAATATAACTCTTGAAAGCAATCCACCTTGGAAATTTGCCAACGCTATGTGGCAGTCCTTTTAGGAAATTATTGCCACTATTGACAATCCGCGTCTTGGAACATTTGCCTAAAAAGAGTCGACCGACAATCCACTTCGAGAAAATTTGCCACTTACTGAAATGAATGACAATCCATGTTGAGGAACCTTTGCCGATATTTATGATGAATAGAGACCTACAACAATCCTTTGGGGAAATTTTGCCATAGGGAACTAGGTGTATGACAATCCAATCTCAGAAAACTTGCCTGAGATGACAATCCAAACATGAAAAAATTGCCAAACAGAGAAGGATCACGACAATCCATGCTTGGAAAATTTGCCAGAGATGACAATCCAATCTTGGAAAAATTGTCGTTGAAGAAGATGCGCAACAATCCATATTTGGAAATATTGTCAGTTGGGGATGACAATCCAATTTTGGAAAAATTGTCGTTCAAGAAGAATGCGCGACAATCCGTATTTGGAAATATTGTCGTTTTAGAAGAATGCGCGACAATCCATATTTGGAAATATTGTCGTTTAAGTGCTTGCTTTTAAACCGATACGTTGGTATTTGTAATGAGCCAGTGTTTTTGGCGCTTAAGCTAAGTGAGACGATTTTTTGTCAGGTCAATCACTTACTACGATTGTAATCGAGCCGACTACTAATCATGTCAATTTGCTTATAAGGGCTAACTGGCGTACCAAGGAACCCGAAACTGCTGTATAAGGTCGAAATAACCATTCTGAGAGGCCTCGAGCTCTGTCGCTGCTGAAATATCGCTGGCGCCAAGAATTAGCTCTATCGCCAGACGCTGGGATCTAGAGTCAGGCGCTGAACTCTGCTTCTAGACGCCATATATTGTTGCCAGACGACAGCCTTGTCGTCTGGTGCTGGAGTCGGGTCTTCCCTATTCTGCTCTTTCTGCCGCTGTTGCTCGGTTTCGCTCCAAACTTTGAACTTGGTCGTTTCCTTTCAACCAAATTCGCTCAAATATTTTGTAAATTAAAGCTCTTCATCTCTAATTTACTTATCTATGTAATTTTGCTCAAACTCCTCTCATCTTGGAAGAATCTCATGTATCATATTCGCGGTTTTTTTTTCGAAAAAATCCGGGAATGTCCTTAATTGCCTGCTGGGATGCACCTGCATTTATATATTTGACTATAGGACTTTGCTTATCTTTCTTTAGGGTTGACCTAAGACTTAGTGTTGCTTGACTCATTGACTTGTCGTGACTCAAGGTATGAACTTGACTCGTTGTGATTGACTCGAGGTTGACTCGACTCAAAGTGTTTGACACATGTGTTAGACTCAAATCAAGGTGATGTCATGACATGACTCAACGTGTACATGACTCGTGTGTGCATTGTATTGTAATTGTGGGACTCGAAAATGCAAAAAAAAAAAAAAAAAATTCCGTCATTTTTGTGGAGGGTACCGACTTTCTCCAGAAAAAGAAAGACACGAAAAATAATCGAAGTGAAGTTTTTTTTGAAGATGCATGTTGAATGAGCTTAATCAAATGTTGTCTCTCACAGTACAAGGATTGTAACATCTTACACTATCCTAGTTGACTCGATAATGAAAGTATTTAGGTAACTTAGGCACAGAGGCTAAGCACTTCATACTTCGATATGCAATGATGAGTGATAAGCGATTTTGACATGACAAGGCATGCTTCACTGTTATGTTAAGATTTTATGACAAAGGGTTCCTAAGGGAAAGTATATTTGGTCATGTATCTGTGCAGTGTGTGAAAGTGATACTAAATTTAGGTTGCAAGGGCTAAGTGTGTGGGAAAATATTATCTCAAGAAGAGTCAAATGATGGTGACTCTTTAGGCTAGGTAAGCTAATGATGTAAGGATCAAGCCCCCAAGTCTAGCTTTAAGTAGATAGGAATGAGCATTGGAGATCCCTTTATATGATCATGGTGTGAGTGTGTGAATGTGAATATGAATGCATTTTTATTACGGCTGCACCTCGATGTGAGGTTTCCTACGTATCCGTTAGGAATCAGGTCGAACGTAGCTCTAGCCAAACCTCGCACAAGTGTGTGTATACCTCAAAAAGGTCTTTTTAAGGGTTGTAACGTGGTTAGCCTAAAGGTTGAAGAAGAAGGGGATAAAGGCTCAAGACCCTCGATAAGCCCCCAAGGTGTGCAACCTTACTTTTGAATCTTTGTATTATTGTGTTTGAGGTTTCTCACTTTTGAGCTCTGTTTTTTTTTTTTTTTTTTTTTTTTGCTCTTTTTTTTTTTTTGCTTTTGCAATTTTTTATTTTTATAAGTGTGGGCAATCCCGATTATGCGGTCTATCACTCACTTGGCATTCATGTTTCTCAGGCACGGTACCGAGCACTCGATAAGAGACGCAATCTGAGAAGTGTTCATATCAAAGACATGTTCATGTGAAAGACATTGGAACACTTACCCTTTTGTACACTTTTATTTATTTTTATTATTTTTTGCTATTTTAATCTTTTGAATCACTCAAGCTTTTGTTCTTTGAAAATTGCATAAGTTACACACCATCCCATCCCAAGGTTAGGTAGATGTAGGTTGAAAACTGAAAGGTCTATCGTTAGACGAGGCTCGAAGTGGTTTATGAAGAAAAGATTGTAAATTAGAAGGGTGAAAGGCAATATGATGTGGCTACAAGGGGTGCCTCAAATCATTGGTATACCTTGTGCTTAATTCGACAATGATTTTTTTTTTTTTTTTTGTGCAATGCAATGAAATGATCATATGCAAGAAAATAAATGCTCATTTTATTAAAAGGGAAAAAGAAATAATCTACAAAATTAATCATAGGGGAATAAAAAGGTGCCTATGCTATACTTATTGGGGAAAGGGTAAATAAAAAAGAAAAAGAAAAGGAAAAAAAAAGAGGTCATGAAATCTTGTCGTTGAAGCTCGCCTCTTGTCTTGTGTTGTTTGCTTCATCATCACCCAGTCTTCTCGCTAGCTAGAGGCAATGGGATCTTTTTGCTTCTATGAGATCTTGAATGAGATTTTGAAACCAGTAGCATTCATCAGTAGTATGACCGCGTCCTCGATGGTACTTGCAATAAGAGTTGGGATTCCATCTCGAAGATCGATTTTCTGGCTTTGGATCCTTGGTATGGCCAATAGGTTTGATTAATCCTCGATCATAAAGACGATCAAAAGCAGCATCATAGGTCATTCTAATGGGTGTGAACTCTCTCCTAGGTTTCCTTTTAGATCCTTGATTGTCCATGGCTAAGATACCATTATGGTAAAAGGTACTAACATTATTACTAGAGTGGGCGTTTTCGGAAGAAGAAGGATGGTCGTTCTTCTTTCCTTTCCAGCCACTGTGGTTACTATTGTTAGTAGCTTTTTGTTTTGCGAGGTCATCTTCGATTTCAATTTCGATGTCATAAACGGCCTTGAAAGTATTCAGATTGTGTTGATATTTTAAATGCTTAGAATACTTCTCTTGGAGATTCTTGATAAACATCCTCACAGATTCTTTTTCAATGGGCACCTCAATCATCTTAGCGGAAGTTTCCCTCCATTTATTAAAGAAAGAAGTAAAGCCTTCATTCTCTTTTTGTCTTAGCATCTCAAGTTGTCTATAATCGGTTTCAACTTGAATATTGCACTTGTACCTATCAATGAAAGCGTTTACTATCGATTCCCAGGTAGAGGTTTTCTCTTTGTCAAGGGAGAAGAACCATTGTTGGCAAACAGTTTCAAGAGATAGAGAAAATATAGAGGGAAACACTTTCTTATTGGTACCCTTAACACTCATTATTGTTTCAAAAGCTCTTAAATGAAAATAAGGGTTGTCAGTTGCCTTGAATTTCGGGATGTCGTTGGCATTGAACTTATGCGGAAGAAGTTCTTTATCCACCAAGACCCCTTGTGAACTAATGCCCTGAAATTTATAGTCACTAGATAGCTTGCTCAAGCTTTCTTGCATGAGGTTCATTTGTTGTTGCCTCACAGGGTCATCAATTTTGAGGGCTAAAGCCTTTAACACCTCAGTCACGTCAGTCAATTGTCTCCTAAGTTCATTAACTTCCTCTTGAGTTGCCATTATCTTTCTAGCCTTCCTCTTTTGACGAATCAGTTTATCAAAAAGTAAGACTTGAATAAAGAGGTTATCCTTGATTAATCGCCCTTCTCTCCTCGACCAAGTGCTGTGGTAAAGGAATTTGGGGATATTCATTGTTAATTATTTTACTCAAACTTTATTCAACATGCAATGGATAGAAGAATGTAGAAAAATTAGGGTGGTGATATGGAGAAAGCATGTAGATGGAGAGATGTGGAAAATTAGGAATAGAATGTACCCCCAACTCAAATGACAGAAAAAAAAAAAGCCGACTCATGCATGAACCTAAGACATGGTCATGGTGATATGTACTCAAAGTGTTTGCTAAGACTAGTGAGTGTAGGTGACATGTTAAGACTCGTGTCATGACCATGTGGCTTGACTATGTGACTAGACTCAAGCAAAGACTAAGTTAAGACCTCACGTATATGCATTAAACTGGACAGGCTGTGGTATTTTAGTCATAACTTTTGATCTGTAACTCCGATTGGGATGAAACCAACTCCAAATTAAAGATAAAACTTGGGGCTACAGATCCATATGTTGTAAGACTCGTGTTCTTCCTAGAACTCCGTCTATGATCAAAACAAGTTGACGTTTGTGCAGTATATGGGAATAAAAATCCGGGTTGACTTAAAGGAACTATGACCCGATTTTAGGCATATATATTAGCTCAAATTAATTAATTAATTAATTAAACAAAGTCCTTTAGTCATTAACTAGTTTATTTAGGCTTAATCACAATTCAAATAAACGGTTAGGAAAAACACATATAGTATGCACAAGCAAAGAATGCACAAGTAGTCAAGTAGTCACAATATGATGCAATGAGTTTGCAACCTAACCATGGCTCTAGTTCTCTAAATTTCGGGATATGGTTTAGTCAAAGAGGGTCCATGGTTAATTTTCCGGATGCACCACACAAAAGCCTAACCGTGAAGGGTTGGCGCGAGTGGATGGACACCGCGAATTAAGAAAAAACTCGCTTCCATGGTTTGGTGAATTCAACATTCTCGGATATACCCTTTGTTGCTCAGAACGTTCAATTAGGTAGATGGAGCATGAACTCCCAAAGGGTTATGTCCATATGTAGAACACATATGGGTTTCAGAAAAGTGAGAAAAACTCCATCAAGAAGTAGGATCGAGCAAAAAGTGCTAAAAACTGGTCAAAATTAGAACGCATATTTCTGGCTCGGTATTAGAAGAACTTGGCGCCAGCAAACAGAGTCCAGCGCCAGCTTTTGGCTTTAGCGCCTGGCGACAGAAGCTGTCGCCTTGCGCTAATGTCAAAATGTTGGCGCTAGTCTTTGTTCGCCGACGCTAGTTCCTACATGCCTCAGCAGCTTTCTGTGCTCGATAAAATTTTCCAGTTTTGCGCAGCATTATTTCGGTCCTAGTTGTGAAAGATATTCCTCAAATTTCCTACGTGTAAAAATCCTATGTTTTTAACTCATTACGGATAGTCTTTCCAATGAGATCTTTTTTATGCATATAACAATAATGTTAATCAAAATTACGCACATGAAATACTTAGAACTTTTCGAGTCTCATCCACTCATTCTAAATCATTGCCAAAATAAATTTCAGGAATTAAAATAGAAATCCTCCCCAGTGGAGTCGCTAAAAACTGTAGGGAATATTTCAAGCATTACCCGTAGCTTGAACCCCACTGTGATCGTACACTAAAGTACGATGGCGTCCAAAGGGAAAGAAGATAGAGCAAAAGAGTCGCCAACAAGTTTTTTTAGGAACTTGTAAACCGTTCACGAGGTGAAGGTTACACCCCTTAACAATCGAGGAGATCGTCAACTCCATAAGGTCTTGAACCAAATAGGGTTCGGGATGTAGGTACAAATCCAACATAAAAGAGATTGAACCTGCCCTAATAATAGGCCTCCACTTTATTCTGATCGTATTCATGTGCGCTTTCTAACTAACATGCAATCAATAGGATTAACCCTAATCCTGTTTATCTATGTTAGTTGAATAATAATACACAAATAAACTATTATCAGCGATCACTTGAATTATAATCAAATTAACCCTAACATGATTATTAATTATCTTATTAAGCATGATTACAAGTACAAATTCCCTTTAAACATGCATAAAAAGGTGTGATCAAGCAATAACAAATTAACAATAAATATAATATATCAAGCAACAAAATAATAATAATAAAAATAACCATAATCATAAATCATAAATTATAATAATCATGATAATAATAAAAATAATCATAATAATGTTAAAGCATAATAATAATAGCAAGATCCTAGGCATGATAATAACAAGATTAATAACAAACCCTAGCATATCACTAAACATTAAAAATCAAAGCTTTAACCCTCACATGATACTAACATGAATATTAGGAAGAGAAATAGAAACCATCATAACAATCATACTTGATTTAAGGAACTTATTCTTTACCCTAAACATGATACTAGAAAGCAATAAAACATCCTAACATGATACTAGGAATCATAATAACAACCTAGACATGATTTCTATATCATAATATCAATATTAAGAATTAAAACACTTACTTGGATGCCTCGTACCTCTTTCTAATAACAAAATACACGCGTTAGTAACTTCAAGGAAAATAATAAAACAAACAATTAAATTAAATAATTGAAAGAGAGATTTGGGACCAAACCCTCAGAAATTAAAACCTTTCACGTCTAGGGAGAAGGCAACTTCAAATTTGGCTAGGTGTTTCTAGTGCTAATGTGTGAGGAATTGTGTTTGTAAAAGTGTTGGCTAGAAAAGAGAGAGAGAGAGAAACAAGAAATTCTTGATGAGAGTTGATGATTGAAAAAGGGGAGATATTTCCTCTATTTATAGAGAAAAAAGAGAGTCGAAGAATAAGAAAAGAATCTGAATTCAAATCGAAATAAAACTCGATGGACAACAATTTTTTTTGGATTTTGTTTTTATCATATCTTTTGATCTAGAAGTCTAAATAAGGCATATAATGTGTCGTTGGAAAGCTCTTGAAGTCTACTTTCTAAATCAATTAGAATCACATTAAAATATTTTGTAGATAAAAAGATATTGCCGAAAAAGTAGGGCGGTGTCAGTTTTGGATAGAGTTTCATGTCTAATTCATATCTTTTTCGTTATAGCTCGGATTTTATATTATAATATATCATTGGAAATATAATTTCAAGATCTATCCAACCACATAAAATTTGGATAAATATTATGAGTCACGAAAATAAAATCTGAATATATTCCACTTCGTACAAAACAAGGATTCTAAAAAGGAGTAGTTTTATTCAATTTCAAACTCTTTGAAACATAATTATCAACCCTAACTCCATTAGGATTTAAAAGAACCTTATATAATATTCTAGAATACTATAATCAATCCTAATAGCTTTAAGAATGATAATTAATAATAGGCCCTCCTCTAGATCATTGGGCAGCATATAAAAACCAAATCGGGCCGAGTTTAGTATTTTGGCCATAATTTCCTCATTATTCATCGTAATTGAAATCATTAGTTTCTTGAAAAATGCCATTATGCTCAATTTGAATTTGTGCTCTGTTTTAATACTATGTACTCTGTTTTTTGCGAACATAGTATCATGCGGCTAGGCGAACCTTAGATACCATAGAACCTTAACTTATGATGATTCTGCACAATGTAGCATGGCCAGACAGCGAGGTTCCGGTTCACGGTCCCGAGACGTTCGACAGGAGCACGAGCCCGTAGAGGACGATGCCGAACCGTCCACTTCACTTGGCCGACTCCCTGAGTGGGATGAGCGAACCTTGTACTTTTCCCCCGTCCATCACATTTCTGAGAGGGTGAGACGGGGCATCACTGTTGGGAGGACGCGTTGTCATGGTTCCAGCTGTGACGGCTTGGGCAATCTGTACAAGATGTACATCGCCAGAGATGATCAGACGAGACTTCTATGGGAGTCTTGCGATCTTACTGCGCTGTTTGAGACCTCCGAGGCAATGGTTGCCTCTAGCGGGGGTCACCATGTATTTCGTGCTTTGGTGGAGTTCTTTTGGGACACCACTAACACTTTTCACTTCCCCTGGGGTGAGATGATGGTCACTCCTACCGACTTCAGTCTCATCACAGGTTAGCTCAGTGCCACTGCCGTTCGATAGCGGAATCGACGTCTTTTCTCCTGAGGTCGAGGAGCTGTTGGGTCCGATTGCTATTCGGGCTCGAGCTGAGGTTGAGTCGACTCAGTTCGGCGCTAGGGGAATTCGTCGCTCGACTCTAGCTGCGGCTTTTGACGATGGTGCGACTACCCGAGAGCAGCGGGTACGCATCTTTGCACTCATCTTGCTGTCGGGGACGTTCTCCCCTGACAAGGGTAGTAGGGCGCTACTTTACTACCTTCTTGACATCCACGATCTACACCGGATCGGGACTTATGACTGGTCCGGCTTGGCCTATGCTGATTTTATCCGAGCGCTGCTGGACTCGTGTCGACATCAGTCCTTCGGGGCGAATGTCGCTCTGTCCGGCTTTTGGAGGGTCGAAGAGGTATACTTCATTCCCTATAAATTTAAGCTCTACATTTTAGTTAGCATTTGCTGACAACTTTAGTTTCTTGTAGATCTGGTTCTACGAGTACTTCCCCTCAGCTGCACCGGCGAGACCGTCGCCGCGCAGGCTTCCAGTTAGTGCTTCCTGGGGCAGCCGTCGCGTGGGGATGTCCACTGCCTATGTCCGAGATTGGATCATCTCGGTATGATTCTCTCCTTATTTGATATTTTGTGATGCCTTAGATATATTCTTTCCTGATTGACGCTCTTTGTAGGAGCCTAAGGTGTTGTACCAACCGTGGGTCGACTTGGCAGTCCCTGGGTTAGCCGCGCAGTATTCTGCTGAGCGTCGCTATTTCTTAGGGACCTATGGAACGGTTGCGTACCTTGGAGAGAGGGTTACTATTCAACATTCCTCAGATACCTTTGTCGTTCCTGCTCCTCCACCACGTCACATGTTTAACGCCACGAGGTTGGTGAGCATGTCAGAGGGAGCTGGTACCCCTTGGCGATCTTACACAATCCCTGGGCGATGCTATGGGGAGGAGCTACTACCACTGTTAGCTCCAGTTCCTGTACCTGCTGAGGATGTGGCGGTACGATTTTCGGCTTTTAACTTAAGTTAAGTAGCCCCCAAGTAATGCTTTACTGATTTTGTTTTGCCTTATCAGGATGTTGCTGTTGAGTTCGTGCCACCCCGTATGTCTATCCATTATTAGGGGACATATGGGCCGATTGAGGAGATGATTCCTCCGGCTCCTGAGGACGAGCGCTTTGTGGAGCGGTCGATTCCTCGCCACCAGACTCTGGTAAGCTGTTTATTTGCAACTTTTTGTCCATATATGTTATGCATAGTTACTGACTTTATTTCTTTGACAGTTCCCACGCGAGGTGGTTTCAGTGATGGCAGGATGCATAGATGCCTTCCGGAGCCAGCTTGTCCGGATGAGGAACATGGCTACCTGCCGTCGAGACGACGCCGTTCAGGAGGTAGTCTTCCCTTCATATGTTTTTGTATTACCGCTTCTATTTTGCCTGTTTCTGATTTTAATTTCTTTTGCAGGGTCAGCCCATTCTTTCTCGTACCCGCACGAGGCCTGAGGCACGGAGGGATCCGGCGAGGTCCAGCTCGAGACGTCGCCGCACTGCTTGGGGAGGTCGGGGCGGTCGTTCTGTGGCTGCTCGTACTGAGGCGGTAGAGGACTTAGGTTCTTCATCTGAGGGTGCACATGCTGCGCCGGTAGGCCAGGGAGAGGCTACCTCGGCTCTTAGAGGTGGTGGGATGTACGAGGTAGGCTCGTCATCGCAGCAACCTCCGCAGCCTCAGCCTGAGGTTGATCTTTGGTGGACGGGTCCTGTGTTGAGTTTTCCTCCTCCCGAGGAAACCGGAGCTGGTGCTGGAGCTGGAGCTGGTGAAGCGGTTACTCCTCGTACGGCGGAGTTTTATGAGATGATGGGTTTATGTCCCCCGGCGCCGTAGCTTATTCCTGTGCTTTCATTATTTATTTTGACTTTGTATAGAACTTTGCCTTTTAGTTAGACTCATTACTTAGACATGTTTTGTACATACATACTATTATGAGTTTATTCCTTATTTATCATGTTTTTCATTTTTCATTTTTATTATTATTATTATGTGCATGTTTGTGTGTGCAAGGAAATGTGAAAAAATAATTTTGCGCAAAAAAATCCGTCATTTTTATTATTGATGGAGGGTATCCGACTTTCTCCCCAAAAAAAAAATGAAAAAAGAAAAAATAAAAATATTGGATTTATAAAAACTTGGAAGTTAGTCCAAATAAGATTAGAAAAATAATATAAGTAATATAATAGCTATATTAATTAAAAGGGAGGAATAAATGAATATTTAGAAAAAGATAAGGAAACCGTAAAGTCGTTAGCAGACACGAATTAAGTTAAAAACGCGGTTTTGTAGAAAGCGCGTACGATGAGGCATATTGGCGCCAGCTGGCGCCACGCGTTTTGGTGTAGCGCCATGCGCTACACTTAGCGTTTGGCGCCAGGCTCTGGCGTCAGGCGCCAATATTGGCGTCTGGCGCTAATGAGCGCTGACCCCGAATCCTTCGTAGATTAAAACTGCTCCGATTTTGTGCATAAATAGCCCCCTGCCCAGCCGATTCTCTTCATAATTTCAGCAGATAAAATATTTCTTAGCTTCTAGAAAAATAAAATCATGTCTTTAGTCTCCAAAAGTGTTACCAACTACACCCATGAATGGTGTCGGTCACTTAATGCCAAAGAGAGAAAAGAATTAGATGTTTTTCACTTGGGGGTATTTATGGTATCAAAGGGGTAGATCTTGATTCAGATTTTATTCATACCGCTCTAGAATATTGGGATGTAGATACTCATTGCTTTAGAATAGGGTATGATGAAATTACCCTTTGCCGGAAGAATTTGGTGCTATTTTAGGCTTCCCTGCACTAGATCTTGTAGTAATCCCTAGAATAAATGAATATTATTATAAGGATTTTGAACGCTTCTTCAATTTAAAAGACAGAGATCTATCAAAACTAGTAGATGGTAGCATAGTTAATTTGAAAGAATTTGCTCGCCATTATTTTGATAGACCTTATTTTGAGTCTTTCCATGTGTATAGAAGAAGGGCTTTCCTGTTTTGCATGCTTAATCAATTTTTTCTTACTAGTGGTAAAAATAATGAGGGTCAATCAATTATATCCACTGTTTTAGAACAAATTGAATCAGGGAGAAATCCAATGCCTTTAATAGTTGGAGAGACTATGCTTAGTCTCGATGAATTGAAGAGGAATCCAAAAGCACCTTTTCGAGGCTCTCCAATTTTATTACAGGTAGAAAAATAATATTTTTAATTACAGAAATCAAAAATATATTTTTGTATAGTAATAATAATTTATTTGCAATGTAATTTTTACAGATATGGCTAATGGAAAGACTGGAGTTAATTAGCCCTCCAGACAACATTGAGAAGTATACTCCAAATTGCTTCATGAGGAGGAAGAAACGCTTCTCTAAGATGGGGCGCCATGAATGGAAGAAGGTCTTCCAGTCTTGTAATTTTGCCATCAAGTGGGTCACCCCTTGGTGGAAAATATAAAGGATGGTTGGTGTCAACAAGCAACCTTTCTGCCGTCTTCCAAGCTTGTCCCATATGACTTTTTATTATCCCTGCAGGGTAAAAAGACAATATGACCTACTTTAGAATATTCCTTCCGGTGATGTTCGTCGTCCCTACGAGCTCCCTGTCTCTCAGGAAGTAGACAAATTTGATGCTTATTGGAGTGTCAGACCTTTATGGGAAGTAATTACCCAAAAGGTTCCTCCTTTCTTTCCCAATGATGTGAAAAAGTGGCTTCTGAAGAAACCTTCAAAGGACATGAAGAAAAATCAGAGTAAAACTAATATGAAGAGTCGTCTAGGTGACAAGGTGATTACGCTAAGGAACACCTGGGTGAAAGGATCGAATTCAAGACACCTATAATACCTAAGAAGAAGAGCACTGCAAAAGATAAAGGGAAAGGGAAAGCTGACACCACATAAAAGAAAGCTTGGGTAGAGAAGAAGCATGGAGTCCTAGCTGAGGGGGAAACTATTTACTCCAAGATTGAATGTAGGTCCTCTAAAGGATTCCTACTAGCTAAGGTTATGGATGAGGAATAAGAATCAGACAAAAATTGGAAAAGGGCTGAGAAAGAGAAAGAAGATTAAGAACATTGCTTAATTTTCAATTTAAGCCCCTTTTTTTTAAAAAAAAATTCCATCAATAATGTAATTTTATTTTATTAATGAAATTCAAGTTTTTTAATTAAATTATTTACTTTAAATTTATTTTATTAAAGCAATGAAAACCGAAGAATTAATTTTCCAGAAATTTTTTCGAGTACGGAAGTCGAAAATTTTCCGAAAAACACCGAAATATTCCCAGAAATTTAACTGTAAATTCGCGCCACATATCAGCGACTGGCGCCGGCTGCGGCAGTCTGGCGTCAGGCGACAGATGCTGTCGTCTGGCGCTGATGTTCATCGATTGGCGCCAGAACTTTTTCTGTGACGCCGATGTTTCGTCGATCTTCAGTCGAATTTTTATGGATGCGATATTTTAGAAAAATAAAGTGGTCGCACCCGTAAAGGGTTGCCTACGTATCCTTTCTTAAGGAATCAGGCCAAACGTAGCTCTCTTGAGTATCCTACTCAAGTAATTATGGGTAGTATTTCTTAAGTTGGTCAAGATTTTTCATGTTCGAGAACTCATTGCCATCCATATCAGTTAATTTTGCTGCACCTCCTGACAGGAGTGTTTTGATAATGTAGGGTCCGGACCAATTAGGTCTGAATTTTCCCCTTGGATCTAAAACATTTTACCTTAATGCTTTTAACACCAAGTCTCCTACTTTGATGTTTCTTGTCTTGACCTTCTTATTAAAATTCCTAGCCATACGAGTTTGGTAACACTGAATGTGATGTAGAGCTTCTAGTCGTTTTTCATCGAGTAGGATTAGCTCTTCGTATCTTTCCCTAGTCCATTCAACTTCATCGAGTTTGCTCTCTAACGCGATGCGTAGAGATGGAATTTCTCTAGTTCTACAGGTTGTACGGCATCCATTCCATAATCATGATAATAATAAAAATAATCATAATAATGTTAAAGCATAATAATAATAGCAAGATCCTAGGCATGATAATAACAAGATTAATAACAAACCCTAGCATGTCACTAAACATTAAAAATCAAAGCTTTAACCCTGACATGATACTAACATGAATATTAGGAAGAGAAATAGAAAGCATCATAACAATCATACTTGATTTAAGGAACTTATTCTTTACCCTAAACATGATACTAGGAAGCAATAAAACATCCTAGCATGATACTAGGAATCATAATAACAACCTAGACATTACTTGGATGCCTCGTACCTCTTTCTAATAACAAAATACACGCGTTAGTAACTTCAAGGAAAATAATAAAACAAACAATTAAATTAAATAATTGAAAGAGAGATTTGGGACCAAACCCTCATAAATTAAAACCTTTCACGTCTAGGGCGAAGGCAACTTCAAATTTGGCTAGGTGTTTCTAGTGCTAATGTATGAGGAATTGTGTTTGTAAAAGTGTTGGCTAGAAAAGAGAGAGAGAATCAAGAAATTCTTGATGAGAGTTGAGGATTGAAAAAGGGGAGATATTTCCTCTATTTATAGAGAAAAAAGAGAGTCGAAGAATAAGAAAAGAATCCGAATTCGAATCGAAATAAAACTCGATGGACAGCAGTTTTTGCGGATTTTGTTTTTATCATATCTTTTGATCTAGAAGTCTAAATAAGGCATATAATGTGTCTTTGGAAAGCTCTTGAAGTCTAATTTTCAACTAAATTAGAATCACATTAAAATACTTTGTAGATAAAAAGATATTGCCGAAAAAGTAGGACGGTGTTAGTTTTGGATAGAGTTTCATGTCTAATTCATATCTTTTTCGTTATAGCTCGGATTTTATATTATAATATATCATTGGAAAGATAATTTCAAGATCTATACAACCATATAAAATTGGATAAATATTATGAGGCACGAAAATAAAATCTGAATATATTCCACTTCGTACAAAACAAGGATTCTAAAAAGGAGTAGTTTTATTCAATTTCAAACTCTTTGAAACATAATTATCAATCCTAACTCCATTAGGATTTAAAAGAACCTTCTAGAATATTCTAGAAGACTATAATCAGTCCTAATATCTTTAGGAATGATAATTAATAATAGGGCCTCCTCTAGATCATTGGGCAGCATATAAAAACCAAATCGGGCCCAGTTTAGTATTTTGGTCATAACTTCCTCATTATTCATCGGAATTTGCTTTTAATATATCGTTGGAAAGGTCTTTTCAAGCCCTATCCAACTACACCATTATAGGACCCTTATCATGGACCAACTAGAATGCACGTTTTTCAAAAATAAGGTAAGAAAAGAAATATTTTCAAAAACAGAATGAAGATATATTTTAATAAAAACATTCTCATCACTAGACTTTTCACACTTTCGCTTTATTCGATAATCAAATTACATGAAAGGTATTCATCACTGGGTTTGGTTTTGGGGAGACACATTTGGGTGTCTACAACACGTATTCCTTTTTAAGAAGTGTTTTTTTAGTTGACACGTTTCCTTTTGGGGTAAATTTTTTACCTTGTATTTACTAGATACTCTACTTGCCTTTACATTCTCTCTCACTCTCTCTCTCCTTAATATATGTGCCTAAATCAAACGCGTCAACTAAATAGAAACGGAGGAAGTATTATTTAACAAGTTCAACTCAAATGTAAAAAAAAAAAAAAGTTCAACTCAAACTCTTAAGACTCCGTGTCGAAAAAGCTTATGTAACATGTAATATGCACAGGGAAAGTATACTTTTTCCTCTTTATCTTTGTTAATTAATGGTTGCTAGATGAGATGAGATTAATGATGATACTAGAATTGTTAAGTTGGCTTGGAAGTTAAAAGAGGACTATCTTGTGTTAGGTGAAAATATGTGAATATATTTGACATTGAGATAAGTTGAAACAAACGCCATTAATTTCTATACGATGAATCTAACATGATTGATTTTTGGTTGTATATCTTTTATTTGGGCACCTTGTGCTAGGTCTAAAGATGGTGGTACCGAATGTGCTTAAAAGTCTATTAGTAATGAAAGTAATATTTAATTTATTAAATAATTGTACTATGTTCATTTGAATTAGTGTGCTCAACAATGTGGTGGTACCAAATGTGCTTATCATGTGATGAATTGGAAGGGTAATTTGAAAGAGGATAGTGATGAATTTACCTCTTTTGTGCAAGATAAAATGCTTTATACAAGTTTTGGTTGATGTTTTATTTTTATAAAGTATAATATATATACACGTTTTTTTTTTATATTTGCAGGAGTATTTGGTAAGACTTCCAGCCTACAATGATGTAGAATTGGATGAGATTCAAGAACAATGGGCTAAGTTTTTTAGGCTTAATTTTTTGTTGAAAGACTAGTTATGATTAATCGCATTTAGCTTAATTAAACAATGTAACACATTTAATGTATCTACTTTAATTTTATTTAGCCTATTGGTTATTGTTATTACATTTCTAAATTATAAATCAATGAATTTTTTATTCAAGTTTTAATTTTTTTTTTGGATATTAAAGTATAGTTAATTTTGTGTATTTTATGGTTGTGGATGTATAATTCAATTGAGTTGTGTGAAAAACTATTTAGAGTGTTTGTATTGTATGTTGTGGGTGAATTTAAGTTATATGGAAGTATTCGGAGTACGTGTTTTGTTGGTTGAATAGTAACATGTTATAACCCATTTGACGATGGGTCGTTTGGTAGGGTATACTACCATTCTTGTATTAGAATCAAATATTTATAAAAGAAAATTATTATTCATTAGTAACTGGCATAATCTAGTGCTAGTTACTAATAGTATTTTTTAAAAAAAATAAAAAAAATATTCGTAACCGGCGTTGTGATTTGCCAGTTACTAATAATGCCCTTATTGTAACCGACGTAACTTAATTTCAGTTACGAATAGTATGAAATCTAACTTGGAAAATAGACTTTTTGTAACTGGCGTTGGGTTAAGCCAGTTACGAATAATACATTATTTGTAACTAACATTAGCCGGTTACGAATAATATTCACTAGTTGTAACAGTGGCATTCGTAACCAACAATGTCAGTTACAAAAGGTCAATTTTGCTAGTTACAAATAACACTTTTTCTACTAGTGGGTGTTCTTAACACCGAGGGATAGGTTTTGTGGTGCTTTATGCGTTTAAGGTGTCACTGGCACCGAGTTAGAATTAAAAAGGATTCAACATTAAATATTATGTGGTAACTAATTATTCAAGAATTAAATTGGTATATTTGGTTGATTGAATAATCATTGTTGATTGAATAATTATAGTTTGAGAGTCATCACCAAGTTTAATAAATTGTAAATAACGTAAAGTGAAAGAGATTATGCACCAAAACTCTTGGAACGTATACACCTTGAGTATGAACATATGGGGGGAGTTATGTGACTTTATATTTGGTCATAACTTCTACTGTGGTACAGGACATTGTATATATATTCCTTTTATTATTATTATGCGCAGGAATTTTGCCACTTACGAGTGGTTATTGATGCTGGCACGGTTAGCTCCCGTGTCAGTAACCTCAAATTTATTTGGGGGAGGTTGAGGGGGAAACCCGTTCGATGCGCAGTCAATACTAAATAAATTATGTAGTGTCTAGTGAGAACTTTTATTGAATGTTGTATGCTTGAAACACAGGTGCAACAAGGTAAGTTGTGTGTTAATAGGAAATTATATGTTAGTGTGTTAATTACGCTTATGTACTTAGCTTTGTTGATTGTGTGTTTTGTATGTTTGTTGGTCTTGTCTTTACCTTGGCCCTATGATGACCCATTTTTAATGGAGAGTAGTGGAAGCAAGTAGAGATAAGCTTTTCAGGTGATGAAGCATTTTCATGAATGGGCATGAGTGAAGAGCGAATCATGCTAGTTTCCATAAGTATATGAATGTTTAATTGCTTTAATTATTTATGACTCTATTTATTTCATGTGACTAACAAAAGGGTTTTGGATTTCGGTATTGATTAATATATAAGGGCCTACAATGGTTCCAAGTTGTAGGTTGATTTTATTTTACTTCGTATGACTTTGGTTTGACTTTACTTTCGTTGTTTGATTTTCAATGTTGAATTGGTTTGAAATGTTTTGAAATTAGTCTTATGCTGTTTGTCTTTGATAGTTGTCTTGACCGTTATCACGGTGGCAGTAATGTATTAGATATTCCTATTTAAAGTTTTAAACAGGGCAAAACAAGTATTTTAAAAGGAAGGAATTTCTAGGGTGTTGCAATCACACTCATCCTCCCTGGCCACAGATATCCCACACCATTCACACAACGCCCAAGCCACAACAAATAAGTCTTGCTGCTTCTACCAAACATAACCCCCTCACACAGCAACTCTCCACGCAACCATTAAAAGCAAAACCACACAACCAAATAATATTCAGCCACTTCAATCAACTCAGAAGTAAATGACATAAACTTAAAAGTAAATTACATAAGCAAAAATATATTGACATGGTTTAGATTTAGTTATCAGTTACACATACACTCTTAAACAAAACACACACACACACTAATGAGTAAATAATTCATTGCTCATTTAACAAATGAGTAAATAATTCATTGCTCGTTTGACAAATGAGCAAATAACTCAATGTTCATTTGTCAAATGAAAATACACTCTTACACTAACTCTCTCGCTCACACACACACACACACACAAAAAATCTGAATCTAAAATTAGAATTGAAATCATTAGTTTCTGAAGTCGGAACCTAAAATTAGAACTACTGACAAAAAAAGGAGGGGCAGAGGGGATAGGTTTGTGCATGGAACTGGAAGAATGGAGTGGGTTGGTGTGCAGGAAATACACCAAGAATGGGGTGGGGTTAGTGCACAACAAGCAGACGAAGGAACTCATAATATGTTTGCTCATTTTAATTATTTTTGCTCATATTGTGTATACTCATTTTGTGTATACTGAGGGGTACTTATAGATCCTTGAATTACATGTTAATCTCATTAATATTAGCTCATTTTAATTCTATTTTGCTCAATAACGAGTTAAGAAAACAGTAAGAAATGTTCTATTATACATATTTAGGTTTGCTCATTCATTTTAATTTGAGAAAAATTGCTCCCATTAATCTGAACTTTGCCTCATCCGCCGAAATTAATCCCAACTTTCGTTTATTATCTATCACTCCCAACTTTAGGGGGTATTAATTTCTATTGCACCCTACAGGTCATCCAACCTGGTATAGTAGGTTACCTAGACACGTGTCAACACGTGATAGGTCCAAAAAAAAAATTAAATTTTTTTTTTTATAAAAAAAAACCCAACCCAGCCCAGCCCCCCACCCCTATCCTGTAAAACACTCCATCACCACCCCCACCCTGCCGGAAATTCGCCCCCACCCCTGAAATCCCCTCCCCCGCTGCTGGAAAACGACGCCCACCACTCCCCCGCCCTGATAACCCACCTTATCTTCCCCATCCCCCGCCGTTTTTGCCCCGTTCTCCACCAAATTTCAACCCCTTTAATTTGAATTGGAGCATAAATTGCTAATTGTTGCTGCTTGTGCGCCTAATTGGTGATTCGGGGGTGTGAGTGTGTGTTGGGCGAGTTGGCAGAGGTGATGTTGGGCAAGTTGGAAGAGGTGGTGTGTGAGTGTGTGTGGTTTGGTGGTGGTACTGGGCGAATTGGCAGAGGTGGTGTGTGATTGTGTGCGGTTCGGTAGTGGTGGTGGTACTGGGCAAGTTGGAAGAGGTGGTGGGTGTGAAGGTGATTAATTGAGGTTGATGAATATCGGAGATGAGAGGTGACGGTGGTGGTTGATGTTCTTATTTGGTGGTGTGTTGTTGCTGAGAAGGTGGCGTCCGGCGTCGATGTGGGCCAGGGTGGGGGTGCATCCGACGTCGAGGTGGGCCAGGGATGCGTTACGCTTCTTGTGGTGTTGGTAAGGTGGCTGGGTTCACTAGTGGTTGTGGCTAAGAGAATGTAAGGGGAGGTGGTGGTGGTGGTCTGGTGGAAAAGGATGGTTGTTGGGGTTTTTTTTTTAAATTTTGTTTTTTTTTTAATTTTGTTTTAATTTCTTTATTTATTTTTCATCCAATTACATATTGACACGTGTGCAAAAAAAATTAATTCACAAATGTTTACCTGATTAACCGGTTGCAAGACATTTGGGTGGAACAAAAATTAATACCCCTAAAGTTGGGAGTGATAGATAATAAACGAAAGTTGGGATTAATTTCGGCGGATGAGGCAAAGTTTAGATTAATGGGAGCAATTTTTCCTTTTAATTTATTTGCTCATTTTAAATTTGATTGAAAATAAGAATATAATAACAACATTCAATTGAAAATAAGAACCTACTAACATCATAATAAGAGCATTCAATTGGAAGTTTTAGAATTGTTCTTAATTTTGATTAATGTAATTCAAAAATTAACATGTAATTCCATAATTTTAATGAAAATTCTAAATTAACATATAATTTAATAATTAATGCAATTCCAAAATTTTCAAAGTTGTAAAAATAAAAAAATAAATTAAAAAAAAAGTGAACATTAAGATTAACATGCAATTCAAAATTATAAGTATACAAACAAACCTCAATAATTGATGAAATTGTTGACTATCGAAATCGTTTACTGTTTTACAAGAATAGGAGAGAGAAATTGCCGACCGAATGTTAATATTAATTTGTTTTAAAAGTATACAAACAAACCTCAATTAATTGGCAGGCTTTAGGTTATAATTTTTGTTGTTGGATTTGATCTAATCTAGCGGCTGAGATTTGTCCTCACATAAGGGATGGGTTCTCACGTAAAGGGTGGTTCTCACCGATCTTGACCTAAATAAAAGACTATTGAAAATTTTTTTACTAGAGAAACAGGAGGATGTTTGGGAAACTGGGAGAATTGAACTTTGAAACAGTTTCATCCTACGAAAAAAATGACATCCACTGCAAAGTTATGGTGGGATTTAGGACTATCATCTGATCAAAGCAGAAGAAAATCTAGGAAGATAACATCAGGTGAAAGTAAATTTATCCTCAATTTCATCCTATATTAATATTTTTTTAGGTTATGCCCCTTTTGATTTACGAAAATTGAGTTAGGGTTTATATTTTATAGAGTTTTAATGTGAAATTTTTACAATTAATTTATTTAAATTATGCTTATATATATGATGTTCTTGACCATCTTATAAAATTTTGTGAGGTATGGTTTGAATTTATTTAGAGTTTTGAGGACAAATTTTTTTTGTTTATAGTTGATTAATTTAAATTATGCTTATTTATGATGTTCTTGACAATCGTATGAACTTTTGTGAGGATGGTTTCAATTTTTTGAGTTGAATTTCATGTAATTAAGTAGGTGATTGTATGTAACTAAATGAAGACTAATCTATAACATTTGAATAATTAAGTTGTTCATGAATGTTGTTATAATCATATATGATCAGTTTAGGTAATTGTAGACACCTAAAAATGTCTCCCCAAAACCAAACCCGATGATGAACAACCTTTCACCGCCATTATTGGTCGGGTTGAGTATTTAATCTTGGAGTGCTTAAATCCATATTTCAATTTCATAAACCAACCCAAATCCTAGCCCATTTCCCCAAACCATAACTTATTTTCCTATTTTCGTGCCTTTAAACCCAAAATAATTCATTTCGTGTCCTTTAAAACCATTCATTTCGTGTCCTTTTTATAAAAACGTTTAATACAATTTATTTTGGTCCATAATCTGGGTCTAATGATTTAATAATTGGATGGGGCTTTAAAAGATCTTTCCAACAATATATTATAAGCCCAAATTCGAGTTATAACGAATAAGTTATGACCAAAATATCAAACTGAGCCCAAACTGAATCTAAGCCCACCTTACCTACGACCCAATGATCATGTGGAGGGTCCAAATTATTTAATATCATTCCTAAACCAATTAGGATTAATTATAAGCTTCTATAAGTTTCTAAAATATCTTAATTATCCTTTTTGAAAAGATAAGATCAAAGAGTTTGAAATTGAATAAAACTTTTCTTTTTGAAAATCCTATTTCTATTCGAATTGAAATATGTTCAAAGATAGACAAATGTGATATTGTGCCTCATATTTTTTATCCAAATTTTATATGGTTGGATATCCCTTGAAATTATCTTTCCAATAATATATTACAATATCAATTCCGAGCTATAACGGAAAAGATATGAATAAAATATCAAACTCAATCCAACACTGACACCGTCTCACTATTTCAGCCATAGCTTTTATTCTACAAAATATTTTAATCTGATTCTAATTGTATTAGAAAGTAGAATTCAAGAGCTTTCCAACTATATATTATTCATCTTATTCCGATTTCTGGATCAAAAGATATGATAAAAACAAAAAACGCAAAAACTGCAGTCTATCGAGTTTTATTCCGATTTAATTCGGATCTAATCTTATTTTTTCGACCCTTCTTTTTTTCTCTATAAATAGAGTTGATATCTCCCCATTTTCAAGGATCAACAAGCTTGACCATCAAATCATTCTCTCTTTCTCTCTTTTACACCAAAAATCATTCTTCTCTCTCTCTCCCATATTCTAAGACTTAAACCTATATTTCTAATTACACCATTCTTTCCTTAAGCACTCCAAGGAGTCTATACTAAACCCGAGGTTCCGTCCTTAAACCAAGGCGTGAAAGGTATAATTAACTAAGAGTTTGAACCAAATCAAATCTACATTTATTTAATTTAATTATTTCAATTTGATTTATATTTTAATTGAAGTTACTAACAATTTATTCATCATGATGTAGCAATTCAAGGAAACGCGGAAAGTGAGTAATTATTCACTTAATTACTCTTATTTTTATTCTTGTTGCTAGTATCATGATTAGGTTATTTTATATTTGATTTGACTAACGTTATCATTGTTAAATTGCTTCCAATATTAATGTTTATTCTATTGTTTTATTGATCACAACATTGCATGTTAAAGGGAATATGTAATTGAAAATCACGCCTAATAAGATAATTTGGACAACCGGTTTTGGTTCCTTTTTAATCTTGTTGTTTAATCAAGTGATCATAAATATTTTAGAATTATGTGTTGCATTAATATTAAACCAATTTAGCCTAATAATAGTTTGAAGCAAATTGAATATTTGTTTGTATGCCTTTGAGATCGCAGGAATCACTTTTCACAATAAGAATCGAGTAGAGGCCAATATGGGCGAATGTGACTCCATGACTCACTTCGTACCATCATCCTCGATCCTCATTTCGTGGTTCCGAACCATATGGAATTAGTAATCTCATGGATTATGAATGGGGTGTAACCTTCACGGGTCAATCGTTGTTGCCTATCGTTGTCCCTTTATCGTGGTTGCCTTTTATAATTCGTGAACGGTTTACAAGTTCCTTAAAAACTTGTTGGCGGCTCCCTACTTTCCTTGTCCCTAATTGTATATGTCAATTCCCACTTCCTAAGAGTGCCAAGCTGTAATCCCCCGTATTTTTAAATATTTTATAAATGAAAATTTATTTTATTTATAATATTTATTTGTTATTTTTCATAATTTAATTTCAAAAGTTTCAAATTATTAATCTGGGTCGAAAATTATTTGAACGAATTATTTTATGCACCTTTATTCTACAATTTGTGTCCAATCACACAAGCCTAACCCATTTGTTTACTTAATCGACCCAATATTTTTATAAGGCCCAATCTTCCTATTTACCCTACAATTCTCTCCTATAAATACCCCATTAATCCTCAAAATTTTCCCACACCAAAAGGTTAGTCTTATTTTCATCCTCCTTTATTTCATTATTTTGCATAATGTTAATTTAATTGTTTTGGGTTTTGATTTTAGTATAAAGATTATATTTTTAGTATCAAATTATATTTTTGATGGTATAAAGATTATAAATTTCAGATTATATTTATGTTATAAATTTTCATATTTTATGAATTATAAACCTAGGGTTTTAATTTATTAAAATTGGGATTTTAGGGTTTTTATGAACAATTGATTTAGGGCTTTTATAGTAATGATGTTTTGAAATTTTGGTGATTATAACTAATGATTAGTTTAAATTAATTCCAGATTATTTTGAACATGTAAATTCGTGTTTTAATTTTTAGATTTTCGTTCGTTAATATTAATCCCGTTTTAATCCCGGTCAGGTTCTGAAATCATCCGATTTTGATGGCAAAGTAGTGTTTTCCATGTGAAAACAACGTTTTAAGAAAGATTCACTACCTTTGGTAGTATGCACCACCCTCTCGTGGCCAAATTCAGCCTCTAAGTATGATTTTCGGGCAGTTTTTTATTTTAACGAAGTTTTTTTTATACTTAAAATATTATCCTTGAGTTTGATAAATAAAATTAATTATGTTTAAAGTTAATTAAGCATAAATATATGTTTTTATTGAAGTTTAAGTGTTGGAAATAGTTTCTAAGTACTACTTTTGATGTTTTATAAAGAGGGTTTAATCACCCATTAAAAAGGGAGATTATTAGGGGTTTTAAAATAATTTTCAGATTTTTATTAAACTTTAAACTTTCTGTAATTTCATGTATAAGAGTGTATTTTAAGGTTTTTATGAAGAAAATTTAAAGAACTATATATAATCCTTTAATTTTAACTAAAGGGAAGGTTTTAAAGTGTTGTTTGATTTGGATTTTGAAGGTTTTAAAGTAAGTTAGTATTGCTGTAAATTTGATTGATTGGGTATTAATTGAGATGTTATTATTTGGTTTAGGAGAGGAGTTTATTGAAGGTGATTTCTAGATAGTAAAGTGGCATACCAATTCGTTTGCTCAAGGTACCTACAAGTTACGAAACCTTGCTTGTAGGTGCATGTTTAAGGACGGATCGAGAACTTAGTATCATGTATAGGGTTGATTGAGTTAAATTGTTTGGTGATACATTGTGAATTTCAAATGATGTGCGCTATTTTATATTGCAAGCATTATTTGTGCTCTAATTATGCAAGGTGCGCTTAGAGGCAAAGGTATGTGATTGGTGTAAAGATTAATTTATTACTCATTCATGATTATGCAAACAGGATGAGTAAAGGAAGAATTCAAGTCTTATAAGACGAGATTAAGGTTTATTTGTGCTCTAATTATGCAAGGTGCGCTTAGAGGCAAAGGTATGTGATTGGTGTAAAGATTAATTTATTAATCATTCATGATTATGCAAACAGGATGAGTAAAGGAAGAATTCAAGAATTATAAGACGAGATTAAGGTTTTGGGGTGCCTTATGCACTCAAGGTGTTTATACACCGAGGTAGTAAAGGATTAAATAATAAATGTTGTTTGTCATTAATAAATCAAGAATTGAAATTGGAAACTTGCCTTGCTTGATTGAATTGTTATTGGAATGTTTGTATTGTTATGCATATGAGTCATCACCAAGTCTAAACCTGTAAATCACGTAAAGTGCAAGATGGATGAGCAATAAAACTCTGGATTGGTGCACATCTGGAGTAATGACAATCAGGGGTTGGGGTACATGGGGTATTACCCGTGTACTTTTATCGAGGCCGTCTGATCTACGAGTCTCCTATTTCAAATGTTATTTTTCTAAAACTAGGAGTTAGGTGAGATCTCATACTAACTACGGTCACGGAGTCGCGCCCGTGGTCGTTGGATGTTTATTGATGTTTCCGAAAGGAGGCATGGGGTTTTTCTTTTATTGATGTTCCAAATGGAGCATGGGTTGGACAACCTTGTCTATTGTGTAATCCAATGAATAAAAATAATGATTTACCTATTATTAATATTAGTAATATAAATAGTTGAGTCGTGTGTTGAGTCTATAATTTAATGATGCATGATGATTTATTATTAGTAGCATGTTATGGATTTCTTATTTGTTTCACAGCTTGTATGTACTCAGCTTTGCGGATTGCGTGCTTTTGTGTGTGTCTTTTTTTTTGTCATGGCCTTCGCCTTTCAATGACCCTGTGACGATCCAATTTTTACACTTGTAATATTGGGGAGCATATTAACCACAGGTTCTTACACACGCAACATTCGCATCAGGGTTGTGGGATTTTGAGTGGAGAGTTGGTTATTGTTCGCAGTTTATTTCTTTTCATAAGTTTGAATTTATTTAAACTCTGGTTTTATTTATTTACTAATTTTGTGGGATTTTGAATAAGGGCCTTAATGGTTCCAAGTTGTATGATTTGATTTGGTTTTGGTTATTGGTTTTGAAACTTATTTATAACTGAGTTAGTTTTTCCGCTGCTAATTTCTGATATAGCCTTAACGTTTGAACACGTGGCGGTAGCACACTAGTAATTCTCTTGAATATTGTTCAGGGTCTTCACAGGTTTAAAGAGAGAATTATTGGGGGTGTTACACAAGCACATTCACCACATGCTTTTACGTAGGCGCACTTCGAGCGACGCCTACAGTAATGAATTGGAATTATTTGATCTATATCTATTGCTCATACATTTGTGTAAAAGTTTTGATTATTTGGATTATCTTGTATATATATGAGATACAATACTTAATACTTTTAATGATGTATATATTTCATGTAATGGATGTTGAACTAGTTTATTCTTTATTGTTGTCAGAGTAATGGATATAAAAGGTTCTTTGGTTGTGCATCATGGTGGTTAGTGGCAAATTGGTGATGAAGATGTATCTTACTTAGGGGGGTCTATAAATGTCTTTGATAACTTCCCTGAAACTGTTGATGCGAGGTATGTGAAAAATATAATAGAGAGTTTGGATTATAATGACATTGTGAAGGTTCATTTTTTAGACCCTATGAAGGATTTTAATTCCAAAGTTAGGTATCTGGGATTGTAGGGAATATTTCAAGCGTTAACCCCTAGCTTGAACCCCACTTTGATCATACACTAAAGTACGGTGGCGTCCAAAGGGAAAGAAGATAAAGCAAAAGAGTCGCCAACAAGTTTTTTAGGAACTTGTAAACCGTTCACGAGGTGAAGGTTACACCCCTTAACGATCCAAGAGATCGTCAACTCCATGAGGTCTTGAACCAAATAGGGTTCGGGGATGAAGGTACAAATCCAACCTAAAAGAGATTGAACCTGCCCTAATAATAGGCCTCTACTTTATTCTGATCGTATTCATGTGCGCTTTCTGACTAACATGCAATCAATAGGATTACCCTAAACCTATTTATCTATGTTGGTTGAATATTAATGCACAAATAAATCTATTATTGGCGATCACTTGAATTATAATAAAATTAACCCTAAACAAGATTATTAATTATCTTATTAAGCGTGATTACAAGTACAAATTCCCTTTAAACATGCATAAAAGGTGTGATCAAGCAATAACTTAATATCAAGCAACATAATAATAATTATCATAATAATCATGTTAACAATAAAGCATAATATTAATAGCAAGATCCTAGGCATGATACTAACAGGATTAATAACAAACCCTAGCATGTCACTAAAAAATAAAAATCAAAGCTTTAATCCTAACATGATACTAACATGATATTAGGAAAAAAAAAATAAAAGGCATCATACTTTTAATCATACTTGATATTAAAGTTATCCTAGACATGATACTAGGAATCATAATAAAACATCCTAACATGATACTAGGAATCATAATAACAATCTAAGCATGATTTCTATATCATAATAACAATGTAAACAATTAAAACACTTACTTGGATGCCTCGTACCTCTTTCTAATAACAAAATACACACGTTAGTAACTTCAAGGAAAAAATAATAAACAAACAATTAAATTAAATAATTGAAAGAGAGATTTGGGACCAAACCCTCAGAAATTAAACCTTTCACGTCTAGGGCGAAGACAACTTCGAATATGGCTAGGTGTATCTAAGTCTAATGAATGCGGAATTTTTATATTGTGAAAAGGCTAGTTTAGAAAAGAGAGAGAGAGTAATCAAGAAATCTTGATGAGAGTTGGTGAATGAAAACGGAGTTTTTAGAAGGCTATTTATAAAGAAAATCAACCAAGAAGATAAAAAAATCAAAACAAAGTTCTGAGCGTAAAACCAAGGTTAGCGCCAGACGCTTACATTAGTGCCAGGCGCTAACGCTAGTGCTAGGCGCCAAGCTTAGCGTCAGGCGCTAATGCTGGCGTTTGGCGCTGACTAAGAAATCGACGCGTTTTCTTAAAATCAGATAGAAATTTCCGTACAGGAGGATAAAATCGTATTTTCCTCAAAAACGTTCTTTTATTCTGATTAAAACTCTAAAAGTCAACAAAAGTCAATTTATCAATGCTAATTAAATTAGGAATGAAAAGAACATTCTAGAAGAATCTAGAAGACAAAAACCATTCCTAATTGCATTAGGAATGATAAATCCATATTAGGCCCTCCTCTAGATCATTTGGCCGCACATAAGGCTCAAACCGGGCCCAGTTCAGTAAATTGGCCATAACTTCCTCAATATTCATCGGAATTGGGTTTATAATATATCGTTGGAAAGGTATTTTCAAGCCCTATCCAACTACACTATTATTGGACCCATATCATGGACCAACCAAACTGGATTAGCTGTTTTCTTAAAATAGGTTTTCAAAAACAGAGAGAAGAGAAAAGAAATTAAAACTATCCGCAACACTAAACTTTCCACACTTTCACTTCATCCGATTATGATTCGACGTGAAAGGTACTCATCACTGGGTTTGGTTTTGGGGAGACACAAATGGGTGTCTACAGGGAATTAACAACACTATTGTTGATCCATTTTTGACATTACTTCTTCAACACAACTCATTCATGTTTATATAGAACACGAGGAACCTAGCACCCCTTTAATTCAGAATTTAGGGAGAGAGAGAGACAAGGATCATTTGTGAGGTTATTAAATACAGAAAATGAAGGAGAGAATGTGACTGAGGTTAATGTTAACAACGAGAATGAACCAGTTTCTATTCCAAGGGAAAACCATGGGGATATAGACTATGATACAGAGGGGACTGATGAGGATGATGATGAGTTTGTAAAGGCAAGGTTAAAAGTGTCAAATGAAAAAAATGAATATTCTTATCAGAAGGAGTTATAAATAATGCTTAAAAAGGTTGCTGCTTCTAAGGGATTAGGTGAAATATGTAGTGCTTTTGAGGGCTTCAGTGATATCCCTATTGAGGATAATGATTACAGCGAATGTGGTTTTCTAGTTATGCCACCTAGCATCAAGTATATTAAGAGTAGTAGTAGACCAAGTGAGGAAAAAGAACAAGTTTTCTATGTTGGTTAAAAGTTTGATAACCCAACCACTTTTAAAAAAGCAATTAGGAATCACTCAATTGCACAAGGCAGAAACATTCCTTTTTGTAAGAATGACAAGAAGAGGGTAGGGGCTTTATGTGAACACAAGGCAAAGGGTTGCCTATGGAGAATTTGGGCTTCATGAGATAGAGAGAAGACACATTTTACAATTAAGCCACATGTTAGTGAGCACACATGTGGCAGATCACCTAGAGTAAAGAAGATGTCAGCATCTTCGATTACAGAAAACTATCACACACAAATCAAAGTGAATCCATACATGAGGTTACATGATATAATGGAGACCATTTGGTTAGAGTGGGGTATTAAGGTAGCTAGATACATGGCTTATAGAGCTAGGAATAAAGGACAATCTCTTATTGTTGGTGAGTACAAGGAGCCGTATGCATTACTTCCTAGGTATGCAGAGGAGATATTAAGAAGCAATAGGGGAAATTTAGTGAAGCTGAAGTAAAATGGCAATGTTTTTGATAGGATATATATATTTTCTTTGATGCAATGAGGAGGGGTTTTTTAGGTGGTTGTAGGCCATTTATTTCATTAGATGGTTGTTATTTGAAGGGCCCTTTTGGGGGCTAGTTACTAGTAGCAGTAGGTAGGGATGGGTACAACTAGATGTTCCATATAGCATAGGATGTTGTAGAGGTTGAGAGTATAGAGACTTGGTGTTGGTTCTTGAATCTACTTGTTGTTGATTTGGGAACTAATGAAGGAGCTGGGTATACATGTCAAATCAACGAAAGGATTTGATTGCTGCAATTGCAAATATGTTTCCTCAAGCAGAAAGTAGGGTGTGTGCAAGACATGTGTACTGCAATTTTCGGGGGGGGGGGGGGGGTTTGGTGGTAGTTTGGAGTTCAAAAAACAATTTTGGATAATTACCAAGAGTACAACAGAAAATGATTTTTTTGCAAAATTACAAGTCATGAGGGAGCTTTCAAATGATGCAGTCGAGGACTTGCTGAAAAGAAACTACAAAAAGTGGTGTAGGGCTTTTTACACACTAATGTCATGTTGTGACAGCGTTGACAATAACATGAGTGAGATTTTTAATGCTTATATCCTCAAATGGAGACATAAGCCAATAATCACCATGCTAGAAGACATTAGAGAGGGCTTAATGGAGAGATTACATAAGAAGGGAGACATGATCAAAGAGAGAGACCTCAATATATGTCCAAGAATACAACAACAACTAGAGAAGCATAAGGTATGGGCTAGGTGATGGAATGCCTTTTGGGATGGTAAATTCTGTTATGGTGTTAAGGAAGGGGCAACCTAAACTAAGTATGTCATTAACTTGGCAGAGAGAACTTGTAGTTGTAATGCATGGCAGGTGAGTGGTAAACCATGTAAGAATGCTATGGTGGCCATATGGAGTACAGTTGACCAACCACAACATTATGTTAATGGTTACTTTAGGAACCACATATATGCAAAGGCTTATGATCATCTACTTGAGCCATTAAGTGGCCCAGAAGAGAGGCCATCTTCATATAACATTGTCATTGCCCCCACGCTGAGAAATTAAAGGTGAACAATAGACCAAAAACTAAAAGAAGTTATGGAGTTGAGGAGGTCACGTATTCGAGGAAGTTGAGGAAGAAAGGGGTAGTCATGACATGTAGCTTATGTGGGCTGCCAAGACACAACAAGACAACATGTAGGAATGTACCTAAGAAATCAAGAGTCAGTGCACCTAACACTACTACAGCCACCCAGCATGAACCTTCTCCCACCACGGTCCTAATGCACCAGAGAGGTGTGGGTGTCTACACTTATCCCGATGGCTTTCAAAGAGTTGCAACTATATGTACCACCTAATGACTTAACGTCTTTATGGTTATTTGTCCTTAATTGTATAGTTTGTGTATTTATATGATTTTTTCTATGTGTCACAGCCTATCAGTCAGCCTATGACAACTTTATCAAGAGCTGCAACATTTTACTCTGACTATGAAGGAGAACATACCATACATTCTTTCTCTCAAGAATATCCATTGTCACAATCACAAACAGAAAGTGCATCTCATCCACAACAAACAATATCCAATCACTCATTGCAAGATCTAGCTAGGGCAAAGCAATTGGAGATAAGACACAAGAACAGATTACCAACTTTTTATTGATATATTGTTTAATCATTACATAATTAGCTGACACCATCAATTGTAAATGCAAATATAATTACATAATTACCCAAACAAAAAATTTAAAAATTTGAAAGACCGATAAATTCAAAAAATTCATGCTATTGATAATACGGTTCCCAATTGATATAGTTATGTGTAGGTACTTGGTATTTAAGTTTGTAACACACCCACAAGAAATATTTTGAGCATATGAACTTTTTGGATGATCAACAACAATCTGAAGAACATCCAACAACAATTTTTTTTTTAGTTATTTATAATTGCTATTTTTTTTACCGAATGAATTTTTGGATAATTTGCTATACAAATATGTTGATTCATTAAATGCAAATCCTTAAAATATCGAATGATTTAGTTTTTCAGCTTTTTTCATGTAATTATAAGCATTTTGTATGGAAGTCCCTAAACTATTGATGACTAAGCAGGCAAAAAAATAAATAAATGTAAAGTCCCTAAACTATTGCCAAGCATGCATTGTAGGCCCCTAAACTATTGATGACTAGGAAAGGTCCCTAAACTATTGGCTGGAAATAGTACACCTTGGTGGTTGAGGGACCAATTTTCCTCACTCAATATTTAAGGGACTAAAATGCTACAAATATGTTAGTTCAGGGACCGTATTTAATTTTAACTCAACTAGTATCAATCAATCAATCAATAATCTTTTTTTTTTTTTTTTTTTTTACAGCGAGTAAAAGGAGACTAGCTTACAACAGACTCGACGCAAGAAATAAAACTATAGACAAACTTAGACCTCTTTGTAGAATTAGTAAAAATAGAATACATCCAAGAAATAGGGGGAATACTAACATGATAATCTAAGGGGGGGATACAATGAGATTGACTAATTCCAGTATGGGTGTTAGACATGAGATACTCGAGGTTTGATCCTTTACGTTTTCTTGTCCTGCAAAACTGATTCCAATGATGAAAAACAGCTGGCTTCTTCCTCTTCCTCTTCTTCACATGCGACCTACCCAACCTTCTATTCTTCAATTTATTGGAGTTAAATATGAAGGTAACGGGGGTAGGGATGAGTGGCTCCTCCAGCTCCCATGGGTTCAACCTTGTTAGATCCTACAGACTCTACCCAGCTTGATCGGTAACGTGAAAGTCGTTTATAGGCGTTTTGTTACCATTCTCGATGCATGTGGATGCTTGTTGTAGTCAATGGTGCTTGAGTGTATATGATCATCTGATTTTTTATAATCAAAAGTGGAAGTAGTGCCACTGCCAACAAACTTGTCAAACTCTAGTGTGGGGGGGGGGGGAGACCTTCTTCTTCCTCCTGCGATTTTCCCTTGTTGAAGCTTGAAATAAGACAAGTAGGGGATCTTGAGGTATTGGTTTGTCCTCCTACTATTGGAAAAAGGGTAAGTAGTTCCAACTTCATGATCCGATGCATAACTAAGATCCTTGATTGTTCTTGGAGTAACTTGAAGCTTCCTCCTCGGAGACCAATGGGAAAAAGGCATTATTGGTAATAACTGAACTCTCCACTTCCCTTTCAATGACGGGGTCAGTGACAGTCATGTTAGTCAGCCCGCTTCGTTCATCTTTTCTCATTGACACACTGCCGGTCCCCGAAATAGAAACCTCACTGACCTTACCTTTCTTAATGTGGGTAGGATGGGTCGGGTGGGTAGACATGTCCCTCCTCTTACCCTGATCCTTCTTAGGCTCTAGCCTGGCAACCTTGCCAAGATCCTTATCAATTTCCTGGACTTCCCTACCACTCTTTAATTTGCTAATATCTCGGAGTAACCCCTTAATATTCTCCAATTCCTGGATAATATCATGATTGTTAGGTTCAACCTTAGATGCCTTACTAAGGTCCTCATATGCTTCTTCAACTTGGAAGAGCTTAGCCTCTCCTAAGGCCCTTCTCTAGAAAGCTTTTTCATTACAACCATCATACTTAATGACTAAGGAGCAAAGTTCCTTAGTTTGTTCATGATCATGCACCTTAAGAGCACAAGCTACAAGGTTTAATTCCAAAGTAATTGCAAGATTCCAAAATAAACTATTGTCCTCTCCATTTCTTGGAGAAACAAAGAAAAGGAATTTTAGACCTCTGTCATACCTCTCTCCCGCATCAATAACCTTACCATTTTTGAAGTAGGCATTACCTTCCTCTTTCAGAAACTTGACATGGTGAAGGATATTACGGGGACAATTATTGGAAGCAAATTCAACAATACTATCATCATAGTCGTCATTTAGGTGAATGACCATGAGATCATTTATTAAGGATTGACACTCCATTGATAAACTGAAGAAAACAAGAAAGAAATGACTAAGACAAAACAACGGGAGCCTTATATAAACTACCTAGACAAGGTATAGAAGCGACTAGGAAGTAGGAACGGTGGTGGTGAGGTGTCTCGAGACCCGGTTGACCCAGCCACATCAAAGCAACGGCGACTTGGTTGTTGTCGAAGAACCACCGTCCAAGCAGACCCCCTTCAACCTCAAAGGCGGGACTTCGCTGAGACCCAAATGTGAATAGCTCTTCACTGGCGATCGGAGGACGACACTAGAGTGGAGCTAGAGAGGGGGCGGTGATGAGTCTATTTTATATATATATTTATTCCCCGTCCCACAGTCATATTTGTGCTTATTTGAGCTATGCAAAGCTATTTTTATTACTAATATACGTTTTCTAGTGTTTTTGTAGAGTTGGTATTATTTTGTAGGAATTTGCAGAATTATGATAACTCCCAGGCTTATTGAGCCACTACAAAAATATTAAATACGGAGCGTATTTTATGACCGTATATTTTAAGCCCAAGGCCGGGTTAAAGAAATTTAGCTCGGTGATCAAGGGCTCGATACATGAAAAGGTCCAAGATTTCACAAGTTATTATTATTATGGACCAACCAAGGAAAGAAATTGGGCCAAAGAATTAAATAGCTCAAGCGTACAAATCCAAGCTTGCAAGAGGGTTGTTGGGCTTCAATCTCTGAGCTTCAACGCGGGTCCAATCCAGCGGATCCAAGAAAACTCGGGCTTCAAATTCTGAGCTTCAACGCGGGTCCAATCCAATCTTGTTATTTGAGATTTCGTAATTGGGGTAGGAAAGCAAGAGTCGGTGGACTTGATTTGTTTTTTAGGAGATTGAGTTGGAGTAGATGTTTGACTTTTCTTATATAAGGGAGGTAGTAGTTACGTAGGAAGGGGGCTCTAGATTTATTAGTTTTAGGGGTCGTTTGGTTGGGGTTAATAATCAAAGGGAAAGAGAATGAAGATGGTTCATTCCCTTTGTTGTTGTTTGTTTGCCATTTTTTTCATTCCCTTTACCCATTTTCATTTTTGAGTTTACCCAAAATCCTTCTATATTGATTCCCCAACCCCCTCTAGACTTTGGCATTCCCTTTCCCCAGCCACCACTACACCACCAACCGCTACCTTACCCAGTCACGCCCACCGCCAAGGCACCTCGCCGGAACTCGTCACACCTCCCCCTCCCCTCGTCGGAATGCGTCGCACCTCCCCCTTGCCGAAATCCGTTGCGCCTCCCCCTCCCCTTGTCGGAATCCGTCGCGCCTTCCCCTCCCCTCGCCGAAACCCTAGAAAATCATCCTCGCACCCAAGTCAGCCATGCAAACCCAACCGATCTGTAATACCCCGTATTTTTATGTATTTTTATAAAGTATTTAAGTATTAAAAAATGTATTGTCAAGGGCTCAAGTATTTTAATTAAATATTTTAAAGGGTTAAAGTATTTTAAATATAAATTTTTATAAAAGTAAAATATGTTTTGGGCCAAACGTTTATTAATTATTGGGCAATGTAAATTATTCCTACATACTTTTATTGGAATAACTCATTCCAAAACCCATAACTTAAGCCCTATCCCATAACTCAAGCCCACATTTTTATAAGCCCAAATTTAACCCTACACTTTCTACTCTATAAATACCCCATGAATCCCCAAAAATTTCCCACATAAAAAGGTTAGTCTTATTTTCTCTCTCCTTTGTTTTATTAATTTGTGTAATTATAATTTTTGATCAATGGGTTTTAATTTTATTGTTTGCAATTAATTTAATTAGTATCAAATTGTATTTGATGATTAAACTTTATAATTTTCAGATTTTGTAAATTTTATAACCTAGGGTTTTTAATTATTGAAAATCATGATTTTAGGGTTTTTATGAATAATTGATTTAGGGCTTTTATAGTAAAAATGTTTTGAAATTTTGGTGATTATAACTACTTATTAGTTTAACTTAATTCCAGATTATTTTAAAAACGTAAATTCATGTTTTAATTATTAGATTTCCGTTCGTTAATATTAATCCCGTTTTAATCCCGATCAGGTTCTAAGCTCCTCCGATTTTGATAAAAAAAAGTAGTGTTTTTCGAATGGAAACAATGTTTTAAGAAAGACTCACTACCTATGGTAGTGAGCACCACCCTCTCTTGGCCAAATTCAGCCTCTAAATACGATTTTCGAGCAGTTTTTGATTTTTAACGAAGTTTTTTTTTATGCTTTAAATTTTATCTTTGAGTTTAAAAGGGGTAAGAGATAATTTAATGTTTCTATGGATAATTTAAGTATAAAGATGTATTTGATGAAGTTTTAAAGGATTTTTTATTAGTTTAAAATATTGGAATTTTATTTAAAGTAGTATAATTGTGATTTTTAATAAAAGGGTGTGATTATCCGTTAAAAAGGGGTTTAATTAGGGGTTTTAAAATAATTTTAAGATTATTATAAGTTATTTAAAGTGAGTTTAAGTTGCTGGAAATTGTGTATACAAGGGTAATTAATATAGTATTATTGTCCCTTTATGTAGGAGACTTGGTTCGAGAATTGTTGTAGAGTACTCGGTTATTTTAAGAGCTTATTTGAGGTACGTTCGCGTACTTAGCATATTTTGATGATGTATAATCATGCTAGGCTTGATTTCAATCAATTACAAGTAGTATCATGCTAAGGTTTATGTATGGAATTGTGAATTTATGGTGTTTGTGATTGAATTGTGAAGCAGGAATTATTTGTGATGGTTATGGATTGGAAAATTATATTTTGGGCATGTTGTGTTTGAACTACATTTTTTATTTATGACATGTTAGAAGACATGATTAATTAAACTACATGTTTAATTATGTTTGGAATATTGAAAAGGAATTTTATTATGGTTCAAATAATTTTTATTGATGCTTTAAGCATGAGGAAGGAGCTATATAAGTGTCTATGTACACAAGGAATAAATTGTATGTTGGTGCCTTTGTGCACTTAAGGTGTTTTTAACACCGAGGGATAGGATTTTTGGCGCATTATGCGTTTAAGGTGTCTTTGACACTGAGGTAGAATTAAAAAAGGTTCAACATTAAATAATATGTGGTCACTAAGTATTCAATAATTAATTTGTATGTTTGGTTGAGTAAATAATTATTGTTGATTGTTTTATGATGCTTTGAGAGTCATCACCAAGTCCAATAAAAGGTAAATAACGTAAAGTGAAAGAGATTACGCACCAAAACTCTTGGAACGTATATACCTTGAGTATGAACAATGGGGGAAGTTATGGGGTTTATATTTAACCATAACTTCTAATGGAGTACAGGACACTGTACATTCCTTTTTATTTATTATTATGCGCAGAAATTCCGCCACCTTTGAGTGGTTTTGTCGTTGGCACGGTTAGCTCCCGTGTCAGTTAACCTCAAATTTATTTGGGGGAGGTTAGTAGGAGGAAACCCATTCGATGCGTAATCAACGCGAAATGAATTATTTAGTGACTAGTTAATGTGTCTTGTTGATTGTTGTGCGTGCTTGTAAACAGGTGCAATGAGGTAAGTGTGTGTTGATAGGTGAAAGCATGTTAGTGTGTTTGATTACGCCTATGTACTCAGCTTTACTGATTGTGTGTGTTTGTGTGTTTGGCCATGTATTTACTTTGGCCCTACGACGACCCATTTTCTAATGGCGAGTAGTGGGGACAAGTAGAGAGGAGGTTTTCAGGTGATGAAGCATATTCATGAATGGACATGGGTGAAGAGCGAATCATGCTAGTTTCTATAAGTATATAATGTGTTTAACGCTTTAACTATTTATGATATTATTATCATGCATGACTAACGCAAAAGTTTTAAAGTCGGTTTGGTTTTAATAAGGGCATACAATGGTTCCAAGTTGTAGGATGGTTTTATTTTACTTCGTTTGACTTTTGTTTTGACTTTACTTTCGTTGGTTGACTTTTCAAGTTGACTTGTTTTGAACGGTTTTGAAGTTAGTGTTCCGCTGTGTGTCTTTGATGGTTGCATTAGCCGTTTTCACGGTGGCGGTAATATCTTAGATATTCCTTTTTAAATTTTTAAACAGGGCAAAACATGTATTTTGAAAGAAAGGAATTTCTAGGTGTTACAGATCTTCCGCCCAAGATTCCGAAACACAAACCCAGCCACGCAAACCCAAACAAGCCAGCGAAATCGAGCGGCGAGGGGGTGGGGGAGATGCGAAATCGAGCGGTGATGGTGGGAAGATGCGAAATCGGGTGGCGAGGGGGTGGGGGAGATGCGAAATCAAGCAACGAGTGGTGGGCCGGGGGAGGTCCGATATCTGGCGACAGTGGGTGGGGGAGGTGTGATATGGGGCGGCGAGGGGTGGGAAGATGCGAAAATGGGCGGCGAGGGGGTGGGGGAGGTGCGAAATTGGGCGGCGAGGGGGTGGGGGAGGTGCGAAATTGGGTGGCGAGGGTCAGTGAGGTGGTGGCTGGTGGAATGGCTGGGGAAGAGGGGTTGTGTGGTGGTGGTGGTGGACTGGTGGTGATTGGTGATTCCTTTGTTTTGTAAAACAAACAACATACTACATAGAAAGGGTTTCATTCCATTCCCTTTCATTCCCTTTGTTCATTCCATTCCCATTACCCCGTGCGAACCAAACGGCCCCTTAGTTTCTTTTCATTAGTTTTAGTTTCGTTTTAGTTTCATTAGTTTGTTTTAGTTTTATTTTTTTTCTTTTTCTTTTCTCTCTCTAACTTTTCTCTCTTTCCCTTAATTAAACTCTTAGTATTATTTTTTCTCTTGTTTTCTCTCTCTACAACTCTTGATTTAATTCCAGTAATTTATTCTCTTTCTTTGATCATGTCTCCTTTAATTGTTTTTTTTAGTTTAATTTAATTATGTGCGAGTAGTTTTCTTTCTAGGGTTGTGGGGATCCATAAATAATATGAAGGGGTAATTTATTGTTGTTGATTATCAATGCTAGATTAATTTCCTATTGATTGATTTAATGCTCTGTGACTAGATTTGCGCAGATCTTTTATGCATGAGTTTAACAATATTGATTCGAGATTCGACATATGAGAATTGATGTTTAGGTCTAGTTTTAATAGGCAGGTTAATTTATAAATGGTTAAGTCGAGATTCGAGAGATGAGATTTAATACCGGTAAATTAATTGTGTGATTGTAATACGTAGCAAAAGGCCTTTATGATCTGATTAATGTATGCATTGATGATTGATTATTATGTTTTACGCTGGAATATTATTTATTGGTGAACCTATGCCCTAGGCCTTTTATTCATTGTTTCTCCTCCTACTTTTATTCTTTCCCACTTTTACTCTTAGTAGTTTAGTTTCCTTCGATTATTATATTTTGGTTATTTTATAATCTAGATTATATTAATTAATTAGGAATAGAAAGACTCGTTTATCTGTGGATTCGACCCTACTTCCCTATCTACATTAGTTAGAGGATTTAGGAATTACTTTTGATAGGGGATACGACTTTACCCTGTCAGGCGGTAAGCCGACGATCGAGGAGAAGTGCCACCCACTCCGATCGCGGGCATACCCGATGAATTAAACTGGAAAACTTAGGCGGAGAAAATTAAGTTTTGGTTTCCTGTTAGGCGGAGAAAGCTAGGAGCAGGGTATATAATTTGCTAGCGGTTTTTTAAATATAGTTTTGAATTAATCAATCAATAATATATACCAAAAGACACACCAGCAATGACATATGTCAAATTCTGGTGTGTGTCTTTTTTTTTTTTTTTTTTTTTTGTAAATTAAAACTCCTTTTATAAAATTTTAAAATTACATAATAGTAATTGTCTTAATTAACCATATAAAATAAGTAATGATCTTTTATATTCTATATATGAATATGCATGCAACTAAATGTTTTAGAAATTTTGGCAACATATAATTACTTAAATCTTTGAGAAGTTTTGTAAAGAATATTATATTCACATACTTAACCAGAATCATGCACAAAAAAAATCTTACAGTATTTGTATCTTCTTCTACTATTTATTTATTTATTTTTTTATATATAGAAAACTTCTTCTACTACAAATATTTACTATACAACAAAAGAAGGAAAATTTTGCATAAAAAAAACAAAAGATGAAAATTTTAATATCAAAGATTTAAGATATTCAATCTTAATATGACTACCGGGCTACTCTTCTTACAAAAAATGTTGTCCAACAATCCAATGACATTATTTACATAGAAGGAAAAAAAATTCCAAAACAATAATTTATAAAACAAAATTGCATAATATTTAAAGAAAAATTAAAAAAAACAATTAATTTTAAATATTGAAAATTTTCAAAGAAAAAACTAGTTACATTAATTAATGAATAACATATGAGTTGTTGTGAAAAAGTACTTAGACTACATGAGGTATATATTGCACTTGGTTGTGATTAGATACATAGTTAGTGAGTAAACACTATATAACCTTAAACGATCTAAAGAAAACGAGATAATTTATTAATATTATACTTCTATTAAATTCCTACTCTGACGATTATATAATTAATTTTAAAATACTCCTTTGATTTAAGTAAGAAAAATAATATAATACACCATTCATTTGTCTTTGAAATTTTATAATTACTCATATGAGCAACAACATATATACAAAGTATTATTTTAAAATACTCTTTGGTTTCATTAGACAAAACAACTCTTTTTTTTTTTTTGACACATCGACCAAACAACTCTTTTACATGCTATTCTATGTTTAAATTTTTGTAAAGACATGAAACAAGAAGAAAATGAGGTCAAAATTTGTTCACAATAGTTTTAGATAATTTTATTATTTTAGTTAAATATTAAATATAATGCTAAATTTACAATAAATATTAAAATATACCGTGCATGTCACATGATCTAACCTAGTGTATATATCTATCTATCTATAGTAATATATAAAGTGAAAGGGGGTTTTGGGTGATAAATTTTACTAGTTAAAGGGGTTTTGGGTGATAAATTTTACTTTCCCAACATACCCCTCATTTAAAAAAAATTACCATCCTTTAAAAAAAAAAACTTGTAACTACTATCTTAAAAACTACCATCTTTAGTTTTAAAAAAAAAAAACCTAAACTTCCATCTTTTCTTTTTTTTTTTTAATAAATATTTTTCAAGAAAAATCAAATTCTATTATTTAGCCTACATGACATCATCAACATATTTTTTTAATTACATTTTATACGCAATTCTTAAACCTACTAATATTTTTTTTTAAAAAATAATTAAACGATAATATTGTGGGAAAAAAAAATCGAGTTTAGTAGATTATATATATTGCACACGCACGCATTATGTGCGTCTCTTAGCTTATGTATATAAGCACAAAAATTTAAAATCACTCAAACTTAAATTGAATCCAACCAACTCAACTCAAACAAACCCGACCCAATTACTCGAATTGACACCACACCCGTCCTACTCCTACAATTGGTATACGCGGGAAAGAAACCCAACTCAACAACATTCGATTGAACAGAGTCGAATTCAATTATTTTAGTTTTGTTTTTTCCCCTTTCTTCAGTCGTGCTTCCAACTACATCACCTCACCTCTACTCTCTCTCTCCTCCTTTTCATCCATGAAGAACCAACGACTACTTCTCCATTTCTCACCATCATTTTCCATTGAAACCGCTTCTCCATTTCTCTCTCTTCCTTCTTCTAACCTCAAAGGGGGAGACATTTGAGGTAAAACGGTGAGAAATTCCATCAATGGCGACCCAGAAATCGGGTAAAGAGAGGCAAACATGGCAGACTTCATCGCCTTCTTCGTCGTCTTCATCATCGTCTAATGTATCGGGTAATTCCCTTAATAAGAGTGTTAATGGTCCTATAATGCATCAACCCAATCGATCTAAGACGCCTGCTACGGCGAAACGGTCCGTAACCCCGAATTCTAGGGCTCATGATTCGAAACGCTCTGTTACTCCGGTTCCGAGAAGTCATAACAATGCCGGAGATGTTGATTTTGTCAAAGCGCCGAACACCAAGCGCCCTGTTACTCCTCTTAATAGAAGCAATTCTATTGTTGCTCATGACCCAGGTTCGTTTCTAATTAATCGACACATTTCTTTTATCACGTTTGTCAATTTAAAAATGTAACTGTAAATTGAATTTATCAATTAGTAAATTATAAAAACTTAGATATCTTGAAAATCCCATGTCATTGTACTTATTCCGTCTATAAATCACAAAAGCTAATCAAAGTAGGGTGAGAAGCATGTTTTTTTAGGCTGATAAATTTCCTAAAATTTGGTTATCATCAAATACTTTTATTGGAGTCGTATTAAGTTGAGAATGTATGACATAATCTCGAGTAATTGGGCGGTTTTAATTGATCATTTTTTTTAATGTATTTTAGGATAGACTATATATGATGCTTTTTTTTTTTTATTATTTTTTATTTTTTTTTTGAAGAAACTGTATATGATGCTTAATCATAGCTAAGTGTAACCTTTATTTATTTATTTATTTATTTCAATTATCCATAATTATAGTTAGTTTAAGTGATTGATTGGTTTTGTTGATCTAAATGAGCGCAATATGAATTACAATTGAGAGTGAGGGGTTCAGTGTTAACCACTTGGTCAAGACCTCATTAGTTAAATGATTAAATTTTTGATAACCATTTAATATGTCAACTTTGAAGAATTATATTATTAGCAATAGAGTTTGCATAAGTTTAACCGAATATTGTGAGTTAAATGTACAAGAATATACATTAATCTTTGTGATTTTACTTTGCTTATTACTTTGTACTTTGTATTAATAGTGTTATAATAGAGTCAGGATGACGATAATCATAGCGTTGATTAAAGATTGTGATTATCAAATTTTTGTTCTTCCCTATTGCTCCACTCTCTCTCTTTTTTTTTTTCCCTTGATGTTAATGATCTTGAGTTCAAAAACTAATGAGCATAGCCAACTCTTTTGAGATTTGCTATTCTAAAAGCCTTATATCAAGCTAGATTATTGTTTGTGTCGATCATCTTGGATTATTGATCAACACGTAGTAGTTTAATTTAGTCGAATAAGGAATTTCAATGCAAGCTATTATGGTTCACATGAAGAACAGGACAGTTTGACTAAGTTTGAGATATTATTGGACAAAAGAATTGGATATTTGTGTTCATGACTTCATGGACAATAGCTTTGTTTGATTTATCTTTTTTTTTTGTCAAATTTTGTGAAAGATAAGTAAATGGAGTTTTGAATCATTATTCATGGATTAAGGATTTGAATGTTTGCACTAAAATAAATGAATAGCTAAGAATAAGAGGGAGGGATCTTGCCTCATATGGAGAGAAATTAAAGGAGGTAAACAACTATTGTTTATGGATTAAGGGACTACAATGCATGAACCATGGCTATGAATTAATTGGGGTGGGGGGAGGAGCTTTTAGAACTTTTGTTATATTGAATTTTGAAGTTCAATAACTTCGTATATCATTTTAGTTGTGTATGCTTTAAAGCTTTGTTAAATCTAGGGTTGTTGATACAACTTTAATCTTTGAGAAATTCACTTTCATTGTATATAGGGAAATTTTGCATGATAATCAAATTATTTGCATGAAATGGGATTTTGTTTTCTTTTTCTCTTCATTTTACTAAACTAGCTCTAATGCTGCCCATTACAGAACCCGGAAGAGTCAGAGTGGCTGTTAGGCTTCGGCCAAGAAATGATGAAGATCTTGCTTCAGATGCAGATTTTGCTGATTGTGTTGAATTATTACCTGAGGTGATTATTTCTCCTCTTCTTTTTTTGTCAATAATGTAATAATTTTAATATGAAATGCTTTGTTTTTATAGCCTATTCTCTCTTTCTTTCCTTTCTTTCCATAACTAAATAAGATTGTGTTTGGAAAACCTGAAATTAATATTAATTAGTTGAATTCAATACAAGAAATATAAACATTGATTTTCATTGTCGTTTTTAATGTTTGGAGAACATCTGGATTTGAATTCCTAAACTTGTAAATTTATCTATAACCTAGTACTAAAATTTAAATCACAAACTTTTCTCTCCTTACTTTCTCCACTCTTGCTCTAGCTCAGTGTCATCTTCTAAGAAAATCCCTCCACTTGCATGGCTATGAAGTTGCCAACTTTGTTAAAACCAAACTCCTAATCTAAAACCCTGCCAGCTTCATACTTAATTTTAAAAAGTGCTCCTATGCACAAGACACAATCAGACGTGAGAGCTGGCGCCTCAGTTCTGCGAGGCGCAAAGACCTATAAAAGAGCACACCTATGCACTTTTTCTAGGCTGCTTTGAGCGCCTTCACAAATTATGTCGTGTCTTATGTTGTAAGACGTCAATAGCTAATATGTAAGATAATTCTTGTAAAAAACACCACGTGACTTTGTGGTGGTCAGGTTTACTTTACTTCTAGAGGAGAGATGAAATCCGTATCCCCCAATTTCATTTGAATTTGAAGAATCCTAGCCATTGATCTCATGGCCCATTCACCTTATTTCAGAATTCTTTTTTTTGCCTTATTAAATAAATATTAATATCTTTTCTTATATAAATAAGTTGCACCTCACCCACAAAAGGCGCGCGATTTTTCCTTGCACCTAGACTCCAAGGAATTTTACCCCTTGGTGCACCTTGCGCCCTCTAAAACTAAGGCTTCATATTTCTAGATGTGTGTATACTCAGAAGACTAAGTTAGGAGGATAATACGGCGGAAGATTTGATGCTTAATGTGTATACTCAGAAGACTAAGTTAAAATGCCTCCCAAACGGTTCTTGAAATCGGAGGGTGTGTGAATGATGGTTTAGGAAGGGGGAGGATAGTCAGGGCGGCGCTGGCCCGGGGTTAGGAGAGGGTGTTTGGGCGGCGGCCGGCGCCTGGAAGGCTGGGGGTTGGGCTGGGCTTGTATGGCAGTGGGGGTGACTGGTTGAAGGTCACTGGTGAGGAATGGTATGGTTTTTGAAGGATCTTTAGTCAATATGTTGTTGGTTGGGTAGTTATTTGACAGTTCTTGATCATATGCTTCATGTACTTTTGGGGTAGTTGTATTGTAGTATCATTGTATTGAATGTTGTTTCTGCAGTCTTCTTTGCTCTCCCTTTTGTTTTATTGGATGCCTTCTTTTCTGTACAGCTTTTTTTGGCATGTCAATAAACTCTTGCTTCTAATAATGAAAAAGGAAATAGTCTAGAGTCACTTGTTATTTCATTATTTGGCAGTCTGCGGTGCAAGTTTGGCTGGGTGCTTTACTGATTAATTGTTCTTTATTAATGCAGCTAAATAAACTGAGTTTGAAGAAAAACAACTGGAGTTCCGAATCTTATAAATTTGATGAAGTATTTACTGAATCTGCTTCCCAAAAGCGCATTTATGAAGTTGTAGCAAAACCTGTTGTTGAGGTAATTTATTGTTCTAGTTGACTTTAGTACTGTTTCTCACTAACAGAGTAACAGGTAACTTTTATACATCTGTTGGAGTGTTATGTAACTTCCATATTTCATGCCAAAATTTATATCATTATTAATGATTTAATGTCCTAACTTTTACAAATGAACTTTCTCATTCCCATCTAATCTTTTATTATATATCTTAGAAATTTGACAAAATCTATTCTATAAATAGTAAAATTCTGTATACACTATAAACTTCATAAAAATCAACTTTGCAAGAGTTGGGCTTTTTTTTTTTTTTTTTGTGAATGTTGGACAACTTAGGCTACTACACTTTTGAAATATAGGGAGTTTATGTTGTTTTCGTGTGCTCTTCATATGTGCTACAGAGTAGTTACTTTTATAAATGTGCAGTGTCTAAGCCACTGAAATATAGATTTTGATTTCCTCCTTGAACTAGCAAAGTGATTTTCTATTGTATTACTCATATTAAGGAACATGACCTCTTTTTATATGAGTATTTTTTTAAGGGTTTGTTTCTCTACATATATGATTTTAATTGATTATATTTAAATATCCACTTGCTTGGCAGAGTGTGTTGAGTGGCTATAATGGGACAATTATGGCTTACGGTCAGACAGGTACTGGGAAGACTTACACTGTAGGCAACCTAGGCAAAAATGATGCATCAGAGCGCGGCATCATTGTTAGAGCTGTAGAAGACATAATTGCAAATACATCTCTTTCTAATGAGGGCGTGGAGTTCTCCTACGTACAGGTATTTGACTGCTTTATGCTTTATAGGGTTATATGTTGCTGATCCTGATGTATTTTAGTAATGGATTAACTTGTATAATTTGGGGTACTGGCAAATTGGCAATAGCTTTGCTTAAGTTTTGATATTGGTTGGCAGTACCATGGGATTGTTGTGAACACTAATACTATAAACGTGACTAGTCATGGTGCCACTTTTTATGTTCTTTAATGCATGACATGAGAACTTGGCTACTATTAGGTTATATTTCTAGAGATTAGAATCTTAAGGATAGTTCAATACTTGGGTTCGTGGTTTAGTTTTCTTTGTTGAAGTGAAAAGCCACAGCTTGCGATTTAAGGGTCATTCCCTTCTAATTTTTTTAATTGCATCACTCTCCTAAATCGGCCAGTGCATCACTTATTCACTTTCTTTTTTGGGCATCTTTCTTATTTTTTTTTTATTGTTTCTCTCCTCATATGGTCCCCACTTCTATTTTAGTTCCTTTTTTTTTTAATAATTATCTCTCCTCTCACATCCCTTATTTTTTTCAATAAACTATTACCCCACTATCTCCTTTCTTATTATTTTTTGAATTCCCAACAAATCTCACTTACTCAGTATTATACTCCATTCAACTCACCTTCCTAAAACTTCTTGCCGGTCAAACCGATGCACTTACAAAAACCAGTGGAACTAATTAGTAAATTAATTATAATTGCAATTCTGGTTATATAGTGTTCCCCCAGATGCCACTACTGATATGGCCTATTGAAAATTCATTAGCATATTCTCTACCATTTTAGCTGTTACTCATCTTTCGTTTATTTACTCTAGCTGTACATGGAAACAATTCAAGATCTACTTGCACCTGAGAAGGTTAATATTCCGGTTGTTGAGGATGCTAAAACGGGGGAGGTGCTGTTGCCCGGTGCTTCAGTGATTAAAATTCATGATCTTGATCACTTTATGGAACTGCTTCAATGTGGTGAGGCAAATCGCCATGCTGCAAATACCAAGCTCAACACAAGCTCTTCACGCAGTCATGCTATATTAATGGTGAGAATTATTTTAAAGTTTTTTCTTTGTTACATATTTCTTTTCTTTCATTTTACATACTACTTGCTGTTTTTGTGTCTGCTTCAGGTTTCTGTGAAAAGGTCCATTGTTGGGAAAGGTAAAAATGTTACTTGTGAAAAAGTGGCTGCTACTGAAGCACAGAGTGATGTGGGCATAGATAAGATACGAAAAGGCAAGCTGCTAATTGTGGATCTTGCTGGATCTGAAAGGATTGACAAATCTGGTAAGTTGGTAGAGTGGGTGTTTATATTTTATGTTAGCCAAAAAGGTATTGTGTTTGATAAAAGCTAGTATCTGTGAAAGCATCTTTGTGTAATAAGAGCTTCTTTTGTAACTTGAACTTTTAGTTCCTGTAATTATATATTCTGACTGGATCTGAAAGGATTGACAAATCTGGTAAGTTGGTAGAGTGGGTGTTTATATATTATGTTAGCCAAAAAGGTATTGTGTTTGATAAAAGCTAGTATCTGTGAAAGCATCTTTGTGTAATAAGAGCTTCTTTTGTAACTTGAACTTTTAGTTCCTGTAATTATATATTCTGACTGTTTCTCTTTCTACAAGTAATGTACTATCAGCCCCGTCAGAAAAAATATATATAAAAAAAGAAGAAACTGAGATAAGTAATGTTGTTATTGGTGTATAATGATAGCATGCAACTGACTTGATGATTGTATTTTTGAAGCTAATGGTTTGATCATACTGTTCTTTCTAAAATCATAGCACCTTATTTACTTATGAATTTGTTTTTTCATGACAGGCAGTGAAGGACTATTGCTTGAGGAGGCTAAATTTATCAATCTCTCTCTCACTGCATTGGGAAAATGCATAAATGCATTGGCTGAAAGCAGTCCTCATATCCCAACTCGAGATTCCAAGTTAACAAGAATTTTGCGTGATTCATTTGGGGGTAAATCTAAAAATCCTTTCTAAATCTACATGTATGGGACTTATTGGTATATGCTGGATACTTTCTCTGTCCTGAAATCACCTGCTCAAATATAAAGTCTTCGTAAGCAATCTTTGGCCATTGGTAATCTTTGAACTCCCAATTTTATCTACTAATGAATTTAGGGTATCACCCCCCTCCTTTTAGTAGGGCTACCTGCAATAAGCTTTCACATGCTTGCTCTTTACTGAAATAAAATTCTTATTTTGGGATGTCCCACATTCCTACATTTGTGTTTTAACTCCTTGTCTTGGGTCTTCTCTGTTTTCTTATGATATTCTGTTGTTAGTATTTCCCGTGCTTGTATATTATTTCCACATGTAGGGGATGCACTTTTTTTTCAGGAGTCCATGTTTAAAGGAGAGAGACAGAGTGAGGAGTCATGTAATAAGGAGAGAGATCTAGCGAATCCATTGCCATATTAGTAATGTTGTTATGAATATGCATCTCCAAATAAAGGAAATGTTGCAATAAATAAACTGAGGAAGTGTATTAGTGTAGAAGGTTGTTTACCCAAATTCGCTGAATCTTTACATTAAATTCTAAATGCCTTTTCCAAATTTTGATGTAGCAGACAGTTGTCGTTTTGAATCAAGAATCAAATGTGAACATCTTCTGTGTTATCACAAGGGGGGTATGTTTAAGCTCATATGAACAACCCCGCCTTGCCTTGGGTAGGAAGTAATCTTATGTTGATGGTGTTGAGTTTGATTAAGTGCTTTAGGTTATCTCCTTGAAAAGAAGGCAGGAAAAGCAAAGTAGTCACCAAAGTTTTTATATCTACTCTAACATCAAAAGCCAAGGAAAAGTTGGTGGAAAGTGGGTAGTAATGAAATCATATAGTATAATAATATAAGTAGATCATCTGGTGGGCTAAGGAAGGAAAAAGAGGATTTCTTTGGCTATCAAAGGAATCTAGTAAAAGTGGGAAGGTAAAAAAAGAACACCCTAGAACGGAAAGCAGGAAGATAAATATAAAGGAGGGACTATCATGCAATCTCTTTGACTTGTCGTATTGTCCATCAGAACTGATCTTGTAATCCTACTTTTGCTTGTCCTAATTTTGGTGTGCATCTTTGTTGCATAGGCTCTGCTAGGACCTCTTTAATAACTACAATTGGGCCTTCAGCACGTCATCATGCAGAAACAACTAGCACAATAATGTTTGGGCAAAGAGTAAGTAACTTCTCTGAGTTTATGGTTCAAAATTTCATGGTGCACAAATGTCTGTTTGATACCTGCTCTTGAGTTTTTCTTTTTGTTTAGAGATTTATAAGCTTCTTTAAACGTACTAACTAGATTTACTGGCTAATGTCTGTGAGATATTTTAATCTTCTTGATTATTACATAGATTTACTGGCTAATGTCTGTGAGATATTTTAATCTTCTTGATTATTACATGGTGGCATGCTTTCTTAAAACTGTGGTGAACTAATTACTTTGATTTTCGAAAAAAAAAATAAAAAAATCTCAATGCTTATGTGTCTTAAATAATCTTTTGAAGACAGATGGCTTATCTCTTACTTGTGTTTCTATCTTCAGATGGTCTGGTACAGTGTTACGAATAATTACAAATTTTTTTTATGTTTGCGTGGAGACAAATTTGGATGATGTGTCTCATCTGAAAGTTGATTACTTTGGCATATAATTATTTTCTCTGCATGCTTCCTAATGTACCATGTAGTTAAAATTTTCTTCCATTTCAATGGATGATGACTGCTTATTGCCATTGTAATGAATGCTCTCTAATATGCTACTCATCATTGTTTAGTCACTTATGGGATTATGTAATTTTGAAACTGTGCTCTGTGGGAGGGAGGTTATGCTCGTTTTGCCTAAATTCCCTCTTGTGTGAATTTTGGTCTGATTTAATCATTATTGAAATCACTAGCCTTTATTTAAACTTACTAAAGTTGTGATTTAAATTCATTAGTCATCCAGAATTTTCGGAAATGGTCTGAATTATAACTCTAATTTGAACTTCTCAACTCAATAAACCTGAATGCCAGGCTGTTTCTCTGTGTGTGTGTGTGCGCTTGTTTGTTCTCAATAAATATGCCATTTTCACATTGGTCATTCTATAAGAGTTCTTAGTTGTTTGTTGTGATTTCAGGCTATGAAGGTAGTAAATGTGATGAAGGTGAAAGAAGAATTTGATTATGAGAGGCTTTCCAGAAAGCTTGAAAGCCAAGTTGACCATCTTACTGAAGAAATTGATAGGCAACAAAAGATGAGGGATAAATATAAAAATGAAATGGAGAAGAAGATCAAAGAGTTTCAACGTTCATCCGCTGAGGAAGAAAAGAGGCTAATTGCAAGGTCTGAGGTAGTTTCCTTGTCTTTTATATTCTTATTATATTTGTTGCCTAATAGTCTCATACTCTCATGAGATCCATCAATTATCTTTCCATCACCTTTTAGACTGTATTTTATTGATTTTGTAAATTCTGTCTTATTTACAGTATCAGATTTACTCATTTGTTTGTAGATCCTAGAGAAGGAAAATGCTCGTTTGGAGCAGGATATGAAAGCTATGTTGGATGAATTAAATCACCAGAAAGATTATAATAAATTATTGCATGATGAAGTGGCACGTCTAGAAATGAGTATAGAACAATACAAGGTATCTCCTTTAACTTCTATTCACTTAGCCCGATTTTGTCACAATTTTTATTATTATTTCCCTTCAAAAGACATTTTATTGACTATGTGTGATTTGCTGTAATTTTACTCTATGTTTTCCTTTGGGGTGGTCATTATATGTATTCTGGAGATTGAGGCTTTGGAAGTATAAACAATTTGCATACAAATATTAAGGGAATGAAATATAATATGGAAGAACAACTTATGATAGTAAATACTTTGTCTATTTGAGAAACTCTCATGGATTAACTCCAGCATGATCTTAAAGGACTATATATCTATTAAGCTTTCCCAACAAGCTTTTGTAAATGACTATTGCATCTTTGGGACTTATCATAAGCCCATGTTTGAGATGAGTTGCATCACTTGCATGTCCACGTTGTTGGTAAAGGTTGAAGTGTCCATTCCCATTTGGAGTTCCTGATATCAGATATGGATACTTGAGCTGAAATGATGAATGGTTATTATGATATGTTAGTCATTCAGTTGGCATTTCCATGTTTCAAGTATAGTGTGATTTTCATCCTCTTGCACAGCCTCAATTATTCCCTCAGTAATAAGTGTAAATAGTTTATCATCAATCTAATAAATCTTTGGTTCATGAGCTATACTGATTTTGATCTATTGTTGTAGCAAAATCATCAAGAAAACTCGACATATCAGAAAGCTCTTGCAGACACTACTCAGATGTATGAAAACCAAATAGCAGCATTGATTGAGCAGTTGAAGGATGAGCGAGCTCGCTATGAAAGAGCTGGAAATCAATCAGATGTCTTGAAGGCACTTCTGAGTGATCACGAGGGCTCCATGAAGGTCAGTTGCTTTTCCTTTTGATTGCCACACCATAGGGTGGGTGGGGATTAGATTTAAACAATCTGATTTATACAATTGCAAAGACTTTATTGCTAGATACTTGGTTCAGAAGAAAATTTACTTTTTAACTTCTTCACAGCTGGTAACATATGTAGGACTGCCAGTTGCAATTAGTCTCATTACAGCCCAAAATTTACTATTTTCTGCTTACATATCTGTTTTTTTAATTTTATTGTGACATGTAAGCACTATTGCTCCCATCACTGACTCCTTTATTTACATGTTCCAAACTCGATGTTTTCTTTCTGCTGGAAATTCCTATAATGCTGATAGAATTTCTAGCCATATTTTAGTTTGTTTTGAGTATAGTTTTAGGGCCTTTTCTCATTTCTTTTTTTTCGAACTCCTGCTATTTTCAATATTAATTTTCATTTTCCAGTTTTTATAATGATTAAACAGGTATGCAACTGTATATTTCATTTGATTGTATGTACTCTCAATTTTCGGCATGCTAATTTTGCTGCTTGAAATTTCAATTTTTCTATACTATCTCTTTTGCAATCTGTGATACTAATGTACCTCATGAGTCGTGACTAATGTTGGGGTTTTTTTTTTCTTAGTAGCTATTTCAAACAGAAAATTCCAAACTGAAGAAGGAGCTGCTTGATGCCAAGGAAACACATGAGAAGGCAATAGCAGATTTAAGTAAAAAATTAGATGACATGTATTTTCGTTGTGAACATGCTGAGAAGCAATTGGACTCTCTTAGAAATGTCTCAAGTGATCAGACTACTGAACAGAAATTGCTCTTAGAAACCATCCAGTTGTATGAGGAGAAAATATCCAATTTAGAGAAGCGTTTTGAAGATGAGCGTGCTTGTCGTGCACATGCAGAGGAACAGATGGAATCATTGAAGAAACATCTCAGTGAAGAGAAATCAAGTCAGGTAAGTCTTCTAATATATGAATCTATAATTTTATATAAACCTTGATTACAGTGGATTTGGACATGTTGAATTGGCTACAAGCCTACAAGTACCAAATTTGGGATGTATCTTAGAGTGTAACATGTAAATTTTTGTAACTTGAAGATACTGGGGAATTATGAGTTTCCAAAATTATGATACAAGGAAAGTATTATTTTATTGGGCAGTATTAAAGTGTAGTGTTGATGCATTTTTGTAGTGTTAATTATCAGACACTTATATTTTTGGATAGTATCATACACTAATAGTTGGGGTGAAATAAAATGTTGTACTATAGAGTGGCTTTTCCCCCTGTTTGCTTCCCCTCTCTTTCCTGAGTTTTTTTAACACAAGTTTGGTAAATACCATTTATTTACTGTTATGAGACTTATGAATATGTTATTATCAGGTTTCTTTTTCTCCACAATCCGACTTCCCAATTTTAAAAATGAAAGAAATATGGATGATTGTGGAAATTACTACACTTTCTTTCTACTATAGCCTATAGGGAAAACTACTGACTTGTGATGTCTGAAAAGGCTACCTTGGTTGGATTTATCTTGTTTTCACCTATTCTAACAAGGCAAGTAACTCTTGCTTAACAATTAACCTTATCTATCATGGCTTTTAACCATTAACTAGTTTTTATGCCCGGGTGATGCCCCGAGTTACTGCATTAATTCCATGATTGAAATCCTTATTTATATTTAATTTTGATAGAATGACATATAATATGGTAATAGCTTAGTGGCTAACACTATACTTTCAAAACTTAAGGTCGTGGGTTAAAACTTCAAATCTTGTACAAGCCATATTCTTCAGTGCGAGAATGAAAGACTCAATTGATTGAGGAAGGTGCAATGTGGCACCTAAATTCTTTAGGAATGCCTTATAATATATTGTATAGATGTTATTGTGCAAATTTCAAATAGAGATAAAACATGAGTACATGACACTAGTACATAAGTGCAATTTTATTTATCTATTACTGACAGAAGCTATAAACTAAAAAACATGGTACAAAGGAAAGACATAGAAGCCTGAAATGTAAAGGTAGTAAAATCAAATGGGCTGTTACATGTTTGTTTATGAACAAGCAATGGGGGAGTTGGTCCTCTTTTATACTGTCTCTTCCCCTATAAAATTTCCACACTTTGTTTTTTAATTTTCCCAAACTATATGTAATTCACAATTCCATTTCAATCAAACTCTTTTGGCAGTCTTTTTAAATCTCTCCATCACATTAACCTGACTTTCTCTCCATCATAGCACTTTGTATACTTCATCTTGTCTCTCTGTCAACAATCAAACTTTTATTGACATTTATAATTTACATCTATACTTTATATATAAGCTAAATTCACTAAAAATAAAATTAAAATATTAAATAAATAAATAAATTTGGAGGTACAGTTGGAGTAATAGAGTTGAAACTTGAATATAGTCAAAAGATTATTGCTGACATTTTGTTTTTTAGCAAGTCCATGATGATATTTGACAGGTATTTATAATCTATAAAATTAGCTAATAATTGTTGTAATTTCTTCATAAAATTGTTTTCATGTATAGGATCAGGTGAAGAGCAAGATAAATGATTTGACAGAAAGATTGCAAGAAAAAGACCAGAATTATCGAGATGCTGTTGATAAAATGCAGTGTCTGCAACTAGAAAATGCGAATTTGCTATTAGACAAGGTAGAACCCTCTAACTTCAATAAATCATTGTATTGTCTAGCCAATCTCAATGTCTCTCAATTTAGTGACAAGGTTTTGTCATCTGTATTTTAAGGAAAAGTTCAAGGATGAACTTGATACTTTAAAGGAGAAATTCTTGACGGAGGAGAAACAAAGGATGACACTTGAAGCCGAATTGGTCAGGTTAAAGAAATGTTTATCAGCAAATAGCGAAGGCATTGAGGTGACTTGAAGTTATAACACCTTTTATTTATCTCTGATGCTGCACTTTCCTGGTGTAGAATATGAAGGTTCCAGATTTTTTTTTTGTTTTCAGGACAAGAAATCATATGCCAAACAGCACATGAAAGAATCATCATCATTCCGGTCAGCTATGGGTTTAAATAGGTCTATATCTGGCCAGAGGGCAACAATTGCTAAGATCTGTGAAGAAGGAAAGTTATTGTTTTTTATTTGCATCTTTGCTTTTTGTTAGTGTGAAAAGGATCTAGGTTTCATCCAAAACTTTTATTTCAAAGGTCCTGATTATATGTCCTTCTATCAGTTGGGCTTGAAAGGATACTAAAATTGTTATCATCTGAAGATATTGAAGTTCAAATGCATGCACTAAAGGTTGTAGCAAACCTTGCTGCTGAAGGTAATGTATTTATCTCTTAGCTATGCTCTGATGTGTTCAGTATACAATTGCTGTCTCTTAAATTCGCTTATGTTCATTTTATTGAATGTTCTAAAATAGTGTTCTCTTTCTATAAACAGTTTAAAGGTGACTGCTTTAATCTTATTGTTTCCTTAAAAAGTGATTAATTGACACTTGTTTAATCAAAATCGTACAATTTATAAAATGTGATGCATTTTGGGCAAGACTGGCATGCTAAAGTGATCCTCAATTGTGCATGCGCTTGTTCTTGTGTGTGTTTTTGGTCCACTCCCCAATCTCTCTTTATGAATGATAATACTGGGGATGTTTGATTTAGTTATTTAGGACCAAAAGAGAGGTTGTACAATTCCAAATCTCTTGTGGGAGTGTCGAGTGTTTGATTGAGAAAGGATTATAAGAGAGGTTGTAGCCTTGTAGGAGATTTTTGGAAGTGAGGTTTATTAATGTAGTTGTGAAAATCTAGGATGCTGGGTATAGGTGTCGGACTTGGGTATAGGTCTAAGTGTTAGACTTGGAAAGCTATATAATTAAGGATCAAGGGGCACATTTCCATGGAAAAAAATCCGGCCATTACGTTATGTAATGTCCGCTTTGTAACGGGTTTTTAGAATTGCCGATCCAAAAAAGGCTTTTATATACCGCCAAATTGACATTCACACCCAAATAGGCGAGTTGGCCGTTCTGTAATTGTAGAACTCTGTTTTTGAAATTATTACATTCGCAAGTAATCGTTTTGGCCATGCTGAGATGCTCTGAATGGCCTTCATCCCTATGAACCAGTGTTGCCATGGCTATGGAGAAGGAAGAAATTTGAGGGAGCGGGAGGTTAAAAAAGAAAGGAAGTACAAAAAAATCTGAGCGTCAAATGAGTCGCATGGTGCTTTACAGCGCTGTATTCCACCTTTTCCCCCTTTTTACTTTTTTATTTTTACCCTTTTTACTGTTGTGACAATTGTTTCCCATCACTTTTTTTTACCCCTTTACTTATTTCTCCTTTGTGGTGAGTTACTGAGTTACCTAATAGCAGTCTTTTTTTTACCCCTTTTTCTTTTTTTTTTTTTTAAAATATTACTCCTCCGTTTCATAATGTTAGTCCCATGTACTATTTTGGGCGTTTCAAAAAAATATACCCATATTAAATATATTCCATTTTTAACTTAATTTTTTTTGGTATTAATTGGTTGTGGATTGATGATATAACTCTAAATAAGGAAAATCTCTACCTTGAATCATGCCATTATGATTTATGTTTCCCCAAAAAAAAAAAAAATCAAAAAACTTAAATAAGGTAAACTAATTATGAATTATTTTGTACTTTAATGTTAGATTCCAAATTTTCATTTTTTTCTTATTTTATGTGATTGATTCTATATGGGACTAACATTATGAAACGGAGGGAGTAATATGTATTATTGTCATAGTTTGAGCATAATATGGTACAAATACTAAGACAGTGAGTAAAGAAGCTGTTTTTTGAATAAGTGTTATTGTCTTTGTTTGGCATCGCTGTGGTTTTCTGATTTTGTTTTTTGTTTTTCAAAATCATATGATATATGTCATATAATGAATAAAAAATTAGTCAAACTTATTAAAATCATGATGATTTTGAAAGCCGATAACTGAAAAGTGGAAACATTCAAACATCTTTTTTATGTTTTTAGTTTTTGGTTTTTTGTAAAAAAAAAAAAACTGAAAACAGTAAACAATGACAAACATATGTGATTTTTGTATAAAAATTCACACCGTGAAATCTGCGATTCGTTCTATTTAGCCGTTACAAGCCGTTCCCGCGACGTGGTTGTTATTGTAAACGCGATCGCCATGCACATTTCTAAAGAGTTTAAATTTTTAGTATGGACTGGGGACATGGTAATGCATAAAAGCTAATTTAATAATTTGTAATTTAATAAAAAAAATTTAAAAAAATTGTTTTATAGTTAACTAAATTTTTTTTAAAGTTATGTGAGAAAAATGAAAGGTAATGGTTGAATATATCCATCAACAAGCATGTAAATGAAATGTTTCATTTTTAAAGAACGGAAAAAGTATATGATATGGATTAGTTTTCTAATTTTTATCAAAAAAATACAATGCTGTTACCACTGTTTCTCTACTAATGTTTAAAAATTCTTAATATCAAACCAATATATTACAATGTTAGTAACACATAGATTAGTAAACAAAGGTAACAAATAGTTGGTACAAACGAGTGCTCATTTATGAGTTTGTTATTTGAATTAATTTAAGCTCATTGTTAGTAGTTTATAAGGCTAAAACTAATATGTTATGCAAAGCATGCATTACATGAGTTTATAAAATAATTATAACAATTTAGAAAAAAAGTGAACTTAAATGAGATGATCTAATTGTTTATATATGATCTGCTCTAGTCTGATATGATTTGGTCTATTTTAACTTAAAAAAAGGCAGTTATTAGCTTATAAGTTCAATTGAATGCCATAGGACTTATAACCTTCATCAAAATACTTGCAGTAAATATTATCGTTGGGAATCACAACAAGCTAGAACTTGAAATAGGCTATGCCGAAGGGTAAACTTTCGACATGCAGGAAACACCCAATAAGCATGGCTTAAAGACCAAATAATGAAATAAAAATATGTACAAGGAAGATAGGAGAACTTTGCTAGTGGAGATGCATTACCCATTCTTAAAGGGACATTCCATGAAAAGCAAAGCGTTAATTTCATTTTTATTCTAAGTCATAATTTAATAGACTCATATCCTCTTTCGATATTTTTTTTTTTTTTTTTTAAAAAAATCACTTTAATATAGTATGTGAATATTCGATTCAGGTTTTGTTAACTCATGATGAAACGAATCCGTCATACTTGTTAATGAAGTTACTTGTTCTATCTTCTTATAAAATTACCTTTTTTATTAACTTCTGATATCTCTCTCTCTTTTTTTTTTTATTTTTTTTATTTTTTAATGTCAGATATTAATCAGGAGAAGATTGTGAATGAGGGAGGCCTGGATGCCCTGCTTATGTTATTGCAGACTTCTCAAAATACCACTATTCTTAGAGTGGCTTCTGGTGCTGTTGCTAATTTGGCCATGAACGGTATCCTCTTTTACCTTTTTCTGCTAATTGATGTTTAGAGATCATCATAATTATTCATTGGAAGAGCCATATATCTTATTATATGTAGATCTTCCTAAGAGGCTAAGATTGAGTTTGTGTGTGTGTGTTTTTTTTTGTGACTTCAATGTTATAACCATAATCAGGAGGCAACAAATAAGGGCTTGTTGGTTAATATAACTGTGATATTTACTCAAGGGAGGTGATTTGGATTCTAAAATCAGTTAACTAGCTCTAGGTTTAGTAGTATGGACTTGATAATATAGCAGCGCCCCTGCTACATATTTGTGTGTGTGTGTGTGTGTGTGGTGTGTGTGTGTGTGTTGGTGGGTGTGTGTGGGTTGCGTGTGCGCGCGTGTGTGTGCTAGGTTGTCACTTTGCAAACAGCTTTGATTGATAATTGGAGAATATAAAGGCTGCTCCAATTGGATATGAACTTCTTAGTGTAGATCTAATTGTTATGCATATGGCAAGAATAAGTTGAGTCATGATGTGGGAGGCGGAAGGAGGTGCGGATGGTGCTGTCTCAGATAAAGTGCTAAACCAATTTCCAATGGAATGCCACTTTGAAACAACTTTGTTTGATATTGGGGGAACAAAAAGGCTGCAATTGGACAACAACCTCTTAGTAGAGATTAAGTTGTAATGCAGATGGGAATAATAAAATGAGTCATGATGAGGGAGGCTAGAGGAGGTGCCATCATTTACTGCTATTGTTAATGTAAATGGAGAATTTTCTAATAGTATGTTAATAGAAGTGGTATCTGTTCTTCAGTTAGTAACTAATTATTGTTTTAAGGTGTAATAATTTAGGAGCTCTAGACCATACTATGGCCCTTTTCTTTTCACTTTAGTTTTGCCAAACTGAAACTATTTTCACTGAACTGAATTTAATTTTACTTCACTGAAATTATATTTACAGATTCTTTATTATATTTCTTCTTTACAGTTACTGATCTACTCAAATGAACTTATTTTTAACAAACTGAAGTTATTTTTATAAAACTAAAATAAGTATCTTATCTTCAGATGAATTATGAGGAATTTGTTCAAGAGAATGTTGTAGAGGCTGTTTGGTACAGGCAAACCAGCACTCTTACTTAAGGATTTCTGTTCTATAATCTTTGCTCCCTATACCCACTAATATTCTCTAGTTTCTACTCTTATGTTCAATCTCTTTGTAGCTAACTTAATCAACCTCTCTGTGAACTATATTTTGTCTATATTCAAAGGATTAACAAATGTGCTAGCTAGTTTGCGATTAATGACAATTAACAACAATGAAGACGGAAAAACAAGTAATAAACGTGACAAAGAGTATTTACCGTGGGAAACCTAAGAACCGGGAGAAAAACCCACCAATCCAATATGGATTAATAGTTTGATGAAGATGTAAGGGACTGGTTTCTCACACTAATTAGTTTATAATTAATTAAGGATTAAGGCAAAAGCTTGAGTCTGTTTAATTGATTAACGAAGGATTACACACAAAAGGGATAGTTGACATCTTTAGGCTATCACTCTCTAAGGTAGCTTGAGGCTACTAATCTCTGTCAAGTTCTCACAAATTTTCTGGATGAGTGGCTACAACTACAAGCCTTACAATTTATACTCAAGCACTACAATTTTCCCTAAACTAATTACGGCTGACTTCTACAAATTGGAATTCACAATCACTTTGTCATAGTTGCTAAAGTGGTGTCTCCTCCTTTTCAAGCTTGTCTCTTTCTCGAAATAGCTTGCTTGACAAAAACTACTGCTTCCCTTGTTCTTCCAAATTCGTCTCCTCTCCCTCTTGGTTACTGTTGTAGTTGACTTGAGGTTGCCTCTCTTGTTGCACGTGATTCTTCTTGGACTTGGACCTACGGTGGTAAACCTTAATGGGCCGACCCAAGTGCTGATCCATTACAATACCTGCCGCCTCGAGATTCACCTTGTCCTCAAGGTGGAAGGAAGGAAACCGCTGGACAATGGTGGCACTATCCTCCCAAGTAGCTTCAAAGGGTGGCAATCCACGCCCCTTGATCAGGACCTCTGGAAAAGTATTCGATCCCCTTGCTGATTGCCTTACCTCGAGCACATCCTCGGGTTCCACGACTAATTCCATCTCCGCCGTTAATTGAACTGGGATCGAAGGGTTCACACTGCACGTTTGAGTTGGGATATATGAAAAACCGGATGAATCTTGCACGCCGGTGGGTGGTCTAATCTGTATGCCACCTTTCCAATTCTGCCCAACACACGAAAAGGCCCATAGAATCGTGCCCCGAGCTTCTCATTTGGCCGAATTGCATGGGACCTCTAACGGTACGGCTGCAACTTCAAGAATACCTCATCCCCGACTTCGAACTGCTCGTCACGGCGTTTCTTATCCGCATAATCTTTTATGACTTGCTGAGCTTTCAACAGATTCACCCTTAATTCGTCCAACATTTCGTCCCTCTTTCAATGTCTCCTCCAATTTATCCACTGGAGTTTCCCCATTGCCAATTCGCCATAGCTTAGGCGGTTCACAGCCGTAATCCACCTTAAATGGTGTGAGCTTGGTTGCGGAATGGGGGGAGTTGTTATAGGCATACTCTGCCAGTGCAACCAATTAGCCCATTTCTTGGGTTGATCGGCGATGAAGCATCGCAAGTACGACTGTAAACCCTTGTTGATATTCTCGGTTTGGCCGTCAGATTGTGGGCGATAAGCGGTGCTCCGCTTCAATTGAGTCCCATGCAAGCGAAACAACTCGCGCCAGAAAATACTCATAAACACTCTGTCCCGATCCGAAACGATGGAAGAGGGAAATCCGTGCAAGCGCACCACCTCGCGCACGAAATAATCAGCTACTCTCAGGGGCGTTGAAGGGATGTTTCAGCCCGATAAAGTGGTTGTACTTCGACAACCTATCCACCACCACAAGTATCGAGTCAATCCCCTTCGACAAGGGTAGCCCCTCAACGAAATCCATGGAGATATCTTCCCAAATAGCCGCTGGAATCGGGCAATCTGATTTGGGATATCCACTCATCAGCCTCAAAATCCTTTTTCAATGCTTTCCAATCCACAACGTATGAGTGACTTAGTGCACTCAACTGCACTTTGGCTTGGTCTCTTCAAGAAAGAGCATCGACTACCCGGTTTGAGGCCCCCGGCCGATATTGCACTTCAAAATCGAACCCTACTAGTTTACGCATCCACTTTTGATATTCTCCACCCACCTCGTTGTTGAGTGATGTAGCGAAGGCTTTGTTGATCGGTCCTCACTATGAAATGTCTCCCAAGGAGGTAGTGCTTCCACCTCAAAATAGCCAAACATATGGCTATAAGTTCTTTCTCGTATATCGATTTTTCTCGTGCTCGGACCCCTAATAGCTTGCTAAAATAACCAATGGGCCTTCCTCCTTGCACCATCACCGCACCTACACCAAATCCGGAGGCGTCGGTCTCTACCACAAATTCCTTAGTAAAGTCGGGCATAGTGAGCACCGGTGCCTTAGTCATAGCCATCTTGAGCTCTTCAAAAGCCTTAGTAGCCTCTTCGGACCATCCAAAGCTATCCTTCTTGAGTAGGACGGTTAATGGGGCCGCAATTTGCGCGTATTTGGCTACAAACTTGCGGTAGTACCCCGTTAGCCCAAGGAATCCTCTCAATTCCCTCTAGTTCTTGGGTGTTTCCCACTTCACAATTGCCTCCACCTTCTCTCCATCCATGGCCACCCCATGAGCCGAAATGACATGCCCAAGGTAGGCCACCTTGGCACGTCCAAAATCACATTTCTTCAAGTTGGCATACAAACTATTTTCGGCCAACTTCTCAAGTACCAACTTCACATGCCTCACATGCTCCTCCTTACTCCTACTATAAATCAAAATGTCATAAAAAAATACCAACACAAATTTCCTCAAGAATGGTCGAAATACATCGTTCATCAACGATTGGAACGTAGCCGGGGCATTAGTCAACCCGAATGGCATCACGAGAAATTCGTAGTGCCCTTCTTGGGTTCTAAAAGCCGTTTTATGTGTGTCCTCGGGCCTCACCCGAATTTGATGATAGCCGGACTTCAAGTCCAACTTAGAAAACACTACTGCTCCATGGAGCTCATCAAGTAGCTCATCAATCACCGATATCGGATATTTATCCGGAACTGTTTCCTTGTTCAAGGCACGGTAATCAACGCAAAACCACCAAGAACCGTCCTTTTTCACAAGTAAGACCGGGCTACTAAAAGGACTAGTAGAGGGTCTAATGATGCCGGCATCAAGCATCTCTTGGATGAGCTTCTCAATCTCATCCTTTTGAGCTTGAGGGAAGTGGTACCCCGGTCTCACGCTAACCAGGTTGCTACCCCCTTTGAGGGTAATGGCGTGTTCATGATCTCGGTTTGGTGGCAACCCGTTGGGCATCCGAAACACCCCTTCAAAACTACTAACCACCTCCCTTAAAAATTCCGGAACCGCACTCTCCTCCTTCGACTCTCTTGCTACCTCCACACGGTTTATTTCCACAAGCAATCCCCCCTTATTTCGACAAAGGTTGCGAATCATGGCTTTAAGGGACACTTGGGTTTTGTCGAGGGAAGAATCCCCCACTAAGGTAATCGGCTTCCCCTCAAGTTCGAAACTCATGACATGAGTTTTCCAATTCGTAGTTACCGTTCCAAGCTTCTCAAGCCATTGTACTCCAAGAATGACATCGACATTGCCCAATCCCAAGGGTAAGAAATCCTCTACCAACACCACGCCTCCTTCCAATTTGATCTTCACCCCTCTACATACGCCCCTTCCCCTTGCTGTTTCACCATTGCACAAAGACACTTCGAATCCACCCCCTTCATCGAGTGGCATCCCAACCTCCTCGGCCAACCGGAGTGACAAAAAATTATGCGTCGCTCCGGGGTCGATCATGACTATCACCTCCTTGCCTTGTACTTGTCCCTTGAGCTTCATGGTTTTAGGATTAGTTAGTCCTAAAACCGAGCATAAAGAAGCACGCACCTCTTCTTCCTCCTCTTCCCCTTCGGTTTCCTCCTCTAATTGTGGCTTGCCGGCCACCATCAACACACTCAACTCCTTCCGCTTGCATCGATGTCCAACACCCCATCGCTCATCGCATCGAAAGCACAGCCCTTTTGCTCGTCGCTCTTGGAGTTCAGCTTTTGTCAACCTTCGAGGCTCATTGATAGACTTGGAGCCTGAGGTGTGACTGGGCTTGTTAAGGCTTACTGAGCCTTGGGACTCACTAGCTCTGGGCCATACTCTACTTGGGCCGGTATTAGTGGGCAGGCCATACGTAGATATGAGCCCACCTCCTCCCTTACTGTTGGGTCCGCTCCCTGCTGGGCCGGATGAGTGGGACCCGCCCCGCCACGGGCCCACACTTGTCTTGCCCTTGCTGACCCAGTTTCTAGCTTCGATTTTTCCGGCCAAACCCATGGCCCGATCCAACGTGGCCGGGTCTAAGAGTCGGATTTCAGCCTTAATCTCTTCATTCAACCCATTATTGAATTGACCTCTCATAATTTCTTCAGGGATGTCATCCAAAGGAAACGCCGTTTCAATGAACCTCCTTCTGTATTCTTCCACGGTCTACGTTTGTTGCACGGCCAACCATTGTTCTTGCAGCGACCCCGAGTTCATCGGGAGAAACTCCTTCAACACTCGACTCCTCAAATCCGCCCAGTGCGCAAATGGCCGCAGCCGGTTCTCCCCGTGATACCACTGGAGTGCCGGACCATCCATCGCCACCACGACCGCCGTAACTCGGTCTTCGTCGGAAAGTTGGTAGAAGTCAAAGTACATCTTTGCTCTCATCACCCAACTGCCCGGATCTTTCCCATCAAACACTGACATATCCAACTTCCTGTGTTTCCACCGTTTACCTTCGTCCTGCTGACAGGGTAAAGTCGTATCCCCTAATCAAAAATAATTCCTAAATCCTCTAACTAAAGTAGATAGGGAAGTAGGGTCGATCTCCACAGGGAAACAAGTCTTTTTAATTCTAATTAATTAATATAATCTAAATTATCTAAGTAACCAATATTTTAAATATGATTTCTATACTACGAAGGGTGAATTTAGGGAGGAAAGAATCAATAATAAAGAAACCTAGGGTCTCAGGTTCACCAATAATTAATATTCCGGGATAGAACGAAGTAATTAATAATTAACAATGCATAGATAATATGATTAATAGGCTCTCGCAATTTATTAACCAACATAGATCTAACAGGCTCTCGCAATTTATTAGACCTAAGTTCCTATTAAAGATAGCCTTTAATATTAAATCAACTTCTGCCTCGATTCATCAATTCAATATTGCTAAACATTCACAATCAAATTACATATGCTCGATTCATAATCTAATTGCAAAGAATTAAAACAATTCAATAGGAAATTATCATGCAATATTTACAATCAATAATAACAAACTATCCTTTCATATTAATTATGGATCCCCATGAACCCTAGAATTAAACTACTCACTAATCATCATAACTAATCCAATCAAATAAACAATTAAAAACATAAAAAAGAAAATAATTAAAATAGCTGAAATTAAAGAGGGAAGAAATTGTACCCAAACCAAATCTGGAATTAATGAAGAAATTAAGAACAAGAGTTTAGAGAGAATTCTAGAGAGAGAAAAATACTAAGTAGAGAGAGAAAGTCTAAGAGAGAGAAGGTCATAAATTAACCGTACAAAACGAATATATATCTCTCCTAAAACACGAAATAAACAAAGCTTAATCAGGTTCTAACAAAACATGCGCCCGATCGGGCCCGCCTTTTGTCCTAAGCCTAGACTATTTTGCCGCGCCCGATCGAGCCTACGCTCACCCGATCGGGCGCGCCTCATCTTGGCAGCTGATATGTGCGCAGCTCGCCCGATCGGGCGTAAGCTTGCCCGATCGGGCCCGGCTTCATCTTGGAGGTTTGGACTTCGATTTGGGCTAGATTTCTCGGCCCAATCCATATTACCTCTCGGGTCTCGAATAAAGGGCCAAAAACACTACTAATTATGACCAAGGGACGGGGGTAAAATACTATATAAAATGGACACATCACCTGCCACCCACGCGACTCCCTCAATCTCCATTCCGGCATTCCAAACCCACCACCTACGGAAATTTTTTCATGAAAAATCGACATGTGTACAATGATGATGTAAGCGGTTTTTATTTTAGTTATAATTATTATAGATAGATTGCATGGCTTGTTTAGTTGTTTGGAAAAAATTGATGCTTGTCATTTGTTGGCTGGTGGAGATGGTGGTGGTGGTGGCGGTGGTCGGTTTCCCCCCGCTGCTGTCATAGAGGCACGAATTTCGTCCCGAAATTTCTCCTGCTCCTTCGCCGCTATGTTGGCCTGCACTTCCTGGTCTTTTCGAAAGCGGTCGATTCTCCCATCCAACCGGATTCTGTCATCCTCCTGTCTCTTCTTCTCGGCTTCGAATAGAGTTGCGAAGCTGTCGGTAATGGCCTTCTGGGTGTCCGCCATGGCCTTACTCACGACCTCCGCCACCGCACGCCTTATGGACGCGTCCTGGTCCTGGAATTTGTCCTCAATGGACTTGAATCAGGATTCGACTACTTCCAACCTCTCATCCGCCGCATCAGCACGTTGGCTCAACGACGGTCCTCCGGCCATGATCGTACCAATTGTAAGGGACCGGTTTCTCACACTAATTAGTTTATGATTAATTAAGGATTAAGGCGAAAGCTTGAGTCTGTTTAATTGATTAACGAAGGATTACACACAAAAGGGATAGTTGACAGCTTTAGGCTATCACTCTCTAAGGTAGCTTGAGGCTACTAATCTCTGTCAAGTTCTCACAAATTTTCTGGATGAGTGGCTACAACTACAAGCCTTACAATTTATACTCAAGCACTACAATTTGCCTTAAACTAATTACGGATGACTTCTACAAATTGGAATTCACAATCACTTTGTCATTGTTGCTAAAGTGGTGTCTCCTCCTTTTCAAGCTTGTCTCTTTCTCGAAATAGCTTGCTTGACAAAAACTACTGCTTCCCCTGTTCTTCCAAATTCGTCTCCTCTCCCTCTTGGTTACCGTTGTAGTTGACTTGAGGTTGCCTCTCTTGTTGCACGTGATTCTTCTTGGACTTTGACCTACGGTGGTAAACCTTAATGGGCCGACCCAAGTGCTGATCCATTACAGAAGATTAATGTAGTTTACAACCTTTCAGTCACCATGAAAGCTCCCACCCCAAAAGCTCACCCTCTCAAACACTCAAACCCTAAGTGTTTTGGGTTAACATTGAAGCTCTCTCTCTCTCTCTATATCTTTCCCTTCATCCTATTACTCTAACAATGACAAAACATGAGTATATATAGTGCTAGATTACAAGGAAAATCAACGGCTAAGATTAAATCTCAAGCGAAATAAAAAAACTCGCACGCTGGAACACGGCAGCCGGTTCGACCGAACCTACCCTGAGTTAGATCGAACCAGGGGTGGTTCAGGCGAACCTCTTACCTCCAAGAGGTTCGGTCGAACTCACGGGAGTTAGTAGCTTCTGCTCGAAATCCTAAACTCCCATATTGCACGGACATCTCTTTGTAAACCGGCCATAACTTCTTCGATTCTTGACCAAATCAAGCTTATGATATATATATATATATATATATATATATGTATATATGTATATATATGTATATATGTGTATATATGTATATATGTGTATATATGTATATATATATGTATATATATATGTATACATATATACATATACATATACATATATATATATGTATATATATATGTATATATATATATATATATGTATATATATATATATGTATATATATATATATATATATATATGTATATATATATATATATATATATATATGTATATATATATATATATATATATGTATATATATATATATATATAGCCTTTGTGCTTGTTTTTTCTAAGATATATAAGGTGGAAGATTGACATTAGAAGAATAAGATAACCATGATGATCAATTGGAAATAACTGTGTAATTGAAGGTAGTGCCAGCAGTTTTGTGGCTTGGAACTCCCAAAGCTTATCAACTAAAAAAAAAACATTACTATTACTCTCTCCTACCCTATATATGAATATTCTTATTCCGTTCTCACTCTCCATCTTATTCCTTTTCCCGCAAGCTACCTCTAAAAGCATTATAATGTCATTCCCCATTGTATCCACCCCCTTTGCCTGATGCTTAGCATTTTGCTGCCTTGCTGGGTTGTGTCATAACAGTATATTCTTCACTGTACAAGTATAAAGTTGAAATCTAATAGATTATGAGTCGAGATATTAGGGCTTCTGTCAGGTAGTATGCAGTTAATTAAGTGGTTAATTTTTTACCATAGTTAATTTCTGGTCACCACTCTAGCTGTTTTCTTTCTGATGATGAGCGGCTGGATATGCTAGTCTTTTCTCATAAAGATTCTTCATAAGCTGCACTGGGATTTGGGCATCCCCCCTTATTTTTTTTACTGTGGGTAAGTTTAACACATGCAACTCATTTTTTCTTTGAAATCCTATGTCCTTCCACTTTCTGCTCTTATGCTAGCTTATTTGCAGGGGTCCTATCAGTGGTGAAACCTTTAAAGGCTAATTATCTGCCATATTATCCTCCAAGTGCTCAAAAAGACAAAAATACTACCAAATGCTTCCAGTTACCAATGTAGCTGTAATCCAAGCCTCAGAGTCCATTAAAACTCATCTGATTTGCCAAGTTTTGTATATATAGATAAAAGAAAGTTACCATTGTGGAGATCATAAAACACACCATATAGTGATCCTCAATAATCCTTGAAGTCTAGCAGCTCTGCCATGCTTCTTAATATGCTGAGATTATTGAAAGCCCACAAACTTCCTTAACGTTGGCCACAAAATTTTGAGGCTTTTGTGTTTAATGTAGTTTATTGAAGAAATCAATAAAAAAAATATGCAAAGGGTAGTTTTGGAGTATTTAGATTGTAGAGTTGGTGGTTAACTATTATGAAAAAGAACTTAGAACTTAGAAGGTCAGAATGCAGAAACTTTCCGGAATTAGGCTATCTATTAACTTTATTAGATTAATAGTTGTTAACATGCCTATTATTAAACAGACTGGATGCAGCTTTGAAAGAGGCAGGTCCATGCTTAGTATTAGGGGATTTTTAAACATGGATGTGGCTGTTTGAGATGAGAATGAGACAAGAAGAAAAAAAAAAAAAATGTGAGCACACAATGTGAAGAAAGAGCGCACAGAACATATCGATGAATAAAAGTCTTTTCCCCTTTATTCCCTACAATGGAAAATAATATTTAACCGCAAAGGTGGGGTGGGGGAGGGGGTGGGGGGCAGGTGAGGTGGTAAAATGCCTCCTTAATGCCTTTTTTTTTTTTTTTGTTAAACTCCTTTATGCTATAACTTCAGGAACTCAGGAAAGTGAGTGAACCAGGTTCACAATGTCGGATATTGGGCGTGTCACCATGATCTCATGATGAGCTCCTTGATTTATATGCCCCTGTCCTTCCCTTAACACCCTAAAAAAATTTCTGTCAGGAAAGTATGCCAAGAAAACAATTGTAATATATGAGGAAAGTGAAATTTTGGGAGCAAGTGTTATTCAAAGAAATGAAAATATTAGCGCTTGTACCCAAAGATGTGGACTGTATTGTCTCACTCTTACCTCCGATCCCTTTCAATTTATCATCATGTACATCAAATTCATTAATATTGAGTATCTATTGATCATTCGGATTAAGGTCAAAAGAGGTTTGGTTATTCTTAATTTTTTTTTAACTTGAGGAACCTTCTGAATTGTCATCCTTCTTTCCTGCTAAAGTTGTATATTACTGATTGCTACCCTCAAGGAGATGGAATTACTTGGCTTTGTACTATTAAATCTATGATGGAGTGTCTTGTTTTGTATTCTAACTTTCTGCTATATATTAGTCAAAGCATGGGGAAGGTAAATGTTTATTGCATCGCTTATTTTCGACGTTGGCTGTGGTAATGTTGCTTGTTCCCATTAAGATAGATTTTTTTGCTGCAATTTGTCGTGTGAAGGGAACACACAATTTTCTTAACCAAGAAACTAAAGATGTCATTGAACATGATTGCCCTACCATATCTTAATTAGTTTCATAGGTTCAATTTTTTTTTTTTTTTTCGTTCTTTCATAACCTTGCTCCAGTGATTAGTTTATATAATCTTACATTTGAACTCAAATATGACATGCTTGAATTTTCTTCAGAGACTAATCAAGGCTTGATAATGAGCAAGGGAGGTGCTCGTCTTTTGGCAGATACAACAACAAAAACAGATGATCCCCAAACTCTTCGAATGGTGGCTGGAGCAATTGCAAATTTATGTGGCAATGGTTAGCAGACATGACCACTTTCAATAACTTGCCATGAAGAAATTTAGTATCACCATTTTTCTTATACAAGTCTAGCATATATTTCATTTGTGCCTTTGAGTTGGCTCTTCCTACAATATTAGATGGGGAACATCTTTCCACTAAAACCCTTATAGAAGAAAGATGTGCCCTTGTCTTGTCAATAATAGCAGCAATATGGATTTTGTTCATGCTACTCATCTGCATGATTATACTTGCATACTATTATCATGAATTTTGATGTGTTCATGATTTGGATATATTCCAGTTGCATTACACTCGACACTCAAAGATAATGGAGGGATTAAGGCACTTTTGAGCATGGCTGGTTCTACAAATATTGATGTTGTTGCACAGGTAGCCAGGGGATTGGCCAACTTTGCCAAATGTGAAACACGAGAAGTTATACAGGGTATGTGAAGATTTTCCATCATTTGGTAAATTTATGATCTAATCATCTTCAGCAATTTTAAACATTGAAAGTATTTTCCCCTTCAGGTCATAGAACAAGCCGCTCACTTCTTATGGAAGATGGTGCACTTACATGGTTGATTGTCAACTCAAAGACTGCCTCTGAATCAACTAGACGCCACATGGAACTTGCCCTTTGCCATTTAGCACAAAATGGTAAGCTAATTTATTTCATCTGTAAAATTTGGCAATTTCTTTTGTTAATTTGTTTAAAATCTTATACTCCCTCCGTGTTTTTTTAAGTGTTACAGTTTGACCGGCATATAGTTTTAGGCAATTTAATTGACTTAAATAAAATAAGAGGTAAGTGGGGTGGTTGGAGTATTAAAAAATTGTAAAAGAAAGATAGTGAGGTTAATAATTTATTGAAAAGTAATGAATGTGAGAGGAGAGATATAATAAAAAAAAGTAGTAGTAGGTTTGGGTGGGGACCATGAGAGGAGAGAGATATAATATTTTAATGTAGTTTTTTGCCAAAAAAGAAAGTGTAACACTTATTAAAATACGGCCGGATTTGATAAGTGCAACACTTAAAAAAACACAGAGGGAGTAGCAGAAATATATATATATTTTTTTTTTCCTGAACTTATGCCCTGTTTGACTAGGATGCTTTCCAAGTGTATAAAGGGATGGTGTTTTTTTGCTTTAGTGTTTAGACCTGGCTTATTGGGTGGGCTGTTGTGGGCCACTATCTGAGTGGACTGATTTGGGGCCTATCAAAATTATTAGCGGGCTGTGATGGCTATGTAACTTAGGGCTAAGGTAAAGCATTGTTATTGAGCTGGGTCAAAATGTCATTCTAAAATCTTGCTGGTCAAAAAATTTTCATGTGTGAGGATTCTTCGAAAAATACCACTCCCTTCATCCCCAAATACATGTCTAAAACTTTATCTATTCCTCGACTTACTTTTAATCAACCAGAGCCCTATATATATATATAGGAGGGTTCCGGTGAGAATAGGTCAATGTGAGAATTCATACTTATATGAGAACTAATTTAAAATTTAGAACATGTGAGTAAAAATTTAAAACATGTGAATTAAAATTTAGAACATGTGAGTTAAAATTTAGAACATGTGACTCAGATTAAAATTTTTGAACATATGAGTAATAATTTAGAACATTTGTGTGAGTAATATGTTTAGAACATTTGATTTAAGAATTAGAACAAGTGATTAAAAATTTATAAAATTTGCTTTATGAAATTTTAAACATATGAGTAAAATTTAAACATATGATTAAGATTATGAACATGTGAATAAAAATTTAGAACAAACTGATATAGAATATAGAAAGTGTGAGTAAAGAATTTAGAACATATGAGTAAAAAAATAGAACATACAATTTAAAATCTGGAACATATTATTAAAAATCTTAGAACATACAAGTTAAAATTTTGGAACAAGTTATTTAAAATTTATGACATCGAACTTAACTAATTTATGGCTTAGAATATGTGAATACTAAATTAAAACATTTGATTTAATTTAGAACACCTAAGGAAAATTTTAGAACATCATATTTAAAATTTAGAACATACGAGTAAAAATTTAGAACATAAAGAGTGTTCTCACATACAAAAATTTCACATAAGAAAATTTAAAATTTCTTCTCGTGTCAAATAATCTGGATGATTAATGTTTTAAATCTTCTTCTAGTTTTCTAATTTTCTCAGGTGTTCTTATTAATTATTCCATGTCTAGAGTGGTAGGGGAGAATATTCATTTTGTTTTAGTTATGTCATGGAAGTATTAGTTGATTACTCAACATAAGCATATACTTTGTATTATTGCACCCAATAAAATAAGGAGTATAAGGCAAAAGTTGCAAACTCAAACTTAGTGAATCACTCATTGATGTGATCATTTATTGGAATATTTCTTTGATAAACTTTTATATAAAACATTTAAGTTGTGGTTTGCAATGATACACCTTAGTAGCGTTACATTATACTTTTCGTGCTCCTTGAAATATTGCTTATAGAGCATCAATACAAATTTTTTTTTTTAAAAAAATAATAATAATTGGGTGGACAAAACTTAGTTTAAAAATTGAAAATAACATATGACAACCAAAAACTTGTTGAATAAAAAACAGGTATTGAATTTCATTTTTGTTCATCATTTGTTATTAGTAAACCTTTGTTTCTTACAACCATAGTGTCAATTTCAATGCTATCACATTCTATATTTTGTGGAGCAAAATGGGGGAGCACACAACACAAGATTGATTTTGGTTTTGTCCAGCTAAATTTTATCTGTTAATGTACTAATTGTTGCAGAGGGTAACACACAAGACTTCATATCAACTGGGGGATTGAAGGAGGTAATTCGAATATCGTCTGAATCTGCGAGAGAAGATATCCGCAATCTGGCTAAGAAGACATTGAAATTGAATCGAATGTTTCAAGCACAAATGTCAGCTGACTAATAAAAGTTCAGTTGTACTGGAGTGTGGTGCTACATCCTTAGGCTTTTACTTCATATTTGTAAAATAGTGTAAATTTTTCCTGATAAAGGTTTGCTAGTGATGAAATGCAAATTGTTCGATCAGTATGGTAAACTCTAAACAGAAATAGCTTTTGTGTTGTACTTTGAGGTATTAGCAGGAAATCCATTTAATTTTTGAAAAATGTACTTTAATAATCTAAACTATTGAAATTTACTTCTAATAATCATAATCTCAACTAAGGTTTATTATCTAATAATCCTAATTATGGGGTTAGTTTGCCTCCAATGGTTCCAATGACCTGTAATCTATTAAAAGAGTATTTTTTTTAAGCCATTAGTGTAATATTAATAAAAAAATAAAAGAAAAAAAAAACAAATTCGGTTTTTCAGTCACCCCTCACCTTCCTCGTGAAACCATAAGCCAACCAAGCCCACCTCCCTAACCCCTAATTAACGACCGATCGACCCTTCCCACCCTCGAAACTCGCTGTTTGACTTTCTCAATTCTCGAATTTCCAGCGGCGCGTCACTCAGAGTTTCACTTCCTTTTGAAGCCTCACTCTGGCTGCACGTCAGATCTCGCTCCCCAGTAAGGAACTTCGGTCCAACAATAGAAATCAACACGATCTCGATTTGCACTTTTCTTTCGTGTTGAGGCTAGTGTTGAAGAGAATTGCGAGCTGGTTTAGTTGGTGGTTTCGGGGGTGGCTGTGCTACTGTGTAGTGGTGCAATGGTTGGTTTCGGGGGCTGGTACAGGTGCGGTGTGGCTGTTTGGGTGGATTCGAGGGTCATGGGTAGGTTAAATAGGGTGGCCGTCTGGTTTTGGTGGTTAATGGTGGACGGTGGACGGTGGACGGTGGCCGATTTCCAACATATTAATTGGTGGGGTTAGGGTTTTGTGGTGGAGGTTGGTGGCTGAGAATTTTTGTGTTTTATTTATTTATTTTAATCTTTTTATTTTTTTTAAATTTTGGACCACTCACATGTTGACACGTGTCATGGTAACTTGTTGTAACCGGTCATTGCCTTGGTGTTGACCGGTTAGGACTATTAGAGGTAAACACATAACATAGTTGGGATTATTAAAGTGTATTTTTCCTTTAATTTTTAATAAACTTAATTAGTTTATAGCTTCGAGCGATACCTCGAGTTATTATATATGTTACAATAATTGAGAATGGTATTAAAGATACATATCAAGACATGTTATTGATATGTCTATTTTATATAGTGATTTATCCCTATCCTGAAGGAATTATGTTTTCGATAAGTGCAATTACTAGATATATCAAGGATCACTATTATGGTGATAATAAGTTCGTTTTTTTGGGTCGTCATTGTTTGGTGCTAAATATGACAAATGATCTTTGGGCTAGTTAAATAGTCCAAAACCCAATAGAATGGATCTTATAAGGTCACACAACAAGGGTATTGGGTTAAACAAGTAAGAGGCCCATTAATGAGCCTCATGAGATTATGACATACCACATGGAGTGTTGGGCTAGAGCAGTTTGATTAGGCTTAGGATTTTGGGCTTGACATGAACTCTTATTTAGAGATATGATCTATAAATAAGATCCATTCTTAGGGTTGACATAAGACACAATTAACACGCAAATTATAAGGTGAACCATGGTGCACCTTATTCTGTGTGCACCACCAATAGCTTGCTGCCACGTAGCTTCTTCTTTTCCTAGTTAAACTGTAATACCCTAAACTTTTCTATTTTAAGTTTCGGGGACGAAACTTGTTTTAAGGAGGGTATATTGTAATACCCGAATATTTTATGATTTTATGTTATATATTTTATTAAAAAAAATAGTTATTTTTATTTATTAAATAACTTTCCTAATCTCATATTTTTATTTTAGAGTTCGAAAAGTTTTAAAACCCTATTATAATTTAAATATGACTCTTTATTTTAAAGCGTAATAAACTACTTTAACCCTATTATTTATTTGTACAGCCGTAAGTTTTGGTATAAAAATTCTTTTTTCATGGGCTTATATCTAGCAGTAGCCATAATTGCCATGAATTCCTATAATATGTATTATCTTCATGATAACTCTTGATTAAATCCATTATTATCACTTTTCCCCAAAAGTACAAGTTTTGTGCGTGAGATTTAATTGTGATGGTGGAGTACTTGTGCGTGACTGCGTGACTTGTTAATCATGAATCGGTGGAGTATGGTGCTTTATATTGCTTAATTGTTTTCAAAAGGTAATCACACGAACCTATTTGGGAGATGTTTGTATTATAGCATATGTAATCACACTACCTTAATTAATTTTTTGACTTGTTTGATTATAAATTGTTAGTATTAATTGTACTCCGTATTGTTATGTGTAAATTTTATAATTTGTGAATTATATATGATCATGATTTATATGTATATGATTAGTGTGTGGTATTATATGATTCTAATTGTCGTATTATTTTTGTGGTATTGATTGATTGTGTTATTTTTTCTAGGGTTTTTAATGTTTTTTTAGGGAGTATTGTTTTATTGAGATTTTAGGGTTATTAATGCAGAGTATTATTTTTGGGTTGTGAGTTAATTATTTTTTGGTGCTAGTATTACTCCCCTAAGAGTTGAGATGTTTTTTAATTGAATTGTTATGTTATTTGGGAACCTGTGCCATTATTGAGATATTATAAATTAATTTGTGAAGGATTATTTGATCAAGTATGAGATCAAAAGGTAGAGAATTATTTATTTTGTTCCTGGTTTGAGGCTCAACGTTATAGACCTAGTCCTTGATATGTTGGTAATGAGATAATGATCATGAGTTAAGAATGAGGTACAATCTTTATTTATATTTTTTTTCTATGGTCCCCTACAGTGGGAATTGACCCGTAGGTGGTTTGGTTCAAGGTGTTTTTCTGGTTATTGAGAGTATTCAAGTTTTTATACTTGTTGGTTTGTTATTCGAATTACCCGTGTCCAAGGCTAGGTATAGAACAACGAGCATGACACACTTATGGGTTTTATGAGATGATTGAGTAAATGTTCGAATTATTATTCGAGGTTGAGTTGACAGAGGTTATTTTCAAAGTACAATGTGTAATGTAGTTTCGAACTACATTGTTTAATTGAGCTAGTATTGTGTATTATTCAATTATACTCTATATTCTGATATGTGGTGATTACTCAGCTTTTGCTGACGTGTGTGTATTGTTTTTTTTGTGCTATTTGTGTTTGCGGCCATGTCTTTTTCTTATGGTGGCCCTGCGACGATATATTTTGGAATTTGTCCTTAATGGTGAGCAGTCAAGATTTTTTTAAGCAGATTTATCAAGTGATCGTAGCTAAGGAGCTCAAGTGTTTCGATTAGTTTGTTATAACGAGTTTATAAAGTTGTACAAATAGCTCACTTAGAGTTATTGGGTTGTAATTATTGAGATTTTTTGTAAGCCTTAACACTTGACAGGTTGTTGAGTGTGGCGGTAATACCTCTGATTTAGGTGTATGCTTCCGCAATTTTATTAAAAGGTTGTTTATTTTTCCTTTAATTCTTATTTATTTTTAGTTAGTAAATCGGGGGTGTTACATAAACTTTCCCATTTTGCAACGTACTTCCTGCGTTTGTTTCCTCTTTCAATAACTTCCTAATTTCTCAAATTTTCCTTTTCCATTATCATTCAAAAATCTTCTTTCGTCAATTTTCTCTCTCCTCTAGTTTTCTCTCTTCGATTTTCTCTTTCCTTTACTTTCTCTCTTTGTTTTTTTCATTTTTATTATCACCATTGTAGATTGCTATGTTCTTTAGTGTTGTTCTTGGCCATGGATTTGATTTCTGTACCTGAAGTTCTTGAGAGTGGAGGTTGGATTTCTTATTTTAATTTATATTTTCGTTATTAAGGTTTTTTCAATGTAATTTTTTGAGTGATTGTTTATTATCACTAATTATTTGAATTTATAATTATCTTTTATCAGTTGATTTGAACTCATTGTATAATTAGGTTTTGATTTGTTTATTTGATTTCATTGTATAATTATTAGGTTTGTTATTTGTTGAAATTGATTTTTGATTTTTATGAAATTTGAGGTTTAATATGATTATGAACATTGCATAATATTTAGGTTTAATTAGTTGTATTTTCTATTGATTAATGTTGAACTAATCAAACTATTGACTTATTTTTAATAATCTTCTGGATTTTTTGTAGAGATTTTGATTTTTTTTTTTTTTTTTTGTATTTTAGTTATTTCTGATGATTTTGATTATTTGTTTATTAAACTGTTCCTGAATTCTTGATTCTGAACATTCGGTTCATATGATTTCTTGCTGAACAATTTATGTCAAGAATTTGAAAGATATACGTATATTTTAGTTGAAAGTGTTTTGTATTTGATATCTGAATTATGAAGATTAATATGATTATGAACATTGCATAATATTTATGTTTAATTAGTTGCATTTATTTAATTGATTAATTGATGAATTAATCAAACTATTGATCTATTTTTAATAAGCTTATGAGATTTTGATTTCTTATTGTATTTTATTAATTTGTGATGAATTTGATCATTTTTTGAATGAATATTATTTGTTTATAATTCGTATAAGTCGTATTATTAGCAGTTTAACATTATTATGAACACTGTTATTATATTTATGAACCTTGTTGTTATTTTATTGAACCTTTGATCATGTATGTTTTTAAAAAGAAAATTGTACAAATATATGAACATCGATTTCCTTTATTTGAACTTTCTTGTTTTATTTTTGAACTATAGTAATGTTTGTTATGCATTGTGTTTCGGGGTTTTCTGATGTCCTGCGGGAGAGTTACAATTCCGAGACTGGAACCGGACGCCTGTACCTGCAAAATAACGGAGACTCCTGAGAGCTCCGCCTCCAACGGTCAAGTTAGTACCTGATTAAGGAGTAATCAATACAGAAATTAAAGTAATGAGATCTCTCTAGGTGAGAGTGCTTAGTGTTGGTAATCTGCGTTGTTAGCGAGATTAGTCGGTTGTTAATAAGTCTGTTCTTCTCTGCTTGATCTCTTAATTATTCGGTCCCTGATTAATGAGGATTAATCGAGTATTTATAGCCTTGGGAAGCGTGCAACTCTCTAGGTTTAAGGTAAACCTAGGGCTGATCGGGCCTCTAGACTGAATTGGGCCTTGATGGCCGGTTGTCCCATTTGGCATGGGTGGACACGTGGCGTGTCTTAAGTGGTCCGTGGAGGACGTATCTGTGATTGACACGTGGCAAGCTCCTGTTGGCCTTCGTGAAGGACACGTGGCGGAACCTGGTTGGTCCACTTGTCAGACGGTGATTGGTGGATAAAAATCCCCTAATCATTTGCCCCTCACAGGTGGCACGCGACTGGTCACGTGTCGCCTGTGACAGGTGTCGCACAGTGGCAGGCGACGGCCCGTTACAGGTGTCACCTTGCAGACGGCCGAGAGATTTTCCCGCCCAAATTTTGAATTTGGAAGCGACCCTTCGCCTTCTCATTTTGCCTATAAAAGGAAGTGCTGACTTCGGTCATTTTCACATTTGAGAACTTTTGCGAGAACATTCGGACCCCTGAACTTGCTCTGACATTTTCGGACTTTTTCTGCCTACCGCCTGTTCTGACAAGCCGACTGACCCGAACAGGCGGTAGGACTGAATCTGTGTCTATGCAGAACGTGATGGCCAGAACAAAAAAGACTGCTATGATATCAAACTCAGACGGCTCCTCCCAAAGGGTGCTCCTTAGTGAAACATCTGACCAGGCGCCAGATGTAGAACGAGGCGACTGTCAAGCTGACAGTTCTGAGAGAGGGACCAAGGTGTTCCCTTCCCATCTTACCGTGGACATGTCTAATTTTCCTTCTGCTCCTTCTAAGGGAGAGGAGGCGGGCCCCTCTAGGAGAGGGGAGGAGTCGTCCTCTTCGGACTCGTCAGGGGACGAGTCCGAATCCAGCTCTTCTGACCATAGTTCTTCTGGCTCAGAAGAAAAACATAGCCGCCTACAAGAGGCGAGAAGTTCTCATGCAGTGGAGAAGGGGGATAATTGGGCAGAGCCGTCCGCCTCTTACAGAGAGGAAAACGCCCCCTACTACTGCAGGGTACCCCGGGGCCGGATTGCAACCATGCGAGACAACGTGGCGAGCTTTATTGCTAACCACAAAATGGGCCCGGAGTATTTACTGTTTGTGCCGGATCCAGAAGATACTGTCGTCTGGCCGGCTGGTACCAGCTATGGTGACGGCTGCTTTGGCTGCTATGTGGCGGCCATCAAAGCTGGACTGCGCTTCCCATTACATCCGGCTGTTCAGCGGATTTTAGATGGGTATGATCTGGGGTTATGGCAGTTAGCCCCCAACTCTTGGGTAAACGTACTCGGCTATGTGGCCGGGTGCGAACTGAACGGGGTGGAGCCAAGTTTTGAGGCTTTCGCCCACATGAACTATCTCAGCCGGACCCCTAAGTCGGGAGGTACCGGCTGGTATCAATTAACAAGCCATAGGGGTTACCTCATGACGAGAGGTAAGGCAAACAAATGGAAGGATTGGCGGAACACCTTCCTTATTATCGAGAGTTCAGACACGGAGCTGAACAAACGTTTTAACAAGTGGAACAGGGATCCGCCTCTTCTCGCAGGCGGCCGCAGCATGCCGCCTGTTCCCCCAAAGGCTAAAAAAGAGATCCTAGACAAAGGACTCTTCAAAGTAGAGACTAGGGTGAACTCTACTTCAGGGGTACGAGAGCAAGTACCCCTAAACTGCGTCCCGAGCTTCAAGTGGCTCTATGACGAGTACTTCTTGGCCGCCTGTGGCCTCGGCAGTCGGTGCTCTAGAGGTAGCCGGCCTGACGAATACTCTGTTTTTTCACGCCTTGTTTACTTGGGATTTTTACTAACTTTGCTGTTTATTTCTTTCAGCCGACGCCATGAGTAAAATAACAGCATCTAAGACTGCGGCGGCCATGCTGCGGGTCTCGCTAATGAAGCAGTCGTACGCCGACTCCCCCAGCAAGGAGGCACCCTTGGTAAGCTTTGAAAACTCTTCTCCTTTTAGTTGTATTATGCATATACTAACTCTTTTTGTTTTCAGTCTGGCACTCCAAGGGCTTCTTCCTCGCAACAGCCGGACCCCAAGGCCCGGAGGACGACTGTTGCAAGCTCTCCTGGGTCTTCCAGGAAAACAGTGGCGGCTGAGAAGCAGCCGGCCACTTCTTCAAAAACCCAGGCGGGGCCGCCTAGATGTATGGACACTTTGCTTGTAAAAACTCACCCTTGCTTCCTTCTTGATTAGATCTAACTTGTTTTTTCCTTTCGCTTAATGCAGCCGGCCCCCAGGGACTAGACTTGGTTGAGGTAGCCAAGTCTATGGTTAAAGTAGTTCCTCCATCTGACAGGGAGGCGGTCAAGGGTGCCGGCACCCTTGACCTCGATGGAATTTCAGGGGTCCTAGCTGAGGTATACTTAACACCTTTTTGAGCTTTTGAGTTCCAGGACGCCTGTTAACTCTTTTGATTGGAAACTGACGCCTGTTTTTCTTTGTACTTAGGCCCTGCTCCGAGTCAACAGCCTTCGCAAGCCGATTGATCGGAAAAACAAAGAGGTAAAGGCCGCAAAGGCTATGGCCGCCTCCAGCTGTGATAAGGCAATGTTTCAAATTGCCCAAAATGAAGTACTGACCATTGATCTTCTTTATTATCAGGTGCAGGCGACCGCCGCTGTTCGGGCTCAGCTAGAGGCGGCCCAAAAGAAGGTTGACGAGCTGGAAGGGACCGTCACCAACCTTAAAGCCGAGCTGAAACCCCTTCGCCAAAAAATGCACTCTTACGAAGCCATGGAGAAATCTTTGGCTAACGTAAAAGAACGCCTGGTGAACCAGGAGAAGAGTCTCACCCAAGAGCTCTCGGACAAGGCCGAGCAAGAGAAACAAGAGCTCGTCCGGGAGATGGTGGAAGACTCCGCTCAAATCCAACGCATGACCTGGGAACGACTGTTCCCCAGTGCCGACTTTGCCTCATGGGAACGAACGTACCGCCAGTGTTCGGAAATATATAATCAACAGATCCTGGCGGCTGCTGAAGAAGAGGCGTTGGACGTTGCGTTGGAGGAGGAAGAGCCGGTTGTGGCGCTTGTGCCACTTGGGGGTAAGGCATCAAAAGATGGTGCAGCTAAGGCCGAGTCCAGCAAGAAGAGTGCTGACCAAGCGGCTGCTGCTGATACTGAACTGCCCCCTTCTTAAGCTTTAAGTATTTTTTTTCTTTTCACGGCCTGCGTGCCGTTTGCTTTGTAATTACCCGGCCAGGGGGCCGGGGTTTTGAATATTCTGCTGGTCTTTTATGGCCGGCTCATTTTAATCAAATATTTTGTTTTGGTTCAAATTTGTCTAAGTATTTGAATTTTGCTCACTAGACCGACTGTTGTGTATGGCCGAACGTTAAGATAGGTACAAATAGTAAGTATGCCGCCTATGCCCCTGGACGACTGGTTGTCTGTTTCCAGGATAGATGATCAGTCGGCCATTTAATCAATCGGTATTCGAACTCTTTATTTAATTTGACCAAGTAAATAGAATTACCTAGTAGCCAAGGAATTAAGTAGGAAAACAAGCGGCGGGTACCGGTTGTTTCCCTTTATTGCCAATGTTGGCCTTTAATTTGTTATTTGTTAACCTAGCAAGAGTATTGGTTGAGAGCCTTTGTTTATTAAAAACAAGTGGACGACTCATACCTTTTAGGCTCCATACTAAGTTTGAGTGACTATTAAGTTAACATAGGAGTTACTTAGTCTGTCACAATCTTGATTGAGTAGTAGAGGTATCAGGCGGCGTAGGCCGGCTAGACCCCTTGATTCACCAATGTCTGTTGGCTATTAACTCAATAGGTTATCCAGTAGGAATAGGGGTTCGAGTGCCCTTGTTTGTTTAAAACAGGCGGACGACTCAAACTTTTTGGATTCCATACCAAATTTGAAGGAGTGACTATGAGTTAACTTTGGAGTTACTCAGTCTCCGTCACTTTTGTTTGAGAAGTAGAGGTACCAGGCGGCGTAGGCCGGCTAGACCCCTTGATTCGCCAATGTTTGTTGGCTATTAACTCAATAGGTACCCCCTGCATTTATCCCAAGTAATACAGGCGGTTATCTGACTCAGATGTCAACTGCTACCATTGGTTTGGTTAGTGATAGAGTTATCTTCGTCTCAAAAACGGCTACGTGGTTGCCCTTGGGGACAGTCGTATAGGTGCCGTGTAATTAGTTTATAGAACAATGTTCCACCCAAAAGGGAGCTGCTCTCTGCGACGAATTTCATCCGGAGGGATGCCGTCGGACGCCTGCTATGATGTTGGGACAGGTCGAATTAGTTTTGTAGTTTTGATCAGGTGGCTTGGCGCCTGGTCTGATCATTCGGCCGGTGGCCTTGGTAAGTTCTTGGTGAACGTAGGTGCTAAGTAAAAGAAGGGTAGCCGCCTGTTAGTTACAGGATCGGCCAGGCCCTAATCTTTTTAGCTAAGTATTGTGAGTAAAATACTCGATGGAGAGTAGCCGACTGTAAAGGAACAGACGGCATGCCCCTCTAAAGATAAAGAGTTAAACTCAATGGAGAGTAGCCGACTGTAAAGGTACAGACGGCATGCCCCTCGTAATACAAAATTGAATAGTAAGTGCAAACTTTATTAAGTAGCTCTTTACTTTACATCATTCAGAAAAAATATTTTTTAAGGTTATCTACGTTCCAGGTTCGAGGCAACGGTTGTCCGTCTGGTGTTTCCAGACGGTAGGTACCGTCCCTGACTTCCGCATAGATTCGGTAGGGTCCTTCCCAGTTGGGAGTTAGTTTTCCAGACTCATTAGCCCTACCAACTGCTTCCATTTTTCTAAGTACAAAGTCCCCTACTTTGAGTGGACGCCTGTGTACTTTTTTGTTGTATGATCTAGTCATTCTCAGGCGATAGATCTCATGACGCAAAACAGCATTGCCCCTCTTTTCAGGAAGTGAGTCTAATGCCAGGCGCATAGATTCCCAGTTTGCCTCTTCGTCATATAGCATTACTCGAAGAGTCGGCTCGTAGTGTTCTATTGGAAGAACAGCTTCTGCACCATAAGTTAGGAGGAAGGGAGTTTCTCCAGTCGCCCCTTTTTCAGTCGTCCTAATGGCCCAAAGAACATGTGGTAGTTCATCTGCCCATAGGCCGCCTGCTCGTTCAATCTTTTTCTTGAGACCGTCTGAGATGATTTTATTAAAGGCTTCTACCTGGCCGTTTGCTTGTGGACGGCCGACAGATGCAAAGTAATGTGCAATTCCTTGGTCTCCCAACCAGCTTTTGAGAACAGGCGTCTCAAATTGGGGACCATTATCAAAAACCATAGACATGGGAACCCCGAACCGAGTGATGACGTTTTTCCAAATGAATGAAATTACATCTTTCGTCTTGATTCCCTTTACAGCCTCCGCCTCTACCCATTTAGTGAAGTAGTCAACGGCAACAAGTATATACCTTCTGCCGCCTGTAGCAGGCGTATATGGACCCAGAATGTCCATGCCCCACTTAGCAAACGGTAGTGGGCTGTGAATGGTAGTGAGGTCAGTAGCCGGACGGTGAATTAATTTGCCAAACCTTTGGCACTTGTCACATTTTTTCACCATCTCCATTGCATCTGCTTCCAAAGTAGGCCAAAAGTAGCCCTGCCGCCTTGCCCTTTGAGCAAGCATCCTACCACCTATATGGGAAGCACAGAACCCAGAGTGAAGATCATCTAGTATCTCTCGTCCCTTTTCAGGAGTAACACACTTTAAGAAAGGTTGAAGGTGCCCCCTCTTGTGAAGTTCTCCCTGTATCATTTCAAAACAGGAGGCTCGTTTTTTTAGAGCTGCCGCCTATTGAGGATCATCCGGTAGTGTACCGTTTGTCAGATATGCCCTGATTGAATCCATCCAGGTTGAGCTTCTGTCTAGAATTCCAATAGGATTTTCCTCGATGCTTCTCTTCTCCATTACTTCCCAAAACACAGTTCGAGGAGTATCGGAGGAGGCGGATGATGCTAATTTCGAAAGTGCATCTGCCTGGTTGTTTTCTGATCTCGGCACTTGGATCAGATGGAAATCCTCAAGGGAACCGACTGCTTGTCGGACCGCCTGTAAATACTTGATCATGGCCGGATGTGTTGCTTCGTATTCGCCATTGTACTGACTCACTATCAGTTGTGAATCAGAACAGGCGTCTATTTTCCTTGCCCCTGCCGCCTTACACATGCGGATCCCGGCTAGTAAAGCTTCATATTCTGCCTCATTGTTTGAAGCCTGGAAACTGAAGCGTAGAGCATACTCGAACCTGTCGCCCTCTGGAGATTGACATACGACGCCTGCTCCACAACCGTTTGAAGTAGAGCTTCCGTCCACATATACCTTCCAGACTTGGTCTGGAACTTGAGAGTCAGGAGGACGAGTCATCTCTACAATAAAGTCAGCAAAGGCTTGCCCCTTCACTGCTTTTCTAGGCTCGAAAGTAACTTCGAGACTCTGCATTTCTATGGCCCATTTGATCATTCGTCCGGAGGACTCCATGGTGGTAAGGGGCCGCTTGATCGGTTGGTCGGTATACACGACGACTGCATGTGCCAGAAAGTAGGGCTTCAATTTTTTAACAGCCATGAAGAGTGCAAGACCAAATTTCTCCACTAGGGGATACCTCAACTCGGCATTTTTCAGTACGTGACTGACAAAGTAGACCGGAAGTTGACAGCCGTCCCTTTCAGCAAGGAGCACCGCGCTTAACGCATGATCAGAGACGGCCAGGTACATGTAGAGATTTTCTTTGGGCAAAGGGCTGACCAGCCTCGGCAAGGAATGCAAGTGAACCTTTAATTTCTGGAAGGCGGCCTCAGCATCCGGCCCCCATTCAAACCTTGCCTTTTTCTTAATTGCCTGGAAAAAGTATAGGCATTTGTCGCCTGATCGACTTAGGAATCTTCCCAAGGCCGCCAGACAACCTGTTAACTTCTGAACCTCTCGGACGGTACGAGGCGACTGCATGTCAATGACCGCCTGTACCTTCTCAGGGTTCGCCTCTATTCCTCTCTGGTTGATAAGGAATCCGAGAAATTTCCCAGACTCAACTCCAAATACACATTTCTTGGGATTGAGCATGACATGGTGCCGCCTGAGTGTGGCGAAAGTTTCTCAGAGGTCCGTCAGATGATCTTTCTGAAGTTTAGTCTTGACAATCATATCATCAATGTATGCCTCGACGTTTCTCCCAATCTGATCAAAGAACACTGTGTTTATCATTCGTTGGAAGGTAGCCGGGGCATTCTTAAGACCAAACGGCATGACCGTGTAACAGTATAATCCCTGATCAGTGACGAAGGCCGTCTTCTCCTGATCTTTCTTCCATAAAGGAATTTGATGAAAACCAGAATAGGCGTCCATAAAACTCATCAAGGCATGGCCGGCTGTTGAGTCGACCAGGTTATCAATTTTAGGCAGAGGGTAACTGTCTTTGGGGCACGCCTTGTTCAAGTCTGTGTAGTCTACACACATTCGCCAGGTGCCATTCGGCTTTTTAACAAGTACCACATTTGCAACCCAATCTGGGAAGTAACATTGCCGAATGAACCCTGCATCAAGTAATTTTTTGACTTCGGCGGCTGCCGCCTGACCTCTTTCTTCACCATGGTTCCGTTTCTTTTGTCGTACCGGCTTCTTTTTCGGATCCACAGCGAGTTTGTGTACTGCCAGATCAGGACTAATGCCTGGCATTTCATGGACTTCAAATGCAAAGATGTCCTTGTATTCTTTCAACAGGTTGTGAAAGTCGTCACCAAGGTTTCTCAGAGCAGTCGTCCCTACTTTGACTGTTCGGTCAGGATGGGAGTCGTCTAATATCAGGTCCACATGCTCACCAGCCGGCTGAGGGCGGAACTCATCCGGCCGGTCCTCTGCCAATGATTGCTATTTTCTTGCTTTTTTTGCGGACTCAGTCTGGGGTGCCTTTCTCTTTTTGTCGCCTGTTTCTTGAACAGGCGCACTTTCCTTGACATTGTCAAGGTCTGTTTTTTCTCCACTTGACCCAGTGGCCATAACAGTGGGCTTTACATCCGAGAGATAGCACTCTCGGGCCATCCTCTGATCTCCCCTTAGGGAGCCGACTGTTCCATTGTCCCTTTCAAACTTAAGCAGCATAAGTGACGGGATTATAACAGCCTTGGAATTATTCAGGGTTGGTCGACCCAGAATCATGTTGTAGGCCGAGAGTTCCTCTACCACTAGGAACCGGACTACCATGTGTCGTCCTTCCCCTTTTTCGCCCAGGCGGATGGGTAGATCTACTCGTCCCAGTGGGTGGACGACTCCTCCTCCAAAACCTATTAAAGGGTGGGAGGCCGGATGTATGCAGTCCGTCTGATATTTCAGTTTTGACAGACATTTGCTGCTGATGAGATCTGAAGAGCTCCCGGTATCTATGAGGATTCGACCAACTCTCTGGTTGGCCACTTTACATTCAATAACGAGAGGGTCGTCATGCGGCCCCCTTATTCCTCCTAGATCATCTTCAGTGATGACAATCTCAGGAAATGTATATTTAGACGGCCGTTCTTGGTGAACGGAATTTACATCTAACCGCCTTATATTATCTTTGTTGCCCCTAATAGTGGGGCCGCCTCCTGAGAAGCCGCCTGCAATGGTGTAGACGACTGCATCATCTGTATCGGAACTGTCGGCCTGTTGATTCTTTTTGGCCGACTGCTTTTTTGAGGAAGTATTCCCCGTAGATTTCTTGACATAAGTGTCAAGATCACCTTGATCAGCCAAGCGGTCTAGGTACCGCATGAGACTGATGCAGTCATTGGTGTGATGACCAATGTCATCATGATAAGCACAGATTTTGTCTTGGTTCCGGTTGCTCGCAGAACCCTTCATGGGGAGCGGCTTCTCAATTGAGAGCCGTCCCTTTATTTCTTTTAGGATAAACTGGTTATCCTTGTTAAACACATACTTTGGGGAGTATGGTTTGAATTCTTTTTTCTTTTTCTGGGCCGGCTGTTTAGAGGAATCAGCCGCCCAGACCTCTTTTCTTTTTCCATCTTTGTTGGACGACTGTTTCTGTCGTCCTTCTCTATTGTCGAACCTCTTCCCGTCCGACTGTTTCATCGTACACAGATCAGTCGCCTGTATATAGGCTTCTGCTTCAATCAAGGCCTCTTGAAGAGTCGCCACCCTTTTTCGAACTAAATCAAATTTGAAGGTAGACCCGTCTTTGAGACCTCTAAAAAAGTCAGTATAAGCTACCTCATCCGGTAACCCTTGAATCTGTATTCTCATCAGGTTGAACCGCCTGATGTAGGAACGAAGCCCCTCCTTTTCACCCTGCTGAATTGTTCCCAAATCAAGGGTCGTTTTCTTCGCAGGGATGTTCATAGCGAAGTTGGAGGCAAATAAGTAAGCAAGTGTCCTGAAGCTGTTTACACAACCAGTCGGCAGGTTGCCGAACCATTGCTGTGCAATTCCCTTGAGAGTCGCTGGGAAACACTTGCACCAGGTGGGATCATCCAACCCTTGAAGGTACATCAGGTTGGTGAATGCCATCAGATGGTCTTCCGGGTTAGTAGTGCCATCATAGGCGCCTACTAAAACATTTTTTACTTTGGCCGGCTGAGCGGCTTCAGTAATTTCCTTGGAGAAGGCCGACGGCTGTTCACCAAGTCTAAGCAGCCGTAGCTGCCAGTCCATAGGTTGGACGTTTTTTGCTGCAGGTCCACCAAATGGAGGTGGCTGCATAAAATACTGTTGTTGCGGCACAAATGGCAAGTTTGGTACCGCCTGGGCACTATGAAAGCCGGACTGACGGGAGGTGCCGCCTGACTGACTCTCATGGTACGACTGAGTTGGCCTCATCGAGGCATTTCGCAAACTGTCCTGAAAATTTGAAGTAGAAGCCGACTCTGATAATCGGTCACTCTTCTTCTGCTCTAGCAGGTGCCGAGCATCTGTGAACGTTTGCTTTGACCCGTCCGCCTGAATATGACGAACCGGTTTCCTATTTCCCGTAGGATAACGGAGTTTTGTGAAATCAAGAGCAGACGGCTCCCGCTTCTTGGATTTAGGATGGGGAGTCGCCTCTCGCCCTTGAACTGGCTTCCTCTTCAGTGAAGTGGAAGGTTTTTTGGCCGACTGCTCTTTGACTGAAGCAGGCGGTTTTTTGTTGATCAACTCTTGGATCTCTCCCTTGAAGTCCCTCATGAAGGTCATGAGTTCGTTCCTTGTGATGGGAGCAGACCCATCAGTCGGCTGTTGCCGAGCAAGCGGTGCGCCTGCTGGCTCGCTTCCTGTTTGAAGATACTCCCGTTCCCTCATTTCGGTATGACGGGTACGTCGGGCCCTTAGGGTCCCGTCTGGAGCTGTATGAGTTTCAACTTCAAATTCACTTTCGGTATCATGGTCCGACTGAACTTGAGGGTCGTCTAGGGGACGCCTCTCTTCTGGAGTTGGTACAGACTTGGATGCCATCTCTGAAGTACTCTCCCCACAGACGGCGCCAAATGTTTCGGGGTTTTCTGATGTCCTGCGGGAGAGTTACAATTCCGAGACTGGAACCGGACGCCTGTACCTGCAAAATAACGGAGACTCCTGAGAGCTCCGCCTCCAACGGTCAAGTTAGTACCTGATTAAGGAGTAATCAATACAGAAATTAAAGTAATGAGATCTCTCTAGGTGAGAGTGCTTAGTGTTGGTAATCTGCGTTGTTAGCGAGATTAGTCGGTTGTTAATAAGTCTGTTCTTCTCTGCTTGATCTCTTAATTATTCGGTCCCTGATTAATGAGGATTAATCGAGTATTTATAGCCTTGGGAAGCGTGCAACTCTCTAGGTTTAAGGTAAACCTAGGGCTGATCGGGCCTCTAGACTGAATTGGGCCTTGATGGCCGGTTGTCCCATTTGGCATGGGTGGACACGTGGCGTGTCTTAAGTGGTCCGTGGAGGACGTATCTGTGATTGACACGTGGCAAGCTCCTGTTGGCCTTCGTGAAGGACACGTGGCGGAACCTGGTTGGTCCACTTGTCAGACGGTGATTGGTGGATAAAAATCCCCTAATCACATTGTGTTTGTTTATTACAGGTTATAAGTATGAAGTTGTTTATAGGGAAAGTGAAAAGTCTGAATTGATGTGGAAACAAGTCAAAAGTGATGTGGAGGCATATGAGATGTATAATGATTATGCATTTAGGCATGGATTTAGTATTAGGAAGGGGAAAATTCGATATGTTGGTACTTCAAATGTTTGGACAGGCAGAAACTACCTATGTTCAAATGTTGGTTTGAGGATACTTCTTCTAAGGTGCCTAGAAAGTTTTCTAAGTTGGATTACCGTACATGTTGTGAAGCTTACTGATATGTCTGTTTTATATAGTGTTTTACCCCCGTCCCGTGGTCATTATTAGTAGTGTTTTTGGCTCTTTCGGGCCACTTTTATTACTAATATGTGTTTTCTAGTGTTTTCGTAGTTTTGGTTGAGTTTTGCAGGGAATTGCACCTTTGGAGCATTTTCCCGGGATTTTTATGAAGCAACTATGAGCATTGGAAGAACACGACCACTTATGGAGCCCAAGGCCGGTTAGAGCAATCGAGCCGGTGATTAAGGGCTCGGTTATTTGGATCACGAGGCAATTGGACCATGTATTCGAGACCCGAGAGGAAATATGGATTGGGCCGAGAAATCTAGCCCAATCGAAGTCCAAGCCTTGGAGAAGAAGACCGGACCCGATCGGGCAAGCATACGCCCGATCGGGCGGATGCGTGCAAGGGCAGGATGCGCAGCAAGCCGAGGTGCGCCCGATCGTGCGAGGCTTAGCACGATCGGGCGATGCAGCGAGAAGAGCATGCGAGAAAAAAGGCGCGCCCGATCGGGCAGCCTCTAGCCCGATCGGGCGCGTGTTTCTGGAGAAGTGTTTTTGACGAGCAATTAGTTTCTAATTAGGAGTTGTTTTTAGTTTTGTTTAAATACGTTTTTGTACGGATTAATTAGGATATGACTTCTACTTCTTCTTCCTTAGTCTTTCTCTCTCTACTTAGACTTCTCTCTCTAAACTCTCTCAAGACCTTTGTTTTTATTTCTTTGACTAATTCCAAATTATTTTAGTAACGATTTCTCTTCCCTTAATCTTAGTTATTTATTTTATTCCTTTCACCATGACTTATTTTATTGCTTTGATTGGTTTGGTTTTTAATATGTGTTAGTAGTTTAATTTCTAGGGTTTATGGGGATCTAATAAATAATATGAAGGGGTAAATTATTGTTGTTAATTATCAATGCTAGATTAATTTCCTATTGATTGGATTAATGCTCTGTGACTAGATTAGGCCTATCTTTTATGCATGAGTTTGACAATATTAATTCAAGAATCGAGAGATGAGAATTAATGTTTAGGTCTAGTTTCAATAGGCAAGTTAATTTATAAATGGTTAAGTCAAGATTCGAGAGATGAGATTTAATACCGATAAATTAATTGTGTGATTGTAGCGAGAGCCCTTTACAATCTGGTTAGTTGATGCATTGATGATTGGCTATTATTGATTATTGGTATTACATGATAATTTCTTATTGAATTGTTTTAATGTTTTACAATTGCGGCTTGTAAAAGTATAGCAATATTAAATTGATGAATCGAGCAGATGTTAATTTGATATTAAAGGCTATTTTCAATAAGAACTTAGATCTAGTAAATTGCGAGAGCCTGTTAGATCTATGTTGGTTAATAAATTGCGAGAGCCTATTAATCATGTTATATATGCAATGTCAATGATTGATTACCCTATTTTACCCCGGAGTATTATTTATTGGTGAACCTATGCTCTAGATCCTTTATATATTATTTTCTCCCTATTCCTACTCTTTTTAGTTTAGTTTCATATTCAACTATAAATATTGGTTACTTAAATAGTTTGAACCATAATAATAAATTAGGAGTAAAAAGACTAGTTTCCCTGTGGAGATCGACCCTACTTCCCTATCTACCTTAGTTAGTGATTTAGGTAATTATTTTTGATTAGGGGATACGACTTTACCCTGTCAAAATTTGGCGTCGTTGCCGGGGAAATGGCTTTATTTTTATTTCTTATTATTATTAAAGTCTAGATTATTTTTTTTATTTTTTATTGTTTTTATTTTTTTTATGAGTTGAAAATATCCATGCTTACGTCACTACAAGAATTATATAATTTTTATGCAGCACCTAACTACTGTAGTTGTCAACGTCTTTGTCATGAAAATCCTGAATGCCCTTATAGTGAGTTTTTTGTGCGTGCTCCGGATGATTTTAGAGTCTTTCCATATACATATGATCATATTCGAAAACGATTAGTTTCTAATGAAAGTTATTGGAAGGCTCTTGATGAAAAAGTCTATGGACACTATAATAATATGAATGTTATTGAGGATGAAGAACCATCGGCTATAGAATTTGTGGTTGAAAAATCATTGGTTGACGAATCGGTGATTGAAAAATCATTAGTTATAGAAACGGTGGTTGAAAATTCCTTTGTTGATAATGAGGTTATTCGTAAGGGTGGAATTTTCAAGTCATTATTGGATGATAAAGACAATGACTACCTCCATGTTCGTTCTTATAATTCTAAACTTTTAACGGAGGAAGCAGAAGGTTGTGGTGTATTTTCATCTCTCTCTTTTGATTTTTCCTTCTACCTTGAGTTCTCTTTATGCGCTCTTAACCTTTTCTTTGTAGGGATTAATGTGCTTGCAATTAAGCCATATATAGTGTTTAATGAAATGTTTGCAGGAGCGTTTGATAAGTTTCTCAAGGCGTTGAATTCTTCCGATTGAGAGAAGGAGTATGGTCGAGCGGGACCTTGATAAAATAGCGCTTTGCTGGAGGCAACCCGTACTTTAATTTGCTTTTTAGTTTAGTTTTTCCTTATTTTTTGTGTGTGTGTTTTATTTTATTTTTATTTTTTTTAGAGAGGTAAGGAGAGTGTAACTAATGCTTGTGGGAGTTTGTTTTTGTGCAGATTTTGATCTAGAGAAGTCTTCATTCACGCTGGAACTACACTCGTATTCGATTGGGCAGAGCTCGCCCGATCAGGCGCACGTACGCGTCAGCAAACTTTGTCAACTTCGACAGGCCATAACTTTTGCGTTTCTTATCCGATTTTTGCGTGTGACCTGTCGTTGGAAAGCTCTTCAAGTCTAGTTTAAAATTCAATTAGAATCACTGTATTATCATTTATATATAAAAAGATATGATCAGAATAGTGCACCTGACTCAAATTTGAACTTTTTCCCACTAACACCTTGTTTCTTTCTTGCCCAATTTTGTTCCAAAGAGATGCATTGCAATCCTTAATACTTTTGTGATATTGATGTGGTGATGATGAAGAGTATTCACCTTGACTACTATCTTCCCTTTAAGACAATGAGGACATTGTCTAATTTAGCTTGAGGGGAGGTTCTCGTGTGCGCTTGGTATATCTTTCACCCTCTCTCTTTTTATTTTATTTTACTTTTTATTTATTTATTTTTCTTTTGGTGTGCTTAGTAGATTTTATTGCTTTCTTAGGTTAGTTTTATTGCTTTCAAAAATAAAGAAAAAAAACCAAAAATACATTCCAATGAATTGTAAATCATGTTTCCCTGTGCCCCTTACTTGAGAAAAATTGTTTTGATTCTTGGTTATTGATAATGAGAATTGTGGATTTGTTGGTCATGATTTGAAGTCTAATTGTTTGGATTCCTAAACATGCGTCAATTTTGTCCAACTACTTGTGAATATAGTGCTTGACTAGTTGATTTGGTTAGGAAATGTGTGGTAGTTCCATAATTCCTGGTATGTCAATGAATTTGAGTATTGATTTGCAACTATGAGTAGTGTTTCATGACTTTTTATTATGCACATGAGGAGGACGAAGGCATTTATTCTTTTAGGTAACCTTCAGAGTATTTAGATACATTTGTTCCCTTCTTGTCACCCATGTTGTTACTTGTGCCCTTTTATTGTTTATAGCCACATTACAAGCCTTAATTGCCCCATTGGTTACTAGTCCCAAGCTTGGCTTGGGGGAGCTATTAGTGAGTGAGGTGAGGGAGTTTTTAGTGTGCACTTTATTTGCACAATTTGGGTGGGTTTTGAGAAGTAATTTGTTTTGATCATATTTTTGTTTTTATGAGGTTGAAAGTTGTAGATATTCGAGAAAAATAAAAGTGTGATGAAAAAAAGAAGTTCAAAGAAAAAAAGTGAGAAATTTGAAAAATAAAAAAGTGAACTTCTAAGAAAAAAAAGAGGAAAAAAAAATGCTTGATGTTCAAATGTTCTAAGTGAAGGTTAATCAAAAGAAAGAAAAAAAAAAGTTGAGTTTCATTATAAATATTTCAAGTTATGAGCTCGAAGTTTGTTATTCACTCTTGTTCTACATTATCATATTTTTATGAGTGAAATTGTGAGTGTTGGGATTGTTTTATTGTTTGGAGTATATTTGGTGGATTGTTGTTTGGAGTTGGTTATGTTGGAGATGTGTATGATCATTATTTTTGATCATGGGTTTATTAGGATTTGGCTCCCTTAGTGCATAGCTTTTCTCTCACATAATCCCAAATTTATCCTACCTTTACCCTAGCCTTACATTACAAGCTTAAAAGACCTTCCGACCTTGTGCATAGAAGTTATGTAAATGTGAAAGTTTTGTTTTTTAATGCAAGTTATGACTTGACATATTTCGAGTCGACTAGTAGGATGAGCGTTCAATGTTTTTATACACACGAGAGTGTGAGTTGGGAAGGCATTGTTCACATTAAGAGGGTTGGGTGGAGAGCGATCGAGTACCTTCTGTACTCGCCACATAAATGAGAGTCGAGTGTGTGAGCACTAGTCTTGAATTCTATATTCTCTTGTGGTTTGCTCTACTTGACAATTGTTGGGGAGGAAGGGTGATTAGATGAATAAGATTGATTGATGTTGAAGCATGTTCATTTAATTTTACCTTGAATCGTTGGTTGTTGATTTGATTATTGGGGTGAGGCATGTTTTATATGTTCATTGATGAGCTCTTTGCTTAGGGACAAGCAAAGGTTTGGCTTGGGGGAGTTTGATATGTCTATTTTACATAGTGTCTTACCCCCGTCCCGTGGTAATTATTAGTAGTGTTTTTGGCTCTTTCGGGACACTTTTATTACTAATATATGTTTTCTAGTGTTTTCGTAGTTTTGGTTGAGTTTTGCAGTGAATTGCACCTTTGGAGCATTTTCCCGGGATTTTTGTGAAGCAACTATGAGCATTGGAAGAACACGACCACTTATGGAGCCCAAGGCCGGTTAGAGCCATCGAGCCGGTGATTAAGGGCTCGGTTATTTGGATCACGAGGCAATTGGACCATGTATTCGAGACCCGAGAGGAAATATGGATTGGGCCGAGAAATCTAGCCCAATCGAAGTCCAAGCCTTGGAGAAGAAGACCGGACCCGATTGGGCAAGCATACGCCCGATCGGGCGGATGCGTGCAAGGGCAGGATGTGCAGCAAGCCGAGGTGCGCCCGATCGTGCGAGGCTTAGCACGATCGGTCGATGCAGTGAGAAGAGCATGCGAGAAAAAAGGCGCGCCCGATCGGGCGGCCTCTAGCCCGATCGGGAGCGTGTTTCTGGAGAAGTGTTTTTGACGGGCAATTAGTTTCTAATTAGGAGTTGTTTTTAGTTTTGTTTAAATACGTTTTTGTACGGATTAATTAGGATACGACTTCTACTTCTTCTTCCTTAGTCTTTCTCTCTCTACTTAGACTTCTCTCTCTAAACTCTCTCTCAAGACCTTTGTTTTTATTTCTTTGATTAATTCCAGATTATTTTGGTAACGATTTCTCTTCCCTTAATCTTAGTTATTTATTTTATTCCTTTCACCATGACTTATTTTATTGCTTTGATTGGTTGGTTTTTAATATGTGTTAGTAGTTTAATTTCTAGGGTTTATGGGGATCTAATAAATAATATGAAGGGGTAAATTATTGTTGTTAATTATCAATGCTAGATTAATTTCCTATTGATTGGATGAATGCTCTGTGACTAGATTAGGCCTATCTTTTATGCATGAGTTTGACAATATTAATTCAAGAATCGAGAGATGAGAATTAATGTTTAGGTCTAGTTTCAATAGGCAAGTTAATTTATAAATGGTTAAGTCAAGATTCGAGAGATGAGATTTAATACCGATAAATTAATTGTGTGATTGTAGCGAGAGCCCTTTACAATCTGGTTAGTTGATGCATTGATGATTGGCTATTATTGATTATTGGTATTACATGATAATTTCTTATTGAATTGTTTTAATGTTTTACAATTGCGGCTTGTAAAAGTATAGCAATATTAAATTGATGAATCGAGCAGATGTTAATTTGATATTAAAGGCTATTTTCAATAAGAACTTAGATCTAGTAAATTGCGAGAGCCTGTTAGATCTATGTTGGTTAATAAATTGCGAGAGCCTATTAATCATGTTATATATGCAATGTCAATGATTGATTACCCTATTTTACCCCGGAGTATTATTTATTGGTGAACCTATGCTCTAGATCCTTTATATATTATTTTCTCCCTATTCCTACTCTTTTTAGTTTAGTTTCATATTCAACTATAAATATTGGTTACTTAAATAGTTTGGACCATAATAATAAATTAGGAGTAAAAAGACTAGTTTCCCTGTGGAGATCGACCCTACTTCCCTATCTACCTTAGTTAGTGATTTAGGTAATTATTTTTGATTAGGGGATACGACTTTACCCTGTCACTTACATTGATTTTGTAATTGATGAAAAGGGTGTTTGGACTGCTGTTAAACATAATATGGATCACAACCATGCTATGGTACCTGTTGAGAAGAGACATCTTCTTAGGTTTCAAAGGAAAATCAAGGTGAGCATTTGAAGTTCATTAGTACTATGAAGGCTAGTGGGGTTAGTGTTACGGATTATGTTCGTGCTTTGAGGAAATAAGTTGGTGGATATCCTAATCTATGCTACACTATTACTGATGTTTACAATGCTTTAGCTACTGAAAAAGCTGGCAGATTAGAAGGTGGTGATTGTAAAGCTTTGATCAAGTCTTTTGTTGAAAGACAAGCGAAAGAAAGTGACTTTTATTATGAGTTTGAGGTTGATGGAAATCATGCCCTTTGTAGTTTATTTTGGATGGATGGAAGAATGCGAAGGGTTATGAAGCCTTTGGTGATTTGATGGTCTTTAATACCACCTATAAAACAAACAAATATGGCATGATTTGTGCTCCTTTTGTTGGTGTAGACACCCATTTGTGTCTCCCCAAAACCAAACCCAGTGATGAGTACCTTTCATGTCGAATCATAATTGAATGAAGTGAAAGTGTGGAAAGTTTAGTGTTGCGAATAATTTTAATTTCTTTTCTCTTCTCTCTGTTTTTGAAAACCTATTTTAAGAAAACAGCCACTCCAGTTTGGTTGGTCCATGATATGGGTCCATTAATAGTGTAGTTGGATAGGGCTTGAAAAGAGCTTTCCAACGATATATTATAAGCCCAATTCCGATGAATATTGAGGAAGTTGTGGCCAAATTACTGAAATGGGCCCGGTGTGAGCCTCATATGCGGCCCAATGATCTAGAGGAGGGCCTAATATAGATTTATCATTCCTAATGCAATTAGGAATGGATTTAGTCTTCTACATTCTTTTAGAAGGTTCTTTTCATTCCTAATTCAATTAGCATTGATAAATTGACTTTTGTTGACTTTTTAGAGTTTTAATCAGAATAAAAGAATGTTTTTGAGGAAAATACGATTTTATCCTCCTGTACGACAATTTTTATCTAATTTTAGAAAACGCATCAATATTTTAGTCAGCGCCAAACGCCAGCATTAGCGCCTGATGCTAAGCTTGGCGCCTGGCGCTAGCGTTAGCGCCTGACGCTAATGTTAGCGTCTGGCGCTAATTGCCAGCGTCGGCGCTAATTAAATTTTGTTTGCGTCAGAACTCTGTTTTGATTTTTTTTATCTTTTTGGCTGATTTTCTCTATAAATAGCCTTCTAAAAACTCCGTTTTCATTCACCTATTCTCACCAACTCTTATCAAGGTTTTTTTGATTATTCTCTCTCTCTCTCTCTTTTCTAAACTAGCCTTTTCTCAAAATACAAAATTCCGCATTCGCAAGACTTAGATATACCTAGCCATATTCGAAGTTGCCTTCGCCCTAGACGTGAAAGGTTTTAATTTCTGAGGGTTTGGTCCCAAATCTCTCTTTCAATTATTATTTAATTTAATTGTTAATTATTATTTTCCTTGAAGTTACTAACATGTGTATTTTGTCATTAGAAAGAGGTACGAAGCATCCAAGTAAGTGCTTTAATTGAGTTATTGATTTTATGATATAGAAATCATGTCTAGGTTGTTATTTTGATTCCTTGTATCATGTTTAGGATGTTCCTAGTATCATGTTAGGATGCTTTCTTTAGTATGATATTTAGGGTGATTTGCTTATATCAATTATGATTCCTGCGATGCTTCCTATTCTCTTCCTAATATTCATGTTAGTATCATGTTAGGGCTAAAGCTTTGATTTTTATGCTTAGTGACATGCTAGGGTTTGTTATCAATCTTGTTAGTACCATGCCTAGGATCTTGCTATTATTATGCTTTAACACTATTATGATTATTTTTATGATTTATGATATAATTGTTATAATTATTGTTATGATGATTATTTTTAATTATGATTGTTATGATTATAATTATTATTTTGATGATTATTATTATGATTTTGATTATGATGATTATTATTATGTTGCTTGATATTTATTGTTATTTCTTGATCACACTTTTATGCATGTTTAAAGGGAATTTGTACTTGTAATCACGCTTAATAAGATAATTAATAATCTTGTTAGGGTTAATTTAATTATAATTCAAGTGATCGCCAATAATAGATTTTTTTGTGCATTAATATTCAACCAACATAGATAAACAGGTTTAGGGTTAATCCTATTGATTGCATGTTAGTAAGAAAGCGCACATGAATACGATCAGAATAAAGTAGAGGCCTATTATTAGGCCAGGTTCAATCTCTTTTAGGTTGGATTTGTACCTTTATCCCCAAACTACCATTCATGGTTCCAGACCTATTGGAGTTGACGATCTCCTGGATCGTTAAGGGGTGTAACCTTCACCTCGTGAATGGTTTACAAGTTCCTAACACTTGTTGGCGACTCTTTTGCTCTATCTTCTTTCCCTTTGGACCCCACCGTACTTAAGTGTATGATCACAGTGGGGTTCAAGCTAGGGATAATGCTTGAAATATTATTCCCCACAGTTGGTATGAATCATCATTGCAAAAATGTCATGTTTAGAATGGGATTTGTTCTTGATGAAAAGACCAGCAATTTTGTCTAGTTAATTGAGGCTTTTATGAGATCTATGGGAGGATGTCAAGACCTTATAACCTTAATGAATGATCAAGCCCCTTCAATTGCTGCAGCAATTCGACAAATTTTTCCAAGTACTCGGCACCGTTTGTGCACTTGGCATCTTGGTGAGAATTCAAAGACCAATATAGGAGGACTAAGAATATTGAAAGGGTTTCCAAAAGTATTCGATTATTTGCTCAAGTATTGTGAAAGTCTTACTGAATTTGAACATTACTGGCCAAGGTAAGCTTTCTTAAATTTGATTTGAACTATTGAGTTTATATTTTGAACATTCTTTTTTTTGCAATCTGAACTATTACATTTACATATTTGCGGACTTCATTTTACTACAATTAACATGATTTATTTATTTTTGAACTTTGTTGTATGTTATTTGAATTTCGTGCTTTAAGATATGAACCTTTGTTTATATATGAACTAATAATTTTTTAATTTTAACATGCTTAATTTTTATGTTTACCAAGTGAATATGAACAGTATGTTGTATGTTTTGAACTTTATTTGCTGTAATTGGAACAATCATGTTATCATTTTGTTTATTGGTCTGTTGTTTTTTGTTTTTAATAGAATGATGACAAAATACAAGTGTTCAGAAAATGATTGGTTAAATCACTTGTATGATATCAAAGAAAAATGGTGTCCGGCTTATTGAAAGGATTATTTTTCGGGTGAAGTTTTATCATCCCAAAGGAGTGAAACAACAAATCATTCTGTTTCTAATAGATTGAATAAAACAGATGGTTTGAGTGACTTTTATAGTACTTTTCTTAATGTTATATCAGAGTGGAGGAGTAAAGAAAGTAAGCAAGATTTCCGTTTTTTGAGGGGAAACTGTTATCTTGCAGTAGCTAATGTCAGTTTGCTCATACACGCTAGGGAGATTTATACTATTTCTGTGTATGTGGTTTTTGAGGACCAATTTGCAAAAGGTATTTCATGTTGTCAAGATCGAAAGCATTAAGATGATGAGACTATTTGTTATTATGTTTGAAGGCTAAATAAGGACATTATAAGGCATGAAGTTACTTATGAGAAATTCACCTTCAGCATCAATTGCACTTGTAAGTATTGGAGTGAAATGGGGTTGTTATATGGACACTCTCTTCGTATGTATAATATTCATTGTGTTCAAAAGATTCCAGAATAGTACATAGTGAAGATGTGGACTAAGAAGGCTATGTGTAGTCATGTTTCCGATTAAGATACATGTGAAGATGTTAAAGTTGTTCTTTCTGCTGTTTGGAGAGTTCAAATGCTTAGAAAGTATGTTCAGTTAGTGACATCATGTCAAGAAGATCTTTTAGCAAGAGCTGAAGTTGAGTATACTTTTCATATTTTACGTGAAAAGGTGGAAAGTGTTATGGGTCCAATTAATATTGAAGATGTCGAAGTTGGTGGAGACGCTAATGAAGAAGGTAATGAAGAAGGGTTTCTTATAAACAATCCAAAAATAGCTAGGAAAATGGGTGAGAGAAACTACAGGCCAAAAAGTACTGTTGAGAAATCATGTAATAAAGCTAAGGGTTGGAAAAAGAAAGTAGTTAAATATAAAGATGAAGCCAGAGTTTCTGTCGAAAATTGGTTGTTGAGGTACTTTTGAACCCCTTGTCTAGTTTTCTGAACTTAGTGATTTTATAATTGAACAACTCAGAATTTTATTTTATATTTTAGGTTTTAGATGATGATGGAGATATTTTGATTTATTCACATCCAACAACACAAGGTTCAAATCTCTCTGTACTTTCAAGAAAAAAGAATGTTCAAAGTAAAAAAAAAAAGTAAAGCTTCAACCAATGCTTCTCATTCATTATTAGCAAATGTAAGTATTTTATCGAACATTTTAACTGTTTTTTTGTACACATTATTATTATACTTGTATATATGTTTAATTTCATGTTTATTTTTAGGTTTTTGGTGAGGGGGTTAGAAGTGGTTCTCAAGCTTCAAATGGAAAAGGATTAAAAAATAGTAAACCCTTCAACCAAATCAACTCAGCAATTTTCATCTAATGTAATTATTCTTCTAAACTATTTTTATTTGTTTTGCACTTTTTTTCTTAACTTTTGAACTTCATGTATTAACTTTTGATTATGTTAGTTTTGTAGGTTTTTAAAGGTCAATCATCCATGAAATTTCTAGGAACTAGTTCTTCTCAGCCATCATCATCAAGAGCTTCAAATACCTTTCCTTCAACTAATGTAAATCAGCCTTCCTCTGTAAATGTCTCAAGAACTACTCAGCCACCTCTATCAAATGTAATTTTATTACTAAACTTTACTTTGTATTTTTTGAACTTTTGTTTTTAGATTCTGAACTAACTTGAATTTTCTGTAGGTTTCTGGTCATCAAGCTTCAACTAATTCTTCTCAGCCGTCTCCATCAAAAGCTTCAAATACCTTTCCAACAACTAAGCCACCTTTATCCAATGTATTTATTTTATTGAACTTTTAAAGTTTTTATCGAATTTGTGTTTTTAAATTCTGAACTAATCTGAATTTTCTGCAGGTTTTTTGTCATCAAGCTTCAACTAAGTTCCCAGCAACTGTAGCTCAGTCTTCTGCAAGAAATGTATCCTTTTTACTGAACCTTCATTCAAATATTTTGAACTTATGATCTTTACTTTTGAATTTTTTTTTAATTTTGTAGGTTTTTGAAGGTAAGTCATCTAATAATTTTCCAGGATCTAAATTTTCTCAGCCATCCTCATCAAAAGCTTCAAATACGTTTCCAAGAACTAATTCTCAGCCTTCCTCAAGAGCAAAAATACAAAATCTTTCTCAAGAGCTACTCAGCCACCTTTATCAAATGTAGTTATTATATTGAAATGTTTAATTTTTTTTTTTTGAACCTTTGCCTTTAAATTTTGAACTAATCTGTATTTTCTGTAGGTTATTATTGGTCATCAATTTTCAACTAACTTTCCATCAGCTGGTTCTCAGTCTTCTACAAGAAATGTAACTTTTTTACTGAACTTTTTTTAATTTATTTTGAACTTCTTATACTAGAATCTGAACTTTATATTTTTTTTTGGTTTCAAGTGGCTCTCGGGCTAAAAAAGGAAAGCATTTGAAGTGAATCATAACACAGGGTTTTCGATATGAGACTAGTAAATGGTTTCAAGTAAGCATGGACATTCTCTTTCTCTATTTTGAATGTTTGAGTTTTTTGTTTTTGAATTTTTTTTTATTATTGTTCTTTTAATTTTTGTGTTTTAAGTATTTTGATGCTGGTCGCAATGCAAGGAATGAAGAGTCTCCCAATTCTGGACCTTCTAATGTTTCAAAATATGATGAAATGTTATCAATGTTTAACAAGACAAGTAATTCTTAGGTTCTTAGTATATATGAATATTTTTACATAGGTTTTCAATATGTGACAATATTCAAATTCTTATTAATTTTCAATATATTCGAATATTTTTTTTCATTATTTTAAAATTGTTTGTTATTATGTTTTTTATGTTTTATTAATCAAAAAAAATATTGACAAGCGTATTTTATATAATGAACAACTACACTTCAATATTTGACCATAAGCTTAATGTCAACAATTACTACAAATATTACATATTTAAGTCAATCTCAATTCAAACTAAAAATTGAAACAACATATGTCTTTCAAACTAAAAATTCAAACAAATTAAATAAAATCACAATTTCTTGAAATGTCATTAAATATAAATATTAATTCTCCTCAATTCTTCTTCTTGTGCCATTTTCACTCTGTACCCTTTTTTGTTGGTGGGGCTTAAAATTATTTTTGAACAATATTGCACCCTCGGCTTTTTGATTGGATCAACCTAAACATGTAAAGAAAATATATAATTATGAACAAAATATTAAATGTTTTGAACAAATAAAGAAAACATATGAACACTATTGTTGAAACTCACATAATTTGCTTTTAAATCACAATTCCATTCTACCAAAGGCTCTGTTGTGTATGTTTCCATATGTTTCATCACGTAAACACCACAATTTTTATGATCCAAATTGCTTCTCCATTTCATCTTGATCAAGTAAATCTTGAAACTTAAGACTCTAGCAACATCACTTCCCGTATAATCTTTTGTAAGCATGAAAAATGAAAAAGCCTCTAGCAATAAAACAAAATGAAACATTATTTGAACACCTGAAATCAATTTACTGAACACAGCCTAAGAACAAATTGAATAAAAAAATTTAGTACTTTACCATCTTTTGTCGATTATCTTCATACTTTGTAGATGCTTTCACATTCATTGGAAGCTTTCTGTTATCAATCAAATCAATTGTGCCATTGTACATGTTGATACACATCAAGTAGAAGTGCTTAAATGCAGCCACTGGAAACAAGAATTCCCTAATTTTTTTTATGTTTGGAATTCCACTATTTCTCATTTCATAGTGCAATCTTTGTGCAAACTTCTCATGTCTTATTTCTTTGGTAGTGTTTGCACTTGCACCTTTGTCCGTGCATACAATCAACTGCAATTAACAATTCAAAATAATGAACAATCATTATAAACATAATGAACATTGAACAAAATATACTGAACAAGTTATAGAAAATTATTAAACATTTTTATTTGAGAATATTTATTATTTATTTTCTTACGTATGCATTGTGGAGAAGTATAGGCTATGTTTTTTGCCCTTGACGTTCAGGATATGAGCCTAAGCACCGATAATTGCCGTATCGATTTCTTCATCTGTTCCAAGTGTCTTCATTTCTTCCATGTTGACACTATTTTCTCCATCATGGTACAACACTTCACTGCCAATACAACAAAAAAATTAACAAAATTAACTCAAGATTTATTTTATTATTTGAACTATATAAATAATTATCTGAACAAATCTAATGAATTTATGAACAATAGAATTAAATTAGAAAACTTACTCATTAGGCCCATCATTGAATTCATAATCAGACAAAGTTGCATTCATTCACTAACATTTTCGAACAAATCTTTGTATTTCATCATGAATGGGGATTTTAGACAAGCTGGCAATTTTATCACTTCTCTTCGTGGTATTTTGTTTGCATTAGCATCCTCTGCTGTCTTTTTTCTAATATAACAAATATAATTTTCAAGTAATATTTACGAACAAAATATTTATATATCTGAACAGTATAGAAACTTTTAATGAACTTTTCATAAATATCTTATTTTACAATTACCCCTTTGATTTTTCAGAAACTTTGTTTTCTTTTTTGTTCCTTCTTCTTCTGTTGATTTGTATATTTGAACATACAGTAGAAATATATGAGCATCAAAGATAAAAATTTTAACATAGGAAGTTAATAAAGAAGTTATATCATTCAATAATTAATAAATACATGCATATTTGTTCTTTTTTTTATTTCATTAAAAAAATTTACCCTTCCTTTTTCATCTTCTACCCTAGTTGTCCAAAAAATTACATTAGATTCATCACATTACTTTTGAAATATTACATACCTTCTTCTTTTTCTATCCTAGTTTCCCAAAAAACTACATATAGATGTTCAGATAGAATGACATTACCCTTTGTGATACTGAAAATCCTTTGAAGGTGGGTTCCTTAAAATATCATCAAGTGTTGCATCATTGGTTTCAAAGATTCTGTTAAACTCATTGTGTTCAAACATATCTCCTTCCCCCCTCCTTTAATCGATTCCCTACCACCCCAAACGAAACCCTAAATCTCGTTTAGGGTGGTTTCGGGGTGGTGGATCGGGAAACGATAATGGGAAAGGGAAGGGGTGGGGTATGTAGGTGGAGGAAAGGGGGGTGGGGGTGAGGTCGCCGGTGCCGGGTAATTTTGTAGGACACCGGCAGGGGGTGGGTTTGGGGACGGCGGTGGTGGCGCGGTGGTGAGGGTGGGGTGGCTGGGGGTAGTTTTAGGTTTTTAATTTTTTTAAACAAATAAAATAGTGACACGTGTCACTGTAGACCACATTTAACGGAATTTTTTAACGGAAACCGTTAAGTGGTGGTAATACCAATTTTTTGGAAATTTGTATGGTGTTAATACCCATTTTTTTTGGGAGGTGTTAAAAACTATTTTCGGGTTTTTAGGAGGTGTTAAAATCTAAAATAACCTTAAAAATTTGAACATATAAACATATGGAATTAAAATTTTGAACAAACATATACAAAATCTTTTAAAAGGCATTAAAATTTTGATAAATTATAACAGAATCCTTGAACATATGAATACATGTCATTAGTCCTATGAGCATAAGGGAATTTTTTTTTGAACATTTGGCATTACCATTTTGAACAAACAGGAATAAAATATGAACATAATTCATGAAACTTTTAATAAATAATAAATATAAGAACAACAACATACCAACAAAAAAGGCAGTGGACCCTTGAAAAATCCCTTGGTGTTTAGTTTCCACTCAGTTACTGTGGAAATCAAACTTTGAAGCACATATTTGTACCAATTCAATTCCTTAATCTCAACACAATCTTGAGTTGAGTGTAGGAATTTGTAGTGGTAGTGAAGGTTTTTGCTTGTTTTCATCATTGAATTCACAGCTAGCTCAAGGAAATCTATCTTGAACATTTCTGTTGCTTCACCTGTGTTCTTCTCCTTTGATTCAATGTCCGTTGTGACATATTTCCTTTTATGCATAGCTTGTTGATCTATCTTGTTCTTCTTTTCTTCTTCAGTTTCATACTTCTCAAATATCCATTGGGTTCTAGGGCTACCAGTTTTACAACCCCAAATTTTCCCTCCACCTCATCAAAGGCGTCACAATCTCAAAATCTTCATCTTCCTCCTATGTCTTAATTCTTTGTATCTTTTCAGAAATAACATTTTTTTCCTCAATGTACTCCATATACAATTTGAACATTTTGTTCATTAATCTCAACTCATTTGTTCTATGGCAAGTATATTGTGTTGTTGTTTTCTTTAAAATGCCTCAACAGCCAAGCACAAAATACTGCATCATTTTGTGGAAAATTCACCGAAAGAATTGCCCCAAAACCCATTTCTTCCACTGCTTGTTTTTGTTGTGGGGGTAAGTTTGCTACAAACTTCATAAACATAACATGAGCCACTCTAACACATATCTTCTCTTCTTCATTCTTCATAACCTCATCATCATCATCACTCAAATCAACAACATCTTGATCAATCAGTTCATCATCATCATCAATTCTTCTCTTTCTTTCTTTCTCAATATTTTTAACTTTTTTACCTTTCTCCTTTTTTTGAACATCTTTCTCTTTTTTATGAACTACTTTCTCCTTCTTCTGAACTCCCTTAAGTGATTTTTTAACAACCTTTTTAGAAGATTTTCCACCTTCCTTGACACCAGAACTTTCTTTGTTCTAAACCCTCTTCTGTTTTTTAACCCCCTTTCCAGATTTCTGTACTTTGTTAAATTCTTTAGCTGGAACATCTTAGTTTTCTTCAGGCTAGATGTGTTGTTTTTACGGGGAGCTTTGGCTGCGCAACACTCTTGTTGTTGTAGGAGTTGTGTTCTTCCTTTTTTTTGTTGCAACATGCTTCCTCTTTGTGAAAGAACTGTTTTAATCATTTAAATAGTTATAGTTAAAAAATGTTTAAATTTATGTAATTTAATCAACATTACACTATAAATAAAATGAACAAAAAACATATAAAGATTTTACCTCTGAGATGTTTGATTAGGCTGAGTAGCTTTGTCAGCATTTCCTCCACCATGTTTAGAAGCTGCTTTAGGTTGTTCAGAAGCAGTTGGAGGTTGTTGTACAAAAGGTGCTGAAGGTGATAGAGTACTTTCTGGAGGAGGAACAATAATTTCTAGAGGAGGAATAATACTTTTTGGAGGAGGAATAGTACTTTCTTGAGAAGGAGGAACATTATTTTCTAGAGAAGGAACAGTACTTGCTGAAGGTAGTACAAAATTAGATGGATTAGGAACAATAGTTCCTTGAGGTTGTTCAGAATGTTGTGGTCTTGATTCAGAAATTGTTTCAACTAGTATAGAAGTTTTTGGAGGTTGTTAAGAAGATTTTGAAAATGGTGTTTTTTTTTTTCTTTTCTTTTGTAATAGGTGGTTCACCTGATTCTGTTGGAATTTGGTGTTCAGAAGTTTCTGGAGGTTGTTTAGAAATTTGTGAATAGGGTTTAGTCGTTTTTGGTTCAGAAGTTTTGTTTCCTTCTTGTTGCAACTCAGAAGTTTTTGGTGGTGCTTAAGTTTCTGGGTGTTCAGTGGATTGGTAAGGTTGATAAGATGTTTTAGTGAACTGTTCAGATGATAGTGGGGGCATTCCAGTAGTTGGATTGTTTATAAAAAAATAAGAAAATTAACATTTGTAACTAATATTTGAATGTAAAGCAAATTGAATTTCATATAAACATATCCCAATAAAGCAAATTTAACTGGAAGATGTTCAATGATTATATTTTGTTGTTCAATAGTTTTTTAAGGTTGTTCAAACAAATAGCCACACATTTTTACAATTAATTAACATGGGAACAAATATACAAACATAATATATATATGAATATAAACTAAAGTGGAAGATGTTCAGTAAATTTTCAATGTTGTTCAAAAGTTTTTTTATGGGTTGTTAAAAAAAAAATACCAAAACGTGAGCACAATTAATCAATATGCAAACAAGTATATAAATATATATATATATATGTATATAGAATTGTGTGTTGTTCAGTGGTTGTTGTTTATTGTTCAAAATTTTCTTTAGGGTGTTCATTAGTCAATGTAATAATTAAATATTAACCATAATATATTCCAATTTAAACTTAAATGAAAGATGTTCAGTGGTTATTTGTTGTTGTTCAAAATATTTTTAAGGGTTGTTCAAGAATATATATGAACATGCAAGCAAAAATATATATTCAATCATAATTAAAATTAAAGAACAGTCAAGCAATTATATAAACATAAATACACAATTGGTGGTTAATATTCCAATATTAACTAAAATGAAAGATGTTAAGTGGTTTATTCATAGTTGTTTGAAAATAACTTTAAAAAAAACAATATATGTGCACATCAAACAGGAAATATAAGAATTAAAATATACCTTTTTGACGGACTTTCTGAAATTTGTTTGTTTGTTTGTTTGTTTTTTTTTTTTTTTTTTGTTTTTTTTTTTAATTTTAATTCTTGCAATATGTTTTGATCAACAATTGGACTTGCTTTTATATCTTCTAATTTCTTCTTTTTTGGTGTTTTGACATTGAACAATTTACTCAATGTCATGTTCAAAACATTTTGGGTTAAAATTAATTTTCAATTTAAAAATTAGGGTTTCACCTAAATATTTTTTTTGCGAATTAAACAATAAATCACTTACATATCTTCATTTTCTTCAGTAGCCGTAGATTCTTTCGATTTTCTACAAAAAAAAAATCATATCGATAATTATATATGAGAAAAAACAATCAAAACAACAATGATTTTAACAAATTTTAATAAAATCAAAGTAATTGAAGTGATGTTCACCTTTTTGAAGGTGTTTTCGGTTGATCTTCGTAGTTCTCCATGGAAGAGTAGTAGCAGCTTTTAGAGAGAGAAAATTGAAAGATGAGTGAGAAAATTTAAAAGAGAGAGAAACACAAAAGAATTAATAGAAGTAAGTTTATAATTTATGAGAGGAGAGAGATTGTTTTTAAAATGATTAAAAAATAAAAATGGCAGTTTAGATTTTAGAATGTTTTTTTTAAAAAAAAAAAAAAATCTAAATCACGTGACTTGGACGTGGGTTTTTTTTTTCTTGGACGTGGATTTTATGTCTGGGCTTTATTTGTTGGGCGCGTATTGGGCCTGGTTCACCTATTTCTAGGTGCACCATGGTGTATGTAATACCAATTGCAGTTAACAGTTAGTGAATTGTGAAACAAGGCAACCAGTATTCTAAACCCTAATCCACCTTTCTCTCCTCCCTTTCACGTCTGTACAGCTGGCCCCTTGGTGGCGCATGTGGTGCTCGTTCGTGGTGGTTTGTAGTTAGTTTGTATATCTCTTCTCCGTTGAAGGTTGATTGAAGGGTTCAATCACAACTAACTAGCATTAGTGGAGGTTTAATCTGTGTCCGTGGACCTAGTAGAGGAATCACGCTTGGGGTTCTTTATCTCCCAATGTTCTTGATCGATCGCACGTGGAATCATGCTTCAAAGATACAATTATATGTTCTGTATGTGTTATGCATTAGATCTTGGGATTAGGTGCGTCATGAATATGATTCATGTATTCCGCAATTAGTACCTATATACTCCTACAGTGGTATAAGTTAGCCTATTGTATTTACGCATATTGACAATAAATCTTTGATGTCCACAAATTTTAATTCAATCAGGAGGGAAAATAATTTAATTATGGTTCAATCTTTATATTAAATGGAGATTTAATTTTTGGGATAAGTTTAAATATGATTTAAATTGCTCAATTTTTCTAGCAAAATCCGATTTAAGCCCTAGTTTTTCCAAAAATTTTGATTTTTGTGCTTAATTTTGATGATTTTCGAATATATATGCTTTATAAATTTAATTAGATTGATTTGATACATAAAATATGATTTTTGTATAATCAATAATTTGATAAAAGTTAAATTAAATTTGAATTATTTTTTGAAGAACCCTAGATTTGCAATTGAATTATGAATTTGATTTGAAAGTTGAATTGGGCATAAATGTTATGTTTTTAATTCAAATGACCTAATTTAATTTAATTTAATTTTACAAATGTTGTTTAATTAAATTAAATCTTTAAAAAAAAGGGGATTTGAATTTGGGAGGGGGCAGCCGTGGCTGGGTGGACGAACAACCGTTAGGTGGCACGGTGGCTGCCTAGGAGGTCGAAAGAGGGGTAGTGAGGGCGGAGGCAACAGGCGGAAGCAGGCGGTGCAACTGTTGCACTGTCGCAAGCTGCAGCCCGTGTTCAGCTGGTGGTTGGGCTTCGGCCTAGTTGAGGCGACAACCCTTAGACGACGCTGATCAATTCAGGTGATGAAGAAGGTGGCTCTGGCAGGTGGAGCAAATGGGTAGTCGACTGGAAATATTCCGGTTAGGGCTGCTGCCTGCGCCGTGGTTGGGATCGGTTCCTGATTGCGGTCTGACTTGCGGCTGTGCGTTAGTTGGGTCTTCTCCCTAACTAACGCACACTGTGGTCTCAGTTGCTGTGTTGTCTAGGTTCTTCCTAGCTGATGTGGCAACAAACTAAATTAAAAAAAAATGTTTTTATTAAAAATAATTTTATTTTAAAATATTTTCAAAATAAAATTTGATTTTGTTTTGGAGATAAAATCAAATTTCAAAAGTTGGCTTTTGATGATTATCCATAATTAAAGTTATTAATTTTGGATAAGTTTTATTAAGATAATTTTAAATCTTAAAATTTGTTTTAATCTTTGAAAATTTTAAGGATTATTGAGCAAGATTCCAAAAGATAAAGATTGAATTAAATAATGTGATTATCTGATGCGTGCCATTTATGGCACTCTTAGGCTAGGTTTTCATCTTATTTTTTTGCTCGTTTTTAGTCTTTTATGTCGTGTTTTTAGGTAATAATGCTTGAATTGCGTGTTTGTGTGTAAGTTTAGAAAAATGCGTGCTTTTAATGGTTTTCTTATTATTTTATTCATTTCTCGGCTATCTCTCTCGCTTCTTTGTTTATTTGACATGTTTTGTGGGTGTGTCGAGTTTCTCGGATTTAACCATCAAGGAACGAGCTCAAGCGCATTCAAGGAATTCAACGGAGCCGAGTTTGAGAAGCTAAGCATGCAAGTCAAGCAACCAAGCGCGCTCAGCAAGCCCCAAGAAGCTACCCCGAGCAAGCTGCCCGAGTAGCCATGCGCATCAGCACAGCAAAGCCACCAAGCAGCCAGCGTACAGCAGCCCAGCCAACAACCGTGGGCTGGCCTGGGCGCAGGTGGCTGCAGCCCGAAACTGCCACTTTCGAGCAATAAGTGGCCGCGGGCTTGGGCTTAGGGGTGATCTCCTCCGCGGGGGCGACCGAGTTCTCTGCAGGCGCGACTTTCTTGGTTTTCTTTGCGATTTCATTTCTTTATTTGTTTGTTTATATATTGTACGACTTTCTTTAGTCTTCATACATGAAATTCTTTAGTTTAGAATAGTGTTTCTCTCCTCTAAGAAGGATTAGGTTAGGTTAGAAGTCTCTCTCTAGATTAGGAGTAGTTTTAGAGAGAGAAAGTGAGGGATTTCAGTGGTGATTGAGAGATTTAATATAAAAGGGGGGACAATTGTGTTGAAGATCTTCTCTATTATCAATGAGCATTCCTAACTCTATCTCATCTTATTGCTTTGTTTAATTTCATGTTTGCTTGGTTTAATTTTGATGTTTGATTCTTGATAGTGTAATTGTTCTTGATATATTGTTGATTCTTGATTTCCATAGTTGTTAGTTGATAGATGATGATTGTTGAATAGTTGTTTGGCTAGGAATTGGGTGAAACTTGTATGATTGATTAATTGTGATTAATTTGGGAATTGTGTTGATTAATTGTTGAGATTAAAGTGATTAATGAAGGTTTGCATGTGTTTAATTCAATTAGGCCTTTAGAAATATGCTAGATTGCATTGTGATTGCTAATGACATGACCAATTGATTTAGGAATTGCAACTATTGATTGGTTTTGATTGTGATTCTTTTATTTTGTTATTCATAGTGAACCTTAGCTTAACAATTAGGAGATAGCTCTTTGATTCCAATTAATTGCTCTTATCATTAGTCTTCACTACCTTTGATTGACATGATCTTCCCAAGTTGTTTCTATTGAAATGATTACTTGTTGATCCCCTTTCTTAGTGTTTTATTTGTTTGGTTTCTTGTTTTGTTAGTTGTTAGTGTTACATCTTACCTTCGATCTCGACCTAGCTTAGGCGCATAATTGAAAGTGCTTGAACATTACCGTTACTTTGGGTTCGACCCTTGACTTGCCTCTATACTCGTAATTAGGTTTGTTAAGTGTTTTTAAATTTTGTTTGTCTTAGGGAGGATTAGATAACAACCTAGTTTTCCCCTCATCAAAATGGCGCCGTTTCCGGGGAACGGTGTCTATGTTTGAGTGTTTTTGATTGCTTGAGTCTAGGTCTTTGTTTATACTTTTCTTTTATTTGATTTTGTTTGTTTTGTATAAAAATGGCATATTTCTCATTTTCTCAATTTGACAATGAGCCTTTTTGTGAATATTTCAATAGACTTGAGGGATTTTTGGACTATAATTGTTGTAGGCTTTGGGAGGCTTGTGAGATTTGTTATTTTTTGTTTGAATGAGCAAACTAGGGATGAAGTTGAATGCATGCATGATGGTGAATTTAGAGCATTGTCAATTGATGATGCTTGGGATTTTTATGTTTGGTTTACTAGGGATGCTTATGATAGGGGTAATCATGATTCTAATATTTATATGTAATGTGTTGATTCTTCTAATATTAGCATGAATTCACATGATTTGTTACATGATCCCTTAAGTGAACCTAGAACAAATGATTTCATTTCTATTTCCCTTTTTGTTCATGATGATGAGGTGCATGCTCAAGTTGATGCTAATGTTGTGTTTCAATATTCTTCATTATTTACCATGCCTTCTTGTGATGTGCTTTGTTCCCTTAATGATGAATCTCATGTGCTTGATTGTGCCCCTACTCCCCAATGTGATGTATATGCTCATGATCTTAATGTTGATTCTTCCCGTCTTGGTTGTACTTCTTCTTCTCTTGTTGAGCCTCAACCTTCTACATCTTTTGAATCTGTTGTTGATATATTCGAGTCTCAAATTAGGCGCATTGAGCTTGATAACGACCTTGGCCTAGTAAGGAGATGATTCTTCAATCTATGAGAGGTCAATTAGAGATAATGAAAAAGAATGAGGAGTGTCTTGAGGAGGGATGGAGAAGAAAAGAAGAGTTAGAAATCCAATTGTCATTCTCGTTGCTTGTTTGTGAAAAATCCCAATTTAATGAGTGTGTTGAGGATGATGATTATGATGATTTTGAGCAACCAAGAGAGTGTAAGGATCTCATTGGTGAGCATTTGAGTGATGGTGAAGGAGTTGAGAATGAAGAGAGTATTGATTTTGATAACCTCAACCCTACTTCCTATCTTGATGAGTCTCTTATGCATGATTGTGATTCTTTTATCCATGAGTATTTGGACTCAATTGAGGTTATGACCAATATGTTCTTTGAGTGTCAAATGAAAACCCAAAGCCTTTTGAGCGAGTTCATTAAGAATGCTTCATGGGAGAGAGATGAGTTTGAAATGAATTTGCATCCATTCATGCATGGCTTAGAGACTTTAGGCTTTCTGGAAGTTGAGGGAGTTGTTGTTCATGATTATAGTGAAGGGGCTTATGTAGTTCCTCTTGGAAGTTGGATGTTTGAGGGAGATGATGATCATGAGTGTTCTTCTTTTAAGGATTCTATAATTTATTTTCATGCTCTTATTGGTGATTTGAGGCATGGTGGTGAGGAAGAGTTCATTTGTGAGATCATAGCCCTTATTCCCTCCTCTCATGTCCCTTTTTCAAGCAATTTCAACCACATCCCCTACACTCCTATATCCCTCCATTCCTTTGTTGATGATCTTATTGGGGACCCTCTTGTCTATGATGATCTTAATGTCCCTCATTCATCTATTGTTGAGGAAAAGGGTGATATTGCTACCCAAAAATATTTTAGTGAGGAGGATTTGCCTTTTTCTTTTTCTTTCCATTCTTTTATTCCCCTTTCTTCTTCTTATTTTCTTATTTTTCCTTTTGATCCCTCTTCTTTTTTTCTTTTGGCATCTCCCTTCTCACTTACGTACAACAATCTTGTTGCACATTCTTATCCCGTCATTTGCCTACCATTTATATTATGAAATGATTAGCAGTGCATTTGACAAGTTCTTGCGATCGTTGCAATACTATTTTACTAGAGCGGTCAAGCTTGAACCTTAAGCAAGCCTTTCTCGGGAAGTAACCCGTGTTTTATTGCTTTCATTTTCTTTTCTTTTTAGAATAGATTTTCTCTCATGGAATTACTTGTGTGCCTTTTCCTAGGTACATGACTTGATGTACTTTGGTGCTTTGATTTGGATCAAGAATCAAGGAAGGTTGACTCCTATTTTTGCTAGCACATGGAAAACAAGGTTTAATTCTCGTGGAAATTAGCTTTAAAAGGTTCAATTGGGTCATTTGCGGGTATTTACACCCACCTCAAATCCAGTAATATCTTTCTTTGCTCTTTCTCCATTGGTTGATCACTTGTTGGACATATGTTGGTTTGATTGGATTGATATCCTTGTTTTCCCCTCCTACAGAATATTTGATTTATGTTTGAGCATGTTGTCTCATTCAAGCTTGGGGAGGGTATTCTATCATGTTTTGTGGGATTTGGATTCATATATGCCATGCACATTTGTATATGCATTTTCATGTTCTTTATTTTGAAAAATCCCAAAAAGGTTTTTGTTTCTATCAAGGCAAATTTACAATGTGTTTTTGTTTTGTTCTTGCTTTGGACATAATACTTTTGGACTTGTATAGTTGAATGCTTTTCTTCTTAAATGGTAACGGTGTGCATGGTTTGAGAGTATGCTTGGTTGATTCTAGGATAAAGCATGCTAAGTTAGTTGGTTAGAACTAGTGGGACCATGAAACCGGATTCTACTTGTTTCATGTTGGTAGTTGGTTCCAGTAGTTGAATTGACACCAATAGTGAGTTTTTGCTACATCCATGTGAGGTTCAATATTTTTCAAGCCTTCAACATATATTTGCATGAGCGGCATGGATCCTTAACTATTGCGGACCTAATCTAGAATCTTGACTCATAATTCTCAAACTCGAGACTAAACCATCTAGGGAGGACAAATGCATCTTTTCGGGGTGGTAATTTTTCTTTTCTAGGATAGTTTTCTTATTTTTGGTTTTTGGATTTACATTTGCCTACTTGCTAACCATTTGAGCCTTTTCCCTTCTTTTCAAGCCACATCTTTAGATCTTGAGCCTTTTGTTTTATTTTCGTTTCCATTCTTGATTTTTGTGAAGCAATTGATCATTATTGTTGGAGTTTGTGGTGGAGGAGATTGGATATTTGGTTCTCTTAAAAGCAAGTTTGTGTTGTGATTTATGTGTGAATAATGGAAAATGAATAAATGAAAAAGCCGTCCAAAGTTAAAAAAAGGCAAGGTCAAAGTAATTGCAAAGTTAAAAAAGCCATCCAAAGTTAAAAGAGGCGAGGACAAAGCACTAATAAAGAAAAAAAGAAAAAAAAAAGTGAAAAATGAAAAAAAATGCAAAAATATTTTGATGTGAGTATCCTTCTCCCTATTTATAGCATTGAGGAAAATGCTCCATTTAAGCTTGCGGGGAAGCGTTCTCATGAATAAGCTTTGAATAAGCTTGGGGGTGTTGGTGCTTTTTTTTTGATGCTTGCTTGATTATGGTGTTTAGGATTGATTACCCTTTGCTTCATTAATTAGGAAAACCACTAAATTTAATCCTACCCTCACCCTTTTTCCCTTACGTTATAACCTTTGGGAAAGCCCTTTTGACCTAGAGGTTGAGTCACCTATCGGGGGAGGGAATTATGAGTCATAGCCTAAGGAGAGGGGATGCATAGTCAAGACGTCGAGTAGCCCAAAATATTCTCTTTTCCGGTTCCTTCGTGGAACTTTTGAGATGCTTACTAGGGGAAGATATGAGACTAGTAGGGAGAACGCGGTAAGATCGTTTAGGATTAAAGTGGAACTCGTGTATTAGGATTTGAATTCATGACTTTTTGGGGGACCTTGAATTAGAATTGATTCTATCATTACACTTTTTTATAACAAACAAGTAGGAGTCGCCAATGAGTTTTGGGAAAATTCATAAACCTCGTTCATGCCATTCTTCCATGTGGAGTTCATGGAATAATTAGCATGAATCGTAAGTTTACCCATGCCCAAATTGGTCTACATAAACCAGAAATGAGTTCGGGAACGAGGGTACTAAAATAACGTTCCCTTTAGGGGGAATCGCTATCCTAGCTCTAGTTGCGGCCTCTACTAGCTCTTCCGCGAGCGCATCTCTAGAGGTTGCGTTGAGTGTTGCGCGCAACTGAATTAGTTGCGCGCGCTTGCCTAGCGCAACTGATTGAGATGCACGCAGCTTTTTCTGCGGCACCATTAAAATTTAACCTAGACGCTCCTAAATATGTCATTATTGGGTTTTAAGAACGGGCTTAAGCCTAATCATGATCGGATTTAGTTAATTAGACCTTGTTTAGCTTTGTTCTTTAGTTTGGGCTAGTATTTTGTGTTTCGTGGCTTAACTAGTTTATCCATAAGCATTCTCCACTTCAATCCAACACGAAGATGGTTTTATTTATCGTCATTGCACTTCTTGTTGGGACAGGTTGCCAAAAGTAGATGTCTACAATAGCCGAGCCACCAAGCAGCCAGCGTACAAGAGCCTAGCCTGCAGCCGCGCGCGCTGGTGACCTAGTCACGGGCGCGGGTGGTTGCAGCCCAAAACTGCCACTTTCGAGCAGTAAGTAGTCGCGGGCTGGCCGCGGACGCGAGCTTGGGGGTTTCTCCTCCGCGGGCGCGGCTTTTTGGGTTTTCTTTACGATTTCATTTCTTTTCTCTGTTTGTTTATATATTGTACGACTTTCTTTAGTCTTCATACATGAAATTCTTTAGTTTTAGAATAGTTTTTTTCTCTTCTAAGAAGATTAGGTTCATGATATTATTTATTGCTATATAGTATGACCTATTTTCATGATATTATTTATTGCTATATATAGATTAGTATGACAATTTTCACCCAATTCCTAGCCAAATAACTATTCAAGAATCATCAAACATCAATTGAATAGTTGTAATTTCATGACTAGTATTGTTATATATTCCTATATGATAGTTTCATGATATTATTTATTGCTATATATAGACTAGTATGACCTATAGATTCTAAATACGATCTGCGCATCGTTTCGTATTTTTGTAATCTAAATACAGTCTGTGTACCGTTAAGTATATTTGTAATTTGTAATTTGTTTTTTTGTTTTTTTTTATTTAAGTAGTAGATAGAATAGGATAAATTATAGGTTGCAGTTAATCCAAGAAGCCAATGGAGTGGAGGGCCAATGGAATAAGATGGATGAGATCCATGAAGATTCAAGTGGGAGCATTTTCTGCTTTATTAGTTTTCTTAGGATTAAGGGGTCATACTATGTCATGTTTTACCTATGCATTAGTAGATTATGCATGTTAGATTTTATTGATGCTTGTGATGATGCGCTAGAGTTCACTACATTAAAATCACAAACATAATGAATCTAGGTCCCGGTAATATTGAGGTTGCTTTTCCAATTAAAAATAAACCTTTGATATTTGTGATGGGTCATGCCAAAGCTGGGTGTCATATTATATCTTGGGAGAGTTGGGGTAAATAAAGTTTTGCAATTTTAATTGGTTATACTCAACAAGGTTACCTAAAGAGTTTAGAACCTTGAAGCTAAGTGTAATAATTAAACATGTGATGATTAATTATTCAACCAAGAATTAGAAGAGTTATAATCAGTAAAGAGTTAACTCACCTTGAAAATGTAATGGTTGGTGGCAGGGCCAAAGTCTGGTCAATTATTGCACAAATAAAGGATTTTGGAATCACTTAATTCAAATTGGGATCATTTAATTGAATAAATTTTTTTAAAGTTACCAAATTTAAATAGCTTATGGTACTTTAAAATTTATTAAACATAATTGAATTTTGCGTTTACTTTTAAGTAACATGTTCTAATTTTATTATATAAATCTCCTCGATTGAAATAAAAGTTGAGAAACGTTCTCAATAGATTAAAAGATAATCCATAACCCTATATAACAATTTTGCTAAGATGGTTCTAAAAGGCTAGTTTTAAAAACTATGTCAAATGTCTAAGTTTGGTTTTATTCAAAATGTTTGAGTAAAATGCCAACACATCTTCATTTTTAAAAGTGTTTCAAGGGATATTGTAACACCCCAAAATCTCTCTCTATGGAAATATACTAGTATAATACGTATAATTATACCGTAGAGATAGACTTGGGCGCATTACCGCCGCGTGATTACGCAAGGCTACTCAAAGTACTTAACTCAACAACAAAACTTGCAGCGGAAACTCAATTTTCTTTTATTAATACTTATAATAATAGTAACATTATTGTGAGTGCTCAAAAATAAAGACAAGACCAACATTCCTAAACTAGGTGAAGCAAATCCATGGACTCCCATATGCTCATTCATGACTCCACCTGAAAATAGTCAACACTGCTTACCATTATGGTAAACAAGGCGAACCAAAACAAAAAAGAAATACGGATTAGCAAAATATGCTAATTACTAGTAGAAAAATAGTCATTGGAACCGATCAATGGCCACCGGTTTTTTAAAACCGGTGGGAAAAAGAAGGAGAAAATTCGGCGGGATTTTGAGCGAAGATTATTGCCACCGGTTCAAACCGAACCGGTAGGGAAAATGTTAATCCCACCGGTTTAAAACCGGTGGCAATAGTAAAAAATAAAAACAAAAAACGCCCCTCTATTTTCTCTCTCTTTCCGCATTATCTTTCTCTTTCCTCGACCCTCGACCTAGCTTTCTCTCTCTTCTTTCTCCTCTCTCCTTAACTAGATCTCCCTCTTCTCTCTCTCTTTCCTCTCCGGCCGTGCCGTCGTCCAATCCACCTCGCCGGCGCACTCTCCTCTCAGCTCTCTGTCTATCTATCCATCCCACCTCGCATTCACTATCCTCTCAGCTCTCTATTTCTCTCTTTCATTTACCCTCGCATTACCACCAACACCGCCGCCAATTCGAACCATGCAAGCATCAATTGGCCAACTCCACCGTCGCTGCCGTCTTCAATTTGAACAAAATACAACAACAACAAACTTGAATCAATTATCGATTCAAAAATCAGAAATTTGATGTTAGGGTTTCCGGGTTCTTTGGCTTTGCGTTTTGGTCCAATTATTCAGGTTAAATGCCTTGATTTTTTTGCGTTTTGGGTTTAATTTATTTGGTAGAATAATTGATTGAATTCAGGAAAGAAATATTCATGATTGTGTATGAAGTATGAAATTATCTGTTTTCTGAATGATAATTAAGATAAATGAGGAGTTGTTCCATTGTTCTTTATGAATTTAGTTGGTTAAGGTGGGTTCAGGTTAGGGTTAGGGTAGGTTGAGGTGGTGGATCTGGTGGATTAAGGTGGGTTTAGGGTGGGTTAAGGTGGTGGATCTGGTGGGTTAGGGTGGTCGGTCTGGTGTGTGGGTTTGGGTTAGGGACTTATAGTGGGTTATGGTGGTCGGTCTGGTGTGTGGGTTCGGGTAGGGGTGGGTTGAGGTTGTGTGTTTGGGTTTAGGTGGTGCATGTGGTTGGTTAGGCGTGGTGGCTGTGGGGGCTACCAACGGTCAACTTTATATTGACTGTAATTTGTTTGGACAATTAGGTTATTTACTTGTTGAAATTGGCTTCGTAAACATCGATTGATTAAGCTATATGAATGTGTTAAATTGACTGTGGGTATATTAATTAATGTCTTCATTTGGTTGATTTTTTTCTATCTATTTTTCCTGTTAATCAAAATCTCCATTCCTTGCCCTGTTCTGCCGCGACCTTGAATATCTAAATCGTGGTATGAATCACATAATTTAGTTTTTTTTTGGGATTTGGATAATCAGATTAATTGTATTAATGGGAGAGCATTTGTTTACTTTTTGTTTCAGAGGTATTGTCACACTGTCCTTGAAAAGGGTCCAGAAGCTGAGTTTTTTGAAGAGCTGGGTCCTAAAGCAATGGTTGCTTCTGGTAATTATCCGAGTTTAGCTCTATCTTTCAGCATTTGAATTTATGTACTCCGTATATGTTTATTTCTCAAGCTTCATAGATGCATCATTTTTGCTCAAATTATAGGCTATTTCACATCTTAGTTATATGTACTCCGTATATGTTTCCCCATTTTCCTAACGTCTCTAGCACGTGTTTTCTTAATTATATATATGTAGCCTGTGATTTGGTGTTTCTTCTTGTAATGGTTTTGTGAGTATAGTAGTATCTAATGTGATTTTGTTAATAATTTTGGATATAAATTCATATGATTACGGGGGCTACAACGCACTTGCATGTGAATTTTTTTTTGCACTCCAAGATTTGGGTTTTAACGTTTTAAGTATGGCAGTGAGCCTGTACTATTTGTTTCAATTCTGTCCCCATGCATGCTCCGTGTGAGTATTGCTTTTTGCACTCCAAAAGTTTGGTTTGTATGTTTTTGGAGAGAGCCAATTTATCAAGCCGTGCCTAGATTTTCATTTTTATAAATTAAAATTATAATCCAACAATTCATTTTATCTCTCTTTTTTCATTTATTCTCTCTAGAATCTTCTCCTGCTGATTATTATTGATGAGAATATCAGAAATGGGTGAAATAATGGATATTGAAGAATCAGAAATTGAAAAGCTTCCAACTGATCTTTTGTCTCATATATTCCTCCTTTTCTCTTCTTTCACTGATTTAGCTCAGTAAGTATTTTTTATTTTTATTGTCACGTCAATTGTGTAATTTAAATTTAAGATACGCACTAGTAACTAGTAACGTGACAATTAAATCGTGGTTGTTGTCGGCAGAGGAATTAATTTCCACTTACGACTTTTGAATATTTTTTATTTTCTAACATGTTTATGTATGTAAATGAAGGGCAAGTTGTGTGTGTAAGAAATGGAGGGAAGGGGTGAAGCAATCAATGGGAAGGAGGCAAAGTTTGAGCTTTTCTGGATGTAAAATGGATGATGCCTCTACTTCTTGCCTTGTTCATCTTGCCTTCTCTCTCAAGGAACTTGACATGTATGACCAGTTTTTAATTTCTTTATTATTTCATGCTTAAAATTCGTATTATTTTATTTATCTAATCCTTTGTTTTGGACAATAATTGAATCTTTCAAACAGAGTTTGATTTTTTTTTTTTCTTCTTTAAATATACTTGTATGTTTTTGTGTTGTTGGGTTTACTCTAAACTCATGTGATTGGATGGAGTAATAAAATAAATCTGATTATTTTATTGTTAAAATTGCATGATCCTTCTTGACTGAGCTTAATATAAAGTTTAGTTTATATAAAGCTAAACTCAATGAATACTGAAAGAAGGCTCTGATCTGCAACAGTGTACTTAGTTTGCTTGAACAATGTTCTAACAGTGTACTTAGTTTGTATAAAGCCAAACCCAATGAATGCATTTGGTTACAGGTCTCAAGAGCCACTTCTTTGCAGCACCTCAACATTGGCGGAACATTTATCACCGATGAATCTCTATTTGCCATTGGAAACAATTGTCTACATTTGAAGGTTTTTTGTAATATAAACTGGGTTATTGTAAGTATTAAAGTAGTTAATTAAGGATAGTTTTCTGGTAGTATGTTGGTCTGATAAATTTGCATTTGTTCATATCATGCAGATTATAGTGTTATTTTAATTTTTTAGACAAAAATTGTAATATCACAGCATTTTTTGTGAAAATATGTAATTTATACATATGTTAGTGTTTATTTATCAATTTAAGTGAAAAAAATGCAAATTTTTTTATATTTTTTTTTATTTTTTTTGGCCATTATTGGCACCGGTTCCTACCGGTGCCAATAACCCTTTTAAAAAAGCGGGAAAGTTATATTGCCACCGGTTAACCGGTGGCAATACTTATTTTTGCCACCGGTTTTGAACCGGTGGCTTTGTATCTGACTATTGCCACCCCCCAAATGACCACCGGTTCAAAACCGGTGGCATTAAGGGGGTTTTGAACCGGTGCCCAAATGGTTTTTTCGCCTATATATAAGTACAATAAGTGCAAGATAGTGTAAACTCAATTTGTTTGCAAACATGCTTTTAAAACCAATTTTGATAATTAATCCAATAAATTCAAAACTCATTATTCCAAAACTGATTCCAATGATTCAATATTCAAAATAATAGTTAATAAAACCAATTCCTTTATTAAGAACCAATTCCTTTTAATCCAATTCCTCACCCAAGTGTGCACACCCCCCAAGCTAGTCTCCTTATATTACAAGGATATTCTTGAGGAAAGACCCGATCATACAAAGTCCAAGGCCTTATCAATAAACCAAATCCGCATAGTGGGATTACTAACATGCTTATAAAGCATTAATAATAATAATTCAATGATTCAATAAATCCTTTTAATATCCAATAGTTCCCAATATTATTTGAACACGATAAGTAATCCAAACCATTCAAAACATGATTTAAAAATCAATCATTCAAATACTTTTATTAAAATATATACCTTCAAACATAGTTTATTTCAAAATCAATTTAATTCAATCACCAATCAAATCATATAAAACATGTTATTCAAACCAATTACTTTCAAAGGTATCTAGCCACCTAAACGTACCTTGATCCTTGCTAGAAAAACCACACAAAAAGAACCTTAATAACCTTGATCGAACACACCCTACAAATAAATATAACCTTAATCAATATAAGGTTAACAAATAATTAAAAACCCCCAACTATATGTACATGAACCTTTTAAATTAATTTCTCATAAACACCATTAAAAATATGATTTTATAAGAATAAAACTACTCATAATAATTATTTATAAATACCCCATAATAATAATAATAATTGAATAAGAGAAGAGAATAAGAAAAGGTAAGAAACCAAGGAAAAGAGAAGAATTGGATTTGCGTTGGAAAGAATAGGCAGAACTTGCAGAGGCTATAACTCCTTCGATATAACACCAAATTGGGTGATTATTGAGCCTAACCTCAAGGATTTTTTGAGAGGAACAATCTTTTGTGAAACACCAATACCCAAAACACTGACCAAAAGTGCCCGAAAATTGGCTTCAAAGATAAACGGGATGATTTGTGTAAAAAGAGGAGAAGAAAAGTAGAGAATTGGTGTGAATAAGTGGGAAGAATTAAGGGTCTATTTATAGTGTTGAGGGTGTAGAAAGGATAGAGATTAAGGTGTGATATGATTACTAGAAAATGTGATAAGTTTTTGGGGTTGTTAAGGTACTTGAATCAAATTAAGTCTAGATTAATAGTTGGGTTAAAAGATAAGAAAATTTAAATGGATATACATATGGTTGGGAGAAGAAATATAGGAACAAAATGAGATAATGAAGAAGAGAATTAGAGTTTAATTTAAAATATAATAATTAACAAACTAATGTGATAACAATCACTCTTCAAAACATGATCAAATCACGTTTCACAATTTTTTTTTTATTATTTTTTTAATATAAAAACGAAAGTACTAATAAAATAATTGAATAAATAAATATTTTAGATAATATAACATTAGTTAAATACAGAATGTATATTAGATATTTCTCTTGAAATAGTTAGTATAATAAAATATGGACCAACCTTAAAATAGATAATTAAACCTATATTATTAATTTAGAAATTCGAAAATAATTAATTATTCAAATGATTAAATACTTATATTTGGCGCCAAATTCAAATATTATTTTGACTCCAATTAATGAATTTACTAAAATACCCTTTTTATAAAACAATTCTTCATTAATTAATTTTAAAATACGTATGAAAATACGGGGTATTACATATATAATGAGATGAGAGGTATGCACACTCCAAAAGACAAGCATATAAGTCCAGTATAATCTCTTATATTCAATATGATTGGAAATCTCTATGATCAAAAGTTGATCAAATGACATTATTATTCTTCATCCATTTCATATATAGTTAAACGGTTGCTTAAACTCTAATATGAAAAATGATTAAACTCTAATATGAAAAATGATTGAATAGACTTAGAAAAATCATGAAATGTGCTTAAAGTAGTTAAGCAAAGCATCATTTTAAACCTAAGAGAAGTGTTCTAAGTGACTCAAATGGGAAAAGTTTAAGAATATATGAGGATTACATTAAGAAATTACAGGCTAAGAAATGCAAACAAGTTGCTACTTCTCAAACCTAGAACTACTTACATGCTAAAAGTTGCTATGACCAACATATGTTTCAAATTAAATGGACCAATTCCAATTGATTAGAAACTACCTCATATAGTTGGAAGGTTAAATAATGAAAATGTTCCAATTTAAGAAGTATATTATACAAATTGATTTAGCATATTGCCATGTCTTGGACATACGATGTCTTGTTTAGTTCACTCATTAAAAAATGTGATTGGACTAAAGGAAGAAGTTATGGCTAAGGGAGAAATAAATCTAAAAGTTTTGAAGCACATGTTGCTACTTCACAAGTAGAATCTATAAGTCTGGAAGCAAAAGTTGCAACTTTACAAGTAAAACTTATATTTCACCTTACCTTGTCATTGGCTTGAACTAAATAAAAGTTATTCATTTTTGCCATTATCAAAACACCATTCAATGTTAGTAATAACTAAACATCGAAGATTCAAAAAGGTGGAATAAATGTTATTTTATGCTTCATTGAGTTATACAGTGTTTTGAATTGCTAAATAGGTTTAAAGTTCAATATGATAGAAATAATTAAACCATTTCAACATATATAAATTGTCTCTAATATGTCTATTAATTCAAATGAAAATGAACATTACATGCGGAAGATCCAAAGGGATAGACTTTCAATATCATTAGATTATGAATCCATTGATATATGTAATTATCATTCTAATTTGAAACTTTGACAAAGTCACCATTTAGAGAAATGATGATGCAAACTTGAGGTCGAATACATATTGATGTTAGAAAACTAAAGGTTCAGAGGTTAGAGACGAAGAATGAAACTTCATTTATGATATGATCACTTGTGCTTAGTTAAATCATAAGTGTGAAAGTTTTGAAAAGTTCAAACGTTCCAGTATGAAGTTCAGTATCAACTTGACAAGATAATGATTACATTACAATATGATTGTAATAGTGAAAATTTGAGTTAAGGCATTTACTTGGAAATATATTCAAAATATTGCGATATGATCGTAATAATGAGAATTTAAGCCAAGACCTTGATAAACATCCAAGAGTTGTGAAATCGTGTTACAACGCACTCCGAAAGAAAACCTTGTGAAGTGTTTATGAAAGGAGCATCAATCTGTATGAGATATATATTGATAGTGGATGAAATTACCTATCTTCCAACCATTGTTCAGGGATATACTTTTAAGATGAGCTACAAAACTAAATAAACTATATATGTCAAATCAAAATGTAGCAAAGACTTCATATATGACATGGATAGGAAAAGTTCTTATAAAGTCTTTCTACAAAGCAAGGAATAAAAGTTGTATTAAATCATTTAATGCACGATCTAATCCTATACAGAGCACAGGGTACTACCACACAAATCACATTTAGCACAAAATGTTTGTTGCTCAAGCAATGCCCTTATGGAAGTTGTTCCAAAAGGTCAAGTAGGAGTAGTATAAATCTCGAAAGAGTTCAAGAAAAGCAACAAACAAACGTGGTTCAAACCATGATTGGTTCACCCTGTGCTAAATGTGCCTCCTCAAAAGGCAAGTGGGAGTATAAGAATCTCGAAAAGTTTGAGAGCCTTGAAAGAGTTCAAGAAAAGTGATTTCAAAAATCTTAAAGAAATTTGAGAAGTAATCGAATCAAAGCAACAATATGAGCATGATTCACCTCATGTTACAAATGACAATGCGTGGTCTCATTAAGTGTAATGGGAGTAATAACCATGTGTCGAATGTAGTACATTCCAAGTGCATATCCTCTATTGTGGTTTCTCATTGAAAACTAAACAAAGTTGTTGTATAAGTTTCAATTGTTTTATCTAAACCCACTATGATGACTAGGATGTGTAAAACTTAGCCAAAGAAATATGATTTCATATTGACTAAGAGTTCTAATATATTAATTTTGTAACATTATGATTATGCAAGTAATAAAGATGACAAGTTATAACCCCATGTTGTTTAATAACCAGGAAATCTTAAATAGATCCTAAGTCTGTAAGCAATTGTATGACACTTGATTTATTTGCCTTATTAGGTGAGACCCATTATAAGCAAAATAGACAAGAAAGAGAAGTGTTTTCTAAATAAAGCAAAGACTTGTTAAATGATTCAACTAATTCATAGTTAGACTATGACTACGATGAAACCTTTACATTAGTCATGTTGCAAAGATCTATTAAAAATATTTTAGTGATTTCTACCTTATGAGATTTGGTAGATGGATTTCAAAGCTCTCTCTTGAAATGGTTCATGAAAGAAGATTTGTATATGATTGTAGGGAATATTTCAAGCATCCCACACTCGAGCAAGATTACACCCCTTAACGATCCAGGAGACCGTTAACTCCAATAGGTTTTGAATCATGACTGGAAGTTCGGGGATGAATGTACAAATCCAACCTAAAAGAGATTGAACTTGCCCTAAAAATAGGCCTCTAATTTATTCTTCTCGTATTCATGTGCACTTTCTGACTAACATGAAATCAATAGGTTAACCCTAAACCTGTTTAATCTATGTTGGTTGAATATTAATGCATAAACAAATCTATTATTGGCGATCATTTGAATTATAATCATATTAACCTAAACAAGATTATTAATTATCTTATTAAGCATGATTACAAGTACAAATTTCCTTTTTTTTTTTGGTAAATTAGAGATTTTATTACCAAAAGGAGAAAATAATACAAAATACAACTTACAAAGCTAAGTTGTACACCAAGCTACACAAGCCTAATACAAGGCCAACACACCCTAGACAGTTCCTAATTTCTACAGTGCCACCTTCTAGGAAGGATTCACCATAGAAAAGATGAACAACCCTAATCCCAACTTCAAGCCACCTTCTAGGAAGGGTGCAAGAAAAGGAACTAGGAACCAAAAGAAAACAAAAGGTCCCCCCTAGACTCAACTACAAGAAAGAGCAAGAAGGAGGACTAGACAACATGACAAAACACCAAGACAGACTAAACAAACAAAAATACAAAACCAGCAAAGAAACAAACTGCCAAAGAAACTGTCAAGCCCAGGCAAAACTACAGAGCAGCAACACAGACCAGCAGACAATTACACAACCAACATCAACACAGACACAAGAAAACATGTATATTATCAGATATTTATTACCAGCAGGGCATTTCTAAGCAGTATGGAAAATGATATCCCTGACTGAAGCCTCAGCAGACTTACATCACACAGCAAACAAAACTGCATTCATCTGGATCCAAATACTGCGGACTGTTTCAGTAAAAGCAACTTGGATCACTTTGTTTTTCACTTTAGAACCTCTACAGATTTTCTTCAACCACTCAATCTTATCATCAAAACTCTAAAAAGGTTTAGTAATATGCAAGATACTTAAGATTTTACTCCAAACCTGCCTAGAGTACTCACAATCAAATAACAAATGTTGTACACTCTCATTCTTTTTCAAGCAAAGGAAGCACACAAAGGATCATATGAGATGTGCCATTGCACCAGTCTATCCTTAGTGACTATTCTGTTCCACAAAGGTAACCACAAAATAAACACACTCTTAGGGGTTGCCAGATTATGATAAACAACTCTTTTCCAAGGAACCTTAGGAACTTGAGGCCTGATAGCAGCATAAAGCTTTATTATTTTCATTCTATTGCCCTGCATTAAGCCATCCCACCCCCCTTGATCATTCACAATATCTCTATAACTCAAAATTTTCTTCAAAAACCAAGAACATTTAGCAGGGATAGGGGTAGTCCAACAGTCTCTATGCTTGAAATAGTAAATATGCACCCATTTCACCCAAAGATTATCAGCCTTGTGAGCAATATCCCAAAGCAATTTAGTGACAACAACTTTATTCCACTCAAGGAGGGAGAGAAAATTCCCTTTAAACATGCATAAAAGGTGTGATCAAGCAATAACAACAATAATAAATATAATATCAAGAAACATAATACCAATCATCATCATAATAAAAATTATAATTATAATATTCTCAATCTCAAAGCATAATAATAATAGGAAGATCCTAGGCATGATACTAATAACATTAATAAAAAAAACCCTAGCATGTCACTAAGCAATAAAGATCAATTAGCCCTAACATGACACTAACATCATATTAGGAAAAAAATAGGAAGCATCATAAACATACATGATATTAGAAATTTTAGTTAATCGTAAACATGATATTAGGAAGCAACAAAACATCCTTACATGATACTAGGAATCAACAAAATAATCTAAACATGATTCTATATCAAAAGAATAATGAAGCAATTACTTACTTCGATGCCTTGTACTTCTTTCTAATAACAAAATACACACATTAGTAACTTCAAGGAAAATAATAAACAATTAAATTAAAGAATGGAAATAGAGATTTGGGACCAAACCCTCAGAAATATTCAACCTTTCACGTCTAGGGCGAAGACAACTTCGAACTTGGCTACGTGTGTCTAGAACTAATGTATGAGGAATTTTAAGAGAGGGAATGTTTAGAAAAAGAATAGAGATAGAGAAAGCTTCTAGCTTTTAGAGAGAGATGATGGTTTATGATTTTGAATGATTAATAACAGGGAGATACGACCCCTATTTATAGAAAAAAATAGCACGAGATCAAAGAAATTCATATTCGAAATAAAATACCTCTTGTCGCCAACGACAGGAGTCAGCGCCAGACGACAGCTGCAGCGCCAGGCGACAACTATTAGCGCCAAGCGACAGCTATGTCGTCTCGCGGTGAATCAAAAGTACAACGCGCTTTTGTACGCGGAATCATCTTCTTAAACCGATCAAGCAGGTAATTCCGCGTTAAGCAGATTAAAATCATATTTGTGACAAATCATATTTTTATTCAAAATAAAACATCTTTAAAAAAATAATCAATCCTAATCTCATTAGAATTAAAAAGAACCTTCTAGATAATCCTAGAAGATTAAAATCAATCATAATTACTTTAGGAATAATAATTAATAGGCCCTCCTTTAGATCATTGAGCCACATGTAAAATCATTGGGCTAAATTTAATTTAATCCATAACTTTCTCATTATTCATCAGAATTGGGCTTATAATATATCGTTGGAAAGCTCATTTCGAGCCCAATCCAACTACACTATTTTTGAACCCTTATCATGGAACAAACCAAATTGGCTTGCTATTTTTATAAATAGAGTAAGAAAATAAATATTTTTGAAAACAAAAAGAGAGACATTTAATAAAAACATCTTCATCACTAGACTTTTCACACTTTCACTTCGTCTGATAACCAAATGACGTGAAAGGTATTCATCACTGGGTTTGGTTTTGGGGAGACGCATTTGGGTGTCTATAGAATCCCCCACTTTGACTGAGTTTGGAGAAACGCAAGTTTCAAAAACAAAAGTCAAAGTAGCGATAGGGACGGAGAATGATTTAGAACATTTTGCGATCCTAAATCATTCTTGTAACGCCATTACCTGCAAACTAGCGTTAGTTAAACTAATAAAAGAGTTAAGAAACGTGTATCTTGCACCGTCGAGCATACGTCTCTGAAGTAACCAATTTGTTTCATTATTTTGTTATGACGTTATCCCTCAAGCTAGGGGAAATCGCCTGAAGACTGCTCCGCTTGTAGCTGCCTTCAATTTTCGCTATGATAGTCTTCCGCAAGCTAGGGAACATCGTCAAAGATTGCTCCGCTTGTAGCTATCCTCAGTTGTTTGTGACAACTCTCTGCAAGCTAGGGAACGTCGTCAAAGATAACTCCGCTTATAGCCATCTCCAGTTGTTTGTGACAACTCTCCGGAAGCTAGGGAATGTCGTCGAAGACCATTTTTCTTGTAACGATCCTCAGTTTTAGTGTGATAATATTCCGAAGAAAATTATCGAAGACCACCGCTTGTTGATCCTCAATGTTCGCCTAAACTTTGTTGTTGTGATATTTGCTGAAATTACCGCGATGCCAGTACGTCGGCGCATTTTGCTGCTTGTGAACCATTATGTCGGTGCTTGCGATGAGCCAATATTTAGGCACTTTAAGCTAAGTAAGACGATTATTTTTCAGGTCGACCACCTACTCTGATTGTAATCGAGCCGATCACTTAATAATGTCAAATTGCTTACAGGGGCTAACTAACGTACCAAGGAACCCAAAACTGATGCATAAGGTCCGCATAATCATTTATGGGGGCCACATATCCTGTCGCCGCACCAGCGCACATTGGAACATGTTGTCGCAAGGATTTCGCTATATCGTTAGGCGATAGACATTAGTGCCTGGCAAAAATCTTGTCGTCTGGCGCTGATGTTGGGTTTTCAGAAATAAAACCCCTTCTTCCTCATTTGGCCGCGGCTGTTGTTGTTGTTCGTGTTTTTGCTCGAAGACTTCAAATTTTTCGTTCTTGCTCATTTGTCCACCAAATTCGCTCAAACTTCTTGCAAATCAAATCTTATTTCATCTAGTTTCCCGATCCATGTAAGTTTTTTCAAACTCATCTTGGTTTTTGCTGAATTTGAACATGTTCATGCGCGAGTTTTCGAAAAATTCGAACCCAATTGTGCTAAGTTCACTCCGTTTGTTGAATCTTATGCCTTGAAATTGCTTGATTATGTATATATATTACCTTTAGAGCATTTGAGACTTGTTTTACTCAATTTGGTGAAGAAATGAGCAAATTGCCATTGTTTAACCCCTTGAGTTTGTGAGAACAATGTGACTTGTTATTCGTATTTTTGCCAGTCATTCTTGTCCAATTTGTCACAATATTTTTCATAGTATTCCAAGAAATTGTTTGATTGTTGAAAATTGCTATTTATGCTTGAATTGAAATCATACTCTGTTTTAGTACTACATACTCTTTTTATTTTATTTTATTTATTATTTTTTTTTGTGAACATAGTATCATGCGGCTAGGAAAACCTTAGATACTATAGAGCCATAATTTAATGTTATTTTTCATAATATAGCATGTCTGGACGACGAGGTTCTGGTTCTCGTTCTAGGGAGGCTCATCGGGAGGACGATCCCGTTGATGCCGGCGTCGGGACCTCTTCTTCCCTAGAGACGTTCCCAGAGTGGGACGAGCGTAATTTGTATTTTGCACCCGAATTTCACATTTTGGAGCACGTTTGGCAAGGGATTCACAGCGGGAGAGTTTGTAGCCATGGTTCTGCAACACGACCATTGGCTCCTTGTACGACACTTAATTCCGCGACCATAACGGTCTGCGCCTCCTGTGGGAGTCTTGTGGTTGACTCCTTTGTTGCGAGCCACTCGGGCTATGAATTCTTTCGGACAGAGCCATTACGTAGTCCGAGCTTTGGTGGAGTTCTTTTGGGACACCACCAACACCTTCCATTTTCCCTGGGGTGAGATGATTGTTACTCCTACTGACTTCAGTCTCATCACGGGATTGGATTTTACTTCGGTCGTGCTTCCATTCGATAGCGTGATCTCCTTCTTTTCTCCAGAGGTATTGGAGCTGTTGAGCCCTATAACCATTCTGCTCGTAGTGAGGCTGAGCCGACACATCTCAGCTCTAGGTGTATTTGCTAGTCCATGCTTGCGGAGGCCTTTCAGGACAGCGCGACCACCCTAGAGCAGCGGGTGCACATCTTTGCTCTTATCTTGCTGTCAGGGACCTTTTCGCTTGACAGAGGTAGTCGAGTGCTTCTTTACTACTTGCCTGCTCTTCGCGATCTTCACATGGTCAGGTCGTATGATTGGGCTTGCTTGGCTACGCGGACTTTCTAGTCGGACTCCAGCTTGTTAGTCGTCACAGCTCCTTCGAGGAAGATATTGCGCTTTCCAGCTTTCGGAGAGTCGTAGAGGTACACTTTATTTCCTTTATTAAAGTTAGATTTAAATTTGTGTTGGCATTCATTGACATTTCTTTATCTTCATAGATCTGGTTCTACGAGTATTTTCTGTCTCCCGCGCCGGCAGACCTTCACCTCGCGAGCTCCCCGTTGCTGCCGGTTGGGGAGGCCGTCACAGTGATGCGGCTACTACTAGGCGCATTTGAGATTGATCCTCTCGGTATGTTCCTCGAATACTTGCATTTTAATACCTTTACTAGGATTTTATCTTATGAATATGCATTTTGCAGGAGCCGGATGTAAAGTTTCGGCTATGGGCTGATTTTAACATTTTTGTGCTTCCTGCACAGTACACTGCTCAGCGTCGATACTTCCAGGGGACATATGATGCTGCGGTGTATCTAGGCGAGGGAGTGGCTATTTAGCACCACTACTAAAAATTGGCCAAATTGCGACCGGCGCAAACGGTCGCAAAAAATAGTGAAAACAGTCGCAATACATAATTGCGACCGTCAACGGTCGCAACATGGCGGTCGTTATTATCTTGGTCGCAAAAAAAAAAATTACGACCGTTTGACGGTCGCAGATTTTTAACGGCAGTTTTACCTATTTTCAACGACCGTTAAAAAAACGGTCGCAAATATTAAAAATTGCGACCGCCTTATGAAACGGTCGCAAATATTGAATTTAGCGATCGTCATAATCCGTCGCTAAATGTATTAAAAAAACAAAAAAAAAAAAAGAAAAAGACCCACCCACCCACCCTTAACCCAGATCCACCCAAACCAGAACCCACCCAAACCACCACCACTACCAACCTTAAACAACCACTAGCCGCCTCCGCCACCCTCTACCCACCATCACCTTCACCCACCTTCAACCTCCAATACCCACCACCACCAATCCACCATTAACCCAGAAAAACAGAAAAAAAAGAAAAAAAAATCACCTACATAATTTTGAACAAAAAGCAAACAAAAATGAAATAAAATATCATCAAACAATCTATGAAATTCGAACAAATAAAATGCACAAAAATTATATAAAAAATAGAACAAAATTAAATAAAAAAAAATCGCCCAAAAATGCACAAAAATTAAACCAAAAAACGAACAAAAATGAAATAAAAAAAAATCGCCCAATAATTATACCCAAAAAAAAAATAAACCCACATTTCGAACAAAAAATTCGACAAAAAAATCAAACAAAAAATCTATGAAATTCGATCAAATAAAGAACAAATTTGAACAAAATTATCAAAAACTCGAAATAAAACCAAAATCAAAGGAATTCTAACAGAAACGCAATTAAAAATCGATAACAAAATCAAAAAAACATGGAAATTCGATCGGAAAACGAATTTCAACTAAAAAAATTCGAAAATAAACAAAATTTTCAAAAAAATAAACATTCCTTTCATAATATATCTTCCTCTTTAGGTTTATATGGTCAAATTCGACAAAGAAAACTCTAGATCTGGAATTTTTAAGGTCGAATTTGACCATGAAAAGACATAACTCGTTTGTTGAAGAAATCCGAACACCATAATTTGTTTGTCGACGAAAATACGTACACCAAAACTACAGCTCTGAAAAAAATGAAGAAGAAAAAGAGAATGAAGATGGAGGGGCGTGAGAAGCGAACGAAAATGGAGAAGTCAGAAAAAGAAGAAAGGAAAAAAAAGAAGTAAGGATAGAGAAGAAAGAGATGGAGGAGCGTGAGAAAGAGAAGTAAGAAAGAAAGAGCAGGAGAGAGAAAAGAAAGAAGAGGGGTGAGCGGCGTGAATGAGCGAGTGTGAAGTAGTTAGTGTTTGTGAATAAGGTATGCTTTTATACCGTATTTTTTTAATTAAAAAAAAGGTTCGTTACGACCGTTTTGCCGGTCGCAGATTATGATTATTTACGACCGTCAAAGTGACGGTCGCAGATTATGACATTTACGATCGTCTTTGCCGGTCGCTGATTATGATTATTTACGACCATCTCTTTGACTCTCTTTGACGGTCGCAGATTATGTCATTTACGACCGTCAGAGACGGTCACAATTTTGACATTTACGATTGTCTCTTTGATGGTCGCAGATTATGACATTTACGACCGTCTTTGACGGTCGCAAACGATTTATTTTAATTTGGAATTATTTTTAATTGTTCAAACAACCTAGCGACCGTCTAAAAGGCTAAAAACGATCGTAAAACGGTTGCAAATTTGCGACCGTTGTCAAAGCAGTCGTAATATTGCGACCGCATAAAAAACGGTCGCAAAATATGAATTTTGCGACTGTTTTTCAGACGGTCGTAGAAAAACGGTCGCAATTTAGCCGAATTTTAGTAGTGCACTCCTCAGAGGCTTTAGTTGATCCTGCTTTCCCTCCTCGGCACATGTTCAATAAGGCGAGATTGAGGACCTTGGCGAGTAGATCGCCAGAGGGAACACCTTAGCGGACTCATGCCCGTCCAGAGCTATGCTACACAGAGGCATTGCTACCGCTCTTAGCTCCACCACTTGCTTTTCTACAGGGAGCGAAGGAGGTATTCTTTATCTTCTGCATGTGTCAGTTATATAGCCCCCAAGTAGGTATTGACAGCTCAGATTTATTTTATAGGATGCGCGCGCGGAGTTTGTTGCTCCACCTATATCAATCACCTATCAGTGGATGTATGGTTCTGTATAGGAGATGGTTTGTAACACCCTAGAAATTCCTTTCTTTAAAAATACCTGTTTTGCCTTGTTTAAAACTTTAAATAGGAATATCTAAGGTATTACTGCCACTGTGAAAACGGCTAAGTCAATTATCAAAGACACATAGAGGATGACTATCTTTAAAACATTCAAAACCAGTCAGCTTAAAATGTCAACTAAACAAAAGTAAAGTCAAACCCTAGTCAAACGAAGTAAATTAAAATCAACATACAACTTGGAACCATTGTAGTCCCATATTAAAACCAATTAAATATGTAAAACATTTGCGTTAGTCTCATGAGTATCCATAATACTTCCTCTGTTCTTTTTTACTTGACCCGCTTTGACTTTTACACTATTCACCGCCCTTTCTTTGACCATCTTTTGTAAATTACATGTAAGTAAAAACGTATTCATGTGGGATATTATTAGATTCATCTCAATAAGTACTATCATAATATATAATTTCTATAATTTTTACTTATGAGGAATTAAAGTTATTGGTCATTAAAGTTTTGCATTGGCAAACGTGATAAAAGAAAAAGGTCAAGTAAAAAAGAACGGAGGAAGTATAAAATAATCAAAACATTAAACACATCCTAAACTAATATAAACTAGCATGATTCGCTCTTCATTCATTCCCCGTCATGAACATGCTTCAATACCTGAAAAACTTATCTCTACTTGTTTCCACTACTCTCCATTAATAATATAGGTCATCATAGGGCCAAGATAAAAGACAAGGCCAACAAACACACCAAACACACAATCAGAAAAGCTGAGTACATAAGCGTAATTAACACACTAGCATACAATTCCCTATCAACACACAACTTACATCGTTGTATCTGTTTTTCAAGCATACAACATTCAATAAAAGTTCTCACTAGACACTATATAATTTATTTAATGTTGACTACGCATCGAACGGGTTTCCCCTTAACCTACCCCAAATAAATTGAGGTTACTGATACGAGAGCTAACTGTGCCAGCATTAAAACCACTCGTAGGTGGCAAAATTCCTACGCATAATAATAATCAAAGGAATGTATAGCGTCCTGTATTCTAGTAGAAGTTATGGTTAAATATAAAACCCCATAACTCCCCCCATATGTTCATACTCAATGTATATACGTTTCAAGAGTTTTGGTGCGTAATCTCTTTCACTTTACATTATTTATAGATTATTAAACTTGGTGATGACTTTGAAACCAAAATCATTCAAGCAACAATAATTATTCAAACAATCAAATATACCAATTTAATTCTTGAATAATTAGTGACCACATAACATTTAATGTTGAATCCTTTTTAATTCTACGTCGGTGCCAATGACACCTTAAACGCATAAAGCGCCACAAATCCTGTCCCTAGGTGTTAAAAACACCTTAAGTGCACTAAGGCACCAACATACAATTTATTCCTCATGCACATAGACACTTATACAGCTCTTTCCTCATGCTTATACCATCAATAAAAATTATATGAACTATAATAAAATTCCTTTTCAATAATCCAGACCAAATTAAACATTTAGTTTAATTAAACATGCTCTCTAACATGACATAAATTAATATGTGGTTCATAAATAATATTCTAAACTATTATTTTCAATTCAATAACCCATCACAAATAAATCATGCTTCATAATCCATTCACCAACAACATCCAAATCATAATTTCCATTCCAAATCGAGCATGATACTACTTGTAATCAATTAAACACATCTAGCATGCTACTACATCAATATAATTATGCTAAGTACGCGAACGTACCTCAAAAAAGCTATTAAAATAGTCGAGTACACTACAATAATTACCTAATCAAGTCTCCTACATAAATGGACAATAATACTAAATTAATTACCCTTGTATACACAATTTTCAGCAAATTAAACTCACTTTAAATAACTTATAATAATCTGAAAATTATTTAAAAGCCCCTAAATAATCCTCTCTTTAATGGGTAATTAAACCCTTTCGTAAAAATCACAATTTTACTACTTTAAATAAAATTCCAGCAACATTATTTGATTAAAACTCCACTAAAAGCTCATCAAAATCATATCTTTATACTTGGGTAATACTCAAAATTAATGGGAATTCAAAACCCCCAAATCAATTTATAAAAGAACCCTAAAAATCAAGTCTTTAATAATTTAGAAAGTAATACTCATAATAATAATCTTAAAATTTAAATTAAAACCTTTAAATTATGGTTGTGATACTAATTAAACCAATATTGAACAATAAAAACCAAGACCAAACTAAATAACAATAAAAGAAAACATGGAGGAGAGAGAGAAGGAGGTGTCACGGTGGTGGTGGTCTAGCTGGTGGCCGTCGGAGTGGTGGTGACGTGGCGGCGTGGTGATGTGGCGGAAGCAAGGGGCTTGACCATTTGGGTGGGCTTATGTTCACCCCAAAACCCACGTAATAGCAAAGAGAAAATTAAGAGTAAGAAAAGGAAAAAGGAAAAGAAGAAAAGAAGGGGGGGGGGGGGAAGAAAATAGCTTACCTTGATCATTTGACCTTTTTAGGTGGTAAGATTTTGGGGATAAATAGAGTATTTATAGAGTAGGTTAGGGTAGGTTTGGGCTTCATAAAAATTTTGGGGTTGAATTAATAAAATAGTTGGCCCAAATATAAAAATAGGATAGTTGGGTATGGGTTATATTTTGATAGAATACTTATTAACCCAAAAATTAAAACATTTTTTATTCAAAATCCAATAATTTAAAATGGGTTGACCAAAAGATTTTTCACCAAATACCACTGAGTTTAAGCTTAATTCACCGTATACCACCAAAAACTTTCTAATACACCATATAACCTTCAGTTTTATGGAAATTTCACAACATGCCATTAATGACCAACGGAGGTTAACACCGTTAGTCATTAAGGTTAATAATGCCACATGGCACTCAATAATTGGTCCAAATAAAAAAAGTTAAAACAAAAACAAAAATATGTAAAAAAAAAAAATGAAAAAAACCCACCACCCACCACCCACCCCCCAAGCCACCGCGAAACCCTAACCCTTACCCTAGGCTCACCTAAAACTGGCCGGCCGCCATCCTAAACCCTCGAAATCGGCCGGCCGGAACCCCCCAATACAAACAACCACCCCGCCAATCTAATTCCAACTTCAAAATCACCCCTTGACCAAAATCCTACCCCCGAAACCACCATAACCACCACCCTTAAAACACCAGCCAGCCTCGAAAAACCCCTATAACCTTCGCAAATCACCGAAAACCTCCATCCCGGCCTCGATTAACCCCTCTAACCTTCGCAAAACGGCCGAAAACCTCCATCCCATCCCCGGTTAACCCCTCTAACCTTCACCACGAAACTTGCCGAAAACCACCACCACGAAACCCCAAAACACCAAAATCGAAACCCTAGATTTTGGTTTTAGGGTTTCGGCATACGTGGTGGTTCAATGGGGGTGGAGATGGCATCGGGATAAGGAGAATTCGTTCGCCGACGCGGGGGAGGAGGGTTTCGACGTCGGCCGGTGTTTAGGGGACGGTTTTTCGAGTGAGGTAGTGGGTTTTGAGGTGATTCAATGGGGTTTTCGAGGGAGGCACGACAGTTCAGGGGAAGAGGAGGAGCGCCGGCGGAGGTCCTGGTCGGATTCCGCACCGGCGAGGGGGTGTCGTTGGTGGTGGCTGACAGGGGGTGTCGTTGGTGGTGGCTCGCTGGGGGAACATTGGTGGTGGTAGGTTTTTTTTTTTTATTTATTTTTATTTTTTCAATAATTAATTAAATAATTATTTAAAATTAAATTATTTAGAAGGGAACAAATCACAAGCTGCCACGTGGCATTATTAACCTTAATGACTAACGGTGTTAACCTCCGTTAGTCATTAATGGCATGTTGTGACATTTCCATAAAATTGAAGGTTATATGGTGTATTACAAAGTTTTTGGTGGTATACGATGAATTAAGATTAAACTCAGTGGTATTTGGTGAAAAATCCGTTTTATAAATAAATAAATAATATATAGTATACGTTAAAAATACTGGGTATTACAGTCTACCCCCTTAAAAGAAGTTTCGTCCCCGTAACTTAATTAGGTTCAAAAGTAAGAAAAAGCTCGCTTGAAAAGGAATAAATGCTTGTAAATTTTAAAATTTTCCTTAATATTTTTAGTTGATGTACTTTTGTGATACTTCTATTCTACCTCATCTATTCATTCACACACAAACTAGTGTGTAAAGTATCCAACTTACTAACCAACTTACACAAACTAGTGTGTAAGATAACAACTTTACTAACAAACTTATACAAAATAATGTGTAAACTATTAGACTATTTAACAAACTCACATTACTATATGTGGAAGATTCAACCTTGGTAATAAACTTACACATATTAGTGTGTAAAATAATCAAACTTATCAATTCAATCAGTGTAAGACTAACGAAAAAGCACTTAAAATGCCGAAATTAAGGGAAAAAGCGTGTAATTCTATCGCACTCTACCCCCCTTAAAGAAAAAGAGTTACGCCCCCGTAACTCCACTTAACTCAAATTTAGAATTGAGTTATTCTCTTTCTCATTCTAAGATACTTCTTTATATTCATTCTTTGTGGCGAGTACCAATAATGTTAAGAATCCTTTACTCATCATACTAAAATAATTACACTATCTTTTACCAATCCTTTAGTAAAAGTATGAAGCACTTTGCTATTCAAAACCTTGATTTTTTCTAGATTTCTCTTGATCAAATTGGTTACACTCATTAGTTCATTTGCAACTCATACTTTTAGTCAATGTTCTTCACATGACTGATGAAAATTGTCTTATACCTTATTAAGGTCCAATAATATGCCAAGTTAGTCGCCACTTTACCAATTCTATGCAAACTCGCATTATTATATACTTTGACTCATCCTCTTTATTCTTTCCCAAAATTATCCTTTGTTTTATAGGTTACACTTTCAATAACACTTGTCCCTTGTCCCTTGTTGAACTTGCACTACTTAAATCCATTCATGGATACTTTTCTGGCTTCACTATAACTTTACTCATTTGAAGTTCTAAAACAATCATCTCACTAATGTTCCCAGCCATAGAGAAATTTCGTGGTTCTTTCTATACCAACCTCAAATATTGCCATACCAACGCTGGCTTGTATGATGACTTTGTGTTTGTTTTCACTCCAATGTTATCTTTACATCCTTTTTGAAATTTAATACACATGTTCTCTACATAAATTCCCATGTCAAATATTATTTTGTTATTATACCAATGGGTAAATGTAGTAATCGTCCTCAATGTATCACCAAAGTTCTCCTATATACCTCCTTCTAGGATTTGGAAAGAAACTAGGAATCTTTATCTAACATGATATTCTCAGGAACTCCATGTAGTCTCACAACAAATTTGATGTAAGCCTTCGCAAGTTTCTCCATCTTCCAAGTCTCCTTCATCAATTTTTTTCAACATCGTGGACTTAGACAATCTATCCACCACAATCCGATTAAAACAATCACTCTAAACCCTCAATGTACACCTTTATTAAATCCTTTTTGCAGCTTGTCCTTTCCTGGTTGTATTTCACTTTTCTTCCATTATATTTCCCTTTAAAATTTTATTCTTTCAAACTATACTCAAGTTTGTATCTCCATGAATATTAAAATGACTTATCCTCCTACAAATTCGATCAAATTCACATTCTCAACTTGATTTTTTCCCCTTCATTCCTGAAATGTTGTTGGTCTCATACCATAGTTTCCCCAACATATTCTTAACTTGTCTTTTTCCAACAATCTCAAGGATTTTAAACTCCTTATTTCTCATTCACTTTGTCGAACGTCACTAATGTACCTTTTCATTGCATTATTCCCCTTTCAACGATATTGAATTTCTTGTTTATAATCCTTTATCAACTCTAATCATTTCTTTTGCTACATGTTCAAATCCTCATGTGTGAGAGTCTATCTCAAACTTTAAACTTCATTCAAATAATCATGTTTCCATACAAATTTATTTCGAACTTATTACTCCCCATGAGCTTCCAATTATTCTTCACCAGGGTATTCACTTGTCAATAATTCTTTAAAATCTATCAAAAATCTTCCACACCATTGTCCAACTTAAGCCTCAACAGCAATTAATTTATCTCGGTTCATAATTTACCGCTTCTATCCTTGCTACACAAACAATTACCTCTATACTTTATTACTAGGTCTCCCAAAATGGTCCTTTCTTCAATCACAACTCACTCTTAGGAAAACCTTGGGTGCATTCGCTTCTATCTTAACATCAGCAAACTACATTACATGTTTCTCATCGCCCTTCCTTTCAATACTTAGAATTCACCAAAATATTATCAATGAAAACACTGGTTTCCATAAGTCCATACATAATATAGGTGATTCATTATCCCAAAAGGCAAAAATGAAACTCAAATCGTCCAAATCTTGTCATAAATGCCAATTTTTAAATGTCCTCTTTTGAATATTCTTTTTTTGTAGTTCCTATCCTATGTCTAACCTTGAAATTATATTTTATCCTTTCATTTAATCAAACAAATCATCGCTTTATATCAAAGGATAATTATTCTTCTTTGTCACATTGATCAATCCCCCATAGGCACTTTACAGACACTTCCATCCTTTTCTTTAACAATTACATGCGCTCTTCAGAGCGATGTAACCTTCTTTCAATGACTTACAATAGTATATTTCAACCCCCTTTAAGCAATGCAACATTAATCCTTTCTCCACACGCAAATATGTCCATATAATACCTCCAACTTTACTTAACCTTTATATCCTTGCTTATATTTCCCATGCTTACATCTTTCCTCCAATTAAATCCATAATATTTCTTCTAGCATCCCTTGAATAAATCTTGTGACCCCTAAATAATATCAAATTCAATCACCTCATATACAATCCTTACTCAAATTATATCAACACATCTCAATCAAATTCATAAATCTTGTAGTAACTCTTCTCCTTTATGACATTTTCAGATCCATAGTTCAATATTCTCGACACTTTTAAGTATATTGCGTCTTCATAGTTCAAATTTCCTTAAGTTTCAAGAGTTACTCAAGCCGCCTTCATATTTTTTATCATTTCCAAAATATTCCTTTAAAGTTCTTTAGTCATTTTGTTAACCTTTCGCCTATTTTCTTTCTTGATTTGATTCCTTATCTTCATTATTGATCTCACCTTTCTTTTAGCTAATATATGAATTGATTATTCATAATTCAATTCAATCAAACTCCCAAAGACTTTATGTCTTGAAAACCACCCTTAAACTCATAGTTCGTCATTTTTTCATCTCATTCCCTTAAGTTTAAAGCAACATCATTTCCTTGAATACCGAGAGATCTTAACAACTTGGAGCACTACTCTAAAACAAGCAATATTTTCATTTCCACTTTAACTTCATGATATCTTTCTTCTATCAGCATGAAACACTAGTAAAACTTATTTCGAGTTCGTTATTCCAAATGTCTCTAAAATAATATTGGGTGTATTCACAACTTATTCGTTCTCATTGACATGGTAAAATCAACTCCCTCCAGTTATTACCATACAAACTTTCATTCATTCTCAAATTCTCAAGACACATTTTGTCTTTAAACGAGTTGCATATATAGCTCTTCAACTCAACCATCAAAACTTCGGGAACTGATCTCCCTTTGGTATATAGGTGGTTATCACTTTTAAACACTATCTTGTTACACCTATTCCCCACTATGGGATTATTGGTGCTTATATCATCCTTGGCAATATATCAAGCTTGCCTGACTACCTTGTTCAAATCATTTCCATTATTGGAATTGCTTCTTGTCACCATATAGTCTTGATGATAAAACTGGTTGCTATATAGGTTGGGTTGAAACACTTAGGTTCCTCTTATTCTAATCAAACAACACCAACCACTAAACTGAATGAAGAAACAATTATTATTTAATTTGAATTAAGGTTTGAGGTAAAATATTTATGTCCTCATTCCCAATAATTCAAATACATAAAATCTTGATTGATAAACAACCAAAGTTCATATAATTAAATAAACAATCAAAAATAAAAATATCCCCATGGACTGCTACTTAAAAGGAAAGAAGAATTAAGTAGCACTTGGAAAAACAATAAAAATCATAAGGTTGTTGAAGAACTCTAACAGATTAGGTGAATAAATTCAAGAACTCTCTCCAGAATGATAGCATTGCTACACATAATGACTCCATGAATTAAAATAATCATCCTCATATCCCAAGGTTAAAGAATAAATACTCATAACTTTTAGATGATATGTGTCAATATTCTCAAGGTTTGACAAAACAAAAGTCCTCAATGTTTCAACAAAATCATGACTTCTTAAGACTCCAATCATATATATATATGTATATATATATATATATATATATATATATATATATATATATATATATATATATATATCAATTCTCCATCCCAAAATAAATAACTTTAATCATAAGAAATGATAAATCACTAAGCTTACAATGCCAAATTTCAATTGATTCACATTGAGTATCCCTCAGCTCATATATAACTTTCATCATTACTCATCTCTAATCAATTCTTATGCTCACATTTCTTGGGCTCTTGTTCAATTTCGATTCCAATTCAAACTTGTGCTCAAAGACAAAACATATTCCTTAAAATAGATAATATCCCAAATGATTTCATCTCTAAGCTCCTTAACCATATGCATTAAAATCAATCTCTTTATCCTTATAACTTGGTGTCTCCATACACAAGTGAATAAAACTCAAATAACTCATTCTTAATAACTAGACAAGGTATCTCAACAACAAATTATCCCAAAAAGAATACTCACATTCATGTGCTGATGTGCATCTAAAATTTCTTCGAAAATACATCTTAAATAAGACCATTAAAGCGAACCATCCTAACATAAGCAATTGAACTCTCAAAATCCTTAACATTCCTAAAAATTCTCATCATATAAACTTACAGGGTATAAGTTTAGGGATCCTACAAAAAAAAGGGATTATTAACTACCAGTAGCAAACCCTTCCCATAACCACATAATACAGTTCTTGCAGAAAATTAAGTTCGGTGTTCAATCAAACAATCATAATAGCTCACATATAATGATTCACATATTACATGCTGTCATCAATAAACATTTAGTCATAAAACATGGTTGAACACCTCTTAAAAAAAATATACACATAGGAAATAATAATTAAATTCTAGCCTACATGCCCTTTCTTCTCCTACCCAAGCTCACTAACATGCTTATAAAAGCTTTTAACACATATTTCTTACCTCAATCCTTGCTTTCCTGCAACATGAACAAGCTAAAAACATTTTTGACTCTTATATTTTTATTTTTTTATTTTTTTTTAATTCAAAAATAAGCTTTGAAAAAGACCGAAATTTTTTTTGGCTCTCTTAAATGAAATTCGGACATCCTTAATGAATAAAAAAAATTCGGATGTTTTTAATAAAAAATTGCACATTTTTCTTCATTAAAAATAATTTGGTCATTCTTAAAATATAAACAATAATTAAATTTAAAACAATTTACTTTAACACCGCTTAATTAAATAAGAACTTGGCCAAGTTTTAAAAAAAAACACTTTAAAATACATTTTTGGCTTTATTGGTAATTAAAATCTCAACTTGGCTCTGATACCACTTTGTAACACCCTAGAAATTCCTTTCTTTAAAAATACCTGTTTTGCCCTGTTTAAAACTTTAAAGAGTAATATCTAAGATATTACAGCCACCGTGAAAACAGCTAAGACAATTATCAAAGACACACAGAGGAAGACTATCTTTATAAACATTCAAAACCAGTCAACTTAAAAAGTCAACTAAACGAAAGTAAAGTCAAACCCAAGTTAAACGAAGTAAAATAAAATCAACCTACAACTTGGAACCATTGTGGGCCATTATTAAAACCAATAAATATGTAAAACCTTTGCGTTAGTCTCATGAGTATCCATAATATAAAATAATCAAAACATCAAACACATCATAAACTAATAGAAACTAACATGATTCCCTCTTCACTAGAGATGGCAATGGATCGGATTTGGATCGGGTGGAGCTTCACCCGCATCCATCCATTATCCTAACTGCTCCATCCACATCCATCCGTCATCCGCTTCACCCATCATCCATATCCGTCCGTCCATCATCCGCGGATGAAACGGGTAGAGCGGATGACAAATGGATGAGTACTAAAATGAAAAAAAATCAGATAAACTTTAATTTTCGGTTATTTATATAATAATTTTTTTAATTTATTAATAAAAAAGAAACAGTAATAACATATTGTTTGAAAATTAATTTGCAACAAAAAAAAGACAAGTAATTTTCTTACACATTCTATATTTTATTAGTAAAATTCTTTGATTAAAAATTTGATATATGTTAAACGGATGAGTGGATGGTTAGCGGGTGAAAAAAAATATCATCCACATCCGATCCGATCCATCATCCGCTTCATCCTTCACCCGCTTCTCATCCATTTAATTCGGGTTTTCGTCCATTTGTTTTAAGCGGGTGGAGCGGGTTAGCGGATATCCACTTAATATTGCTATCTCTACTCTTCACTCATGCCCCGTCTTGAACATGCTTCAATACCTGAAAAACTTATCTTTACTTGTTTCCACTACTCTCCATTAAAAATGGGTCATCATAGGGCCAAGATAAAAGACAAGGCCAACAAACACATAATCAACAAAACTGAGTACATAAGCGTAATTAAACCACTAGCATACAATTCCCTATCAACACACAACTTACCTCGTTGTACCTGTTTCCTGTTTTTCAAGCATACAACATTCAATAAAAGTTCTCACTAGACACTACATAATTTATTTAATTTTGACTAAGCATCGAACGGGTTGCCCCCTAACCTCCCCCCAAATAAATTGAGGTTACTGACACGGGAGCTAACCGTGCCATCATTAAAATCACTCATAGTTGGCGGAATTCCTGCGAATAATAATAATAATAGGAATGTACAACGTCCTATACTCCAGTAGAAGTTATGGTTAAATATAAAACCCCATAACTTCCCCCATATGTTCATACTCAAGATATATACGTTCCAAGAGTTTTGGTGCGTAATCTCTTTCACTTTTTGTTATTTACATATTATTAAACTTGGTGATGACTCTCAAACCATAATCATTCAAGCAACAATAATTGTTCAAACTATCAAATACGCCAATTTAATTCTTGAATAATTAGTAACCAAATAATATTTAATGTTGAATCCTTTTTAATTCTACCTCGGTGCCAATGACACCTTAAACGCATAAAGATCCACAAATCCTGTCCTTCGGTGTTAAAAACACCTTAAGTGCACTAAGGCACCAACATACAATTTATTCCTCGTGTACATATACACTTATATAGCTCTTTCCTCATACTTATAGCATCAATAAAAATTATATGAACTATAATGAAATTCCTTTTCAATATTCCAGACTAAATTAAACATTTAGTTTAATTAAACATGCTCTCTAACATGCCATAAATAAATATGTGGTTCATAAATTATATTCCAAACTATTATTTTCTATTCAATAACCTATCACAAATAAATCATGCTTCATAATCCATTCACCAACAACATCCAAATCATAATTTCCATTCCAAATCGAGCATGATACTACTTGTAATCAATTAAACATATCTAGCATGCTACTACATCAATATAATTATGCTAAGTATGCAAACGTACCTCAAATAAGCTAATAAAATAGTCGAGTACACTACAATAATTCCCTAATCAAGTCTCCTATATAAAGGGACAATAATACTGAATTAATTACCCTTGTATACACAATTTCCAACAACTTAAACTCACTTTAAATAACTTATAATAATCTGAAAATTATTTATAAGCCCCTAAATAATCTCCCCTTCAATGGGTAATTAATCCCTTTCATAAATATCACAATTTTACTTCTTTAAATAAAATTCTAGCAATATAATTTGATTAAAACTCCACTAAAAACTCATCAAAATCATATCTTTATACTTGGGTAATATTCAAAATTAATGGGTATTCAAAACCCCCAAATCAATTTATAAAAGAACTCTAAAAATCAAGTCTTTAATAATTTAGAAACCCTTACTTTAATCATATCAAAATCTGAAAATAATACTCATAATGATAATCCTAAAATATAAATTAAAAACTTTATAGTTTTGATACTAATTAAACCAATATTGAACAATAAAAACCAAGATCAAACTAAAAAACAAAGTAATAAAACAAGGAGAAGAGGGAGAAGGAGGTGTCAAGGTGGTGGTGGTCTGGCGGGTGGCCACCGGAATCCGACTGGGGTCGCCGGCGTGGTGGTGACGTGGCGGCGTGGTGATGTGGCGGAAGCAAGGGGCTTGACCATTTCGGTGGGTTTATGTTCACCCTGAAACCCACGTAACAGCAAAGAGAAAAGAAAGAGTAAGAAAAGGAAAAAGGAAAAGAAGAAAAGAAGGGGGGGGGGGAGGGGAAAGAAAATAGCTTACCTTGACCATTTGACCTTTTTAGGTGGTAAGATTTTGGGGATAAATAGAGTATTTATTGTGTAGAGTAGGGTAGGGTAGGTTTGGGGTTCATAAAACTAATGGGGTTGAATAATAAAATAGTTGGCCCAAATATAAAATAGGATAGTTGGGTATGGGTTATATTTTGATAGAATACTTATTAACCCAAAAATTAAAACATGTTTTATTCAAAATCCAATAATTTAAAATGGGTTGACCCAAAACATATTTTATAAATAAATAAATAATATATAAAATACGTTAAAAATACGGGGTATTACATGATTCCTCTGGCTCCTTCAGATCACTGCTTTATTGAGCGGTCGATACCTCGGTACCAGACTTGGGTGAGTTATTTATTTACCGTTTTAATTTTACATACATCTTTGATTGTTACTGACTTGTCTCTTGATAGTTTTCTCGTGAGGTGGTAACGAGGATGGCAAGGGGTTTGGACGCCTTTCGCTACCAGCTGGTGAGATTGGGTGATCGAGCCTCTTGTCGCCGTGACGACACTACAGAGGTATTTCTCTTATCCTTATCTCATGCTTTATTTACTCATTAAGAATTTGACATGATTTACTTTCGTAGGGACAGCCTAATCTTCCTCCACAAACTCAAACGAGACCCGAAGCTAGGAGGGAGAGATCCGGGTCTGGCTTGAGGCGTCGCCGTACCTCTTCCAGGGGTGAGGGTGGCCGGTCAGAGACGGCTCCTGCTGAGAGATCGGAGGGTTTAGGCTCTTCGTCTGAGGGTGCATATGCTAGGCCGATAGGACAAGGAGGCGGGACATCGACTTCTTTAGGGGGTTGTGGAACGTACGAGGTTGGCTCGTCATCGCAGCAGTCGCCGCAGCCTCAGCCGTTGGCTATTCAAAATCAGGGTGAGCCTGGCTGGGCTAGCCCTATTTTATCGATCCCGACTGTCGGCGATCCTGGAGCCAGTGAGGGACATACTCCACGATCTACTTTGTTCTTTGGCACTTTGGGAGTGCCTCCCCATTTACGTCCTCCGGCACTGTAGTTGAACCTGTATTTATTTTATTTGACTTGTAAGACTTTGCTAGCTTATATTATATGAATTCTATGTTAGACACATTGTATGTACAAACTTATTAATCTTATTTTATCTCTGTATTTTTATTTTTCATTTTATGTGCATGTGAGTGTGTGAAAAAATTGTGATTAAATTTTTGCGCAAAAAATTTCCTTCATTTTTATTATCAATGGAGGGTATCCGAATTTCTCCCCCCCAAAAAGAAAAAATGAAAAATAAAATAAACTTTTACTAAAATAAGCCTAAAATTAATTAAGCTTAAATTAATCGAAAAGTGTTTGGAAAGGGTTTTGTGACTAGGGATCAGAAAACATAAATTCAATGTACAAAACCGAGTTGTAATAAAAAACATATGATTTGCATAGCGCAAAAAGCTGGCGTCGAGCCGACTCTCTGTCTTCAAACGATGACTTTTGTTGCCAAATGCTGACCTTGTCGCCAGACGCTGTTGCTGTCGTCTGGCGCTAAACTTTTTTCTCCGAATCCTTTCGCAAAACAAACTGCACTCGTTTTGTGCATAAATAGCCCCCAAATCGGCCGATTTTTGTATATTTTGAGCAGGTAAAATAATAGTTGTAGCTTTAATTCTCATTAAGCAATCATATCTAAAAGTTTTAGTGATTTAACTCGTGAGTGGTGTTGATCTTTGACTGCTAAGGAGAGAAAAAATCTTGATTTCTTTAACTTGGGAGGTATTTATAATATTAAGGGGGTAGACATAGATATATATTTTATTCATACCGCCTTAGAATATTGGGATCCAGACACCCATTGCTTTAGACTAGGCTATAATGAAATTAGTCCTTTACCGGAAGAATTTGGTGCTATTCTAGGCTTCCCTTCCATGGATCTTGTGGTAATTCCTAATCTGAGCGAATATTATTATAAAGATTTTGAACGTTTCTTTAACCTTAAAGACAGGGATCTAACAAATATTGTAGATGGAACTTTAGTTAATCTGAAAGAATTTGCACGCCATTACTTTTATAGACCATATTCTGAGTCTTTTCATGTTTACAGGAGGAGAGCTTTTCTCTTTTGCATGTTTAGCCAATATCTTCTCACTAGTGGAAATAATTGTGAGGGTTAAGCAATTTCAGTGTCTGTCATGGAACAAATTTAATCAGAGAGGAATTCAATGCCATTAATTGTTGGAGAAACTATGCTTAGTTTGGATGAATTAAAAAAAATTCCAAAAGCACCTTTTCGAGGCTCTCCAATTTTATTACAGGTAGAAAAATAATATTTTTATTTGCAGAAATAAAAAAAACATATATTTTTGTATAGTAATATAAGAAGAGAGTTCAAAATAAAACCAACGTGAAGAATTATCTGGGAGACAAGAAGCTCTTGTTAAGGAACGCATAGGTGAAAAAGTTGAATTTAAAATTCCTATCATGCCTAAGAAGTAGAACACTACTAAAGGCAAAGAGAAAAGAAAAGCTGACTCTATAAAAAAGAAAGTGTGGGTAGAGAAGAAACATGGTGTGATGGCTAAAGGAGAAACTATTGACACCAAAATTGAATGCGATCCTCTAAAGGATGCTTGCTAGCAAAAGTAATGGATGAAGAAGAAGAAATCGACAAGAATTGGAAGAGGGCAAAGAAAGAGAAGAAAGATTAGAGTATTGCTTTACTTTCAATTTATTAAACAATTTTAATTTTGAAGTTAATTTATTTTTTGAGTTTTCATTTAAATTCCATCAATAATGTAATTTTACTTTATTTTTATTTATGCAATTTCAGCTTATTAAATTAACATATACATTTTAATTTCCATTAAAGCAATGAAAACACTTAATTATCTTTTTTGAAAATTATTCGAGTATGGAAGTCAAAATTTTCCAAAATACACCGAAATGTTCCCAGTTTAATGCATAAAAATTGGCGCCATAGTTTAAATTCTGTCGCCAGACGCTGCTAGTCGTCGCCTGGCACTGCCCTTGTTGTCAGACGCTGCTGTTGTCAGCCGACAACGATGTCTGTCGTCAGGCGACAATCTATCTGGGATGCGTTGGTCTGAGTTGATTTGTCTACGCTGGGACGCGTGTTTTGTAAGAATTAAAGTGGCCGCACCCTATAAGGGTTGTTGCCTACATACCCTTTCCCAGGGAATTAGGCCAAACGTAGCTCTCTTGAGTATCCTACTCAAGTAATTTATGGGTAGTACTTCTTAAGATGGTCAAGATTTATCATGTTTGAGAACTCATTGCCATCCATATCAGTCAGTTTTACAACACTTCCTGATAGGATTATTTTGACAATATATGGTCCAAACCAATTGGGTCTAAACTTGCCTCTTGGGTCTAAAACATTTTTCCATAATGCTTTTAACACCAAGTCTCCTACTTTAATATTTGTTGTCTTGACTCTCCTGTTGAAGTGTCTGGCCATACGAGTTTGATGACATTAACTATAATGTAGAGCCTCTAGTCGCTTTTTGTCTAATAGGATTAGCTCTTCATATATTTCTCTAGTCCATTCTACTTCATTGAGTTTACTTTCCAACGCGATTCGTAGTGAAGGTATTTCTAGCTCTACAGGTTGTACGTCATCCATCCCAAAGACTAAGGAAAATGGTGTATTTCCTGTCGAAGAGCGAATTGACGTACGATAAGCCCACATAGCAAAGTGGAGTTTGTCAGGCCAATCTTTATTTGTAATTTTCTGTCATATTCTTGATGATCGTCTTTAAATTTTTATTAGCTGCCTAAACCGCACCATTTGCCTAAGGTCTGTATGGAGAAGAGTGATGGTGTTGAATGCCATACTTTTGTAACAATTCTTCACATTCTGCTTGAAAGTGAGTTCCATTGTCACTTATCATTTCATGTGGGACTCCATTTCGACAAATAATGTTTCTTTCGATAAAGAGTGCTACATGTTTTGTAGTGAGTTTAGCATATGATTTTGCTTCAACCCATTTAGTGAAGTAATCGATTATTACTAATATGTATTCATGGCCTCCTGTTCTTGGAGGAGTAATTCTTCCAATAATATTTATTCCCCATGTTGAGAATGGCCATGGTGATGTATAGGTGCAGAGGAGAGACGGAGGAACGTGTTGCAAGTTAGCACATATTTAGAATTTAGGGCATCTTTTGACATATTGATGATAGTCCCTATTCATGGTAGTAGACTAGCATTTTTCCATTTACATGTGTTCCACATACCCCTTCGTGGACTATTCTCATAGCCCTTTGGGCTTCCTTTTTGCCTACACATAGAAGAGCTCGACCTTTAGGTACCTTTTTGTGTAACTCATCGTTAATAAGCACATATTGGGAAGCCAAGAGTCTTAAGGCTCGTTTTTCTCTTTTGTCATCATGGAGTGGGTATTCTCCTTTTGTGACATAATTGAGGATGTCTGAATACCAAGGCTCTTCCTCTTCTTCTTCTTCTTAGGTTGCTTCATCATCCTCTATTGCTTGGATATAAGATGGTTTATGTCTCTTTTCTATTGTTAAAGGCATTTGCTCAATTTCCATAGGAAACCAAACCATTCAGGCTAGTATTGCCAAGGCATCAGCAAATTGATTTACCTCTCTAGGTAGGTATGTGTACTCTACCTTTTCTAATTAATTTGTGAGAGTTTCTAAGTAGGTTTGGTAAGGGACCACGGTTTTACTCTTTACTTTCCATCTCTTGGAAATTTGATTGATGATCAATGAAGAATCTCCGAATATTTGAAGTTTCTTTACTCCCAATGCTAATGCTGTTTCGAGGCCTACCACGCATGCTTCATATTCTGCAGCGTTGTTAGTAACGTAGAAATCTATCTTTATGGAGATTGGAAATGTTCTTCTTAAGGTAATACCAATAATACTCCTACACCACATCCCTTTTGGTTTGAGGCTTCGTCAAAGTATAGAGTCCAAGTATCATCTTCTGTGACCATCAAGTCTTCGTCTGGAAAATCATTCTCGTGTATAGGCGTGGAATCTTCTATTAGGAAATTTTTTAAGAAATCTGAAACCATGGATCCTTTAATAGTCTTTTTGGGGCATGAATCTTACATCGAATTGGGCTAAGTTGACTATCCATCTCGATATTCGCCCATTTAATGTAGATTTCTCGAAAATATACTTAAGTGGATCCATTCGAGATACTACAAAGACTGTGTGAACGAGCATGTAATGTCTTAACTTGGTTGTGGCCCACACTAATGCGAGGCACAATTTCTCAAGTGGTGTATAGCGTATTTCATACTCGAGCATCTTTTTACTCAAATAGTAGATGACATTCTCCTTTCTTTCTACTTCTTGTGCAAGCATAGCCCCCATTGTCTCCTTTGTGAATGTTAGGTACAACATAAGAGGAATTCCTGGGAGTGCTGGTGCAAATACTAGAGGGTTAGTGAGATAGGCTTTGATCTTTTCAAAGAATTTTTGACACTCTTCGTCCCATATTATTGGCACATTTTTCTTGAGCTTCTTAAATATTGGTTCACATACTATTGCCAATTTAGATATGAACCTACTTATGTACTGTAATCGGCAGATGAATCCCCGAATTTTCTTGTCGGTTTTGGGTAGTGGAAATTACATGATTTCTTTGATCTTGGGGTCTATCTCTATTCCTCTAGAGCTAATGACGTATCCCAAGAGTTTTCCTAAGGGGGCCCCAAAAGCACACTTGGATGGGTTCAACCTCATGTTGTATTTTCTTAACCTTTCAAAGAATTTTATTAAGGCTACGCGATCTTTTGATTTCACAATCATGTCATCTATATAGACTTAACTTCATTATGCATCATGTCATGGAGTAAAGCAGTCGCTGCTCGTTGGTAAGTGGCACCCGCTTTTTTTAACCCTAATGGCATCACCGTGTAACAGTAAGTGCCCTAAGGTGTTATGAACGTTGTTTTCTCCATGTCTTCTTCTACCATGAAAATCTGATTATACCCTGCGTATCCATCCGTAAATGAGAGAACTGCATGATTTGATGTATTATTTATTAGAATATCAATGTGTGGTAAAGGGAAGTCGTCCTTTGGTCTTTCCTTATTTAGATCTTGATAGTCGACACACATTCGTACCCTTCCATCCTTCTTCGGAACTGGAACTACATTTGGGACCACTTTAGGGTATTTGGATTCCCTAATAAAACCTGTTGTTATCTATTTTTGTACTTCTTTTTTTTATTTTAAGGGCTACGTCGAGTTTCATTTGACGTAACTTTTGTTTTACAGGTTTCATTCTTGGAATTTTTGGTATTGTGTGTTGAGCTATTTCTCTATTAATTCCTGGCTTATCTTCATATGACCAAGCGAATACATCGATAAATTCTTTTAGTAGATTAATAAAATTGGTTCTTTCATCTTTATTAAGTTTTAGTCATATTTTAACTTCTCTTTTATTTGTTGGATCTTTTGAGATATCAACCGTTTTAGTATCTTTGATAACCGGTGTTTTGTTTACAAGTGTTTCCATTGCTTTAATTATTTGTTTGTCATTTTCATTTTTAGTTAAGTAGTGCTCGCCATCTTGGGTTAAAGAATGACATGAGGAGTAAGCAAAGGAGGACATATTATTAAATTCGGAAACTATTACATCAAATAGAGCTATGTCTGTTGGGACTTGATTACTAACTATTCTAGGAGAAGGTGCTAAAATAGAAGAACTGGGAGAAGGTGCTATAACTAAGGACTTAGAAAACTCGATAGGGGAAGACTCTGACTCGGACTCTGACTCGGATGACTCTTCGAACATTGGTCCTTGTCCTTTTGTTATGGAGATCTTTCTTCCACTTGGAGTAGTCACCTTCACGATCTTTCGCCATTCTTGAACTAGACCCTCTACTGGAGTGATAAGCTTGGAAGGATCAAAGTTATCACTTTGTAGTACTATTTGAATGAGCAAGGAATTGTCCTCAATATAAGTTGGCTCATTCTTCTCATGCCTTAAGAGAAGTCCCATGACATTAAAGTCAAAGCATGGAGGTGATTTCTCCTTATGGATAGGAGTTGGGACATTATCTAGAAAGTTAAAATCCAAGAATATTTCAAACCCAGGTTGTCTTAACCCATTCTTGACAAAGGGTTCAGGAAATTCATGACATGGATAGTCCTCTCCCTCTTTCATGAATTGTCCATTTAGGGTAAGAGGATAATGATCCATTGGTATTGCTTTCTTTTGGGTACGAGAGTTCCTACGCGCATTGGCCTTTTCCTAGGCTCGCTTAAGGTCATCCGGAGTCGGTTCAAAACCAAGTCCAAAAGTGTCTAATTTAGGGAGGCCAGGTAGTCCCATTTGTTCTGCTATCCCTTTCTTCTTTTCAAGGGTCATTCTAGGAAAGTATCCCTGTTTTCTAAGGATAGCATTTACCGTCATGTTAGAGTGGAGGTCGTAGTGAAGAGGGGTCCCTTCATCTTCCTTGATTAGGGAGACCTCTTCGTTGAAGCCCTACAAGTCTTCGTCGTCTTCGTCGTGCTCCACATTTATGATGGGATTCTCAATAGCCTTAATTATCATTGGTGAAGCATCGATTGTTATAAGGATTCCTCCAACTATAGCCTTCACTTGTTGATGAAGGGATGAAGGGACGACCTTTAGATCGTGAAGCCAAGGGCGTCCCAACAATAATTTGAAAGATGCTTTAATGTCTACTACTTGAAAAGTAGTAGCATGTTCTATGACTCCTGCCGTTACATTCATGGTGATAGTTCCAAGAGCTTGGTGGAGAGTGTTGTCATAGGCTCTTATTCCCTGTGTAGACGGAGACAAGTCTTCATCCTTTATTCCCAACATTCTCGCAGTTCGGAGTGGACAGACATTAATCGTTGATCCATTATCTACAAGAGTCATTGGGACATTCATCCTCTTGCAGATTACTATGAGATTTAATGCTTTGTTATGTTTATCACCCTCTTGAGGTAGTTCCTTGTCAGAAAAGGTGATCAAGTTGATGGGACTAGGAAGATCACTAGTGAGAAAGTTAGCCAACCCTTCAGGAGTGGTTTCAGAATCTATTCCTATTTTATCTAAAGCATTCATCACTGCCAACCTATGTTGATGGGATGTATCTAAAAGTTTCCATACATTCATATCGACTTTAGTCTTATATCGTTGTCTTCTATTATGGGTATAGGAACTTGCTGAGTAGTAGGAATAGGTTGTTGCACGGTAATGGGAGGTTGCATTCTCTCAGATCTTGTGAAAAAATCTATAGGTGAATCTTTTTCATCCCAAATATCGTCCACTGGATATATTTTGGAGAGTGGGGTCTCTTCCATATCCTTGAGGTAGACGTCCTCATGATCACTGTCCCAAACTCCATTAATAGTAGCAGATTTCTCTTGTGGAATTTAAACTAACTGTTTACTATCAATCAGTTTCTGAATTAACTCCTTAAATTTAAGACAATATTCTGTTGTGTGTCCTCCTGATTGATGATATGGACAGTACAACCTATCCGTCCGTTTTAGCGATTAAAATGGTCTCGATTCGAGAGGTTTGATCATGCCACTCTCGGAGAGCATTTTGAACATATTCGTATAGGTGGTCCCAATTAGAGTGTAGGACTTAGGGCTCCTTTTGGGTATTTTGACTACTTAAAAAGAAAATAGTTTCTTCTTAGTAGTCTTCATAGGTGTCATCTCTTCATTGAAATGTTTACTTTGTCCTTGCTTTGTGCGTTCAAGAACTTCTATACACATGCTTATTGTTTTCTACATTGTATATATGAAGAGCAACATCTTTTTTAGTGGCCGGTTGTTGAATTGGGGACCATACACCCATGGCGTCGAAGAATACTTCTTCTTCTTTTTCAAGGGCATGAGTTTCTTCGACTGGTTTGATTAAAGATGAGGGATCAACACAACTTTCTTCATCATAAATAGCCAAGGAGTCAGAAAGTGGTGCACTGTTGATGCTTAGCTTCTTGCTTGCAGGAGGCACTGGGAGTTTATTGTTGTCGATCAAGTCCTGGATATCTTCCAACGATTCTCAGTAAGATGGCCCCTACCTTCATGGTATTTGCAGGTGCATTGGGGTTCCAATTAGCTATTCTCCTTTCGACTTAGGGATCCCTAAATGGTCCAATAGGAGTTATAAGACCCTTTGCATGAAGACGGTCGGATGCGGTGTCATAACTCATACCAATAGGAGTAAAGTTTCTCCTAAATGGTTTCTTTTGTCCTTGGTTATTCATAGCGAGGACTTCATTCAGATTAAAGGTGCTAACATTATTTAAGTGGGTGGTTTTAGAAGAAGAAGGATTGTCGTTCTTCTTTCCTTTTAGTGGCCTTTCCAGCCACTGTTGGAGTTAGTGTTAGCAGCTTTTTGCTTTGCAAGGTCGTCTTCTATATTAATTCCAATTTCATAAATGGCCTTAAAAGTATTCAAGTTGCTTTGATACTTGAGATGTTTGTAATATTTTTCCTGGAAATTCTTTATGAATAATCTCACAAATTCCTTTTCAGTAGGTAATTCAATCATCTTAGCAGAGGTTTCCTTCCATTTATTAGAGAAAGAAGTAAAACCTTCATTCTCTTTTTGCTTAAGTATCTCAAGTCCCTATAATCAATTTTGAACTTAAATATTACATTTATACCTATCAATGAAAGCGTTTACAATGGCATCCCAAGTAGAAATTTTCTCTTTGTCAAGGGAAAAGAACCATTGTTGACAGACGGTTTCAAGAGATAGAGAAAACAATGAATGAAGGACTTTCCTATCTATCCCCTTAATGTTCATTATTGTCTCAAAAGCTTTTAAGTTGAAGTAAGGATTATCGGTTGCCTTGAACCTTGGGATGTTATTGGCATTGAACTTATGCGGAAGAAGTTCCTTGTCCACTGAGACTCCTTGTGAGCTAATGTCCTGGAATCTATAATCATTGGATATTTTTCTCAAGCTTTCTTGCAAGAACTTCATTTGTTGTTGCTTCACAGGGTCATTGATTTGAAGAGCCATACTCTTCATCAATTCAGTTAGGTTGGCCATGTCCTTCCTGAGTTCATTGACTTCTTCTTGAAACGCCATTATCTTCTTAGCTTTTCTTTTCCGACTGATTGGTTTGTCGAAAAGGAGTTCTTGAACAAATGTATTGTCTTTGAGTAATCTCCCTTCCTTTCTTGACCAAGCGCTGTAAATTAAACCATTTATTTATTTTGATGACTTGACTCAAATTGACTTTGACTTTATTTGTTTTAAAAACAAAAAAAAAGCAAAAATAGGGTGTGTTTTTTAGGATCAAGTAAGGGTTCAAACAAGTATGGTTTAATTGGAGGATTAATATCTGACTTACCCCCCCTAAAAAAATTATAGAAAATACGCGCATACAAGACTCTCTAGACATGGTCAAGATGTGACATATTATGTATGTGCTTTGATAATGAATGTGAGTAACATACTTTGACTCTTGTGTGAGACCAAGAAACTATGTGCCTAGACTCAATTAAGGACTGAACATGATTACTGTCATTAATAAACTGATTAAACTGTTTTATCAAATTGATTAGTTAGACTCGTCGTGAAAACTCGAGCAAAAGCAAGGATTATCATCAGATGACAGGACTGTCGCCAGACGCTAAGGATCAGCGCCAGACGAAAACATTATATCCTAGCGTTAATCATTAGCGTGTGGCTCTACAGTTCAGACTTCTGCGCCATTGGTGGAACATCGATCTAGGATTGTTTCCAGTATTTTACTCTAAAAGGACAAGCCTAAAAGTCGTACTAAGTCAAGTTCGATCAATTTATTTAGACTTTAATCATTAAATAATTATTAATTAAATTAGCAAAGTCCTTTAGTCATTAATTAATTTATTTAAATCATTCAAAAGTCAAACAAACGGTTAGGGGAAACACATATAAGATATGCACAACAAATAATGCACAAGTAGTCAAATAGTCACAATATGATGCAATGAGTTTGCAACCTAACCATGGCTCTAGTTCTCTAAAGTTCAGGATATGGGTTATTCAAAGGGTCTATTATTATGAGTTCAGATGCACCACGCGGAAGCCTTACCTTTGGAAGGCTTGGCTCAAGTGGTTGGGACCCCGCAAGTTAAAGTCTCTTCCATGGTTTTGTGAATTCAACAAACTCGAATGTACCCTTCATTACCAAGAGCGTTCGATTGGGTAGATGAAGCGTGAATTTCCAGAGGGTTATGGCCATATGTAGAACACATATGGGTTTAAGAAAAAAGGGAAAAACTCAATCAGATTGTAAAAATCGACCAAACAGTACTAGAAAACTGGTAAAAACAATAAGGTAGATTTCAGGCTCGGTATTAGAAGAATTCGGCGCGAGAAAACAGCGTCTGTCCCCAGACGATGCCACTGTCGCCAGATGACAAGTACTTTCGCCAAGAGACAGTGCCATCGTTTGGTGCTGACGCTGTATTCTCAGCGCTAAATCCTACTTGCCTAGGAAGCTTTTTGTTCTCGAATTTTCCAGTTTTTTCGTAGCGTTATTTCGACTGTAGTTGTGAAAGATATTTCCCTAATTTCCTACGTGTATAAACCCTATGTTTTTGACGCATTACGGATGATCTTTCCAATGCGAACCTTGTTATGCTTATGCCTCAAAATTACGCACATGAAATACTTAGAACTTTTCGAGTCTCATCCACTCATTCTAAATTATTGCCAAAATAAAATTTTAGGAATTAAGATAGAAATCATCCCAGTGGAGTCGCCAAAAAACTTTAGGGAATATTTGAAGCATCCCAAATTTGAGCCCACTGTGATCATACTCTTAAGCATGGTGGGGTACAAAGGGAAAAAGCTAGAGCAAAAGAGTCGCCAACAAATTTTAGGAACTTGTAAACCGTTTACAAGATGAAGGTTACACCCCTTAACGATCCATGAGATCGTTACCTCTAATAGGTCTAGAACCATGACTGGAAGTTCGGAGATGACGGTACAAATCCAACCTAAAAGAGATTGAACTTGCCCTAAAAATAGGCCTCTACTTTATTTTTGTCATATTCATGTGCGCTTTCTGACTAACATACAATCAATAGATTAACCCTAAACCTGTTTAATCTATGTTGGTTGAATATTAATGCACATTAAAAACTATTATTGGCGATCACTTGAATTATAGTCATATTATCCTTAACAAGATTATTAATTATCTTATTAAGCGTGATTACAAGTACAAATTTTCTTTAAACATTCATAAAAGGTGTGAATAAGACATAATAATAAATAATATATCAAGAAACACGATAATAATAATTATAATAATAACCATGTTAAAAATAAAGCATAATAATAATAGCAAGATCCTAGACATGCTACTAACAAGATTAATAACAAATCCTAGCATGTCACTAAACAATAAAGATGAATTAGCCCTAACATGGCACTAACATGATATTAGGAAAGAAATAGGAAGCATCACAATAATATCATAAATATTAGTTAACCCTAAACATGATACTAGGAAGCAATAAAACGTCCTAACATGATACTAGGAATCAATAAAACAATCTAAGCATGATCTCTATAATAATAAAGCAATTAAAGGACTTACTTCGATGTCTCGTACCTCTTTCTGATAACAAAATACACACGTTAGTAACTTCAAGGAAAATAATAGATCAAACAATTAATTTAAATAATTAAAATAGAGATTTGGGGCCAAACCCTCAGAAATTATCAACCTTTCACGTCTAGGGCGAAGGCAACTTTGAACTTGGCTAGGTGTGTCTAGAACTAATGTATGAGGAATTTTGAGAGAGGGAAGGTTTAGAAAAAGAATAGAGGGAGAGGAAATCTTCTAGCTTTTATAGAGAGAACAGAGAGAAATGATGGTTGTTAATGATTAAAAACGGAGAGATACGACCCCTATTTATAAAAAAAAATAGCTCGGGATCAAATCAAGTCATATTCGGAATAAAATACCTCCTATCGCCAATGATGGGAGTAAGCGCCATACGACAGAAGCATCGCCAGGCGACAGCCTTGTCGTTTTGCGCTAAGTCAAAGTATAACGCGCTTTGTACACGAAATCATCTTCTTAATACGCTTAAGAAGCTTATTCCACGTTAAGCAGATTAAAATCATATTTGTGACAAATCACATATTTTATTCAAAATAAAACTCTTTGACATATAATTATCAATCCAAATCTCATTAGAATTAAAAAGAACCTTCTAAATATTCCTAGAATATTAAAATCAATCCTAATAACTTTAGGAATAATAATTAATAGGCCATCCTCAAGATCATTGGGCCAAATTTAATTTAATCTATAACTTCCTCATTATTCATCGGAATTGGGCTTATAATATATCGTTGGAAAGCTCTTTTCGAGCCCAACCTAACTACACTATTATTGGACCCTTATCATGGATCAAACCAAATTGGACTAGCTATTTTCATAAATAGAGTAAGAAAAGAAATATTTTTGAAAACAGAAAAGAGATATTTAATAAAAACATCCTCATCACTAGACTTTTCACACATTCACTTCGTTCGATAATCAAATGACGTGAAAGGTATTCATCACTGGGTTTGGGGAGACACATTTGGGTGTCTAAACCTATTGATTATATGTTAGTCAGAAAACGCACATGAATATGAGAAGAATAAAGTAGAGGCCTATTTTTAGGGCAGGTTCAATCTCTTTTAGGTTGGATATGTACCTTCATCCACGAATATCCAGTCATGATTCCAAACCACTATGGAGTTAGCGATCCCTTGGATTGTGAAGGGGTGTAACCTTCACCCTGTGAATGGTTTACATGTTCCTAAAACTTGTTGGCGACTCTTTTACTTTAACTTCCTTCCCTTTGGACGCCACCATGCTTAAGTGTATGATCACAGTGGGGCTCAACTGTGGGATTCTTGAAATATTCCCTAAAGAAAATTACTAACATTACTTTACAGATGGCAGACCGTTCTGTTAAATACCCCTTAGGTATTCTAGAGGATGTTCTTGTCATAGTTGGTAAATTTTCTATCCTTGTAGATTTTGTTGTTTTAAACATGACTGAGGATACACAAATTCCCATTATATTAGGTAGGCCTTTTCCCTACACTGTTGGAGCCATTATTAATGTTAAAAATGGAAAACTAACTCTTTTTGTTGGAGATGATAATATCACTTCTAATTTAGGGAAGTTTTAAAAGGACCTATGCTAGAGGAAAATTGTTGTTTGATTGATGTTATTGATATAATGGATGATATTTGTGAAGAAAGCTTACAACATGTTCTTGCAATGGATCCCTTGGAGGAAGTTCTTTGTGGGGATTTGTCTGCAGGTGATGCAACTATTTGGAACAACGAGGTGGATGCCATAGAAGAGCTTGATCCTAAAGAGACTATGAAGGTAGTAAAATTAGTTTAGGAATCAAAAGCTGCAGAGGTAAAGAAACCTGAACTAAAACCTCTCATTTAAAATATGTTTTTCTTGATGAGTAGGAACTATACCTTATGATCATTAGTACTGCACTTGATTACCCACATACTTCCCAACTTCTAGAGGTTCTTTGAACCCACAAAAGGGAAATAGGGTACATTATTGATGATCTCAAGGGTATTAGACCCAATTTTTGCATGCACAGGATACATCTAGAGGACAATTACAAGCCATGTATTCAACCTCATAGGAGGTTAAATCCTAATATGCAAGAAGTAGTTAAGAAAGAGGTGATAAAATTACTTGGTGCAGGTATTATCTATCCTATTTCTTACTAAAAGTGGGTAAGTGTTGTTCAGGTGGTTCCTAAAAAGGATAGGATAACTATGATTAAAAATGATAAAAATGAATTGATTCCTACTAGAACTGGTACAGGGTGGCGTATGTGCATTGATTATCGTAAATTAAATGTCGCAACTAAAACGGAGCACTTCCCCCTCTTTTTTATTGATCAAATGCTTGAGAGGTTAGCTAACCATAAGTTCTTTTGTTATTTGGATAGGTATTCGGGATTTTTCGAAATTCCAATTCACCCTGAAGATCAAGAAAAGACTACATTTACATGTCCTTATGGTACTTTTGCATATTGTTGAATGGCTTTTCCTTTATGTAATGCCCCTGCTACCTTTCAGCATTCCATGATGAATATTTTTTCTTATTTCATAGAGTTTATCATGGAAGTATTTATGGATAATTTTAGTGTGTATGGGTCTTCATTTGATGGATGTCAATCTCTCTAAAATTTTAAAAAGATGTGAAGAATGCAACTTGGTTTTAAATTGGGAGAAGTGTCACTTTATGGTGACAGAGGGAGTATTCCTTTGTCATATTGTATCTGATAAGGGTATACAAGTGGATACGGCTAAGATTTCTGTGATTGAGCAATTGCCTCCTCTAGTCAATGTTAAGGGGGTTAGAAGTTTCTTAGGTCATGCGGGGTTTTATCGTTGCTTTATCGAAGATTTTTCTAAAATTGCTAAACCACTAACTCAGCTTTTACTCAAGGATGCCCCATTTGATTTTACTGACGAGTGTCTTGACGCTTTTCACAGGCTAAAGCAGGTATTGATATCGGTACCCATCATATGTGCACCCGATTGGAGTCTTCCTTTTGAGATTATGTGTGATGAAAGTGATTTCGCATTAGGATCCATGATAGGACAAAGAAAAAACAAAGTTTTGCATGCTATTTATTATTATACAAGTAAAACTTTGGATGAAGCCCAAGTCAACTATGCCACTACAAAGATGGAGTTTCTTGCTGTTATTTATGCTTTAGAAAAATTTAGATCATATCTAGTTGATTCTAAAGTTATTGTTTTTACTGACCATGCAACATTAGAGTACTTAATAGCCAAGGCAGAATCAAAGCCTAGGCTCCTCTGTTGGGTTCTCTTGCTCCAAAACTTTGATGTAGAGATTAAGGATAAGAAATGAGTAGAGAACATTGTGGCAGACTACTTGTCACGTATCATGTTTGATGAGGGTAAGGATTCTTTTCCTATAGATGATTCTTTCCCTGATGACCACTTGTATGCAGTTGTAGAGCAACACCCTTGGAATGCTGATTATGCTAATTATTTGGTGGGTGGTACTCTACCTCCTGACTTGTCCTACCAACAAAAAAAGAAGTTCCTTTATGATGTTAAACATTATTTTTGGGATGGTCCTTTTTTTTCGTGAGTGTGCAGATGGATTATTTCGCATGTGTGTTCCCGAATGGGAAGTACACGACATTCTAACTAATTGCCACAACTTACCTTATGGAGGACATCATGGTCCCACCAAAATAGTGGCCAAGATTAATGAGTCGGGTTTTTATTAGCCCACTATATTTAAGGATGCTAATACTTTTGGGTAGGCTTGTGACTCTTGCCAAAGGACTGGCAATATCTCGTGACAACATGAGATGCCTCAAACTGGAATATTGGAAGTTGAAATTTTTTATGTTTAGGGTGTTGATTACATGGGACCGTTCCCTTCTTCAAGAGAGAATCGCTATATACTTGTCGCCGTTGATTATGTATCAAAGTGGGTTGAAGCCATTGCCACTCCTACCAATGATGCCAAAGTTGTCCATAGGCTTTTTAAGAAAACCATCTTTTCAAGATTTGGAGTGCTTAGAGCTATAATCAGTGATGGAGGATCTCACTTTCATGAGAGGACATTAGATACCTTCCTAAAAAAGTATGGTGTATACCATAGGATAGATTTATCCTACCATCCCCAAATGAGTGACCAAGTTAAAGTTTCCAGTCGTGAGATCAAGGCCATTCTAGAGAAGCTGGTAGCAAAGTTAAGGAAAGATTGGAGTGATAAATTGGATGACACCCTTTGGGCGTACAGAACTGCATTTATGACTTCGATTGGTACTACTTCCTATAGAATTGTGTATGGTAAAGCATGTCACCTCTCGGAGGAATTGGAATACAAGGCATATTGCGCTATTAAGGAACTCAATTTAGATGATAAGCTAGCGGGAGAGAAGAGGCCACTTAACTTAATCAACTAGATGGGTTTAGGTTGACGGCCTATGTGTAGGAGTTTATAGGTGCTACGCAGCGAAAAATCACGAATCATATTCAATCAAGCACCCAATCCCAAGATCACATGCATAACACACAAGACACATAATCATACCTTTAAAGCGTGAATTCCACGTAGCAAATGATTGACAAATCAAGGAGAGAATAGAGCTCCAAGCTTTGCTCCTCTAATTAGTCCACAAGCTTCGAACGAGCCTTCCACCAATACTAGATTAGTCGAGTGATTGAGGACAACCGCGATCACCACCTTTAATGGACTAAACCGACCACCACGAACCACCACCACCACCACAAACCACCACAACCGGCGCCGAGGAGGTGAGAGAGAGGAGTATGAGAGAGGTTGGTCTCGTATTTGCTAATTCGGGTTTTGATCTTACTGATCAACATAATTCAATTTATAGCAAAACCCAAGGAACCTAGTCTATTTATAATCACAGTATAATTAGACTAGGGTTAGGAATCCTAAAACTCTCGACCTTACTCCACTTGGCCAGCCATACTAGGGGATGAGGCCCATCATGGGCCTGGTCCTCTCGTGCTCGATCTAGGCCCTTTGTGTGACCTTATAGGATATGTCCAAGTGGGCTTTGGGGCTATTTTACTATTCCAAAGATCGTTAGTACCTCTAGCTATGATAAAACGACGACCCAAATGTACGAACTTAATTATCTCCATAATTTGATCCATTTATATATTTAGTTATTGCACACGACGAAGACATAAATCCTTCACTATGACAGTGCACGTGTCTACAAGGAGAAGACCAAGAGATGGCATGACAAGATGATCCTTCCGATATAATTCAAAGAGGGTGACAAGGTTTTGTTTTTCAACTCTATACTTAAACTTTTCCCAGGAAAGTTAAAGTCAAGGTCGTCGGGTCCTTTCACTGTTAAAAGGGCAAATAAGTTTGGTTCTGTGGATTTAATCGATGAACATGGTAGCGAGTTCAAGGTAAATGGCCAAAGACTAAAAGTATAACATGAAGGGGCTAGGATTGGTGCGGTTGAATTACTTAACCTAATCGGTTCCAGTTCATCTTGAGAGACATATGCTAAGAGGGTCATGTGGGACCTAGATAAACCAGCTATTTGCGGGATGCAACCCGTATTTTCTTGCTTTTTAGTTTAGCTTTCTTTATTTTGTTTTTTAGTGTGAGGAGAGAGAAAGGAATTTAATAAGTTTTATGAGGTTTTGTACAGGTTTGGAGGAAAAGAGTTAGCCAAATTTGGAGAAAAGAAAAGAAAAGAAAAAAAAACTCTAGTGTTGTAGCGCGCCCGACCGGGCGCGAGAAGAGAGTTCTAAATGGGAAGAAAATTGTCCGATCGGGCACGAGAGGAAGGTTGAAAAGTAGAAGCAATTTGCTCGAAGAGGCAAAGTGGCGAGAAGAGAGTTCTAAATGGGAAGAAAATTGTCTGACCGGGCGCGAGAATTGACGAGCACGGATAATTATTCCGCCCGATCGGGTGAGATGGCGCCTGACCGGGCTCGAGAATTGAAGGAAAATTTAAAGGGTGAATCGCTCGACTGGGCGATCTGGCGCCCGACAAGTGTCGGGCGCGAGAAGGCCCAAAAATCAGATATGCAGATCGCCCGACCGGGCGCGTCACACCATACGACCCCCTTTCTTTCATTTTCCTTTTTCTTTCTTCTTTCTTCTTCCTTCTTTCCTCCTTTCTCTTTCCTTTATTCTTTCTCTCTCTATAACCTTAAAACCTCTACCTTCTCTCTAAGATTTCCTCTCCAATTCTCACCCAAATCCAAAATTTTTTACATATTCTTTCTCCTCTCTTCATCCTCTACATTTTTACACCAATTTTACCCAATTTCAAACAAAATTTTTACAAATCCATATTAAAAAATGGCATCAAAGAGGCTAAGAACACAAGGGGGCATGGTTCAAGCTCAAACCAAGGCTATGACCCAGAATTGCAACTTCCTTAATGGCCGAGCATCCGAATAACAACGAAAACCCAACGGGAACGGCTCATGAAGCTCTATGAGCGTGAGGTAATACCTTCTCGGTGGTTACACCGTCCTTCTCTTAAGGCTTTTGGATTATATGATCATGTTAGAAGATTCACGAATGACATAGGAATGAGAACATTCGTTGACATGCATTATCCTACCTTTCGTGAATTAACATGTGAATTTTTGTCCTCTTTGAATGTTGTTAATAGTAAGAATGGTCCTAATTTGTATTTTAGGTTGAACAATAAAATTATGAGTTTAACTTATATCGAATTTTGTAAATTGTTTGGTTTGGAATCTGAACACCCCCACCATTGGCATGAACAATATAAAATGGAAGATATCTATCATGTTCTAATTGGTTTTCCGGCCCCCAACTCTTAACATGCTAGTGCCCAACCTATTCACCACCTCGTCCCTAAAATCTGGCAAAGATTTTCGGGCGCATGTTTTTTAGGTTGGTATGAGCCCCATAATGCCCAAACCAACGAACTAGAAATTATAGGACACTATATGTGTTGGGTATGGGAAATTGAACATAGGTAGATACATTATCCACCACTTGAGTAGACATGCCACCACTAGTACTACCACTAGGATCCCTATCCGTTTAGAATGCCTCATTACTAGAATAGCGGTTAAGAAAGCCGAGTTCAGTGAAGCTATGACTCATGGTTTCACAAACTTTGGGGGGGGGGGGGCACCTATTTTACCAGTAGGCATCTTCATAGTTTAGATCAGATAGATTTGGATTGCTAACAAATTCCCCACTAGTGTGTTAGGGCAGGATCGGAGCCTCCTATGCGTATCTTTCCCCTCAATAACCCTGATTTGATCCCTTTTCTTCCAAGCAGGAGTCTTACACCCATGATGCTTTAGTTACTCATGCCCAGGGGCTAGTGCCACCACCACCACCCCCACCTTAGCCTAAGCCCATGGTGGTACCATCACCACCCCATATGCCTATACCTCCCCCTAGGCAAGATTCTGAGACTGTTTGGGATTTAAAGAGTATACGACAGACATTAGGCCGTATTGAGGGATCTTATGGGGAGATTAGACAGATGGTTGTTCTATAGACCAATGGTTGGGCTACATTGAGAGAAACCAGGGTAGAACTTTATACCCCATGTTTGATGAATATGCTCTTCGTGGTGTTATTCTCGACGATGCTCTCTACCCCGACTGGTTTCAGGCACCACCTTAGGGATATGTCGATCCTACCTCCCATGGCATTTACACAGACTATTAGACCTTCCATGGATATGGCCAAGACAGTCCTTTTGGGGGGCCTCCGGGGGGACTTATAACCCTAACTATTTTGGTGGTAGTTCATCTAGTGGTACAGGTGGTAGCGGTGGAGGATTTCTCTTCATGGATGATGATGATGAGGATTAGCCATGTTGGGTTAGTTCCCGAGCCAATGAGTTCATTGTATGATCTTGGCTTGGGGGAAATTTTTGGATGTTGGTATCTTTCTTCTTCTCTTTCTCTTATTTTTGGTGTGTTTTAGTATAGATTTATTGCTTTCTGGCATAGTTTTATTGCTTTAAAAAAATGAAAATTGAAAAATAAAAAAAACAAAAATACGTTCCAATGAATTGTAATTCATGCTTCCCCTATGCCCCATACTTAAAAATTATTTTGATTCTTGGTATATGATGATGAACATTGTGGATAGGTTAGCCATGATTTGATATTTGATTGCTTGGATGCCCTAACATGCGTCAATTTTGCCCAACTACTTTTTGAATATAGTGCTTGACTAGTTGACTTGGTTAAGAATTGTGTGTTAGTTCCTGGTATGTCAATGAATTTGAGTATTGGTTTGCAACTTTGAGGAATGTTTTTATGGCTCGATATTATGCATATTGAGGAGGACGAAGGCATTTGTTCTTTTAGGTAGCCTTCAGATGATATTAGAGACATTTGTTCCCTTCCTACTACCCTTGTTGTTTCTTGTCCCCTTTTATTTTTTATTTAGCCACATTACAAGTCGATTTTGCCCCATTGGTTACTAGTCCCAAGGTTAGTTTGGGGGATCTATTAGTGAGTGAGGTGAGGGAGTTTGTGGTGTGCTTAATGTTTGCACAATGTGGGTGGGTGTTGTGAAGTTGTTTTGTTCTTGATTGTGTTTTGTTTTTTATGGTTTTGAAAGTTGAATTTCTTGGAAAAAATAAAGCATGATAGTGAAACTAAAAAGAAGTTCAAGAAAAAAAAATGAAAAAAATAAGTGAAATTTAAAAGAAAAAAAAAAAGAATTGTTGAATGTTCAAATGTTCTAAGAGAAGGTTGATTACAGAAAAAAAATGATGAGTTTCAATGAAAAAAAATCAAGTTTGAAAGTTAAAGTTTGTTTATTCACTCAAGTTCTACAATGTTATATTTTCATGAGCGAAATTGTAAGTGTTGGGAATTATTGTTATGATTGGAGTTGTATTTGGTGAATTTTTGGTGGAGTTGAGTATGTTGGAGTTGTTTGGTCATTATTTATTTTTGACCTTGGGTTTTAATAGGATTTGGTTCCCTTAAGCATGGCTTTACTCTCACATTTTTCCAAAATCATCCTACCTTTTACCCTAGCCTTGCATTACAAGCTTTAAAGACCTTCCGACCTTTGTGCATAGAGTTGTGTGAATGTGAAATTAGTTGTTTATCAATGCAAAGAATGATTTGACATATTTCGAGTCAACTATTAGGTTGAGTGCTTGTCTTTTTAAACACACGAGAGTGTGAGTTGGGAGGGAATTGTGCACATATAAAAGGGTTAGGATGGAGAGCGCTCGATTACATTTTTTACTCGCCACATAAATGAGAGTTGCGTGTGTGAGCACTAGTCTTGAATTCTTTATGCTCTTGTGCTTCGCTCTACTTGACAATTGTTAAGGAGGATGAGTGGTTGGATGGATGAGATTGGTTGATGTTGAAGCATGTTTGTTAGATTTGCCTTGAATTGGTTGTTCATGATTTTTATTATTTGGGGTGAGGCATGTTTTATTTATTCATTGAGGAGCTCTTAGGGACAAGAAAAGGTTTGTCTTGGGGGAATTTGATATGTCTATTTTATATAGTGATTTACCCCTGTCCCTTGGTCATAATTAGTAGTGTTTTTGGCTCTTTAGAGCCACTTTTATTACTAATTTGTGTTTTCTAGTGTCTCAGTAGTTTTTGTTGAGTTTTGTAGGAAATTGCACACTTGTAGCATTTTCCCAGATTTATTAGAGTAATTACGAGCATTGAAAAACCATGGACATCTTTCGTAGCCCAAGTCCGGTAGGATTCATCATATCGGTGATTAAGAGCTTAATATAGAAGAAGCTGAGGCATTAGACCGAGTGATTCAAGCCCCAAGGAGGAATTAGTGTTTGGGCCAAGTTAATAGCCCAAACGGAAGTCCAAGGAAGAGCCCAAGGCTTCGCCCGTCCGTATGGGAGCTCGCCCGAAGGCGCGCCCGGTCAAGCGGGGCGGAAGAAGATGAATGTTGTTCTTTGCCGGATCTCGAGCTCGACTGGGAGCGAGAGAAACTTCGGAGACAAAAAGGCGGGTCTTGGAGGAGTGTTTTTGACGTTTTTCACTTATTCCTAATTAGGATTTTTATGAGTTTGTATAAATACATTTTAATAGCTATTGATACAATTATCTCTCTTTTAATAGTTTAATCTTCTCTTAAGCTTAAACTTCTCTCTTAGTTTCTCTCTCTACAACTTTGTTCCTTAATTCAACTCATTATTTTCGTCTTTGGTAACGATTTCTTCTCTATTATTTTCAGTAATTTAATTTTTTAATTCATCATGTCTTGTTTAATTTCTTTGATTAGTTTAGATTTAATTATGTGTGAGTAGTTTTCTTTATAGGGTTTGTGGGGATCCATAAATAATATGAAGGGGTAATAAATTATTGTTGATTGTCAATGCTTGACTAATTTCCAATTGATTGATTTAATCCTATGCAATTAGATTAGGCCTGCTTTAATTGTATGAGTTGTGCAATTGATTCGAGATTCGAGAGATGAGAATTGTTATTTAGGCTTAGTTTCAATAGGCAAACTAACTTATAAATGGTTAAGTCGAGATTCGAGAGATGAGATTTAATACTGGTATATTAACTCTGTGATTGTAATACATAGCGAAATCCCTTTATAATCTAATTAATTGATGCATTGATGATTGATTATTATGTTTTATCCTGGAATATTGTTTATTGGTGAACCTATACCCTAGGCTTTTATTAATTGATTTCTCCCTACTTTCATCTCCTTTAGTTTAATTTATCATATCTATAATTTAGTTACTCTATAATTTATATTATTTTAATTAATTAGGAATAGGAAGTGAAAAAATCAATTCAATACCTCAAAATCTCATTAATTCTCAACGTGTACATACATAGTCTACAACCTATTCCTAATTATCTTAGGCTTAGGAATAATTACCAAATCAAATATTTATATAAAGATAACTAAGGAATCCTAACAATATTTCCTAAATATTATCTTTACATAATATTATATCAACATCCTCCCTCAAGATAGAGCATGAAGATATCGAATTCCTATCTTGCTAAGAATAAACTCAAATTATGCCTTTCCCAACGCCTTTCGTGAAAATATCAGCTAACTATAGCTTTGTAGACACATATGACGGACATATGACACCCTTTATAATCGCATCTCTAATAAAATAACAACCAACTTCAATATGCTTGGTTTGCTCATGAAAAACTGGATTATTAGCAATATGTAGAGTTAACTGACTATCACAGAAAACTTTCATCCTTTGCTTGTGTTCAACTCCCAAATCTCGAAGCATTCTCTTCAACCACTTCAATTCACATGTCAAACCTGCCATTGATCTATATTCTGCTTTCGACAAACAAGTAGCCACCCGTAGGTTGTTTCTTTGTCTTCCATGACAGAGGAGATAAACCAAGTAACACAAACCAACCAGTCAAAGAATGTCGAGTTAATGGAAAACCTGCCCAATCTGAGTCACACCAACCTTCTAATTGCAAAGCTCTATCAAATCTAATAAGAATACCTTGGCTCGGGCACTTCTTTAGATAACGAACTACTCTCAAAGCTGCTTCACAATGCTCTTTCTTTGAAGAACGCATAAACTGAGATAGAATATGCACTGAATTTTCCAAGTCTAGTCTAGTCACAACCAGATATATCAGGCGTCCTACCAGACGCCTATATTTCTCAACATCTGCGAATTTTTTCCCCCCTGAAACTGCTAGCTTGTGATTCCGCTCCATCGGAAAGTCTGCAGCTTTAGCACCTAACAATCCCGTCTCTGAAATAATATCCAAGGCATACTTCCTCTAAAAAACATAAAATCCATGTTTTCTACAAGCTACTTCTAATTAATCCCAAAAAAAATTTCACGACACCTAGATCTTTCATTTTAAAACAATCACACATATATGCTTTAAAACTTTCCAACACAAATTTACTATTACACGCAATAATCATGTCATCCACATAAACTAACACACTCAATTGCAATTTACCTTTTGACAAAGTAAACAACAAATTATCATTATATGATTGCTTGAAACCATGTTTGTTAAGAGCCGTGGACAATTTCTTGAACCAACACCTAGGTGTCTGTTTTAGCTTGTACAACTATTTCTTCATTTTGCACACCTTATCTAAATTGTTTCTCAGAAACCCAGGTGGAACTTTCATGTAAATCTCCTCTTCCAATTCTTCATGTAGAAAGGCATTGTGTACATCCATTTGATGCACTTCCCATTCCTTCACCAATGCTCCAGCTAGAAACGTACGAACATTAGACATCTATGCCACCGGAGCAAACGTCTCATTGTAGTCTATGCCTTCCTCTTGATGATTTCCAAGAATAACCAATATAGCTTTCAATCTAATTAGTTTGCCTTCCTCATCTCTCTTCTCAGTGTAAACCCACTTGCTTCCAAGTGCTCTCTTCCCTTCCGAAAGAGTGTCCAAGGTCCACGTACCTTGATCGTCTAAGGCATTAATCTCGGATTCCATTGCATTTATCCACCCTTCATGTCGCATAGTCTCTTTAAAGGATCTCGGAATTTGTGCCTCTGTCACTACATCAATATAATTTCTATGTTTCTCGGAAAACCTATCATAATTAACAAAATAGGTTATAGGATAAGGAGTACCTGAGGAAGATGATTCCACGAATGACAACGATGGGACATTATTTTTCCAAATAGTATGCATGAAATAATCGCGAAGCCTTGTTGAAGGAAACTTCACTCGCTTCCCACGACCAAACAATTCCTCATTGTTATCTTGTGTAGCCAAATTTTCTTCACTAGAGGTTGTCCCTAGCTGCGCATCAGAGTACTCCACAGCCTCACTGCGATTCTCCACCCTACTCCGTAGCCTCACTGGGAAGCGCTCTGCCTCCTCTGTTTCGAGGTGCTGCTGCCTAGTTTTCTCACGCACAACACTCCCTTGCGGGCTGTGTTTGTGGTCTTCCGATGCTTGGCTGGCCTAGTGCTGGTGCGGGCTGTGCTTAGAGACAGCAGTAGCTAGGCTGGCCTGGTGCTACTCACGGCCATCACCTTCTACACTGGGATGCTGGGGATGCTCTCGGCCATCTCCCTCGGCTTCCACACCTCGAATGTCACCCATATGCTAATGCTCAAAATTATCACAATTATCCCCATCATGTACTCCAATCTACTCCTCTCTTATACCCAACCTCGGAGATTTACCCGATTGGTCAACATACGGAAATACATGGTCATGAAATTTTATGTCTCTAGAAACAAAGTACTCCCTTGACTCTAGATCAAACAACTGCCACCCCTTCTTACCAAACGGGTAACCCAAAAATACACATTTTCTACTCCGATACTCAAATTTATCTCCCTTACTCATTTGATTATGTGCATAACCCAAACATCCAAACACGTGAATGAACTCATAAGAAGGAATTTTGCCAAACAACATTTCATATGGATTTTTATTTCCATGTAGAGGACTTGGAGTACGACTAATCAAATAACAAGCCGTCAAAGCACACTCTCCCCAAAATTTAATCGACAATCCACCTTGAAATCTCAATGCCTTTGCCACATTCAAAATATGTTGATGTTTTCTCTCCACTCTCCCATTTTGTTAAGGGGTACCCACATAAGAAGACTTAAAAATAATCCCATTATTGACAAAATATTCCTTAAGATCATTAAATTCAGTTCCATTATCACTACGAACCACTTTTATATCTCTATTAAATTGACGTTTTATCAAGGCAATAAAATTGAGAAAACGAAATTCAACTTCAGTTTTATTGCTAATCAAATAAATCCAAACGCCCCTAGAATAATCAACTACTATTGTCAAGAAATACTTAGTGTTTAGGGTAAAAATACCCTAGACATGTGGACCAACAAGAGAAGGCCACGTGTCAAATTCAGGTTGGCCAAAGTGGCCCAATAGCCACTTGGCACGTGTCTCCTTCAGATAACTTCTGAAATGGCTGCCTTCAAGGGCCCAAATCCCAAGAAGCGCCGTAATTTGGCGCAACCCACTAAAATCTAGGTCAAGTGACCAAGATAGGGGCACACCTACTAACAACTCTATAAATAGGTAGATATTTCCCCATTTTGGGGACACATTCAATCATTTATTACACCTACTTTCTCTCTCATCAGAGAAACACCTGAGCTTAGAATCTAAGCAGATACCCACCTAAATTTTCGTACTCTTTATTCTCTTTCAAGTTACCAACTTGATCTTTGGAGGTAGAGTTCCAACAACCGGAGTCTCCGTTGTTTTGCAGGTGCAGCTCGAGTTAGACCAATCTTTGTGATGTAACTCTCCCGAGGGACAAAAACACCCGAAACATTTGGCGCCGTCTGTGGGGAGAGTACCTCAAGGATGGTTTAAGAGTTTGTACCACCTCCTGAGCGTCCGGTGGACCAGCCGAAAGTCTTTACTGACCAAGAGGACGATGATCCTCAGGTCGAAACCTATATAGCCAATGATGGCTCTCTAATAACCAAGCACATCCGGCCTAGGGACACTCTGGAGCGGGGTGCAAGCCAGGCGGGTACAAATCGACCCCCTGGACAGCCGGAAAGGGAAACCCATATGGCCGGTGGATCTGCTCTAGTCACTCGAGATAAACTCATGAAATTCATGACTAGTTTCAAGGGTGAAATTAAGGATCTGATCACCAAGAGCCGGGCTGCCCCAAGAAGGGGTCAGTCGGCAAGGAAGACGCCTCTAGAAAAGTGTTAGTTAGTAAAAGATAGGCAGCCAACTCCGCATCCAAAGGAGAAGGCAGCCGGGACCATTGACTGGTCCAATATTCTTCTGCCTAAGAGGAATACCAACAATACCCGCCGGAGTGAACAGCCGGTGGGAAACAAAAAACCAACTCTTGATGCCCGGGAGATCATCACCCACAAGAGGAGTCAACAATTGTCTGAGTCATCTTCTACTTCAAGCTTTCCAAACAGCTTTAAGAATACATCTACAGGGAATGTGCAATCCTTGCATGAGAGCCATACAGGCGGTAATACCGTCCATTTAGGCCCTCGGATGATTGGGACTGCACCGTACGTACCGCCTATTGTCTACGACCCGTATTGTCCCCATTTCATGCAGCCGACCGTCTTCGGAGGTTAGGCGGCATACAGTAGTGTCCAGCCACTAGATTGGTAGCTTCGTGTGCCTCGCTTGGGTGAACAACCTTCTGCGTTCACCCGAGAAATAACTGAGGGGGAACAGCCGGACAAGGTTAAAAATGTGTTGGTAGGTACTTATGATGGTACCTCCAACCCGAAAGATCACCTCATGGATTACACCAACCTCATGTATTTACAGGGGTTGGACGATGCCACTTGGTGTCTTTGTTTTCCGGCTACATTGAAGGGCATTGCCCAACAATGGTTTGGCAACCTGCCAGCCGGTTCCATCGATAGTTTCAAGAAGCTTGCCTTCTTGTTTGCTTCCAACTTCTCAATGAACATCCTTGCGAACAAAACAAGTCTTGACTTGAGCACCATTAAGTAGGGAGAAAGAGAAAGATTATGCTCTTACGTCAGGTGGTTCAATCTAATCAGAATTCAAATTCAGGGACTGTCTGACGAAGTTGCCTTTACAGACTTCTTTAAGGGTCTGAGAGACGGGTCGACCTTTAAGTTCGACCTTGACAAAAAGGGGCATTTATGTTTCAGGCGGCCCTAAGGGAGGCGGAAAGCTATATTCAAGTAACCGACCTCTGCTCGCCTGGAAGCCAGTCGGACTCCAAGAAGCCCGACAGACAAAAAGACAGCCGGCCTACTCATCCGACGAAAAAAAAAGATGAGAGTAAGAAGAGAAACGAAGTCTGGGCGGTGAGTGATTCTGAGCAGCCTTCCCAGAAGAAAAAGAAAGAATTTAAACTGTACGTCCCCAAGTACGAGTTTAATAAGGACTGCAACTCTATCCTCATGGAGATCAAGGACCGGCTTTCTCTAGAGAAGCAGAATCCAATGAAAAGTTCCATTTAATCAAGGAACAAAAATAAATTCTGCCAATACCATGAGGAAGTTGGCCATGACACCAACGATTGTTTCAGCCTTCAACGAGCGTCGGACCGTCTGGCTGACAAGGGGATGTTAAAGTCCTACATTTCTAAGTCCAAAGGGACTAATAAGAATAACCCGCAACAATCATCTAAGACACCCCAACCTGCTAGTAGTTCGGACAGCGATAAGGAGCCGGTCTACACCATAGCAGGCGGGTTCGTATGCGGTGGCCCTACCATCCGGGGCACCAAGAGCCAGCTTCGAAAGATGGACAAAGATGATGATGGTGAGAAGGCATTAGCTAGCTCCTCCTTTCCATACGTTCTGATTAGTAAGAAGGACATCGGCACTATCCGCCGTCCGCATGACGATCCGGTCGTCATTGAATGTAAGGTCGCCAACCAACTGATTGGGCGAATCCTTATTGACACCGACAGCTCGTCGGACATCATCAGTCTCCGGTGCCTACAAAAGCTAAAATACAAACTCAGCAGCATGCATCTGGTTACCCACCCCTTGTTTGGTTTTGGGGGTGGGACGGTTTACCCAGTTGGTAGGATTGACTTACCTATATGACTAGGTGAAAAAGAAAAAGGACGACACCTGGTCGTCAAATTTTTGGCCGTTGAGGAATTGACCGCCTATAACATCATCCAAGGCCGTCCAACCCTCAACGAAACCAAGGCTGTAATCATCCCTTCTCTCATGCTCATTAAGTATGAGAGGGATGATGGCTCTGTTGGTTCCTTGAATGGGGATCAACAGACGGCCCGAGAATGCTACCTCTCAGCCGTCAAAGATACTGTGGCCCTAGACGGCCAAGAGTCGGTACCAATAGACCTTGACAATGTCAAGGATGCCAGCCCAACCCCACCAGCATCCGGAAAGAAAAGAAAGGCTCATCAGCTGGTGGAGGTGAAGAAAGAGAAAAAATAGCATTCACTGACCGGGGAACGGTCAGATGAGCTCCGTCCCCAACCGGCTGGAAAACATATTGATATACCTTTGGATGACAGCCGTCCAGATCATACTGTTAAGGTTAGGACGGCTTCTTATGCTAAGCTGGGTGCAGACCTGCACTTATTGCTAAAGGAATTCAAAGACATTTTTACCTTTGAAGTGGAAGAGACGCCAGGCGTCATCCCGGTTCTCGCTGTCCACAAACTCGTCGTGGATCCAAAAAGAATCCCATCCGGAAAAAGAAAAGAAATCACGAGGAGGAAAGAAGTCAAGCGGCAGCTGCCGAAGTAAAAAAGCTGCTGGATGCTGGGTTCATTCGGCCATGTAATTTTCTCAACTGGGTGGCGAATGTTATGCTTGTAAAGAAGTCGAATGGTACCTAGCGTATGTGTGTTGATTACACAGACCTCAACAAGGCATGTCTAAAGGACAGTTATCCGATCCCAAAGATCGACAGCCTAGTCGATTCTATAGCCGGACATGCCTTGATGAGTTTTATGGATGCCTACTCCGGCTTCCATCAGATACCCCTATGGAAAAAAGATCAAGAGAAGACGGCCTTCGTCACTGATCTGGGGTTATTCTTTTATACTGTGATGCCGTTTGGCTTGAAAAATGCGTCGGCTACATTCCAACGGATGATTAATACTGTCTTCATTAATCAAATTGGGAGGAATGTGGAGGTGTACATTGATAACATGATAGTTAAATCCAAGCAATAGACGGATCACCTTGCTGATCTCCGAGAAACCTTAAACACACTCAGGCGGCATAAGGTTATGTTTAATCCCAAGAAATGCGTCTTTGGTGTTGAGTCTAGGAAGTTTCTCTGATTCCTGATTGATCAAAGACGGATAGAGGCTAACCTTGAGAAGATACAGGCGGTGATTAACATGAAGTCACCCCGCACTGTTAAGGAAGTACAGAAACTAACCGGTTTCCTAGCGGCATTGGGGAGGTTCCTTAGCCGGTCAGGTGACAAATGCCTTTATTTCTTCCAAGCAATTTAGAATAACACTAGATTTGAATGGGGGTATGATGCTGAGGCGGCCTTTCAGAAGCTAAAAGAACACTTACACTCTTTGCTAAGGCTTGTTAGCCCTCTGCCCAAAGAGACGTTGTACATGTACCTAGCCATCTTAGATCATGCCCTCAGTGCTGTTCTCCTTGCTGAGAGAGACGACACCCAGCTCTTGGTCTATTTCATTAGCCATGTGCTAAAAAATGCTGAACTCCGGTACCTGTAGACAACTAGACACCCATTTGTTTCTCCCAAAAACCAAACCCAATGATGAGTACCTTTCATGTCGAATCGTAATCGAATGAAGTGAAAGTGTGGAAAGTTTAGTGTTGCGGATAGTTTTAATTTCTTTTCCCTTCTCTCTGTTTTTTGAAAACCTATTTTTAAGAAAACAGCCAATCCAGTTTGGTTGGTCCATGATATGGGTCCAATAGTAGTTTAGTTGAATAGGGCTTGAAAAGAGCTTTCCAATGATATATTATAAGCCCAATTCCGATTAATATAGAGGAAGTTATGGCCAAATTACTAAACTGGGCCCGGTTGAGCCTTATATGCGGCCCAATGATCTAGAGGAGGGCCTAATATAGATTTATCGTTCCTAATACAATTAGGAATGGTTTTAGTTCTCTAGATTCTTCTAGAAGGTTCTTTTCATTCCTAATTCAATTAGCATCGATAAATTGACTTTTGTTGACTTTTTAGACTTTTAATCAAAACAAAAGAATGTTTTTGAGGAAAATACGATTTTATCCTCCTGTACGGAAATTTCTATCTGATTTTAGAAAATGCGTCAATATTTTAGTCAGCGCCGAACGCCAGCATTAGCGCCTGACGCTAAGCTTGGCGCCTGGCGCTAGCGGTAGCGCCTGGCGCTAATGTCAGTGTTTGGCGCTAACCTCGTTTTACGCGTCAGAACTCTGTTTTGATTTTTTTTATCTTTTTGGCTGATTTTTTCTATAAATAGCTTCCTAAAACTCCGTTTTCATTCACCAACTCTCATCAAGAATCTCTTGATTACTTTCTTTCTCTCTCTTTTCTAAACTGGCCTTTTCTCAAATACAAAATTCCACATTCGCAAGACTTAGATACACCTAGTCATATTCGAAGTTGCCTTCGCCCTAGACGTGAAAGGTTTTAATTTCTGAGGGTTTGGTCCCAAATCTCTACTTCAATTATTTAATTTAATTGTTTTGTTTATTATTTTCCTTGAAGTTACTAACGTGTGTATTTTGTTATTAGACAGAGATACGAGGCATCCAAGTATGTACTTTAATGGTTTTTATTGATGTTATTATGTAGAAATCATGCTTAGATTGTTATTTTGATTCCTAGTATCATGTTAGGATGTTTTCCTTAATTTGATGTTTAGGGTGACAACAATCAATTCCTAGTATCATGTCTATGGTAACTTTAATATCAAGTATGATTTAAAAGTATGATGCCTTTTATGTTCTTCCTAATATTTATGATTGTTATTATCATGTTAGGGTTAAATATTTGATCTTTGATGCTTAGTGACATGCTAGGGTTTGTTATTAATCTTGTTAGTATCATGCCTAGGATCTTGCTATTATTATGCTTTAACGTGATTATCATGATTATTTTTATTTTGATTATAATTATAATTATTATGATTATTATGTTGCTTGATTATATTTATTTTTATTGCTTGATCACACCTTTTATGCATGTTTAAAGGGAATTGGTACTTGTAATCACGCTTAATAAGATAATTAATAATCTTGTTTAGGGTTAATTTGATTATAATTCAAGTGATCGCCAATAATAGATTTATTTGTGCATTAATATTCAACCAACATAGATAAACATATTTAGGGTTAAACCTATTGATTGCATGTTAGTCAGAAAGCGCACATGAGTACGATCAGAATAAAGTACAGGCTTATTATTAGGGCAGGTTCAATCTCTTTTAGGTTGGATATGTACCTCCATCCCCGAACTATCAGTCATGGTTCAAGACCTATTGGAGTTAATGATCTCTTGGATCGTTAAGGGGTGTAACCTTCACCTCGTAAACGGTTTACAAGTTCCTAAAACTTGTTGGAGACTCTTTTGCTCTAGCCTCCTTCCCTGGGAATTCATGCTCCATCTACATATGGACATAACCCCCTGGGAATTCATGCTCCATCTACCTGATTGAACGCTCTGAGCAACAAAGGGTACATCCGATAATGTTGAATTCACCAAACAATGGAAGCGAGTTTTTTCTAAACTCACGGTGTCCCATCCACTCGCGCTAACCCTTCACGGTTAGGCTTCCGCGCGATGCATCTGGACAACTAACCATGGACTCTCTATTGACTAACCCATATCCCGAACTTTAGAGAACTAGAGCCATGGTTAGGTTGCAAATTCATTGCATCATATTGTGCCTACTTGACTAATTGTGCATTATTTGTTGTGCATATGGTATATGTTTTTCTTAACCGTTTGTTTGACTTGTGCTAATATTAAATAAATTAATGACTAAAAGAACTTTTCCTAATTAATTAATTAATTAATTAATTTGAGTAAATAAAGTCTAATATTTTAACCATAATTGACCTAGTACGACTTTAGGCATACCCCTGTTGATTAATAATACCGATAACAGTCTCATATCGAAGCTCAAGCAATGGCGCCAAAGTTTGAACTGTAGCGCCACTCTGTGGAGTGTGGCACCTGGCGACAGTTCTTTCATTTGGCGCTACACTGCAAAGAGAGGCGCCAGTCCTATCGTTTTGGCGACAGTTCGGTTTATCGCTCGAGTCATCACCTTGTGTCTAATTAAACAGTTTGCTAATTAATTCTGTTAATTATACCTTGTTAAGTCATTAATTGAGTCTAGTCACATAGTCTAACCACATGGTCATGACACGAGTCTTAACATGTCACCTACACTCACTAGTCTTAGCACACACTTTATATATGTCACCATGACCACGCCTTAGGTTCATGCATGAGTCGGTTTATTTCGTCATTTGAGTTGGGGGTACATTCTATTCCTAATTTTCCACATCTCTCCATCTACATGCTTTCTCCATATCACCACCCTCATTTTTCTACCTTCTTATATCCATTGCATGTTGATAAAGTTTGAGTCAAACAATTAACAATGAATATCCCCAAATTCCTTTTCCACAGTACTTGGTCGAGGAGAGAAGGGCGATTAATCAAGGATAACCTCTTTATTCAAGTTTTACTTTTTGATAAACCGATTCGTCAAAAGAGGAAGGCTAAAAAGATAATGGCAACTCAAGAGGAAGTTAATGAACTTAGGAGTCAATTGACTGACGTGACTGAGGTGTTAAAGGCTTTAACCCTCAAAATTGATGACCCTGTGAAGCAACAACAAATGAACCTCGTACAAGAAAGCTTGAGCAAGCTATCTAGTGACTATAAATTTCAGGGCATTAGTTCACAAGGGGTCTTGGTGGATAAAGAACTTCTTCCGCATAAGTTCAATGCCAACGACATCCCAAAATTCAAGGCAACAGATAACCCTTATTTTCATCTAAGAGCTTTTGAAACAATAATGAGCGTTAAGGGTATTGATAAGAAAGTGTTTCCCTCTATATTTTCTTTATCTCTTGAAACCGTTTGCCAACAATGGTTCTTCTCCCTTGACAAATAGAAAACCTCTACCTGGGAATCGATAGTAAACGCTTTCATTGATAGGTACAAGTGCAATATTCAAGTTGAAACCGATTATAGACAACTTGAGATGCTAAGACAAAAAGAGAATGAAGGCTTTACTTCTTTCTTTAATAAGTGGAGGGAAAATTCCGCTAAGATGATTGAGGTGCCCACTGAAAAAGAATCTGTGAGGATGTTTATCAAGAATCTCCAAGAGAAGTATTCGATGCATTTAAAATATCAACATAATCTGAATACTTTCAAGGCCGTTTATGACATCGGAATTGAAATCGAAGATGACCTCGCAAAGCAAAAAGCTACTAACAAGAGTAACTACGGTGGCTGAAAAGGAAAGAAGAACAATAATCCTTCTTCTTCCGAAAACGCCCACTCTAGTAATAATGTTAGTACCTTTTACCATAATGGTGTCTTAGCCATGGACAATCAATGATATAAAAAGAAACCCAGGAGAGAACTCATACCCATTGGAATGACCTACGATGCTGCTTTCGATCGTCTTTACGATCGAGGATTAATCAAACCTATTGGCCCTACCGAGGACCCAACGCCAAAAAATCGATCTTCGAGATGAAATCCCAACTCCTATTGCAAGTACCATCGAGGAAATGGTCATACCACTGATGAATGCTACAGGTTTCAAAATCTCATTCAATATCTCATAGAAGCAAACAAGATCCCATTGCCTCTGGCTAGCGAGTAGACTGGGTGATGATGAAGCAAACAACACAAGACAAGAGGCGTGTTTCAACGACAAGATTTCATGAACTCTTTTTCCTTTTCTTTTTCTTTTTTATTTATCCTTTCCCCAATAAGTCTAACGTAGGCACCTTTTTATTCCCCTTAGATTAATTTTGTAGATTCTTTCTTTTTCCTTTAATAAAATGAGCATTGATTTCCTTGCACATGATCATTGCGTTGCATTGCAAAAAAAAAATTGTCGAATTAAGCACAAGATATACCAATGATTTGAGGCACCCCTTGTAGCCACATCATATTTCCTTTCACCATTCTAATTTACAATCCTTTCTTCATAAACCAGTTTGAGCCATGTCTAACAATAGACCTTTCATTTTTCAACCCACATCTACCTAACCTTGGGATGGGATGGTGTGTAACTTATGCAATTTTCAATTTCATAAAAAGCTTGAGTGACTTCAAAAGATTAAAATAGAAAAAAATAAGCAAATAGAATAATTAAAAGTGTACAAAAGGGTAAGTGTTCCAATGTCTTTGATATGAAAATATCTTTGATAAGAACACGTCTCAGATTGCGTCTCTTATCGAGTGCTCGGTACCGTGCCTGAGAAACATGAATTCCAAGTGAGTGATAGACCGCATGATCGGGATTGCCCACACTTATAAAAATAAAATAAATGCTAAAGCAAAAAAAGAGAGAAAAGAGAGCTAAAAAAGAGTATAAAGCCTCAAGCATAAAAATACAAAGATCCAAAAGCAAGGTTGCACACCCTGGGGGCTTATCAAGGGTCTTGAGCTTTTATCCCTTTCTTCTATAACCTTTAGCCTAACCACGTTACAAACCCTTAAAAAGTCCTTTTCGAGGTATACACACACTTGTGTGAGGTTCGGCTAGAGCTACGTTCGCCCTGATTCCTAACGGATATGTAGGCAACCTCACATCGAGGTGCTGCCGTAATAAAATTGCATTCACATTCACACAACATGATCATATCATGGGATCTCCTATGCTCATCCCTATTCACTTACAGATAGACTTGGGGGCTTGATCCTTACATCATTAGCCTACCTAGCCTAAAGAGTCACCACCATCTTACTCTTTTTAATATCTCTCCACACACTTAGCCCTTGCGGCCTAACTTAAGTATCACTTTCACACACCGCAGAGATACATGACCAAATATACCTTTCCTTAGGAACCCTTTGTCAAGAAATCTTAACATAACGCTGAAGCATGCCTTGTCATATCAAAATCACTCATCAATCAATCATCATTGCATCACAAAGTATGAAGTGCTTAGCCTCCGTGCCTAAGTTACTGATGGGCGTTAGAACGATCGTACATTCCACACTCAATCAAACACATTTATTAACAAACACCTTACAAACCAAGCATAATGACAAGTAAGAGTTCGGTCCACAAGGAACAGGATATGGTTGCCAAAGATCTTTACACTTAAGCTAATTCGAAGTCAATTGGTGAATTGGGGTTCGTCAAGAAGACAAACAAACTATGGTTCTAAATCAATGAATTAAAGATACTAGGGAATGGGATCCACTCAACCAAGGCAATTAGGCAAACGGGGAGTAAAATAGACAAGATATAGCAAGGACTATATGTAAAATCAACCTCATGCAATTAGAAAACAACTCACACTACTAAACTTAGATTCCTCATTAGTTTAGCAATAGATGATACATAATCAAATTACAATAAATAATGACATACTCAATTTACACTTCCATGTCAAATTAGGCATATCATACTATCAAGCTCCTAAGTCAAGGGTAGCTAAACCTATCATGAGGAACTAACAAGCAATCTCATATAATCAATTTAATTGCAATACAAACATCAATGCTTCTCCCACATTTGCATAGTTAACCCAAAAAGTCGAGCTTCACCCAACCCCTAGCAAGAAGACTACTCACAACTCATGTTTATCAACATGCAATCAAGAATTAGGGTTCTAAATACTTCAATAATTGGGGAAAAATGGTTAACAATTGAAATAACTAACATCCAATAACAAATTACCAAGAACTAAGAAGATTTAAATAACATGCAGATACCAAATAAAATATGAAATTAAGTGGAAAAAGGTTGGAGAAATTACTAATTGAAGCTTCAAATGTTGAATACAAATTGCCAAACTTTGAGAGTAATTCTTGAATTTCACTAATACAATGATTTGATTTGATGAAAACTAAGCTAAATTAATCTAAAGGAATGTTTCAAACTAAGAGAGGTTTTTGAAAACTAGGCTACTGTACTCTCTCTCTAAATGAGCTAAAGGGAAGTATTTATACTCCCCGAAACACATAGGGAAAACCGTCAAAAGAAAACGGATTCCCAGCGAGGAGCGCCCCCTCCACAATGAGGAGCGCCCGCTCCTTTCGGCTGCACGCCCTCTCAAGAATGCTTCAATGAAGGATCAGATTTGAAAGTGTCAGGGAGGAGCGCCCGCTCCTCACATGATGCACGCCCGCTCCCCTGTTCCAGCAGCATGGGCAGATTCAACTTCAAAGGGAGTAGCGCCCGCTCCTGGTGAGGAGCACGCCCGCTCCTAACAGCACCTGAACTTGGGCAGAATGTAGCTAGAGTCGAGGAGCGCCCGCTCCATGAGAGGTGCACGCCCGCTCCCCTGGAGCGCCCTCTCCAATCTTCAATCCTCTTGTCTTCAACACGATTCATGCACCGAAAGCCTGCCCAATTGAGTCCATAGACCTGCAAAACATGGACAAACACGAACCAAGAGGGGGAAAGCAGAGACAAAACATTTTCATTCAAAATTGGGTTAGAAAGAGGGGAAATGATCGCAAAATCGGGTTTAAATTTACACAATAAGTGGTCAAATAAACCACTTATCAAATCCCTCCAAGCTAGCCAAATTCTTGTCCTCAAGCAATTCACATTGCCCAAAAACAAACCCAAAGATCAATTTGCTCAAAGAAAAGCACATGCATAGATATGAGAATCCTTAAACAATAAAACTCAAGCATGAGGTATATGCCTAAGATCAACCACGGTCATGACTAGACAAGGCCTAGCTAACCTTCCCGAATGTACTCAACTTTGGTCCATTCAACCAATCTTACCGCGTCCCCAACACAAAGTTCAAATTCCCCCTTATGGTAATGTCTCATGACTCCTCGAAGGAGCTGGAAGAAAAATAGACGAAAAAAGGTTTAGAACACTCGACATCTCAATGATAAGTACCCTCTCCATATGCTTGTGAACCAACTCCCTCCACCGTCTATGGCTTCAACTATTCTACTAACATTACAAGACTCAAGGAATACGGCACAAAGTTAAGGCATAGAGAAAACTAGAAGTGCTTTGCAATTAAAGTCAAGCTAAGATATATAGCACTAAGAGCAAACCTAAAGAGATTTCTAGCTTTGACCCAAATTACAAACTATGAATAAACTTGAAACAAAAACGCACCCCCAAGCTTGTTTAATCACTAGGGTGGTGGCTATTCATCACTTCTTTTCTTTCTTTCTTTCTCATTTTTTTTTTCAAACTTGGGCTTTTACATCACAAACTATTATTTATAACAACTTAAAGATTGAACTAAGGAAACAAGAATGACATGCCTTAACTTTGTGCGAATGAACAATACATAACAACTTCATATTACTAAGAGTAGTTTAGGCCGCGATCTTGGGAGTCAGGATTCAAGTTCTCGATCTAGGTACTAAATCAAAGAGGATCCTTGCCAATCATTCAAAATGTAATAGGCTTGAAAAAATATTACAACCTCACTTTTGGGAACAATGTGGGATCAATTACTACCTTTCGGGGTTCAAATTCCTTTGATATGGGCGACTCCATCTTACCACAAACCTAGACTTTAAGTTTCGCACATTCGGGAAAGTTATTCTCACACTAGCCTAAACTAACCAATTCTATGTTCAACCAAGGGCATCTAAACCATGCTCGAAATTTTATTACGAAAAGAAAACAAACATCCACCACATACAATTCAATATCATCATTGCAAACCGATCAAAGGCAAACAAAATCTTGTTTTTTTTTTTTTTTTTTGAAAAAGGTTAAAAATGGGGGAAAGAGAAACTAATTAAAGAATTTGGATATTAGGGTTTTGGATATTAGGGAATTTGGATGTTAGAGGGGTTAGAGGATCAGAAAAAGAAATTTGGATATTAAGGAAAATCATCATCAAAATTCATCATCAAGCAAGACCAAGGACAATGCCAATCAACCATGATACCAACCAACAAGCAAACCAACCAAAGCATAATCATATCAAAGCCATAGATAAGATGCTCCAAATAGCACACACATAAAGAGAAGTGAGACAAAAACATCAATATGCAATTGTTCTAGCCTAGGCATGCCATAAAAACGTGAAAAGGGTAACAACCAACCTAAAATAGGCATGCAAACTAGAACATAATACCTTATGAATCCTACCACAAGTCCCAAAGGCTAGACTAAGCCTTTCATGCCAAACATTCCACATACAATCTCAAACTTTTCCATACATAGCACAAAAGGCATCACAAGAAAGCACATTTCCTACCAAAACCGAAAACTACCCTAGACACAAAGACCCCAAGACTTCCCCCAAGCTAGACATTTGATTACCGTTCCCACGATATATGGACACAATGAGAAACATCTCCCCCCCAAGCTAGAACTCGACACCGGCCTCGGTGTTACACATGATGGGAAAAGAAGAGAAGGGAACGGATTCCCAGCGAGGAGCGCCCGCTCCACAATGAGGAGCGCCCGCTCCTAAGCTAGGAGCGCCCGCTCCTAAGCTAGGAGCGCCCGCTCCTTTCGGCTGCACGCCCTCTCCAGAATGCTTCAATGAAGGATCAGATTTGAAAGTGTCAGGGAGGAGCACCCGCTCCTCACATGATGCACACCCGCTCCCATGTTCCAGCAGCATGGGCAGATTCAACTTCAAAGGGAGTAGCGCCCGCTCCTGGTGAGGAGCACGCCCGTTCCTAACAGCACCTGAACTTGGGCAGAATGTAGCTAGAGTCGAGGAGCGCCCGCTCCATGAGAGGTGCACGCCCGCTCCCCTGGAGCGCCCTCTCCAATCTTCAATCCTCTTGTCTTAAACACGATTCATGCATCGAAAGCCTGCCCAATTGAGTCCATAGACCTGCAAAACATGGACAAACACAAACCAAGAGGGGGAAAGCTGAGACAAAACATTTTCTTTCAAAATTGGGTTAGACAGAGGGGAAATGATCGCAAAATCGGGTTTAAATTTACACAATAAGTGGTCAAATAAACCACTTATCAGTTACCTAAATACTTTCATTATCGAGTCAATTAGGATAGTCTAAAATGTTACAATCCTTCACCGTGAGAGACAACATTTGATTAAGCTCATTCAACATGCATCTTCAAAAAAACTTCACTTTGATTATTTTTCGTGTCTTTCTTTTTCGGGAGAAGGTCGGTACCCTCAACAAAAATGACGGAAAATTTTTGCTTTTTTTGCATTTTCGAGTCGCACAATCATAATACAACGCACACATGGGTCATGAGTCACACGTGTCATTTCACTTCGAGTCGAGTCAACCTTGAGTCAATTACAGCGAGTCAAGTTCATACCTTGAGTCACGACAAGTCAATGAGTAAAGCAACACTAAGTCTTAAGTCAACCCTAAAGAAAGATAAGCAAAGTCCTATAGTCAAAGATTAAATGCAGGTGCATCCCAACAAGCAAGAACATTCCCGGATTTTTTCGAAAAAAACCGCGAATATGATACATGAGATTCTTCCAAGATGAGAGGAGTTTGAGCAAAATTACACAGATCAGTAAATTAGAGATGAAGAGCTTTAATTTACAAAAGATTTGAGCGGATTTGGTTGAAAGGAAACGACCAAGTTCAAAGTTCGAAGCGAAACCAAGCAACAGCGGTAGCAAGAGCAGAATAGGGAAGACCCGACTCCAGCGCCAGACGACAACATCTGGCCTTTAGCAACAGATTTCAGCGCCTTGCGCTAGATCTCAGCATCTGGCGACAGAGCCAATTCTTGGCGCCAGCGATATTTCATCAGCGACAGAGCTCGAAGCCTCTCATAATGGTTATTTCGACCTCATACAGCAATTTCGGGATCCTTGGTACGCCAGTTAGCCCCTATAAGAAATTTAACATGATTAGTAGTCGGCTCAATTACAATCGTAGTAAGTGATTGACCTGAAAATAAATCGTCTCACTTAGCTTAAGCGCCTAAAACACTGGTTCATTACAAGCACCAACGTATCGGTTTAAAAGCAAGCACTGAAACGACAATATTTCCAAATATGGATTGCCGTGCATCTTCTCCAACGACAATTTTTCCAATATTGGATTGTCATCTCTAGCAAAGTTTCCAAGCGTGGATTGTCGTGCTCCTTCTCTGTTTGGCAATTTTTTCCAAGTTTGGATTGTCATCGCTGGCAAGTTTTCCGAGATTGGATTGTCATACATGAAGTTCCCTATGGCAAAATTTCCCAAAGGATTGTTGTAGGTCTCTATTCATCATAAATTTCGGCAAAGGTTCCTCAACGTGGATTGTCATTTATTTCAGTAAGTGAAAAATTTTCCCGAAGTGGATTGTCGGTCGACTCTTTTTTAAAAATGTTCTAAGACGTGGATTGTCAATAGTGGCAATATTTTCCCAAAAGGATTGTCACATAGCATTGGCAAATTTCCAAGGTGGATTGCTTCCAAGAGTTATATTCCAAGATGTGGATTGTCGATCGTAGCAAAGTTCTTATGACAGATTGTTACGAAGCATTGGCAACTTTTCCCAAAATTGGATTTTGGTAAATTTTCCGAGATACGGATTGTCGCTTCATTATAGCAACATTTCCAAGGATGGATTGTTACGAAGCATTGACAACTTTCCCTAAATCGGATTGTCATACATCATACAAGAGTTGTGTTGGCAACTATTCCCAAAGAAAAGAGGATTGTCATCACAGCAAAAGCACCGACATACTAGTTCATGTAGCAAGGCACTGACATACTTGTTCGTTTAGCAAGAGGCACCAACTTACAGGTTCACAAGTAGCAGAAGCGCTGACGTACAAGCATAGCTGAAGCAAAGTTCAAGCGAGCTTTTAAAGATCGATAAGCGTAGGTCTTCGGTAATTTTCTTTGGAATATTACCATAACAAATGAGGATAGATTCAAGCGAGGATATCTTTGGAAGCATTCCCTAGCTTGCGGAGAGTTGTCACAAACAACTGCAGGTGATTTCAAGCGAAGTTGTCTTCGATCGTGTTCCCTAAGATGTGGAAGATGGTCATAAAGCGGAAGAGGATCGTTTCAACCGAAGCAATTTTCGATAGTGTTCCCTGGCTTGCGGAAGATTATCTATGGCGGAATTGGAAGCAGTTATAAGCGTATCAGTCTTCAAGAAGGATGGCATTCTCTAGCTTGTAGGAGGTCATCAATACAGAATACAGCAGCAAATCAGTTACTTCCAGAGACGTGTGCTCGACGGTGCAAGATACGCGTTTTTAACTCTCTTATCTGTTTTAACTAACGCCAGTTTGCATGTATCGGCGTTACAAGAATGATTTGGGATCGCAGAACGTTCGGAATCATTCTCCGTCCCTATCGATACTTTGACTTTTGTTTTCGAGACTTGCGTTTCTCCAAACTCAGTCAAAGTGGGGGCTTCTGTAGACACCCATTTGTGTCTCCCCCAAAACCAAACCCAGTGATGAGTACCTTTCATGTCGAATCGTAATCGAATGAAATGAAAGTGTGGAAAGTTTAGTATTGCGGATAGTTTTAATTTCTTTTCCTTTCTCTCTGTTTTTGAAAACCTATTTTTAAGAAAACAACCAATCCAGTTTGGTCGGTCCATGATACGGGACCAATAGTAGTGTAGTTAAATAGGGTTTGAAAAGAGCTTTTCAACGATATATTATAAGCCCAATTCCGATGAATATTGAGGAAGTTATGGCCAAATTACTAAACTGGACCCGGTTTGAACCTTATATGCGGCCCAATGATCTAGAGGAGGGCCTAATATAGATTTATTGTTCCTAATACAATTAGGAATGGTTTTAGTGTTCTAGATTCTTCTAAAAGGTTCTTTTCATTCCCAATTCAATTATCATCGATAAATTGACTTTTGTTGACTTTTTAGAGTTTTAATAAAAACAAAAGAATGTTTTTGATGAAAATACGATTTTACTCCTGTACGGCAATTTCTATCTGATTTTAGAAAACGCGCCAATATTTTATTCAGCGACAAACGCCAACATTAGCGCCTGACGCTAAGCTTGGAGCCTGGCGTTAGCGCCTGGCGTTAATGTCAGCGTCTGGCGCTAACCTCGTTTTACGCGTCAGAACTCTGTTTTGATTTTTTTATCTTTTTGACTGATTTTTTCTATTAATAGCTTCCTAAAAACTCCGTTTTCATTCACCAACTCTCATCAAGAATCTCTTGATTACTTTCTTTCTCTCTCTTTTCTAAACTAGCCTTTTCTCAAATACAAAATTCCACATTCGCAAGACTTAGATACACATAGCCATATTCGAAGTTGCCTTCGCCCTAGACGTGAAAGGTTTTAATTTATGAGGGTTTGGTTCTGTGGGGAATAATTCAAGCATTATCCCTACCTTGAACCCCACTGTGATCATACACTTAAGTACGGTGGCGTCCAAAGGGAAAGAAGATAGAGCAAAAAAGTCACCAACAAGTGTTAGGAACTTGTAAAACGTTCACGAGGTGAAGGTTACACCCCTAAACGATCTAGGAGATCGTCAACTTCAATAGGTCTGGAACCATGACTGGTAGTTCAGGGATGAAGGTACAAATCCAACCTAAAAGAGATTGAACATGCTCTAATAATAGGGCTCTACTTTATTCTGATCGTATTCATGTGCGCTTTCTGACTAACATTCAATCAAGAGGATTAACCCTAAACCTGTTTATCTATGTTGGTTGAATGTTAACGCACAAACAAATCTATTATTGGCGATCACTTGAATTATAATCAAATTAACCCTAACAAGATTATTAATTATCTTATTAAGCGTGATTACAAGTACAAATTCCTTTTAAACATGCATAAAAGATGTGATCAAGCAATAACAATAAATATCAAGCAACATAATAATAATCATCATAGTGTTAAAGCATAATAATAGCAAGATCCTAGGCATGATACTAACAAGATTAATAATAAACCCTAGCATGTCACTAAGCATAAAAATTAAAGCTTTAGCCCTAACATGATATTAACATGAATATTAGGAAGAGAATAAGAAGCATCGCAGGAATCATAATTGATATAAGCAAATCACCCTTAATATCATACTAAAGAAAGCATCCTAACATGATACTAGGAACATCCTAAACATGATACTAGGAATAAAAATAACAACCTAGACATGATTTCTACATCATAAAATCAATAAATCAATTAAAGCACTTACTTGGATTCCTCGTACCTCTTTCTAATGACAAAATACACATGTTAATAACTTCAATAAAAATAATAATTAACAAAATAATAATCGAAAGAGAGATTTGTGACCAAACCCTCAGAAATTAAAACCTTTCACGTCTAGGGCGAAGACAACTTCGAATATGGCTAGGTGTATCTAAGTCTTGTGAATGCGGAATTTTGTATTTTGAGAAAAGGCTAGTTTAGAAAAGAGAGAGAGAGAGAGAATAATCAAGAAATCCTTGATGAGAGTTGGTGAAAATTGGTGAATGAAAACGGAGTTTTTAAGAAGCTATTTATAGAGAAAATCAGCCAAAAAGATAAAAAATCAAAACAGAGTTCTGATGCAAACAAAACTTGATTAGCACCGACGCTGGCAATTAACACCAGGCGCTAACGCTAGCGTCAGGCGCCAAGCTTAGCGTCAGGCGCTAATGTTGGCATTTGGCGCTGACTAAAATATTGACGCGTTTTCTATAATCATATAGAAATTGTCGTACAGGAGGATAAAATCGTATTTTCCTCAAAAACATTCTTTTATTCTGATTAAAACTCTAAAAAGTCAACAAAAGTCAATTTATCAATGCTAATTGAATTAGGAATGAAAAGAACCTTCTAGAAGAATCTAGAAGACTAAAAACATTCCTAATTACATTAGGAATGCTAAATCCATATTAGGCCCTCCTCTAGATCATTGGGCCGCATATGAGGCTCAAACCGGGCCCAGTTCAGTAATGTGGCCATAACTTCCTCAATATTCATCGGAATTGGGCTTATAATATATCGTTGGAAAACTCTTTTCAAACCTTATCCAACTACACTACTATTGCATCCATATCATGTACCAACCAAAGTGGATTAGCTATTTTCTTAAAATAGGTTTTCAAAAAACAGAGAGAAGAGAAAAGAAATTAAAACTATCCGCAACACTAAACTTTCCACACTTTCACTTCATTCGATTATGATTCGACGTGAAAGGTATTCATCACTGGGTTTGGTTTTGGGGAGACACAAATGGGTGTCTACAAAAGCCCCCACTTTGACTGAGTTTTGAGAAACGCAACGTTTCGAAAACAAAAGTCAAAGTATCGATAGGGACGGAGAATGATTCAGAACGTTCACGATCCTAAATCATTCTTGTAACACCGATAACTGCAAACTAGCTTAGTTAAATAGATAAAAGAGTTAAGAAACGCGTATCTTGCACCGTCGAGCACACGTCTTTGGAAGTAACCGATTTATTGCTGCTTTGCTGTTGTGGTGACAACCTTCCATAATCTATGGAATGCCATCTTGTTGTTTTAATGTTAACTCGTCTCTAAACAATGGAGCTTTTTTAAAGAAATGTCCACGCGTCTCTGAACAATAGAGCTTCCTTCTAATATGTCCACGCGTCTTTGAACAAAGAGCTTTCTTTTAATATGTCCACGCATCTCTGAACAAAGAGCTTTTGAATGATATGTCCACGCGTCTGTGAACAATAGAGATTCTGAATGATGTGTCCACGCGTCTCTGAACAAAAGAGATTAAAAATAATGTCCACGCGTCTCTGAACAAAAGAGCTTAAAAAAATGTCCACGCTTCTCTAAACAAAAGAGCTTCGATACTTGAATGTTTGTTGCGATAATATTCTGAAGAAAACTTCTGAAGACCAACGCTTGTCAATCTTTAAAGCTCGCTTGAACTTTGCTTCCGCTATGCCAGTACGTCGGCGCTTTTGATGCTTGTAAACCAGTATGTTGGTGCTTTTGCTGTGATGACAATCCTCTTTTCTTTGGGAATAGTTGCCAACACAACTCTTGTATGATGTATGACAATCCAATTTTACCAATGCTTCGTAACAATCCGTCATTGGAAATGTTGCTACGATGAACCGAAAATCCGTATCTCGGAAAATTTACCAAAATCCATTTTTTTTAGGAAAAGTTGCCAATGCTTCGTAACAATCTGTCATAAGAATTTTTCTACGATCGACAATCCACATCATGGAATATAACTCTTGAAAGCAATCCACTTGAAAACTTGCCAACGCTATGCGACAATCCTTTTAGGAAATTATTGCCACTATTGACAATCCGCGTCTTGGAATATTTGCAAAAAAGAGTCGACCGGAAATCCTCTTTGGAAAAATTTGCCACTTACTGAAATGAATGACAATCCACGTTGAGGAACCTTTGCCGAAATTTATGATGAATAGAGACCTACGACAATCCTTTGGGAAATTTTGCCATAGGAAACTGGGTGTATGACAATCCAATCTCAGAAAACTTGCCATCGATGACAATCCGAACTTGGAAAAAATTGCCAAACAGAGAAGGAGCACGACAATCCACGGTTGGAAACTTTGCCAGAGATGACAATCCAATCTTGGAAAAATTGTTGTTGTAGAAGATGCACGACAATCCATATTTGGAAATATTGTCATTTGGGGATAACAATCCAATTTTTGAAAAAATTGTCGTTTAAACAGAATGCGCGACAATCCATATTTTGAAATATTGTCGTTTAAGAAGAATGCGCGACAATCCATATTTGGAAATATTGTCGTTTAAGTGCTTGCTTTTAAACCGATACGTTGGTGCTTGTATTGAGCAAGTGTTTTAGGCGCTTAAGCTGAGAGAGACGATTTTTTGTCAGGTCAATCACTTACTACGATTGTAATCAAGCCGACAACTAATCATGTCAAATTGCTTATAGGGGCTAACTGGCATACCAAGGAACCCGAAATTGCTGTATGAAGTTGAAATAACCGTTATGAGAGAACTGGCATACCAAGGATCTCAAGCATCAAGAATTGGCTCTGTCGCCAGACACTGGGATCTAGCGCTAGGCGATGAAATCTGTTGCCAGACGCCAGATGTTGTTGCCAGGCGACAGTCGGTGCTGGAGTCGGGTCTTCCCTACTCTGCTCTTGTTGCCGCTGTTGCTTGGTTTTGCTCCGAACTTTAAGGTTGGTCTTTTCCTTTCAACCAAATCCACTAAAATCTTTTGTAAATTAAAGCTCTTCATCTCTAATTTACTGATCTATGTAACTCCTCTTATCTTGGAGGAATCTCTAAAAAATCCGGGAATGTCCTCGCTTGCTAGGATGCACCTGCGTTTATATCTTTGACCATAGGACTTTGCTTATCTTTCTTTTAGGGTTGACATAAGACTTAGTGTTGCTTGACTCATTGACTTGACACGACTCCAGGTATAAACTTGACTCACTATGATTGACTGACTCGAGGTTGATTCGACTCAAAGTGTTTGACAAATGTGCTAGACTCAAATCAAGGTGATATGACACGACATGACTTAATGTGTGCATGACTCGTGTGTGCATTGTAATGTGATCGTGCGACTTGAAAATGCAAAAAAGCAAAAATTTTCAGTCATTTTTGTGGAGGGTACCGATTTTCTCCCGAAAAAGAAAGACGCGAAAAAAGAACCGAAGTTTTCGAATGCATGTTAAATGAGCTTTAATCAAATATCATTTGATACTATCCCTCAAGGTGCAAGGATTAAGCCATCCTAGGCTATCTCAATTGTTGACTCAATGATGAAAGCATTCGGATAACTTAGGCACGGAGGCTAAGCACTTCATACTTTGTGATGCAATGATGATTATGATTGATGAGTGATTTTGATATGACAATGCATGCTTCAACGTTGTGTTAAGATTTCATGATAAAGGGTTCCTAAGGGAAAGTATATTTGGTCATGTATCTGTGCAGTGTGTGAAAGTGACACTAAAGTTAGGCCGCAAGGGCTAAGTGTGTGAGAAAAATATTATTGAAAAGAGCCAAATGGTTGTGACTCTTAGGCTAGGTAAGCTAATGATGTAAGGATCAAGCCCCCAAGTCTAGCTCTAAGTAGATAGGGATGAGCACAAGGGATCCCTTGATATGATCATGGTGTGAGTGTGTGAATGTGAATGCATTTTTATTACGGCCACAGCTCGATGTGAGGTTGCCTACGTATCCGTTAGGAATCAGGCCGAACGTAGCTCTAGCCGAACCTCGCACAAGTGTGTGTATACCTCAAAAAGGTCTTTTTAAGGGTTGTAACGTGGTTAGGCTAAAGGTTATAGAAGAAAGGGAAAAAGGCTCAAGTCCCTAGATAAGCCCCCAAGGTGTGCAATCTTGCTTTTGAATCTTCATATTTTTATGCTTGAGATTTCTCACTCTTTTTTTATTTCTTTTTTCTTTAGTATTTATTTTATTTTTATAAGTGTGGGCAATCTTGATCGTACGGTCTATCACTCACTTGGCATTCATGTTTCTCCGGCACGGAACCGAGCACTCGATAAGAGACGCAATCTGAGACGTGTTCATATCGAAGACATTTTCATATCAAAGACATTGGAACACTTGCCCTTTTGTAAACTTTTATTTATTTATTTTTGCTTATTTTTTTGCTATTTTAATCTTTTGAATTACTCAAAGCTTTTATTCTTTGAAAAATTGCATAAGTTACACACCATCCCATCCCAAGATTAGGTAGATATGGGTTGAAGAAGAAATGTCTATCGTTAGACGAGGCTCAAAGTTGTTTATCAAAAAGGATTGCATATTTGAAGGGTGAAAGGTGATATGATGGGCTACAAAGGGAGCCTCAAACCATTGGTATACCTTGTGCTTAGATTGACAATGATATTTTTTTTTATTATTATTATTTTTATGCAATGAAATGAAATGATCATATGCAAGAAAATAAATGCTCATTTTATTAAAAGGGAAATAATCTACAAAATTAATCTAAGGGAAAAGATAGGTGCTTATGCTAGACTTATTGGGGAAAGGGTAAAAAATAGAAAAAAGATCATGAAATCTTGTATTTGAAGCTCGCCTCTTGTCCCTTGGCTTATCATCACTTGGTGTTCTTGCTGACTGGAAGTATTGGAAGCCCGTTATTGTCGATCAAATATTAGATTGCTTCCTTTAGCTTCCAACAGCTCTCAGTAGTATGACCCCTACCTTGATGGTACTTGCAGCGTACACTTAGGTTCCAACTAGGCAATCTCTTCTCGAGCGGGGGATCTTGAATAGGTCCAATAGGAGTAATGAGTCCCTTTGCATGGAGTCGATCGAAAGCCCATCACCGTTTTTATTGTTACTAGAGTAGGTGTTTTCGGAAGAAGAAGGATAGTCGTTCTTCTTTCCTTTACAGCCACTGTTTTTATTCTTACTAATCTTGGCCTTCTTGTCGTGCGGGGGAATATGTAGGAGATTTGAATCAATGAGATCTTGAACACAATCTTTGAGGGAGAGACTACTTCGGTGGTGTGACCACGACCTCTATGGTATCGACAATAAGAATTTGGATCCCAATTGGGAAACCGTTTTTCAGGCGAAGGGTCTTGACTGGGACAAATGGGGTGAATAAGACCTTGATCGTGAAGTAAGTCATTCCTATTGGTGTGTATTCTTCAATTGTCTGTTTTGCTCATGGCTTAGGAGCATTGAGTTCTTCATTAAATCCTTGGCGAGAATTTTGTTCGATAACCATCACCCGATTTGCTAGTCCATCTACCACATTCAAGAGCATGGCAACAACATCTTGCAGTTTTCGAACGTCCTCTTTTAGACTTGACGAATCTTCCCTGGTATTATCTAATAAGAGACTTTCATCCTCCTCAATCATGGCCACTTCATCAAGAGAGGTTATATAAGTTGTCTCGACATGGGCTCACCTACAGGCGTGATAAGAAGTGATAGATCGAAGGATGTTTGATCTTCTTCGATGGCTAGAATCTCGGAAGTTTCATTGTTATCGATCAGATCTTGGATAGCTTCTTTGAGCTTCCAACACTCCTCATTATCGTGACCCTTTCCTTGGTGATATTTGCAGTGCTTATTGGGATCCCATTTTGGTGGCCTGGCTTCTAGAACTGGGTCTTTGATAGGCCCTATGGGCATGACTAGTCCTTTGTAGTGTAGCTTCTCAAAAGTTGTTTCATAACTCATACCAAGTGGAGTGAACACTCTTTTTGACCTTTGGATTCGTGATTTAAAGGCGTTCGTAGCATGTACTTCATTAATGGGAGAGGAACAAGAAGGATGGTCGTTCTTCTTTCCTCTCGCACCATTATCTTTCAGAAGGTCATCTTCAATGTCAATGCCTATATTATACACAGCCTTGAAAGTATTCAAGTTGTGTTGGTATTTTAAGTGCTTTGAATACTTCCCTTGGAGATTCTTGATAAACATCCTCACAGATTCTTTTTCGGTAGGAGCCTTGACCATATTAGCGGAAGTTTCCCTCCATTTGTTGAAGAAAGACGTGAACCCTTCGTTTTCTTTTTGTTTTAACATCTCAAATTGTCTGTGGTCTGTTTCGTCTTGAATGTTGCACTTATATCTATCTATGAAAGCGTTTGTTATTGACTCCCAAGAAGAGGTTTTCTCTTTGTCAAGGGAAAAGAGCCATTGTTGACAAACAGTCTCAAGAGATAAAGAAAACAAAGAATGAAAGACTTTCTTATCAATCCCCTTAATGTTCATTATGGTTTCAAAAGCTCTTTGATGAAAGTAAGGGTTATCTGTTGCCTTTAAATTTGGGATGTCGTTGGCATTGAAATTATGCGGAAGAAGTTCCTTGTCTAGCGAGACCCCTTGTGAACTAATGCCCTGAAATTTATAGTCACTAGATAGCTTGCTCAAGCTTTCTTGCATGAGGTTCATTTGTTGTTGCTTCACAGGGTCATTAATTTTGAGGGTTAAAGCCTTTAACACCTCAGTCACGTCAGTCAATTGATTCCTAAGTTCATTGACCTCTTCTTGACTTGACATTATCTTTTTAGATTTCCTCTTTTGACGAATCGGTTTATCAAAAGGTAAGACTTGAATAAAGAGGTTGTCCTTGATTAATTGCCCTTCTCTCCTCGAACAAGTATTGTGGAAAAGGAATTTGGGGATGTTCATTGTTAATTATTTGAATCAAACTTTATTCAACATGCAATGGATGGAGGAAGTGAAGAAAGATGATGAAGATGGAGGGATATGAAGAATTAGGAATGGAATGTACCCCTAACTTTAATGACGGAAAAAACCGACTCATGCATGAACCTAAGACATGGTCATGGTGACATATAAAAGGTGCGTGCTAAGACTAGTGAGTGTAGGTGACATGTTTTGACTCTTGTGTAAGACCATGGGACTTAGTTCCTAGACTTAATTAATGACTTAACAAAAAATAATCGAATTGATTAGAAAACTATTCAATTAGACACAAAGTGATGACTCGAGCAATATACCAAACTGTCGCCAAAACGACAAGACTAGCGCCGCACTGTGTAAAGTAGCGCCAGACGACAAAGCTGTCGCCAGGCGCTACACTACACAGAGTGGCGCTGCAGTCCAAATCTCGGCGCCAGTGCTGGAACGTTGATATGGAACTGCTTTCGGTATTATTACTCTACAAGGTATGCCTAAAGTCATACTAAGTCAACTCTGATTAAATTATTAGACTTTCTTTACTCAAATTAATTAATTAGGTAAAGTTCTCTTAGTCATTAATCAGTTTATTTAGTCTTAACATAAGTCAAACAAATGGTTAGGAAAAACACATAAAGTATACACAAGCAAAGAATGCACAAATAGTCAAGTAGGCACGATATGATGCAATGAGTTTGCAACCTAACCATGGCTTTAGTTCTCTAAAGTTCGGGATATGGGTTAGTCAAAGAAGATCCATGGTTAATTGTCAGGATGCACCGCGCGGAAGCCTAACCGTGAAGGGTTGGCGCGAGTGGATGGGACACCGCGAATTTAGAAAAACTTGCTTCCATGGTTTGGTGAATTCAACATTCTCGGATGTACCCTTTGTTGCTCAGAGCGTTCAATCAGGTAGATGGAGCATGAATTCCCAGAGGGTTATGTCCATATGTAGAACACATATGGGTTTCAGAAAAGTGAGAAAAACTCAATCAGGAAGTAGGATCGAGCAAACAATGCTAAAAACTGGTCGAAATAAGAACGCATATTTCTGGCTCGGTATTGGAAGAATTTGGCGCCAGGAAACAGAGGTTGGCGCCAACTTTTGGCTTTAGAGCCTAGCGACAGAAGTTGTCGCCTTGCGCTAACGTCAAAACGTTGGCGCTAATCTTTGTTCGCTAACGCTAGTTCCTACATGCCTTAGTAGCTTTCTGTGCTCGATTAAATTTTTCAGTTTCGCGCAGCATTATTTCGATCCTAGTTGTGACAGATATTTCTTAAATTTCCTACTTGTAAAAATCCTATGTTTTAACTCATTACAGATGGTCTTTCCAATGAGATCTTTTTATGCATATGACAATAATGTTAATCAAAATTACGCACATAAAATACTTAGAACTTTTCGAGTCTCATCCACTCATTCTAAATTATTGCCGAAATAAATTTCAGGAATTAAAATAGAAATCCTCCCCAGTGGAGTCGCCAAAAATTGTGGGGAATATTTCAAGCATTATCCCTACCTTGAACCCCACTGTGATCATACACTTAAATACGGTGGCGTCCAAAAGGGAAGAAGATAGAGAAAAAGAATCGCCAACAAGTTTTAGGAACTTGTAAACCGTTCACAGGGTGAAGGTTACACCCCTTAACAATCCAAGAGATCGTCAACTCCATAAGGTATTGAACCAAATAAGGGTTCGGGGATGAAGGTACAAATCCAACCTAAAAGAGATTGAACCTGCCCTAATAATAGGCCTCTACTATATTCTGATCGTGTTCATGTGCGCTTTCTGACTAACATGCAATCAATAGGATTAACCCTAAACCTGTTTATCTATGTTGGTTGAATATTAATGCACAAACAAATCTATTACTGGCGATCACTTGAATTATAATCAAATTAACCCTAAAAAGATTATTAATTATCTTATTAAGCGTGATTACAAGTACAAATTCCCTTTAAACATGCATAAAAGGTGTGATAAGGCAATAACAATAAATATCAAGCAACATAATAATAATCATCATAATCAAAATCTTAATAATAACCGGTAGGGCCAATTAGCTTGGAAAGCAAACCCCCAATTGGGAAGGCCCCTACCGGATCTACGAAGAATTTAGGGATGGCACCTACCGCCTGAAAGCCCCAGACGGCAGACGCCTGCCTAGAACTTGGAATGTAGATAACTTAACAAATTACTACTTCTAAGAATTGTAATTTTTTGTGAACAAAAAGTCTATTAATGAGAAATCAAGCTTTGTTTTCAACTGTGTTGTTATCTTTATAATTACTATTTCGTCTGGGCAACGCGCAGACGGATTGCTTGCTAAACCAACTAAGTTTGAAACTTAGTGTTGAATTCAACGACCAAATAACATGCGGCCAATAGCCAAATTGATAAACTAGGCAGAAAAACGCTTAGTGGCTATACAACCGGTGTCGAACAAGACCAATGGCCAATGGCCGGATGGTTGCTAATTTTACAAAACCGCTTGTCCCAACATGGACAACGGCGTCCGGCTACACCCCTCCGGATGCAATCGTCGCAGAGAGCAGACTCTTTGTCAACTCTACATATCTATGTAGACGGCAACGATTGAACAACCAAATTAGTCAACTCACAGCCGTCTAACCAGAATAGTCTACAGAACGATCAAGTTTTCAAAATATCGGATGCCATGAGGCATCAGTCGGTTTTCGACCATAATTCTTACTTAGATTATTTATTCCAAAATTTTACACTCTCTCCCAATTGGGGCAAAAGAGTATTGTGTAATGGCTACGCAATAAACCCAGACGGAATATTACCGCTTGGGTAAGAGGCTTGAAGCACCCTTTTTAATGGCCGGCTGTGCACTTGGTTTCAAGCAATCACCATTGTGATTGATTGGCCTAATAACATCTCATACTTCTCCAAGTATCAAATGTTTCCAAGCCTGAGGTGGAGGCTGCTTACCCGGCTGGTTTTGATGGGAGGGTTTCTAATTGATTATCAGCCGCCTGAGGTTGACTGCCTTCATTTCGCTCATCCTTCGCCGGCTCCTATTCATTGTCTGAGACTTCATATCCTAGCTCTGCAGCCCAGTCTTTGAAGCGAGGCGGAGCTGCCTTTCCCAACACTTGGGCATCATACACCACAATGCCGTAGTCATATCTAAGTTTGTAGACTTCAAAGTCTATATCCAGATAGAGGAGCCCCCAAGTTATTTTCAGGCGGGCTGCATTGTCCCGCTCATTCACCTCCATCAGTCGGGTCTGCTCTTTGTCCATTTCATCTGCATGCTGGTTTTGCATGTGGAAAATCTCCAGCCCGAACCGGGAGACGTCTGCCCGGAGCTTCGTGTTCTCCTTATCAGCGTCCTCTAATGCCTTGAGCTCATCTTTAGCATCTGTCGGTTTTTAATCAAGTCATTAGCCCGGTTGTTAGCTTCATCGTTAGCAGCCGTCAGACTCCGGATCAGCTCCTCCTGTTTCAACTCTACTACTTTAGTCTTTAAATCACACATATAATTAGCATATTCAGCAGAGTTGAGGTTTTCAGTGGCCCTCCGTTTGGCGTAATTTACCTCTTCTTGTTTCCGCCTGAAGGGACCCCGGAGCCCATCCACCTCAGCATAACCTGAGAAAGAGCAGCCGGATTATGAAATACTTGGTAAAAATAAAAGAAAAATATCAAAATGAAGTTGAAGAATTGCTTACCTCAGCCAGTTAGCCCATTATCCGGCCAAAGTCCACAACTTGCAAGTCAGGTATGGTGTGCTTCTCTGACCGGATGAGGGTCCTCACCATCCGTTTATCAAACCCAGGAAGATCCGGCTCTCAGATGTAAGATCTCCACCAAAAGAAGTACTTGGTGAGAGGGAAGCAGTGTAGTAAGCATTCATTCGCTGTCGGCTACTAACTAAACCCCTTGAAGGGTCAACCTTAGTCTTGACTCGCATAAAGTTAAGCGGCCAAGGAAGTTCAATCTTGTTCTTACCTTGGGTTTCAGGATGGGGCTTAGAGGAATCCTCCTCCCCAGTTGTTGTCGCATCGGCTCCAACATTGGGTGGCTAGCCACCCTTCGATGTTGTAGAGGCATCCGACGCTTTCTTCCCTGAGCGTTTGGAGATTTCAATCATAATCTTCATGGTGGAAGGTGATTTGCCACCGGTCGTAAGACGATCCAGATTGGCAGTAGAAGTTAACTGGGAGGGGTTCTTCCTAGCGGCCTTGGCAGCCGGAGTTTTGTCCAACTCCTCCACTTCTCTTTTGAAAAGCTTGGAGATGGAGCGTGGAACGCGTTTAGTGGCATCCTGCAAATAAGGAGTCGAATGTTACCAGCCGGCAAAAAAATTTTGGAAGAAATTTAAAGAAACTAGACATGTCAGGCGATCTTACCCCGCCTTTCTTGGCCTCCTTGGCCTCGACAGCTTTTCTCTTGGAGAGCGCGCTTTCTTTGCGCAGCTGTAGGGAATATTTCAAGATTTATCCCTATCTTGAATCCCACTGTGATCATTCACTAAAGTACGGTGGCGTCCAAAGGGAAAGTAGATAGAGCAAAAGAGTCGCCAACAAGTTTTTGGAACTTGTAAACCGTTACGAGGTAAAGGTTACACCCCTTAAGGATCCAGGAGATCGTCAACTCCAATAGGTCTGGAACCATGACTGGTAGTTCGGGGATGAAGGTACAAATCTAACCTAAAAGAGATTGAACCTACCTTAATAATAGGCCTCTACTTTATTGTGATCGTATTGATGTGCGCTTTCTGACTAACATGCAATCAATAAGATTAACCCTAAACCTGTTTATCTATGTTGGTTGAATTTAATGCACAAATAAATCTATTATTGGAGATCACTTGAATTATAATCATATCAACCCTAACAAGATTATTAATTAATTTATTAAGCGTAATTACAATTACAAATTCCCTTCAATAATGCATAAAAGGTGTGATCAAACAATATATATATATATATATATATATATATATATATATATTTATCAAGCAACATGATATAAACAAATTATGTATAACTTATCCGTCAATTAACAAATAACATGAAATAATTCGTAAATTAACAAATTACGTAAAATAATTTGTAAATTAACAAATTACGTGAAACAATTTGCTAATTAACAAATTACGTGAAACAATTCGTTAATTAACAAATTACGTTAAATAAATAATTTGACACAACAATAATCATAATCATGTTAAATCATAATATTAATAGCAAGATCCTAGGCATGATACTAACAAGATTAATAAAAAAAACCCTAGCATGTCATTAAACAATAAAGATAATATTAAGCTCTAACATGATACTAACATGATATTAGGAAAGAAAGTTGGAAGCATCGCAGAAATCTCAATTGTCATATTTGATATTAGAAATTATATTTGTTACCCTAAACATGATATTAGGAAGATCAAAATAATAACCTAGACATGATTTCTAGAAATCAAAATATCAATAAATCAATTAAAGCACTTACTTGGATGCCTCGTATCTCTTTCTAATAACAAATACACACGTTAGTAACTTCAAGGAAAACAATAAATTAAACAATTAAATTAAATAATTGAAAGAGAGATTTGGGACCAAACCCTCAGAAATTAAAACCTTTCACGTCTAAGGCGAAGGCAACCTCGAATTTGGCTAGGTGTTTCTAGATCTTGTGAATGCGGAATTTTGTAGAAAAAGCTTGAGAGAGAGAAGAGATTCTTCAAAACTAGAGAGATTCTTGAAAACTAGAGAGAATAAGAAAACTAATTGTTGTTATTGCTTTTTGATGAGAATTGATGATTTTTGACGATTGAAAACGGAGGATTTAGGAGGCTAATTACAGAGAAAATCACCCGCACGGATAGAAAAACGAATCACAGTTTCAACGAGAATAAAACAGATTAGCGTCAGACGCTGGACATTAGCGCCAGGCGCTGAAGGTTAGCGTCAGGCGCCAAACCTTAGCGCCAAGCGCTAATGCTGTCCTCAGGCGCTAGAAAATAATTTCACGTGTTTTCTTAATTTTGATAAAATTTAGCCGTGCAGAAGGGCAAAATCGTATTTTCTTTAAAAACACTTTTTTATTCTGATTAAAACTCTAAAAGTCAACCAAAGTCAATTTATCAATGCTAATTAAATTAGGAATAAAAAGAATCTTTTAGAAGAATCTAGAAAACTAAAATCAATTCTAATTGCATTAGGAATCCATACCCTATAAAAGCCGGGGAGCACATATTTGAAGTGCTGCTGAAATCTTAGAATCCTTATGAACAGTGTCTGTAGACACCCATTTGTGTCTCCCCAAAACCAAACCCAGTGTTGAGTACCTTTCACGTCAAATCATAATCGAATGAAGCTAAAGTGTAGAAAGTTTAGTGTTGCAGATAGTTTTAATTTCTTTTCTTTTCTCTCTGTTTTTTTTTAAAACTTATTTTAAGAAAACTTCCAATCCAGTTTGGTTGGTCCATGATAAGGATCCAATAGTAGTGTAGTTGGATGGGGCTTGACAAGAGCTTTCCAACAATATATTATAAGCTCAATTCCGAGGAATATTGAGGAAGTTATGGCCAATTTACTGAACCGGGCCCGGTTTGAGCCTTTTATGCGGCCCAATGATCTAGGGGAGGGCCTAATATGATTTATCATTCCTAATGCAACTAGGAATTTTTTTAGTCTTCTATATTCTTCTAGAAGGTTCTTTTCATTCCTAATTCAATTAGCATTGATAAATTGACTTTTGTTGACTTTTAAGAGTTTTAATTAAAATCAAAGAGCATTTTTTGAGGGAAATACGATTTTATCCTCCTATACGGCAATTTTTATCTGATTTTAAGAAAACGCATAATTTTCCAAACAGCGCTAAACGCCAGCTGTAGCGACTGGCGCCAGCTTTGGCGCCCGGCGCTAACGTTGGCGCCTAGCGCCAACAGCCAGCGTTTGCGCCAACTTTGTTTTTACGTGCGCCAAACTCTGTTTTGATATTTTATCTTTTTGGCTGATTTTCTCTATAAATAACGTATTAAAAACTCCGTTTTCGATAACCAGCTTTCACCTACAACCAGTTTCAACCAGTTTTCATCAATTCTCTCTCTATTTTCACCAACTCTCATCAAGTTTCTCTTGATTACTCTCTCTCTCTCTCTCTTTTTCTAAACTATCCTTTTAAATACAAAATTCCGCATTCATTAGATCTAGATTCACCTAGACATATTCGAAGTTGCCTTCGCCCTAGACGTGAAAGGTTTAATTTCTGAGGGTTTGGTCCCAAATCTCTCTTTCAATTATTTAATTTTATTGTTTTGTTTATCATTTTCCTTGAAGTTACTAACGTGTGTATTTTGTTATTAGAAAGAGGTAGGAGGTATCAAAGTAAGTAATTTAATGGTTTTTATTGATGTTATGATGTAGAAATCATGCTTAGATTGTTATTATGATTCCTAGTATCATGTCTAGGGTAATTTTAATATTAAGTATGATTGTTATGATGCTTCCTATGTTCTTCCTAATGCTTATGATTGTTAGTATCATGTTAGGGCTAAAGATTTGATTTTTATTGCTTAGTGACATGCTAGGGTTTGTTATTAATCTTGTTAGTATCATGCCTAGGATCTTGCTATTATTATGCTTTAACATGATTATTTTTATTATAATTATTATTATGATAATTATTATTATGATTATTGTTTTGATGATTATGAATATGATTATTGTTATAATATTATGATGATTATGTTGCTTGATGATATTTATTGTTATTGCTTGATCACGCCTTTTATGCATGTTTAAAGGGAATTAGTACTTGTAATCACGCTTAATAAGATAATTAATAATCTTGTTAGGGTTAATTATGATTATAATTTCAAGTGATCGCCAATAATAGATTTATTTATGCATTAATATTCAACCAACATAGATTAAATAGGTTTAGGGTTAATAATCCTATTGATTGTATGTTAGTCAAAAAGCGCACATGAATACGATCAGAATAAAATAGAGGCCTATTATTAGGGCAGGTTCAATCTCTTTTAGGTTGGATTTGTACCTTCATCCCCGAACCCTTATTTGGTTCAAGACCTTATGGAGTTGACGATCTCTTGGATTGTTAAGGGGTGTAACCTTCACCCTGTGAACGGTTTACAAGTTCCTAAAACTTGTTGGCGATTCTTTTGCTCTATCTTCTTCCCTTTTGGACGCCACCGTACTTTAGTGTATGATCACAGTGGGGTTCAAGCTAGGGGATTAACGCTTGAAATTATTCCCCACAGATTTTAACGACTCCGCTGGGGAGGGTTTCTATTTTAATTCCTGAATTTGTTTCGGAAATGATTTAGAATGAGTGGATGAGACTCAAAACGTTCTAAGTATTTCATGTGCGTAATTTTTCTTATCATTATTGTCATATGCATAAAAATGATCTCACTGGAACGACCATCCGTAATGAGTTAAAAACATAGGATTTTACACATAGGAAATTTGAGAAATATCTTTTACAACTAGAACCGAAATAACACTGCGCGAAACTGGAAAATTTAATCGAGCACGGAAAGCTGCTGAGGCATGTAGGAATTAGCGCCAACAACCAGAGCATTGGCGCCATGCATTTAACTGTAGCACCAGATGCCAGCATTGGCGCCAGTCTCTGTTTGCTGGCGCAAAATTCCTCCAATACCGAGCCAGAAATATGCGTTCTAATTTTGACCAGTTTTTCGTATTGTTTGCTCGATCCTACTTCCTGATTGAATTTTTTCTAACTTTTCTGAAACCCATATGTGTTCTACATATGGACATAACGCTCTGGGAATTGATGCTCCATCTACCTGATTGAACGCTCTGTGCAACAAAGGGTACATCCGAGAATGTTGAATTCATTAAACCATGCAAGCGAGTTTTTCTAAACTCGCGGTGTCCCATCCACTCGCGCCAACCCTTCACGGTTAGGCTTCCGCGCGGTGCATCCGGACAATTAACAATGGATCCTCTATTGATTAAACCATATCCCGAACTTTAGAGAACTAGAGCCATGGTTAGGTTGCAAACTCATTGCATCATATTGTGCCTACTTGACTAATTGTGCATTATTTGTTGTGCATATATTTTATGTTTCTCTTAACCGTTTGTTTGACTTGTGTTGAGATTAAATAAATTAATGAATTAAATAACTTTGCCTAATTAATTAATTAATTAATGTTAGTCAATAAAATCCAATATTTTAATCAGAATTGACCTAGTACGACTTTAGGCATACCCCTGTTGATTAATAACACCGAAAACAGTTCCAGATTGAAGCTCCAGCATTGGCGCCAAAATTTGGACTGTAGCTACACTACACGGTACACTACACTACAAAATTCGGACTCTGTGGAGTGTGGCGCCTGGCGACAGCTCTGTCGTCTGGCGCTACACTACACGGTGCGGCGCCAGTCCTGTTGTTTTGCCAACCGTTCGGATTATTGATCGAGTCATCACCTAGTGTCTAATTAACCAGTTTTCTATTTAATTCGGTTAATTTTCGCTGTCAATTACACCTTTTTAAGTCATTAAGTGAGTCTAGACACTAAGTCATACAGTCTAGTCACATGATCATGACACAAGTCTTAACTTACCACCTACACTCACTAGTCTTAGCACACTGTTTGAGTATATGTCACCATGACCATGTCTTAGGTCCATGCATGAGTCGGTTTTTTCCGTCATTTGAGTTGGGGGTACATTCTATTCCTAATTCTTCATATCCCTCCATCTACATCATTTTTCTCTACATCCTATTCCATCTTTCTTCACTTCCTCCATCCAATGCATGTTGAATAGAGTTTGAGTCAAATAATTAACAATGAATATCCCCAAATTCCTTTTCCACAGTACTTGGTCGAGGAGAGAAGGGCGATTAATCAAGGACAACCTCTTTATTCAAGTCTCATTTTTGATAAACCGATTCGTCAAAAGAGAAAGGCTAAAAAGATAATGGCAAGTCAAGAATAAGTCAGTGAGCTTAGGAACCAATTGGTTACCGTGACTGAGACACTGAAGCTACTCACACTCAAGATCGATGACCCTGTGAAGCAACAACAAATGAACCTCATGCAAGAAAGTCTAAGCAAGCTATCTAGTGACCATAAATTTCAGGGCATGAGTTCACAAGGTGTCTCGCTGGACAAGGAACTTCTTCCACATAAGTTCAATGCCACTGACATCCCTAAATTCAAGGCAACAGATAACCCTTATTTTCATCTAAGAGCTTTCGAAACCATAATGAGTATTAAGAGTATGGATAAGAAGGTTTTCCCCTCTCTGTTCTCACTATCTCTTGAAACCGTTTGCCAACAATGGTTCTTCTCCCTTGACAAAGAGAAAACCTCTACCTGAGAATCGATAGTAAACTCTTTCATTGATAGGTACAAGTGCAATATTCAAGTTGAAACCGACCATAGACAACTTGAGATGCTAAGACAAAAAGAGAATGAAGGCTTTACTTCTTTCTTTAATAAATAGAGGGAAACTTCCGCTAAGATGATTGAGGTGCCCACCGAAAAGGAGTCTGTGAAGATGTTTATCAAGAATCTCCAAGAGAAGTATTCGAAGTATTTAAAATATCAACATAATTTGAATACTTTCAAAGCCGTTTATGACATCGGAATTGAAATCGAAGATGACCTCGCAAAGAGAAAAGCTACTAACAATAGTAACCACGGTGGCTGGAAAGGAAAGAAGAACGACAATCCTTCTTATTCCGAAAACGCCCACTCTAGTAACAATGTTAGTACCTTTGATCTCAGTGAAATTTTAGCCATGGATAACCAAGGATCTAAGAAGCAACTAAGGAAAGACTTCACCCCCATTGGGATGAGCTACGATACTGCCTTCGATTGACTCCATGCCAAAGGACTCATTACTCCCATTGGACCTATTCAAGATCCCGTACCTGAAAAGAGATTGCCTAGTTGGAATCCAGACAAACACTGCAAGTACCATCAAGGTAGGGGTCATGCTACTGAGAGCTGTTGGAAGCTAAAGGAGGTTATCCAACATTTGATTGATAATAACAAGCTTATCATGCCTCCAGTTAACAAGAAGAGCGAGTGATGATAAAAGAAACAACACAAGACAAGAGGCGAGCTTCAACAACAAGATTTCGTGACCTCTTTTTTCTATTTCTTTTTTATTTACCCTTTCCCAAATAAGTCTAGCATAGGCACCTTTTTATTCTCCTTAGATTTATTTTGTAGGATCATTATATATTTTCTTTTAATAAAATGAGCATTTATTTTCTTGCATATGATCATTTCATTACATTGCAAAAAAAAAAATAATAATAATAATAAAAATCCATGTCGAATTAAGTACAAGGTATACCAATGATTTGAGGCACCCCTTGTAGCCACATCATATTACCTTTCACCTTTCTAATATGCAATCCTTTCTTCATAAACCACTTTGAGCCTCGTCTAACGATAGACCTTTCTTTTTTCAACCTACATCTACCTAACCTTGGGATGGGACAGTGTGCAACTTATGCTATTCTGAAAAGCTTGAGTGATTTCAAAAGATCAAAATAAAAATAACCGAAAGCAAAATATAAATAAAAGTGTACAAAAGGGCAAGTGTTCCAATGTCTTTGATATGAAAATGTCTTCGATATGAACACATCTCAGATAGCGTCTCTTATCGAGTGCTCGGTACTGTGCCTGAGAAACATGAATGCCAAGTGAGTGATAGACCGCATGATCGGGATTGCCCACACTTATTAAAATAAAATAAATGCTAAAGCAAAAAGAGCTAAAAAAGAGTAGGAACTCAAGCATAAAATACAAAGATTCAAAAGCAAGGTTGCACACCTTGGGGGCTTATCTAGGGTCTTAAACCTTTATCCTCTTCTTCTATAACCTTTAGCCTTACCACGTTACAACCCTTAAAAAGACCTTTTTGAGGTATACACACACTTGTGTGAGGTTCGGCTAGAGCTACGTTCGGCCTGATTCCTAACGGATACGTAGGCAACCTCACACCGAGGTGCAGCCGTAATAAAAATGCATTTATATTCACGTTCACACACTTACACCATGATCATATCAAGGGATTTCCTATGCTCATCCCTTTTCACTTAGAGCTAGACTTGGGGGCTTGATCCCTATATCATTAGCTTACCTAGCCTAAGAGTCACCACCGTTTGACTCTTTTCAATATATCTTTCCACACACTTAGCCCTTGCGGCCTAACTTTAGTGTCACTTTCACACACATCACACATACATGACTAAATATACTTCCCTTAGGAACCCTTTGTCATGGAATCTTAACATAAAGTTGAAGCATGCCTTGTCACATCAAAATCGCTCATCACTCATAATTGTCATTACATCGAAGTATGAAGTGCTTAGCCTCCGTGCCTAAGTTAACCAAATACTTTCATCATGGAGTCAACAGTTGAGATAGCCTAGGATGGATTAATCCTTGCACCTTGAGAGATAGTATCAAATAACATTTGACTAAGATCATTCAACATGCATCTTCAAACTTTCGATTCTTTTTCGCGTCTTTCTTTTTCGGGATAAAGTCGGTACCCTCCACAAAAATGACAGAAAATTTTTGCTTTTTAGCATTTTCGAGTTGCACGATCACATTACAATGCACAAAAGATTCATGTACACATTGAGTCATGTCGTGTCATATCACCTTGATTTGAGTCTAACACATGTGTCATTTCACTTTGAGTCGAGTCAACCTCGAGTCAGTCAAACATATCGAGTCAAGTTTATACCTTGAGTCGTGTCAAGTCGATGAGTCAAGCGACATTAAGCCTTAGGTAAACCCTAAGATAATTAAAGATATTGGAAAAGTTCTATAGTAAAATATAAATACAGGTGCAGCAGAATAGGGAAGACCCTACTCCAGCGCCGGACAAAAACATCTAGCGTCTGGCAATAGTTTTTAGCGCTTGGCGCTAGATCCCAGTGCCTGGCGACAGATTTAATTCTCGGAGCCAGAGATATTTCAGCAGCGACAGAGCTTGAAGCCTCTTAGAACAACAATTTCGAGTTCCTTGGTACGCCAGTTATCCCCTATAAGCAATTTGACATGATTGAGTAGTTGATTTGATTACAACCGCAAATAAGTGATCGACCTAACGAAAGATAGTCTCACTTAGCTTAAAGCGCCTAAGAATTGGCTCATCACGGAGGCACCGACATACTGGTTTTAACGGAAGCAAAGTTCAAGCGAGCTTTAGAGATCGACAAGCGTTGGTCTTTGGAAATTTTTCTTCGGAATATTATCGCAACAACTAAGGATGACTTCAAGTAAAGTTATTTCGACAGCATTCGCTAAGATTGTGGAAGTTGTCACCAAATATTTGAGAAGATAGCACGAGATGGGCGGTCTTCGACGACATTTGCTAAGATTGTGGGAGTTGTCACCAAAGATTTGAGAAGATAGCATGAGATGGGCGGTCTTCTACGGCATTCGCTAAGATTGTGGAGGTTGTCACTAAGATTTGAGAAAAAATTTGAGAGGATAGCACGAGATAGGTGGTCTTCGACAGCATTCGCTAAGATTGTGGAGGTTGTCACCAAGATTTGAAATTTTTTTTGAGAAGATAGCACGAGATGGGCGGTCTTCGACGGCATTCGCTAAGATTGTGGAGGATGTCACCCAAGATTTGAGAAGATAGCACGAGATGGGCGGTCTTCGACGGCGTTCGCTAAGATTGTGGAGGTTGTCACCAAGATATGAGAAGAGTAGTTCATGATGAGGCGGTCTTCGATGACTTTTGTTATGATTGGAAAGGTTGTCACTGTGATTCAAGAAAAGGCTCGAGATGTAGCAACTTTGATCGACGGCGTTCCCTAGATTACAGAAGATCGTCAAAACAAGCGGCAAGATGGCGTTCCATGGATTGTGGAAAGTTGTCAAAAAGCAACTGAAGGTGATTTCAAGAGAAATAATCTTCGATAGTATTCCATTGGACGTGGAATATTATCAATACGGATGAAGATTGTTTCAGGAGAGATACAATAGTATTCCCTTGGACGTGGAATATTGTCAATGCGGATGAGGATTGTTTCAAATGAAACAATCTTCGATAGTATTCCCTTGGACGTGGAATATTATCATAGCGGAGGAAGATCGTTTCAAGCGAAGAAGTCTTTCATATTGGAAGCAGTTACAGGCGTAGCAGTTTTCAAGCAGGATGGAATTCTCTAGCTTGCAGGAGGTCATCAAAACAGTAATACAGAAACAGATCGGTTGCTTTCAGAGACGTGTGCTCGACGGTGCAAGATACGCGTTTCTTAACTCTTTTATCTATTTAACTAACACTATTTTTGCAGGTATCGGCGTTACAAGAGTGGTTTAGGATCGCAGAACGTTCTGAATCATTCTCCGTCCCTATCGATACTTTGACTTTTGTTTTCGAAACTCGCGTTTCTCAAAAATCAGTCAAAATGGGGGCTTCTGTAGACACCCATTTGTGTCTCCCCAAAACCAAACCCAGTGATGAGTACCTTTTACATTGAATCATAATCGAATGAAGCGATAGTGTAGAAAGTTTAGTGTTGCGGATAGTTTTAATTTCTTTTCTCTTCTCTTAGTTTTTTGAAAACTTATTTTAAGAAAACTGCCAATCCAGTTTGGTTGGTCCATGAGAAGGGTCCAATAGTAGTGTAGTTGTATGGGGCTTGACAAGAGCTTTCCAACGATATATTATAAGCCCAATTCCGAGGAATATTGAGGAAGTTATGGCCAATTTACTAAACTGAGCCCGGTTTGTGCCTTATATGCGGCCCAATGATCTAGGGGAGGGCCTAATGATTTATCATTCCTAATGCAATTAGGAATGGTTTTAGTCTTCTAGATTCTTCTAGAAGGTTCTTTACATTCTTAATTCAATAAACATTGATAAATTGACTTTTGTTGACTTTTCAGAGTTTTAATTAAAACCAAAGATCATTTTTTTAGGGAAATACGATTTTATCCTCCTGTACGGCAATTTTTATCTGATTTTAAGAAAACGCATAATTTTCCAGATCAGCGCCAAACCCCAGCTACGTGCGCCAAACTCTGTTTTGATATTTTATCTTTTTGGCTGATTTTCTCTATAAATAACGTATTAAAAACTCCATTTTCGATAACCAGTTTTCACCTACAACTAGTTTCAACCAGTTTTCATCAATTCTCTCTCTATTTTCACGAACTCTCATCAAGTTTCTCTTGATTACTCTCTCTCTCTCTTTCTCTTTTTCTAAACTAGCCTTTTACATACAAAATTCTGCATTCATTAGATCTAGATACACCTAGACGTATTCGAAGTTGCCTTCTCCCTAGACGTGAAAGGTTTAATTTCCGAGGGTTTGGTCCCAAATCTCTTTCAATTATGATTCCTAGTATCATGTCTAGGGTAATTTTAATATTAAGTATGATTGTTATGATGCTTCCTATGTTCTTCCTAATACTTATGATTGTTAGTATCATGTTAGGGCTAAAGATTTGATTTTTATTGCTTAGTGACATGCTAGGGTTTGTTATTAATCTTGTTAGTATCATGCCTAGGATCTTGCTATTATTATGCTTTAACATGATTATTTTTATTATAATTATTATTATGATAATTATTATTATGATTATTGTTTTGATGATTATGAATATGATTATTTTTATAATATTATGATGATTATGTTGCTTGATGGTATTTATTGTTATTGCTTGATCACGCCTTTTATGCATGTTTAAAGGGAATTGGTACTTGTAATCACGCTTAATAAGATAATTAATAATCTTGTTTGGGTTAATTATGATTATAATTTCAAGTGATCGCCAATAATAGATTTATTAGTGCATTTATATTCAACCAACATAGATTAAATAGGTTTAGGGTTAATCCTATTGATTGTATGTTAGTCAAAAAGCGCACATGAATACGATCAGAATAAAGTAGAGGCCTATTATTAGGGCAGGTTCAATCTCTTTTAGGTTGGATTTGTACCTTCATCCCCGAACCTTTATTAGGTTCAAGACCTTATGGAGTTGACGATCTCTTGGATCGTTAAGGGGTGTAACCTTCACCCTATGAACGGTTTACAAGTTCCTAAAACTTGTTGGTGACTCTTTTTCTCTATCTTCTTCCCTTTTGGACGCCACCGTACTTTAGTGTATGATCACAGTGGGGTTCAAGCTAGGGGATTAACGCTTGAAATTATTCCCCACAGTGTCCTGCCGATTTTACCTCTGTATTTTGCCTTTGGTTTCCTTATCTACAGTGGTCTTCCTATATTGCCCTTCATTTTATTTGCATGTGCACATGGGTGGTCCTCTTTTCCCTTGCAGCGACACATGTTTCCCTCTCTTCTCCTACTTCAATTCTATATTCTTCCATGCTCACCTAATTCTCTCTCCTCTTTATGAAGAACGGAATTTCTCAGCAAGACATGATTCTCCATTAAAGAATAAAAGCCGCTTTAATGAAGAACGGAATTGCTCAGCAAGGATTGTGGTCTGGTGCCGTCTTCTGAAGAATCACTTAGAAGAGAATCCGTCATTCACAAACACAATGAGGTAATGTTTTGTTTTGAATCATCGAAAATTGATTTCACAATGTGGGTTGTTCTTTGATTTTTTCCTGAATCCTCCGAGTAAGTTTACTTCTTCAACGATCTCGATTTTATTCTAAATTTTACTCTTTTTTGAAACAATTGATTTCACCAATTTTGGAAAAAACATGCAAATTTTAGGTTCCGATTGAATTTACTCATAACAGTAAGAGCGTGAAAAAAGACTAATGTACTGCGATTCTGGAGCACAAGAAATCGCCGAATCGATTGGTTCTTGATGAAGCCGTCTTGTTGTTGCCATGCAACCTTATACTATGGAAAAGCTTCAGCTCTTTCGTGGTGATACTGTATTGCTCAAGGTATAATCTTGTTATTGTTGTGATTCATGGTGTTATTAGGGTAATTAGGGTTCCTTCTGTAAAAAAAATAAAGAAGGGTAATTAGGGTTCTTGGTGCAGTGATCTCTTTATATGAATTGATTATAGCTCCATTATTGAATATATATTTTGTTGAATTATAGATCAATGTGAAAAAATTGCCACATCTTTTGTTTGTGTAGGGAAAAAATTGCCACATCTTTTGTTTGTTTGGGGAAAAATTGCCACATCAAAATGCTGGATTTTGTACTAGGAATGTAATGATCAATGTATTCTTATTTTATATATTGATGCTTAAATTGGAAGAGAGGCTGAATATTGATAGTCATCTGATTCATTATGTTGTGTAATTGATTGCTTGCGTGATATATGTTCGTTGTAAGCATATACATTAGTGATTTATCCCCAATTTTTGTACTAGAAATGTAATGATCAAGTAATTATTACTAATTAGTGTCTTCAATCATTTTATACAATGGATGACAGCAAGAAGAGGGATATATAGTTCATTTTGAGATCCCTGTTGGGGAAGGTGTCAGCAAGGATTTACAACTTTAAATCAATTTATCATCCAAAGATAAATTGTAAAAAGTTTTCTATCATTTTATTTCGCTTAATATAACACATCCTAACGTTTACTCCTGTCCGAAAATAAATAGTCACATTTACAACTTTAGGAACGCCTTAGGTATAACAAAAAAATTAAAGAAAAAAAATTATGCGTTTTGTTTCATTTAAGCATACAAAGAATTAAAGAAATTATTTTAAACTGATCCTTTGCTTTGCTTGTGCCAGGTAAGTGACAGAAAGTCAATCACAGAAAGTGAGGTCTCACAAGCAAAAATCCTTGCAAAAGCAATTACACCTCAAATATTATGAATATGAAGCTTTGAAGTAGGTAATTCTTAGATCACCTCGCTGGCTGCAAAAACCTAAAACCAGCAAGCGGGATGTACGACCGTCGACTATGATGGGAATAATGTGAAACTCGGGTGATTATACATTATTTAAACTTTGATTTTAGGGTGACATGTAAGATCATACACTCACGGCTCACACCCGTACTTGAATTTACAAGATAGGGATTATTCATGGACTTTTTTTTGGGCAGTAATTCTTGCACCTTTGTGACACATTTTGGTATCGAAAAATAAAAATAATGCTAGAGAGAATGAGACCACTTAAGAAAAAACAATTAAGAAGAAAGACCACTCATTTAAGAAAAGAAAGATTACTTAAGCAGAACGATCACCTAAGAAGAAAAGTCACTTGAGAAAAGAAATATCATTTAAGAAAATCAAGAGACTAATTAAGAAAAGGGTAATTAGGAAAGTTAGCTTGAGAAAGAAAATTAAGGCAATTTTCTTATTAGGATAAGGATAAAGTGATAAAGAGACCACTTAATCTTTTATACGAAGTACTATAAGATGTTCAGGTACTAAAAATCGTGTCATGAAAATTACTTCCTCCATTCTTAACCAAATAAATTTGTTGAATTTCCATGCTTTTGATGATGGAATTTATTTCCCACAAATTGAAATTTTATGGGAATTTACACTTCCCTAATGAACCAAATGACCCCTTAAAGTTCACACTAGCAGTCTTCTTGGATTTATTTTTTATTAATATCAAAATTTTATTATTTTTTAGTGCATGGAATTAGATATGTACATTTTAAAACACGTCTTGGGGACCGTGAAAAATTAAATGAGACAAAAAAATGCGGGCGGAAGAAGTGACACATATTAACATTTTAAAGCCCGACCTCTCTTACATAAGACATCACAAGAACAAGCTATCTATGCTATAATAAGATAAAAACCTTTAAATAATTGTCCGGCAAATATAACTTATAAATTGAATTACATAACTTGTTCTATGCCATAAAAAAGTGTAAAACTATACACTTATTTTACTTTTTAAACTTTCCAATCTTTCCAAATTCACTCACACTTATTATTACAAAAAAATTTAACAATCAAAATAACCACTTTATAACAATTCCTTAATAAATCACACTCCTATTTTTCGCCTTTCATAATCCGTCATTAGCAATTTGTATTTACAAATTTCATCAACATTTTCACTTCAAACTCATAACTTTCAAGAACTACGAAAATGAAAACCCCCCACATTGTCACAACTCTAACCACGAATGACACATTATACTACAACTTAGCAACGCGCGCGTAGCGCACGCTTACCGCCCTAGTGATAAATAAATATTAAGCCCTCCTCTAGATCATTGGGCCGCACATAAAGATCAAATCGGGCCCAGTTTACTAATTTGGCCATAACTTCCTCATTATTCATCGGAATTGGGCTTATAATATATCATTGGAAATCTATTTTGGAACCCGACCCAACTATGCTATCATTGGACCCTTGCCATGAACCACAACAATCTGGATTGTCTGTTTTTCTTAAAAATAGGTTTTCAAAAACAGAGAGAAAAAATTAAAAACTAGCCGCAACACTAGACTTTCCACACTTTCACTTCATCCGATTATGATTCAACGTGAAAGGTACTCATCACTGGGTTTGGTTTTGGGGAGACACAAATGGGTGTCTACAGAAACCCCCACTTTGACTGAGTTTGGAGAAACGCAAGTTTCAAAAAACAAAAGTCAACGTATCGAAAGGGACGGAGAATAATTCAGAACGTTCTGCGATCCTAAATTATTCTTATAACGCCGATACCTGCAAAACTAGCGTTAGTTAAACAGATAAGAGAGTTAAGAAATGCGTATCTTGCACCGTCGAGCACACGTCTCTGGAGGTAATCGATTGTTGCGATTGTGATAAACTTTCGCAAGCTAGGGAATGCCATCCTACTATTTGTTTTGACGATCCTTTGCTGCTACATCTCAAGCCTTTTTCTCGAATCATAGTGACAACCTTTCCAATCATAGCAAAAGTCGTCGAAGACCGCCTCATCATGAACTGCTCTTCTCGAATCTTTGATGACAACCTCCACAATCTTAGCAAATGCCGTCGAAGACTGCCCATCTCGTGCTATCTTCTCAAATCTTGGATGCCAACCTCCACAATCTTAGCGAATGCCGTCGAAGACCGCCCATCTCGTGTTATCTTCTCAAATCTTGGATGACATCGTCCACAATCTCAGCGAATGTCATCGAAGACCGCCCATCTCGTGATATCTTCTAAAATCTATTGGTGACAACTTCCACAATCTTAGCGAATGCCGTCGAAGATTACCTCCCTTGAAGTGATTCTCAATTGTTGCGATAATATTCCGAAGAAAACTACCAAAGACCAACGCTTGTCGATCTTTAAAGCTCGCTTGAACTTTGCTCTAGCCAGTGCGTCGGCGCTTCTGCTGCTTGTAAACCAGTATGTCGGTGCTGTGAACCATTATGTCGGTGCTTCTAAACCAGTATGTCGGTTCCTTTGTGATGAGCCAATGCTTAGGCGCTTTAAGCTAAGTGAGACGATCTTTCATCAGGTTGATCACTTATTTACGGTTGTAATCAAATCGACTACTCAATCATGTCAAATTGCTTATAGGGGATAACTGGTGTACCAAGGAACCCAAAATTGTTGTTCTAAGAGGCTTCGAGCCCTGTCGCTACTGAAATATCTCTGACGCCGCGATTTTGCTTCGTCGCCAAACGTTGGGATCTAGAGCCAAGCGCTGAAATCTATTGCCAGACGCCAGATTGTTGTTTTCTGGCGCTGGAGTCGGGTCTTCCCTATTTTGTTGTTGCTGCCGCTGTTGCTCGGTTTTGCTCTTAACTTTGAACTTGGTTGTTTCTTTTCAACCAAATCTGCTCAAATCTTATGTAAATTAAAGATCTTCATCTCTAATTTACCGATCAATGTAACTCCTCTTATCTTGGAGGAATATCCTGTGTCATATTTGCAATTTTTCGAAAAAAATTCGGGAATGTCCTCGCTTGCTGGGATGCACCTGCATTTACATTTTTTACTATAGGAATTTTGCTTATCTTTCTTTAGGGTTGACCTAAGGTTTAGTGTTGCTTGACTCATTCACTTGACATGACTCAAAGTGAAATGACACGTGTGACTCATGACTCGTGTGTGCATTGTAATGTGATCGTGCGACTCAAAAATGCAAAAAAAAAAAATCCGTCATTTTTGTGGAGGGTACCGACTTTCTCCTGAAAAAGAAAGACGCGAAAAAGAACGAAGCGAAGTTTTTGAAGGTGCATGTTGAATGAGCTTAATCCGTTAACGTTGTCTCTCACAGTAAAGGATTGTAACATCTTGGACTATCCTAGTTGACTCGATAATGAAAGTATTTAGGTAACTTAGGTGCGGAGGCTAAGTACTTCATACTTTGTGATGTAATGATGATTGATGTTGATATGACAAGGCATGCTTTAGCGTTATGTTAAGATTTCATGGCAAAGGGTTCTTAAGGTGAGGTATATTTGGTCATGTATTTTGTGATGTGTGTGATAGTGACACTAAGCTAGGTTGCAAGGGCTAAGTGTGTGGGAAGATATTATTTCATGAAAGAGTCAAATGATGGTGATTCTTAGGCTAGGCAAGCTAATGAATATAAGAGATCAAGCCCCCAAGTCTAGCTCTAAATGAATAGGGATGAGCACAAGGGATCCTTGATATGATCATGGTGTGAGTGTGTGAATGTGAATATAAATTCATGTTTATTACGGCCGCACCCTTTTGTGAGGTTGCCTACGTATCCGTTAGAATCAGGCCGAACGTAGCTCTAGCTGAACCTCGCACAAGTGTGTGTATAGCTCAAAAAAGGTCTTTTTAAGGGTTGTAACGTGATTAGGCTAAAGGTTGAAGAAGGAAGGGATAAAAGCTCAAGACCCTAGATAAGCCCACAAGGTGTGTAACCTTGCTTTTGAATCTTTATATTTTAATGCTTGAGGCTTTCTACTCTTTTTTAGCTATCTCTTTTGCTTTAGCATTTATTTTATTTTTATAAGTGTGGGCAATCCCGATCATGCGGTCTATCATTCACTTCACATTCATGTTTCCCGGGCACGGTACCGAGCACTCGATAAAAGACGCAATCTGAGACGTGTTCATATCAAAGACATGTTCATGTCAAAGACATTGGAACACTTGCCCTTTTTGTACACTTTTGTTTATTTATTTATTGCTATTTTAATCTTTTGAATCACTCAAGCTTTGTTCTTTGAACATTGCATAAGTTACACACCATCCCATCCCAAGGATATTTAGATGTGGGTTGAAGAAAGAAAGTTTTATCGTTAGACGAGGCTCAAAGTGGTTTATCAAAAAAATGATTGTATATTTGAAGGATGAAAGGTAATATGATGTGGCTACAAGGGGTGCCTCAAATCATTGGTATACCTTATGCTTAGTTTGACATGGTTTTTTTTTTTAATGCAATGCAATGTAATGAAATGATCATATGTAAGGAAATAAATGCTCATTTTATTAAAAAGGGGAAAAGAAAAAAAAATCTACAAAATTAATCTAAGGGAAAAGAAAGGTGCCTATGCTAGACTTATTAGGGAAAGGGTAAATAAAGAATAGAAAAGGAGGTCACGAAATCTTGTCGTTGAAGCTCGCCTATTTTCTTGTGTTGTTTGCTTTATCATCACTCGCTCTTCTTGTTAACTGGAGGCATGGGAAGCTTGTTATTATCAATCAAATGTTGAATAGCCTCCTTTAGCTTCCAACAGCTCTCAGTAGCATGGCCCCTACCTTGATGGTACTTGCAGTGTTCATCTGAATTCCAACTAGCAATCTTTTTTCAGGTGCGGGAGCTTAAATAGGTCCAATGGGAGTAATGAGTCCCTTAGCATGGAGTCGATCAAAGGCAGTATCGTAACTCATCCCAATGGGGGTGAAGTCTTTCCTTAGTTGCTTCTTAGATCCTTGGTTATCCATGGCTAAAACTTCACTGAAATCAAAGGTACTAACATTGTTACTAGAGTGGGCGTTTTTGGAAGAAGGATTGTCATTCTTCTTTCCTTTCCAGCCACCGTGGTTACTATTGTTAGTAGCTTTTTGCTTTGCGAGGTCATCTTTGATCTCGATACCTATGTCATAGACGGCTTTGAAAGTATTCAAGTTGTGTTGATATTTTAAGTTCTTTGAATACTTTTCTTGGAGATTCTTTGATAAACATCCTCACAGACTCTTTTTCGGTGGGGACCTCAATCATCTTAGCGGAAGTTTCCCTCCACTTATTAAAGAAAGAAGTAAAGCCTCCATTCTCTTTTTGTCTTAGCATTTCAAGTTGTCTATAATCAGTTTTGACTTGAATGTTACACTTGTATCTATCAATGAAAGTGCTTACTATCGATTCCCATGTAGAGATTTTCTCTTTGTCAAGGGAGAAGAACCATTGTTGGCAAACGGTTTCAAGATATAAGGAAAACAAGGAATGAAAGACTTTCTTATCAATCCCTTGATGTTCATTATATTTTCAAAGGCTCTTAAGTGAAGATAAGGATTATTTGTTGCCTCGAATTTAGGGATGTCAGTGGCATTGAACTTCTGCGAAAGAAGCTCGTTGTCCACCAAGACCCCTTCTAAACTAATGCCTTGAAACTTGTAATCACTAGAAAGCTTGCTCAAGCTTTCTTTCATAAGGTTCCATTTGTTGTTGTTTCACAGGGTCATTGATTTTGAGGGCTAAGGCCTTCAACGCCTCAGTCACGCTAGTCAATTGATTCCTAAGCTCGTTGACTTCTTCTTGAGTTGCCATTATCTTTTTAGCTTTTCTCTTTTGAAGAATCGGTTTATCAAATAGTAAGACTTGAATAAAGAGGTTGTCCTTGATTAATCGCCCTTCTCTCCTTGACCAAGTACTGCGTAAAGGGAAATTAGGGACATTCACTGTTAATTATTTGACTCAAACTCTATTCAACATTCAATGGATGGAAGAAGGTAGAGAGAATGAAGGTTGTGACGTGAAGAAAGATGATGTAGATGGAGAGATATGAAGAAATTAGGAATAGACTGTACCCCCACCTCAAATGACAAAAAACCGACTCATGCATGAACCTAAAACATGGTCAAAGTGTGCATTCATATTAGTGTGTGCTTTATATGGTGAGTTTAAGTGACATGCTTTGACTCTTGTGTAAGACCATAGGACTTAGTGCTTAGACTCAATTAATGACTTAACAAGGTATTATTATTAATAAAAATTAATCTAATTGATTAGCAAACTGTCTGATTAGTCATAAAGTGATGACTCGAGTAATATACCAAACCGTCGTCTAAACGACAGGACTGGCGCCTCTCTTTACAGTGTACAGTCGACGACAGAACTGTCGCCAGGCGCTACACTCCACATAGTGCGCTGCAGTCCAAATCTCGGCCGCCATTGATGGAACGTTGATCTGGGGCTACTTTCTGTATTATTACCCTACATGTATGCCTAAAGTCGTACTAGGTCAATTCTGATTAAATATTAGGCTTTTAATTACTCAAAATTAATTGATTAATTAATTAATTAAGCAAAGTCCTCTTAGCCATTAAGCAGTTTATTTAATCTTAACACAAGGAAAAAAAACGGTTAGGAAAAGCACATAGCGTACGCACAACAAATAATGCACAATTAGTCAAGTAGGCACAATATGATGCAATGAGTTTGCAACCTACCCATGGCTCTAGTTCTCTAAAAGTTCGGGATATGGGTTAGTCAAAGAGGGTCCATGGTTAATTGTCCATATGCACCGCATGGAAGCCTAATTGTGAAGGGTTGGCGCGAGTGGATAGGACACCGCGAGTTAAAAACTCGCTTCCATGGTTCGGTGAATTCAACATTCTCGGATGTACCCTTTGTTGCACAGAGCGTTCAATCAGGTAGATGGAGCGTGAATTCCCAGAGGGTTATGTCCATATGTAGAACACATTATGGGTTTCAGAAAAGTGAGAAAAACTCAATCAGGAAGAAGGATCAAGCAAATAGTGCTAAAAACTAGTAAAAATTAGAACGCATATTTTTGGCTCGATATTGGAAGAACTTGGCCCCAGCAAACAGAGGTCGGCGCCGCGATTTGGCTTAGGCGCCTGGCGAAAAGAGCTGTCGTCTAGCGCCAGAGTCAAATCATCGGCGCTAGACTCTGTTTTCTGACGCTAGTTCCTACATGCCTCAGCAGCTTTCTGTGCTCGATAAAATTTTCCAGTTTCGCGCAACATTATTTCGATCCTAGTTGTGAAAGATTTTCCACAAATTTCTTACGTGTAAAAATCCTATGTTTTTAACTCATTACGGATGGTCTTTCCAATGAGATTTTTTTTTATACATATGACAATAATGTTAATCAAAATTATCCACATGAAATACTGAGAACTTTTCGAGTCTCATCCACTCATTCTAAATCATTGCCGAAATAAATTTCAGGAATTAAAATAGAAAATCCTCCTCAGTGGAGTCGTCAAAAACTGTAGGGAATATTTCAAGCATTACCCCTGGCTTAAACCCCACTGTAATCATACACTAAAGTACGGTGGCGTCCAAAGGGAAAGAAGATAGAGCAAAAGAGTCGCCAACAAGTTTTTAGGAACTTGTAAACCGTTCACGAGGTGAAGGTTACACCCCTTAACGATCCAGGAGATCGTCAACTCCAATAGGTCTGGAACCATGACTGGTAGTCTAGGAATATTTCAAGCATTACCCCTAGCTTGAACCCCACTGTGATCATACACTAAAAGTACGGTGGCGTCCAAAGGGAAAGAAGATAGAGTAAAAGAGTCGCCAACAAGTTTTAGAACTTGTAAACTGTTCACGAGGTGAAGGTTACACCCCTTAACGATCCAACAGATCGTCAACTCCAATAGGTATGGAACCATGATTGGTAGTTCGGGGATGAAGGTACAAATCCAACCTAAAAAGAGATTGAAACTGCCCTAATAATTGGCCTCTACTTTATTCTGATCGTATTCATGTGCGCTTTCTAACTAACATACAATCAATAGGTTAACTCTAAACCTGTTTAATCTATGTTGGTTGAATATTAATGCACAAACAAAACTATTATTGGCGATCACTTGAATTATAATCATATTAACCCTAAATAAGATTTTATTTATCTTTTTAATCGTGATTACAAGTACCAATTCCCTTTAAACATGCATAAAAGGTGTGATCAAGCAATAACAATAATATAATCAAGAAACATAATAAATCATCATAAATAATAATTATATTCATGTTAAAGCATAATAATAGAAAGATCCTAGGCATGATACTAACAAGATTAATAACAAACCCTAGCATGTCACTAAACAATAAAGATCAAATATATAGCCCCTAACATGATACTAACATCCTATATTAGGAAGAAAATAGGAAGCATCACAGAAATCATAATTATTATATTTGATATTAGAAATTATAGTAGTTACCTAAGCATTGATTTCTATATTATAATATCAATAAATCAATTAAAGCACTTACTTGGATGCCTTGTACCTCTTTCTAATAACAAAATAAACGCGTTAGTAACTTCAAGGAAAATAATAAACAAACAATTAATTTAAATAATTGAAAGAGATTTGGGACCAAACCCTCATAAATTAAAACCTTTCACGTCTAGGGCGAAGGCAACTTCGAATTATGCTAGGTGTTTCTAGTGCTAATGTATGGAGGAATTTTGTTTGTAAAAGGCTAGGCTTAGAAAAAGAGAGAGAATCAATAATTTCTTGATGAGAGTTGATGAATCAAAACGGAGTTTTTAGAAGACTATTTATAGAGAAATCGGCCAAAAAGATAAAAATCGAAACAGAAATTTGACGCGCAAAAACAAGGTTAGCGCCAGACGCTGACATTAGCGCCAGGCGCCAAGCTTAGCGTCAAGCGCTAATGCTGGCGTTGGCGCTAATTAAATTATTGACGCATTTTCTAAATTCAGATAAAAATTGTAGGGAATATTTCAAGCATTAATCCCTAGCTTGAACCCCACTGTAATCATACACTAAAGTACGGGTGCGTCCAAAGGGAAAGAATATAGAGCAAAAGAGTCGCTAACAAGTTTTAGGAACTTGTAAACCGTTCACGAGGTGAAGGTTACACCCCTTAACGATCCAAGAGATCGTCAACTACAATAGGTCTTGAACTATGACTGGTAGTTCGGGGATGAAGTACAAATCCAACCTAAAAGAGATTGAACCTGCCCTAATTAATTTTGGTTGAATATTAATGCACAAATAAACTATTATTGGCGATCACTTGAACTATAATCATATTAACCCTAAACAAGATTATTAATTATCTTATTAAGCGTGATTACAAGTACCAATTCCCTTTAAACATGCATAAAAGGCGTGATCAAGCAAATACAATAAATAATGTATCAAGCAACATATAATAATAATAATATTCATAATCATTTAAAGCATAATAATAGAAAGATCCTAGCATGATACTAACAAGATTAATAACAAACCCTAGCATGTCACTAAACATCAAAGATCAAAGCTTTAACCCTAACATGATATTAACAATCATGAATATTAGGAAGAAAATAAAGCATCATACTTTTAATCATACTTGGTATTAAATTTACCCTAGACATGATATTAGGAATTTATTGTTTGTCACCCTAAACATCAAATTAAGGAAAACATCCTAACATGATACTAGGAATTAAAATAAAAATCTAAGCATGATTTCTACATAATAATTACAATAAAAACCATTAAAGTACTTGCTTGGATGTCTCGTACCTCTTTCTAATAACAAAATACACACGTTAGTAAATTCAAGGAAAATAAATAAACAACAATCAAATTAAATAATTGAAAGAGAGATTTGGGACCAAACCCTCAGAAATTAAAACCTTTCACGTCTAGGGCGAAGGCAACTTCGAATATGCTAGGTGTATCTAAGTCTTGCGAATGCGGGATTTTGTATTTGAGAAAAGGCTAGTTTAGAAAAGAGAGAGAGAGAGAGAGAGAGTAATCAAGAATTTCTTGATGAGAGTTGGTGAATGAATAGAGAGAATTGGTGAATGATAACAGAATTTTTAGGAAGCTATTTATAAAGAAAATCAGCCAAAAAAGATAAAAAATCTAAACAGAGTTACGATGCGTAAAACAAGATTAGCGCCAGACGCTGACATTAGCGGCAGGCGCTAACTCTAGCGGCAGGCGCCAAGCTTAGCGTCAGGCGCTAATGCTGGCGTTTGGCACTTACTTAATTATTGACGCGTTTTCTAAAATCAGATAGAAATTGCCCGTACAGGAGGATAAAATCGTATTTTCCTCAAAAATATTCTTTTGTTCTGATTAAAACTCTAAAAGTCAACAAAAGTCTATCATGTTAGGGTTAAAGCTTTATTTTCATTAGGAAAGGTCACTAATCTTTCCACACTTTCACTTCATTTGATTATGATTCGACGTGAAAAGGTTCTCATCACTGGGTTTGGTTTTGGGAGACACAAATGGGTGTCTACAGAAGCCCCCCACTTTGACTGAGTTTGGAGAAATGCAAGTTTCGAAAACAAAAGTTAAAGTATCGATAAGGATGGAGAATGATTCAGAACATTCTGCGATCCTAAATCATTCTAGCAACGCCGATACCTGCAAACTAGCGTTAGTTAAATAGATAAGAGAGTTAAGAAACGCGTATCATGCACCGTCGAGCACACGTCTCTAAAAGTAACCGATTTGTTGCTGCTTTACTGTTTTGATGACCTCCTACAAGCTAGAGAATGCCATCTCGCTTTGAAAACTTCTACGCTTGTAACTGCTTCCAATTCCTCCATGATAATCTTCCGCAAGCCAGGGAACACTATCGAATATTGCTTCGCTTGAAACGATCCTCTTCCGCTTTGTGACCATCTTCTACATATTAGGGAACACGATCGAAGACAACTTCACTTGAAATCACCTTCAGTTGTTTGTAACAACTCTCCACAAGCTAGGGAATGTTGCCGAGGATATCCTCGCTTGAAGCTATCCTCATTTGTTGCGATAATTTCTCAAAGAAAAATATCGAAGACCTTCTCTTGAACTTTGCTATGTCTGTACGTCGGCGCTTCTGCTGCTTTTGAACCTGTATGTCGGTGCCTTTTGCTGAATTATGAACCAGTATGTCAGTGCCTTTTGCGATAAGCCACTGATTAGGCGCTTTAAGCTAAGCGAGAAGATCTTTAATCAGGTCGATCAATTTATGTTATCAAGTCGATGACTAAAATCATGTCAAATTTCTTAGAGCGGCTAACTAGCGTACCAAGGAACCCGAAACATATTGCAAAAAGTTGGAACAACCGTACTGAGTGGCTGAACGTTCTGGCGCCGCTGAAATAACATCAGCGCTACTTATCTGGCTATAGCGCCAGACGCTGAAGCTAGCGCCAAGCGTTAAGCTTATCGACTGATGCCAAGGTCTGACGCTTGGCGCTAGAGTTGGGTTTTCCTTAAATACCCTTCTCTTCCACATTTCTGCTGCTGTTGCTCGCGTTTCTTGCTCGAGAATTCTCAGAACTTCATGATTTGTTCTTGCTCGTTTCTCAACCAAATTCGCGTTCAATCCATTTTTCCGATCTATGTAAGTTTCCTCCAAACTCACGCCGGTCTTAATGGATTTTGCATGCAATTGTTCACGAATTTCTTGAAAATTCAAAATTAGAATTGCTTAATTCTCTTTGTTTATCAAATTTTATGCCATGAAATTGATTGATTATGTTTATATATTGCCTTGGGAGTAATTTGAGACTTGTTTGACTCAATTTGGTGAAGAAATGAACAAATCACCATTGTTGGACCTCTTAAGGTCGAGAAAACAATGTGGCTTGTTCTTGATGTTTTTGCTAGAAATTCTTGTCCAAATTGTCACGATAATTACCATAATATTGCAAGAAATTGTTTGATTTCTTGAAAAATGCGGTATATGCTCAATTTGAATTTGTGCTCTGTTTTAGTACTACGTACTCTTTTTTTGCGAACATAGTATCATGCGGCTAAGGCGAACCTTAGATACTATAGAACCTTAATTTATGATAATTTTGCACAATGTAGAATGGCTAGACAGCGAGGTTCTGGTTCACGGTCCCGAGACGTTCGACGGGAGCACGAACCCGTAGAGGACGATGTTGAACCGTCCACTTCGCTTGGTCGACTCCCTGAGTGGGATGAGCGGACCTTGTACTTATCTCCCATCCACCATATCTCTGAGAGGGTTAGACAGGGTGTCACAGTTGGGAGGACACGCTGTCATGGTTCCGGTTGTGACGGTTTGGGCGGTCTGTACAAGATGTACATCGCCAGAGACGATCAGACGAGACTTCTATGGGAGTTTTGTGGGCTTACTACACTGTTCGAGACCTCTGAGGCCATGATTGCCTCTACTGGGGTCACCACATAGTCCGTGCACTGGTGGAGTTCTTTTGGGACACCACCAACACTTTCCACTTCCCTTGGGTGAGATGATGGTCACTCCTACCGACTTCAGTCTCATTACGGGATTGGAGTTTAGCTCTGTGGCGCTGCCGTTCGACATCGAGATCGACGTCTTTTCTCCTGAGGTCGACATTGAGCTGTTGGGTCCGATTGCTATTCAGGCTCGAGCTGAGGTGGAGTCCACTTAGTTCAGTGCTAGGGGAATTCGTCGCTCGACTCTAGAGCGGCTTTCGATGATGGTGCGACTACCCGAGAGCAGCGGGTGCGCATCTTTGCACTTATTTTGCTGTCAGGGACGTTCTCCCCTGACACAGGTAGTAGGGCGCTGCTTTACTACCTTCATGTCGTCCGTGATCTACACCAAATAGGGACTTATGACTTGGCCAGCTTGGCCTATGCTGATTTCATCCGAGCGTTGTGGTGCTCGTGTCAACATCGGTCCTTCGGGGTGAATGTCGCTCTATCCGGCTTTTGGAGGGTCGTAGAGGTATACTTTATTCCCTATAAAGTTTAGCTCTTCATTTTAGCATTTGCTGATAATTTGCCTTTTTGTAGATCTGATCCTATGAGTATTTCCCCTCAAGTGCGCTGGCGAGACCGTCGCCGCGCAGGCTTCCAGTTAGTGTTTCCTGGGGCAGCTGCCGTGTAGGGATGTCCACTGCCTATGTCCGAGATTGGATCATCTCGGTATGATTTTTTTCTTATTTGACATTTTGTGATGCCTTAGCTAGATTCTTGCCTGATAGACACTCTTTGCAGGAGCCTGAGGTGTTGTACCGATCGTGGGCAACTTGGCGGTCCCTGGGTTAGCCGCGCAGTATTCTGCTGAGCATCGCTATTTCCAAGGGACTTATGGAGCGGCCGCGTATCTTAGAGAGAGGGTTGCTATTCAGCATTCCTCAGATACCTTTGTCGTTCCTGCTCCTCCACCACGTCACATGTTTAACGCCACGAGGTTGGTGAGCATGTCAGAGGGAGCCGGTACCCCTTGGCGATCTTACATGATCCCTAGGCGATGATATGAGGAAGAGCTACTGCCGTTGTAAGCTCCAGTTCTTGTACCTGCTAAGGATGTGGCGGTATGATTTTCAGCTTTTACTTTAAGTAGCCCCAAGTACTACTTTACTGATTTTTGATTTGCTTTGTCAGGGTGATCCTGCTGAGTTCGTGCCACCCCGTATATCCATCCACTATCAGGGGACATATGGGCCGATGGAGGAGATGGTTCCTCCGGCCCCTGAGGGCGAGCGCTTTGTGGAGCGGTCGATTCCTCGTCACCAGACTCGGGTATGCTTATTGATTGCAAACTTTTGTCCATATATGTTATGCATGAATACTGACTTATTTCCTTGACAGTTCTCACGCGAGGTGGTTTCAGCGATGGCACGATGCATAGATGCCTTCCGTAGACAGCTCGTCCGGATGAGGAACGTGGCTACATGTCGTCGAGACGACGCCGTTCAGGAGGTATCCTCCCTTCTTATGTTTTTGTATTACCGCTTTTGGTTTGCACGTTTCTGATCTTAGTTTCTTTTGCAGGGTCAAACCATTCCTTCTCGTACCCGCACGAGACCTGAGGTGCGGAGGGATCCGGCGAGGTCTAGCTCGAGACGTCGCCGCACTAGTTCGGGAGGTCGGGCGGTTGTTCTGAGGCTGCTCGTACCGAGGCGGTAGAGGGCTCAGACTCTTCATCTGAGGGTGCACATACTGCGCCGGTAGGCCAGGGAGAGGCTACCTCGGCTCTTAGAGGTGGTGGGATGTAAGAGGTCGGCTCGTCACCGCAGCATCCTCCACAGCCTCAGCTTCAGGTTGATCTTGGGTGGACGGGTCCTGTGGTGAGTTTTCCTCCTCCCGAGGAAACTGGAGCTGGCGTTGGAGCTGGTGGAGAGTTTACTCCTCGTACGGCGCAGTTTTATGAGATGATGGGTGTACGTCCCCCGACGCCGTAGCTTATTCCTGTGCTTTTTATTATTTATTTTGACTTTGTATAGAACTTTACCTTTTAGTTAGACTCATTATTTTAGACATGTTTTGTATATACATACTATTATGAGTTTATTCTTTATTTATCATATTTTTCATTTATTATTATTATTATTATTATTATTATTATTATTATTATGTGCATGTTTGTGTGTGCAAGGAAATGTGAAAAGTAATTTTGCGTAAAAATTCCGTCATTTTTATTATTGATGGAGGGTATCCGAATTTCTCCCCCAAAAAAAAAAGAAAATGAAAAATAAAAGTCAAATAAAATATTGGATTTATAAAAAACTTGGGAATTAGTCTTAAATAAAATCTGAAAAATAATATAATTAATATAATAACTATATTAATTAAGGGGGAGGAATAAATGAATTTTTAGAAAAAGGATAAGGAAACCGTAAAGTCATTAGCAGACTCGAATCAAGTCAAAAACGCGGCTTTTTAGAAAGCGCGTACGATGAGACATATTAGCGCCAGCTGGCGCCACGCGTTTTGGTTTAGCGTCAGGCGCTACACTTAGCATTTGGCGCTAGGCGCCAATAGTTGGCGTCAGGCGCTAATGAGCGCTGACTCCGAATCCTTCCTAGATTGAAACTGTTCCGATTTTGTGCATAAATAGCCCCATGCCCAGCCGATTTTCCTTCATAATTTCAGCAGATAAAGATTTTTCTTAGCTTTTAGAAAAATAACATCATGTCTCTAGTCTCCAAAAGTTTTACCAACTATACTCATGAATGGTGTCGGTCTCTTAATGCCAAGGAGAGAAAAGAGTTAGATGTTTTTCACTTGGGGGTATTTATGGTATCAAAGGGGTAGATCTTGATTCAGATTTTATTCATACCGCTCTAGAATATTGGGATGTAGATACTCATTGCTTTAGAATAAGGTATGATGAAATTAGCCCTTTGCCAGAGGAATTTGGTGCTATTTTAGGCTTCCCTGCACTAGTTCTTGTAGTAATCCCCAGAATAAATGAATATTATTATAAGGATTTTGAACGCTTCTACAATTTAAAAGACAGAGATCTATCAAAAATAGTATATGGTAGCATAGTTAATTTGAAAGAATTTGCTCGACATTATTTTGATAGACCTTATTCTGAATCTTTCCATGTGTATAGAAGAAGGGCTTTCCTATTTTGCATGCTTAATCAATTTTTTCTTACTGGTGGTAAAAATAATGAGGGTCAGTCAATTATATCCACTGTTTTAGAACAAATTGAATCTGGGAGAAATCCAATGCCTTTAATAGTTGGAGAGACTATGCTTAGTCTTGATAAATTGAAGAAAAATCCAAAAGCACCTTTTCGGGGCTCTCCAATTTTATTATAGGTAGAAAAATAATATTTTTAATTACAGAAATCAAAAATATATTTTTGTATAGTAAAAATAATTTATTTGCATTGCAATTTTTACAGATGTGGCTAATGGAAAGACTGGAATTAATTAGCCCTCCGGACAACATTGAGAAATATACTCCAAATTGCTTCGTGAGAAGGAAGAAACGCTTCTCTAAGATGGGGCGCCATGAATGGAAGAAGGTCTTCGAGTCTTGTAATTTTGCCATCAAGTGGGTCATCCCTTGGTGGAAAATAGAAAAGATGGTTGGCGTCAACAAGCAACCTTTCTGCCGTCTTCCAAGCTTGTCCCGTATGACTTTTTATTATCCCTGCAGGGTAAAAAGACAATACAGCCTACTTCAGACTATCCCTTTCGGTGATCTTCGTCGTCCCTACGAGTTCTTTGTCTCCCAGGAAGTAGACAAATTTGATGTTTATTGGATCGCTAGACCTTTATGGGAGGCAATTACCCAAAAGGTTCCCCCTTCTTTTCCCAATGATGTAAAAAATGGCTTCTAAAGAAACCCTCAAAGGACATGAAGAAAAATCAGAGTAAAACTGATGTGAAGAGTTGTCTAGGTGACAAGGTGGTTCCTGTTAAGGAACGCTTGGGTGAAAGGATCGAGTTCAAAACACCTGTAATGTCTAAGAAGAAGAGCACTACAAAAGATAGAGGGAAAAGGAAAGCTGACACCACAGAAAAGAAAGCTTGGGTAGAAAAAGAAGCATGGGGTCCTAGCTGAGGGGGAAACTATCTACTCCAAGATTGAATGTAGGTCCTCTAAAAGATGCCTACTAGTTAAAGTTATGGATAAGGAAGAAGAAGCAGACAAGAATTGGAAAAGGGCTAGGAAAGAAAAAGAAAATTAAGAGCATTGCTTAAATTCCAATTATTAGACTTAGTTTTTAAATTTAAAGTTAATTTATTTAAGTTTTTATTTAAATTCCATCAATAATGTAATTTATTTTATTAATGAAATTCCAGCTTTTTAACTAAATTATTTACTTTAAATTTATTTTATTAAAGCAATGAAAACCAAGGAATTAATTTTCCCGAAATTTTTTCGAGTACGGAAGTCGAAAATTTTCCGAAAAACACCGAAATGTTCCCAAAATTTTAACTGTAAACTGGCGCCATAATTCTGCGACTGGCGCCGGCTGCGGCAGTCTGGCGTCAGGCGACAGATGCCTTCGTCTGGCGGTAACGTTCGTCGGCTGGCGCCAAAATCTTTTCTGTGACGCCGATGTTTCGTCGATATTCTATTGAAATTTTTATTAAGTTTGGGATGCGATATTTGAAAAAAATAAAGTGGTCGCACCCGTAAACGGTTGCCTACGTATCCTTTCTTAAGGAATCAGGCCAAACGTAGCTCTCTTGAGTATCCTACTCAAGTAATTATGGGTAGTATTTCTTAAGTTGGTCAAGATTTTTCATGTTCGAGAACTCATTGCCATCCATGTCAGTTAATTTTGTTGCACCTCCTGACAGGATTGTTTTAACATTGTAGGGTCCAAACCAATTAGGTCTAAATTTTCCCCTTGGATCTAAAACATTTTTCCTTAATGCTTTTAACACCAAGTCTCCTACTTTTATGTTTCTTGTCTTGACCTTCTTATTAAAATGCCTAGCCATACGAGTTTGGTAACACTGAGTGTGATTTAGAGCTTCTAGTTGTTTTTCATCGAGTACAATTAGCTCTTCATATCTTTCCCTATTCCATTCAACTTCATCGAGTTTGCTCTCTAACGCGATGCGTAGAGATTAAATATCTTGTTCGACAGGTTGTACGACATCCATTCCATAAACCAAGGAAAATGGCGTATTTCCTGTTGATGTGCAAATCGACGTGCGATAACCCCACAATGCAAAGTGAAGTTTGTCAGGCCAATCCTTATAATTTACCGTCATTTTCTTGATGATAGTCTTTAGATTTTTATTAGCTGCCTTGACTGCTCCATTTGCTTGAGGCCTATAAGGGGAAGAATGATGATGTTGATGTTGGATGCCATATTTTTGTAGCAATTCTTCACATTCGGCTTGAAAGTGAGTTCCATTGTCACTTATCATTTCATGTAGGATTCCGTATCGACAAATAATATTTCTCTCGATAAAGAGTGCTACATGTTTTGTAGTGAGTTTTGCGTACGATTGTGCTTCGACCCACTTTGTGAAGTAATCAATTACCACTAGGATATATTCGTGGCCTCCTGTTCTTGGGGGAGTGATTTTGTCGATGATGTCAATTCCCCATGTAAAGAATGGCCATGGCGACGTGTAGGTATAGAGCAAGGGTGGAGGAACGTGTTGTAAATTGGCATAGATTTGGCACTTAGGGCATCTTTTCACGTATTGATGGCAATCCCTATTCATTGTAGTCCAATAATATCCTTTTCGCATTATCTTTTGGACTAACATTTTACCATTTATGTGAGTTCCACAGATTCCTTCGTGGACTATCCTCATTTCTCTTTAGGCATTCTTTTTTTCTACACATAAGAGAGCTCGACCCTTAGGTACCCTTTTATGTAGCTCGTTGTCTATGAGTACATATTGAGAAGCCAAGAGTCTTAATGCTCGTTTTGCTCTTTTGTCAGCATGGGGAGGGTATGCTCCTTTGGTGACATAATTGAGTATATCCGTGTACCACGGTTCTTCTTCTTCGTCTTGGGCTACTTCATCATCTTCTATAGCTTGAATATATGCTGGTTTATGCCTTTTTTCTATAGTTAGAGGCATTTTCTCGATTTCCGAGGGAATCCTAACCATCGAGGCTAGTCTTGCCAAGGCATCAGCAAATTGATTTTCTTCCCTAGGTAGATATGTGTATTCTACCTTTTCTAGCTGATTAGTAAGAGTTTCCAGATAGGTTTGGTAAGGGGCTAGACTTTTGCTCCTTACTTTCCACCTTTTGGAGATTTGATTGATGATCAATGAAGAGTCTCCGAATATCCGTAACATTTTTGCTCCCAATGCCAAAGCTGTTTCAAGGCCTACAACGCATGCTTCGTATTCAGCAGCGTTGTTGGGATCGTCGAAATCAAGCTTTATGGAGATTGGAACATGCTCTTCTTTAGGTGATACTAGCAATAATCCAACGCCACATCCCTTTTGGTTTGAGGCTCCGTCGAAGTAAAATGTCCAAGTATCATCTTCAGTGACCATTAATTCTTCATCTGGAAACTCATTGTCGTGTATTGGCGTCGAGTCTTCTATTGGAAAGTCCGCTAGAAAGTCTGACACTACAGATCCTTTGATAGCTTTTTGCGGCATAAACCTTACATTAAACTGGGCTAAATTGACTATCCATCTCGATATGCGTCCATTGAGTGTAGATTTCTTGAATAGATACTTGAGTGGATCTAATCGGGAGACTACAAAGACGGTATGTACTAACATGTAATGTCTTAACTTGGTTGTGGCCCACACCAAGGCGAGGCACAATTTCTCAAGTGGTGTATAACGTGCTTCATATTAGAGCATTTTCTTGCTTAGATAGTAGATTGCGTTTTCTTTGCCTTCTACTTCTTGTGCTAGCATAGCTCCCATTGTCTCTTTGGTAACTGTTAAGTACAACCTAAGAGGTATTCCGGGAAGTGCTGGTGCTAATACGGGAGGATTTTCGAGATAGGATTTGATCTTTTCAAAGGCTTTTTGACACTCGTCATCCCATATTACTGGTACATTCTTCTTAAGCTTTTTAAAGATTGGTTCACATATCGTTGTCAATTTTGATATGAACCTACTTATGTATTGCAACCGGCCAATAAATCCTCGAATCTGCTTCTCAGTTTTGGGCGGTGGCATTGACATGATTGCTTTGATTTTGGTTGGGTCTATCTCTATTCCTCCAGAGCTTATGACATAACCAAAAAGCTTGCCTGAAGTGACTCCAAAATCACACTTAGATGGGTTCAACCTCATATTATATTTTCTTAGCCTTTCGAAAAATTTTCTTAAGGCTACTTGATGGCCTGGGCGGTCTTTTGATTTTACAATCATGTCGTCCACATACACTTCGACTTCTTTATGCATCATATCATGGAGTAAGGCAGTCGCTGCACGTTGGTAAGTGGCACCCGCGTTTTTCAACCCGAATTGCATTACCGTGTAGCAGTAAGTGACCCATGGTGTTATAAAGGTTGTTTTCTCCATGTCTTCTTCCGCCATGAGAATCTGATTATACCCTGCGTATCCATCCATAAACGAGAGAAGTGTGTGATTTGCTGTGTTATCCACCAGAATATCGATGTGTGGTAAAGGGAAGTCGTCCTTTGGACTTGCCTTATTTAGATCTCGATAGTCGACACACATTCTTACCCTTCCATCTTTTTTCGGAACTGGGACGACGTTGGAGACCCATTCAGGGTATTTGAATACTTTGATGAAACCTGTAGTTAATTGTTTTTGAACTTCTTCTTTTATTTTAAGTGCTACGTCGGGTTTCATTCGATGTAACTTTTATTCTACAGGTTTCATTCCCGGAATTAGTGGTATAGTGTGTTGAGCTATTTCTCTATTAATGCTTGGCATATCTTCGTATGACCAAGCAAATACATCGATGAATTCTTTAAGTAAGTTAATTAAATCGGTTCTTTCTTGTTCATTAAGTGTTAGTCCGATTTTAACTTCTCTTTTATTGGTTGAAACATTTGAGATACCAACCGTTTCAGTTTCTTCAATTATCGGTGTTTTCTTTTCAAGTGTTTCCATTGCTTTAATAAGTTCTTTGTCTTTTTCATTGTTAGTTAAGCAATGCTCGTCATCTTGGGTTAAAGAAGAACACAAGAAGTAAGGAGAAGATGTTATATTATTATACTCTGAGATCATTACATCAAAGAGTGATATGTCCTCAGGGACTTGATCACTAACTATCCTAGGAGAAGAGATAGAAGGGGAAGGTACTACAACTAAAGACCTAGATGACTCTATAGGGGGAGACTCTGACTCTGACTCTGACTCAGATGACTCTTCGAACATTGGTCCTTGCCCTGTCGTGATGGAGATCTTTCTTCCGCTTGGAGTAGTCACCTTGACGCTCTTGCGCCACCCTTGTAATGATCCTTCCGCTGGAGTGATTAGCTTCCAGGGATCGCAATTTTTGCTTTTTAGGACTGTTTGAATGAGCGAGGAGTTATCCTCTTTGTATGTTAGCTCATCCTTTTCTTGCCCAAATAATAATCCCATGAAGTTAAATTCAAAGCATGGGGGTGCTTTCTCCTTATGGATAGGAGTTGGGATTTCATCTGTGAAATAACAATCCAATAAAATTTCAAATCCCGGTTGCCTTATGTCGTTTACGACAAATGTCGGGAAATTCGTGGCATGGATCGTCCTCTCCTTCTTTTATGAATTGACCATTAAGTGTAAGAGGGTACTGATCCATTGGGATTGCTTTCTTTTGAATGCGAGCGTCCCTACGTGCCTTTGATTTTTCCTGGGCTCGCTTAAGATCTTTCCGAGTCGATTCGAAACCAAGTCCGAAAGTATCTAATTTAGGGAGGCCAGGTGACTCCAGCGGTTTTGCTATTCCCTTTTTATTTCCTAGGGTCATCATAGGAAAATGTCCATGTTTCTTCATAATATCATTCACGATCATGTTAGAATGGGGGTCGTGGCAGAGAGGGGTCCTTTCATCCTCCTGGATTAAGGAGACCTCTTCGTTAAAGCCCCATAAATCTTCACCATCCTCATCGTGCTCCACGTTAATTATTGGATTTTCTATAGACTTGATTCTCATAGGTGAAGCATCGATGGTGATAGGAATTCCCAACTATGGATTTTACTTGTTGGTGGAGAGATGAGGGGACGGCCCTTAGGTCATGAAGCCAAGGGCGTCCCAACAATAAATTGAATGAAGCTTTGATATCCACTACTTGAATAGTAGTAGCATGTTCTATCGCTCCCGCCGTTATATTCATGGTAATTTTACCAAGAGCTTTAAGACAAGAGTTGTCGTAGGCTCTTATTCCTTGCGTTGACGGGGTTAGGTCTTCATCCCTTATGCCTAGCATCCTCGCAGTTTTAAGTGGACAGACGTTAATGGTTGATCCATTGTCTACAAGAGTCATAGGGACGTTCATTCTCTTGCAAACTACTTTGAGGTTTAATTCCTTATAGTGTTTGTGACCTTATGGGGGTAAATCCTTGTCAGAAAAGGTGATCAAATTGATGGGACTAGGTAGATCACTCGTGAGGAAGTTAGCCAACCCCTTAGGAGTGGTGTCAGAATCTATCCCTATTTTGTCCAAGGCATTCATTACAGCCAACCTATGTTCTCGAGATGTTGCCAGAAGCTTCCATACATTCATTTCAACTTTTATTTTCTTGAATTGTTTGACGATGTCATTATCTTCAATGATAGGTATGGGAACTTGTTGTGTGGTTGGCATGGGTTGTGTTGAAACGGGAGGTTGCATTCTCTCGGATCTTGTGAGGACGTCTATTGATTAATCTTCTTCAACCCAAAAGTCATCCATGGCATATGACACTGAAGGTGGAGGTCCTACCATGTCTTTTAAGTAGACGTCTTCTTCAACGCTGTCCCAAACTCCATTAATACTTGCATCCTCTTCTCGTGGAACTTGGACTAGCTTCTTTTCATCAATCATTTTCTGAATTAAATCCTTGAATTTAAAACAGTTTTCGATAGTGTGACCTCCTGATTGATGATACTGACAATAATATCTATCTGTCCTTTTCAATGATTCAAATGGTCTCGGTTCGAGAGGTTTGATCTCGCCACTCTCGGAGAGCATTTCGAACATTTGTATATATGGGATTCCAATTGGAGTGTAGAGTCTACTACTCTTCTTGGGTTTTTCGGTGACTTGTAAAGGAAAATGTTTCGCCTAATAAGTTATTCCCAAGGGTGTGAACTCTTCCTTGGGTTTACTTTTCAAGAGTGGAACTTTGTCATATTTCTCCTGAAGTTCTTTTATAGCCTTGAGAGTTTCACGTAGCAAGTGTGATCTTTCGATCATAGACAGTGTAAGTGATTGTATTTCTTCTTTACTTTCTAATTCTGGAAGATTATCCATCGCGTCGAAAAAGATCTCCTCCACTTCTTTGATGGCATGGATTTCTTTAACAGGTTTGATGAGAGACGAGGGGTCGACCTCGTTTTCCTCATCAGATATAGCCAAGGAATGGGCGAGAGGCGCATTATCAATACTTGGCTTCTTACTGGCAGGGGGCAATGGCAGCTTGTTATTGTCGATTAAGTCTTGGATAGCTTTTTTAAGTTTTCAACAGTTCTCGGTGAGATGGCCCCTACCTTGGTGATATTTGCAATGTGCATTGGGGTTCCAGTTAGCCGTCCTCTTCTCGACTGGTGGGTCCCCAAATGGTCCAATAGGAGTTATAAGACCTTTTGCATTTAATCGGTCAAATGCGGTGTCATAACTCATGCCAATAGGAGTAAAGTTCCTCCTAAATGGTTTCTTTTGTCCTTGATTATTCATAGCAAGGACTTCACCTAGGTTAAAAGTGCTAAAAAATTTTGAGTGGGTGGTTTTGGAAGAAGAAGGATTGTCAATCATCTTGCCTTTCCAGCCACTGTTGGAGTTATTGTTGGCAGCTTTCAACTTAGCCAGGTCGTCTTCAATATTGATTCTAGTGTCGTAGACGGCCATGAAGGTATGGAGATTATTCTGATACTTAAGATGCTTGGAGTATTTTTCTTGAAGGTTTTTGATGAATAACCTTACAGACTCTTTTTCGCTGGGCACCTCAATCATCTTAGCTGAGGTTTCTCTCCATTTGTTAAAGAAGGAGGTGAAGCCTTCATTCTCCTTTTTCTTGAGGATTTCAAGTTCCCTATGGTCAGTCTCAAATTGAATGTTGCATTTGTATCTATCAACGAAAGCGTTTTCTATGAACTCTCAGGTGGAGGTTTTTTCTTTCTCTAGAGAAAAGAACCAGTGCTGGCAAACGGTCTCGAGAGATAGTGAAAACAGAGAGGGGAACACCTTCTTGTCGATACCCTTAATACTCATTATTGTTTCGAAGGCTCTTAAATGAAAATAAAGGTTATCGGTTGCTTTGAATTTCGGGATGTCGTTGGCATTGAACTTCTGCGGAAGAAGATCTTTGTCTACCGAGACCCCTTGTGAACTAATCCCTTGAAACTTGTAGTCGCTAGATAGCTTGCTTAGACTCTCTTGCATGAGGTCCATTTGTTGTTGTTTCACATGATCATCGATCTTAAGGGTTAGGACCTTTAGTGCTTTAGTCACTGTAACCAGTTGGTTCCTAAGCTCATTGACTTCTTCTTGCGTTGCCATTATTGTCCTAGCTTTCCTCTTACGAGCAATGGGTTTGTCGAAAAGTTGGACTTGTACGAAAAGATTGTCTTTGATTAACCGCCCTTCCTTTCTTGACCACGCGCTGTAATTTAAACCATTTTTGTTTTAATTACTTGACTCAAATCGACCTTGACTTTACGGTTTTAAAGAGGAAAAATTAAAATAAAAATAGGTGCATATTTTTTGGCAAAAATAATGTATATTATTTTTAGGAACCAAGTATGGTATTTACATTGGAGGATTAATATCCTACTTACCCCCCTAAAAAAATGACGGAAAAAACGCGCATAAAAGACTCTCTTAGACATGGTCAAAGTATGTGTATTGATGTGTGCGTTGAGTGTAAGTGACATGTTTGGACTTTTGTGTAAGACCATGGGACTTGGTGCCTAGACTCAATTAATGACTTAACAAGGTATTATTGACAGTAAAATTTTAACCAAATTAATTAGCAAACTGGTTAATTAGACACAAAGTGATGACTCGATCAATAATCCGAACTGTCGTCAAAACGACAGGACTGGCGCCTCTCTTTGCAATGTAGCACCAGACGACAGAACTGTCGCCAGGCGCCACATTCCACAGAGTGGCGCTATAGTTCAAACTTTGGCACCATTGCTGGAGCTTCGATCTGAGACTGTTTTCGGTATTATTAATCAACAGGGGTATGCCTAAAGTCGTACTAGGTCAATTCTGATTATAATATTAGACTTTATTTACTCAAATTAATTAATTAACTAATTAATTAGGAAAAGTTCTTTTTAGTCATTAATTTATTTAATCTTAGCACAAGTCAAACAAACGGTTAAGAAAAACATATACCATATGCACAACAAATAATGCACAATTAGTCAAGTAGGCACAATATGATGCAATGAGTTTGCAACCTAACCATGGCTCTAGTTCTCTAAAGTTCGGGATATGGGTTAGTCAATAGAGGGTCCATGGTTAATTGTCTGGATGCACCGCACGGAAGCCTAACCGTGAAGGATTGGCGCAAGTGGATGGGACACCACGAGTTTTAGAAAAAAAACTCACTTCCATGGTTTTGTGAATTCAACATTCTCGGATGTACCCTTTGTTGCTTAGAGCGTTCAATCAGGTAGATGGAGCATGAATTCCCATAGGGTTACGTCCATATGTAGAACACATATGGGTTTTAGAAAAGTGAGAAAAACTAAATCAGGAAGTAGGATCGAGCAAACAATGCTAAAAACTGGTCGAAATTAGAACGCAACTTTCTGGCTCGGTATTGGAAGAATTTGGCGCCAGCAATCAGAGATTGGCGCCAAATTTTGGCTTTAGCGCCTGGCGACAGAGCTGTCGTCTGGCCCTAAAGTCAAAGGATTGGCGCTAACTTCTATTCGCTGACGCTAATTCCTACATGCCTCAGCAGCTTTCTGTGCTCGATAAAATTTTCCAGTTTCGCGCAGTGTTATTTCGATCCTAGTTGTGAAAGATATTCCTCAAATTTCCTACGTGTAAAAATCCTATGTTTTAACTCATTACGATGGTCTTTCCAATGAGATCTTTTTTATGCATATGACAATAATGTTAATCAAAATTACGCACATGAAATACTTCGAACTTTTCGAGTCTCATCCACTCATTCTAAATCATTGCCGAAAAAAATTTCAGGAATTAAAATAGAAATCCTCCCCAGTGGAGTCGCAAAAAACTGTAGTGAATATTTCAAGCATTAATCCCTAGCTTGAACCCCACTATGATCATACACTAAAGTACGGTGGCGTCCAAAGGGAAAGAAGATAGAACAAAAGAGTCGCCAACAAGTTTTAGGAACTTGTAAACCGTTCACGAGGTGAAGGTTACACCCCTTAACGATCCAAGAGATCGTCAACTCCAATAGGTATTGAACCATGACTGGTAGTTCGGGGATGAAGGTACAAATCCAATCTAAAAGAGATTGAACCTGCCCTAAAAATAGGCCTCTACTTTATTCTGATTGTATTCATGTGCGCTTTCTGACTAACATGCAAGCAATAGGATTAACCCTAAACCTGTTTATCTATATTGGTTGAATATTAATGCACAAATAAACTATTATTGGCGATCACTTAAATTATAATCATATTAACCCTAAACAAGATTATTAATTATCTTATTAAGCGTGATTACAAGTACCAATTCCCTTTAAACATGCATAAAAGGCGTGATCAAGCAATAACAATAAATAATGTATCAAGAAACATATAATAATAATAATAATATTCATAATAATGTTAAAGCATAATAATAGCAAGATCCTAGGCATGATACTAACAAGATTAATAACAAACCCTAGCATGTCACTAAACATCAAAGATCAAAGCTTTAACCCTAACATGATACTAACAATCATGAATATTAGGAAGAAAATAAAAGGTATCGTACTTTTAATCATACTTGGTATTAAATTTACCCTAGACATGATACTAGGAATTAATTGTTGTCACCTTAAACATCAAATTAAGGAAAACATACTAACATGATACTAGGAATTAAAATAACAATCTAAGCATGATTTCTACATAATAATAACAATAAAAACCATTAAAGTACTAACTTGGATGCCTCGTACCTCTTTCTAATAACAAAATACACATGTTAGTAACTTCAAGGAAAGTAATAAACAACAATTAAATTAAATAATTGAAAGAGAGATTTGGGACCAAACCCTCAGAAATTAAAACCTTTAACGTCTAGTCGAAGGCAACTTCGAATATGGATAGGTGTATCTAAGTGTTGCGAATACGAAATTTTGTATTTGTGAAAAGGCTAGTGTTGAAAAGAGAGAGAGAGAGAGTAATTAAGAATTTCTTGATGAGCGTTGGTGAATGAATAGAGAGAATTGATGAATGAAAACGAAATTTTTAGGAAGCTATTTATAAAGAAAATCAGCCAAAAAGATAAAAAATCAAAACAGAGTTCTGACGCGTAAAACCAGATTAGCGCCAGACGCTGACATTAGCGCCAGGCGCCAAGCTTAGCGTCAGGCGCTAATGCTGGCGTTTGGCGCTAACTTAATTATTGACGCGTTTTCTAAAATCAGATAGAAATTTCCTTACGGGAGGATAAAATTGTATTTTCCTCAAAAATATTCTTTTGTTCTGATTAAAACTCTAAAAGTCAACAAAAGTCAATTTATCAATGCTAATTAAATTAGGAATGAAAAGAACCTTCTAGACAAATCTAGAAGACTAAAACCATTCCTAATCCCATTAGGAATGATAAATCTATATTAGCCCCTCCTCTATTACATTGGGCTGCATATGAGGCTCAAACCGGGCCTAGTTCAGTAAATTGACCATAACTTCCTCAATATTCATCGGAATTGGGCTTATAATATATCGTCGGAAAGCTCTTTTCAAGCCCTATCCAACTACACTATTATTGGAACCATGTCATGGACCAACCAAACTGTATTGGCTGTTTTCTTAAAATAGGTTTTCAAAAACAGAGAGAAGAGAAAAGAAATTAAAACTATCCGCAACACTAAACTTTCCACATTTTCACTTCATTCGATTATGATTTGACGTGAAAGGTACTCATCACCGGGTTTGGTTTTGGGGAGACACGAATGGGTGTCTACTAAAGCCCCCACTTTGACTGAGTTTGGAGAAACGCACGTTTCTAAAACAAAAGTCAAAGTAACGATAGGGACGGAGAATGATTCAGAACGTTCTGCGATCCTAAATCATTCTTGAACGCCGATACCTGCAAAACTAGCATTAGTTAAACAGATAAGAGAGTTAAGAAACATGTATCTTGCACCGTCGAGCACACGTCTCTGAAAGAGTAATCGATTTGTTGCTGCATTTTGTTTTGACGACCTCCTACAAGCTAGAGAATGCCGCCTGAAGACTGCTACGCTTGTAACTGCCTCCAATTCCGCCATGATAGATTTCTGCAAGCTAGAGAACCCCATTGAAGATTGCTTCGCTTGAAACGACCTCCAATTGTTTGTGATAACACTCCGCAAGCTAGGGAACGCTGCCGAAGATATCCTTGCTTGAAGCTATCCTCATTTGTTGCGATAATATTCCAAAGGAAATTACCGAAGACCCACGCTTGTCGATCTTTAAAAGCCCGCTTGAACTTTGTTTCCTCTATGCCTGTACGTCGGCGCTTTTGCTGCTTGTGAACCCGTATGTCGGTGCCTTCTGCTGAATTATGAACTAGTATGTTGGTGCCTTTCTAAATGAACCAGTATGTCGATGCCCTTTGTAATGAGCCAATGCTTAGGCGCTTTAAGCCAAGTGAGACGATCTTTCATCAAGTCGATCACTTTATGTAATTGTAATCAAGCCGAATACTAAAAATCGTGTCAAATTGCTTAGAGGGGCTAACTGGCATACCAAGGAGCCTAAAATATATTTCACAAGGTTGGAACAACCGTACTGAGTGGCTGAACAGTCTGGCGTCGCTGAAATAACGTTAGCGTGCTTATCTGGCTGTAGCGCCAGACGCTGGAACTAGCGCCAGGCACTAAGCCTTATCGACTAACGCCAAGGTCTGACACTTGGCGCTAGAGTCGAGTTTTCCTTAAATACCCTTCTCTTCTTCATTTCTGCTGCTGTTGCTCGCGTTTCAGCTTCGAGAATTCTCAGAACTTCAATTCACTCGTTCTTTCTCGTGTCTCAACCAAACTCGCTCAAATTTGTTGCAAATCAAAGCTTATTCCATCCATTTTCCCGATCTATGTAAGTTTCTTCCAAACTCACGTCGGTTTTAATGAATTTTGCATGCATATGTTCACGACTTTCTTGAAAATTCAAAATTTAGATTGCTAAATTCTCTTTCTTTATCAAATTTTATGCCATGCAATTGCTTGATTATGTTTATATATTGCTTTGGGAGTAATTTGAGACTTGTTTGACTCAATTTGGTGAAGAAACAAACAAATCACCATTGTTGAACCTCTTAAGGTCGGGAAGACAATGTGGCTTGTTCTTAATGTTTTTGCTAGCAATTCTTGTCCAATTTGTCACAATAATTACTAAAGTATTGCAAGAAATTGTTTGGTTGCTTGAAAATGTCGTTTATACTCAATTTGAATTTGTGCTCTGTTTTAGTACTACGTACTCTGTTTTATGCGAACATAGTATCATGCGGCTAGGCGAACCTTAGATACCATAGAACCATAATGATTCTGCACATTGTAGCATGGCTAGACAGCAAGGCTCTGGTTCAAGGTCCCGAGACGTTCGACGGGAGCATGAGCCTGTAGAGGACGACGCTGATCCGTCCACTTCGCTCGGCCGACTCCCTGAGTGGGATGAGCGGACCTTGTACTTCTCTCCCGTCCATCATATTTCTGAGAAGGTGAGACGGGGCGTCACATTTGGGAGGACACATTGTCACGGTTCGAATTGTGACGGTTTGGGCGACCTGTAAAAGATGTACATCACCAAATGCGACGAGACGAGACTTCTATGGGAGCCTTGCGGACTGATTGCACTGTTTGAGACCTTAGAGGCCATGATTGCCTCACGCGGGGGTCACCATGTAGTCCGTGCTCTGGTAGAGTTCTTTTGGGACACCACCAACACTTTCCACTTCCCTTGGGGTGAGATGATGGTCACTTCGACCGACTTCAGTCTCATTACGGGACTGGAGTTTAGCTATGTGGCGCTGCCGTTCGACAGCGAGATCGATGTCTTTTCTCCGGAGGTGGAGGAGCTGTTGGGTCCGATTGCTATTCGGGCTCGAGCTGAGGTGGAATCCACTCAGTTCAGTGCTAGGGGGATTCGCCGCTCGACTCTAGCAGCAGCTATTGATGATGGTGCGACTACCCGAGAGCAGCGGGTGCGCATTTTTTCACTTATCTTTCTTTCAGGGACGTTCTCCCCTGTCAAGGGTAGTAGGGCGCTGCTTTACTACCTTCCTGCTATCCGTGATCTACATCGGATCGGGACTTACGACTGGACCAGCTTGGCCTACGCTGACTTCATCCAAGCATTGCAGGACTCGTGTCGACAGCGGTCCTTCGCGGGGAACGTTGCTCTATCCGGCTTTTGGAGGGTCGTAGAGGTATACTTTATTTCTTGTAAAGTTTAGCTCTACATTTTAGTTAGCACTTGCTGATAACTTTTGCTTCTTGTAGATCTGGTTATACGAGTACTTTCCCTCAGCTGTGCCGGCGAGACCGTCGCCGCGCATGCTTTCGGTAAGTGTATCCTGGGGAAGCCGCCGTGTGGGGATGTCCACTGCCTATGTTCGAGATTGGATCATCTCGGTATGGTTCTTTGCACATTTGAAAATTTTGTGATGCCCTAGATAGATTCTTGTCTGATAGGCGTTCTTTGCAGGAGTCTGATGTGTTGTACCGACCGTGGGTCTACATGGCAGTCCCTGGGTTAGCCGCGCAGTATTCTGCTGAGCATCGCTATTTCCAAGGGACTTATGGAGCGGCCGCGTATCTTAGAGAGAGGGTTGCTATTCAGCATTCCTCAGATAGCTTTGTCGTTCCTGCTCCTCCACCGCGTCATATGTTTAACGCCGTGAGGTTGGTGAGCATGTCAAAGGGAGCCGGTACCCCTTGGTGATCTTACACTATCCCTAAGCGGTGCTATGAGGATGAGCTACTGCCGTTGTAAGCTCCAGTTCCTGTACCTGCTGAGGATGTGGCGGTATGATTTTCAGCTTTTAATTTAAGTAGCCCCCAAGTAATACTTTACTGATTTTTTATTTGCTTTGTCACGGTGATCCTGCTGAGTTCGTCCCACCCCGTATGTCCATCCACTATCAGGGGACATATGAGCCGATGGAGGAGATGATTCCTCCGGCTCCTGAGGGTGAGCGCTTTGTCACCAGACTCGGGTACGCTTATTCATTTGCAACTTTTGTCCATATATGTTATGCATGTTTACTGACTTATTTCCTTGACAGTTCTCACGCAAGGTGGTTTCGGCGATGGCACGATGCATAGATGCCTTCCGTAGATAGCTCATCCGGATGAGGAACGTGGCTACATGTCGTTGAGACGACGCCGTTCAGGAGGTAGCTTCCCTTCTTATGTTTTTGCATTACCGCTTCTACTCTGCATGTTTTTTATCTTAGTTTCTTTTGCAGGGTCAGCCCATTCCTTCTCGTACCCGCACGAGACCTGAGGTGCGAAGGGATCCGGCGAGGTCTAGCTCGAGACGTTGCCGCACTGGTTCGGGTGGTCGGGGCAGTCGTTTTGAGGCTGACCATACCAAGGCGGTAGAGGGCTCAGGCTCTTCATCTAAGGGTGCACATGCTGCGCCGGTAGGCCAGGGAGAGGCTACCTTGGCTCTTAGAGGTGGTGGGATGTACGAGGTCGGCTCATCATCGCAGCAGCCTCCGCAGACTCAGCCTCAGGTTGATCTTGGGTGGACGGGTCCTGTGCTGAGTTTTCCACCTCCCGAGGAGACTGGAGCTTGCGCTGGAGCTAATGGAGAGGTTACTCCTCGTACGCCGCAGTTTTATAAGATGATGGGTGTATGTCCCCCGACGCCGTAGTTTGTACCTGTGCTTTTTATTATTTTATTTTGACTTTGTATAGAACTTTGCCTTTAATTAAACTCATTATTCAGACATGTTTGTATATACATACTATTTTATTCATCATTTATCGTGGTTTTTCATTTTTATTATTGTTATGTGCATGTTTGTGTGTGCAAAGAATTGTTAAAAATAACTTTGCGCAAAAATTCCGTCATTTTTATTATTGATGGAGGGTATCCGACTTTCTCCCCCAAAAAAGAAAAAATGAAAAATAAAAATCACAAAAATATTGGATTTATAAAGACTTGGAAGTTAGTCTAAATAAGAATCCGAAAATTAATATAATAATTATATTAATTAAGAGGAAGGAATAAATGAATTTTTAGAAAAAAGATATAAAAGAAGAATAAGGAAACCGTAAAATCATTGGCAGACTCGAATCATGTCAAAACGCGGTTTTTTGGAAAGCTCGTACGATAAGATACATTAGCGCCAGCTGGCGCCACGCGTTTGGTGTAGTGCCAACCGCTACACTTGGCGTTTGGGGCAAGGCTCTGGCGTCAGGCGCCAATATTTGGCGTCTGGCGATAATGAGCGCTGACTCCGAATCCTTCCTGGATTAAAACTGCGCCAATTTTGTGTATAAATAGCCCCCTGCCCAGCCGATTTTCTTCATAATTTCAGCAAATAAAATTTTTCTTAGCCTTAAAAAAAACAACAACATGTCTCTAGTCTCCAAAAGTTTTAACAACTACACTCATGAATGGTGCCGGTCTCTTAATGCCAAGGAGAGAAAAGAGTTAGATGTGTTTCACTTGGGGGGTATTTATGGAATCAAAGGGGTAGATCTTGATTTGGATTTTATTCATACCGCTCTAGAATATTGGGATGTAGATACTCATTGCTTTATAATAGGGTATGATGAAATTAGCCCTTTGCCGGAAGAATTCGGTGCTATTTTAGGCTTCCCTACACTAGATCTTGTAGTAATCCCTAGAATAAATGAATATTATTATAAGGATTTTGAACTCTTCTTCAATTTAAAAGATAAAGATCTATCAAAAATAGTAGATGGTAGCATAGTTAATTTAAAAGAATTTGCTCGCCATTATTTTGATAGACCTTATTCTGAATCTTTCCATGTTTATAGAAGAAGGGCTTTCCTCTTTTGCATGCTTAATTAATTTTTTCTCACTAGTGGTAAAAATAATGAGGGTCAATCAATTATATCCACTGTTTTATAACAGATTGAATCTGGGAGAAATCCAATGCCCTTAATAGTTGGAGAAACTATGCTTAGTCTTGATGAATTAAAAAAGAATCCAAAATCACCTTTCCAGGGCTCTCCAATTTTATTACAGGTAGAAAAATAATATTTTTAATTACAGAAATCAAAAATATATTTTTGTATAGTAATAATAATTTAATTGTATTGCAATATTTACAGATGTGGCTAATGGAAAGACTGGAATTAATTGGCCCTCAAGACAATGTTGAGAAGTATACACCAAATTGCTTCGTGAGAAGGAAGAAACGCTTTTCTAAGATGGGGGGCCACGAATGGAAGAAGGTCTTCGAGTCTTGTAATTTTGCCATCAAGTGGGTCATCCCTTGGTGGAAAATAGAAAAGATGGTTGGTGTCAACAAGAAGCCTTTCTGTCGTCTTCCAAGCTTGTCCCAAATGACTTTAATTTATCCCTGCAGGGTAAAGAGACAGTACGGCCTACTTCAGACTATTCCTTCCGGTGATCTTCGTTGTCCCTACGAGTTCCCTGTCTCTCAGGAAGTAGACAAATTTGATTCTTATTGGAGCGCTAGACCTTTGTGGGAAGTAATTACCCAAAAGGTTCCTCCCTCTTTGCCCAATGATGTGAAAAAGTGGCTTCTGAAGAAACCCTCAAAGGATGTGAAGAAAAATCAGAGTAAAACTGATGTGAAGAGTCGTCTAGGTGACAAAGTGATTCCTGTTAAGGAACGCTTGGTTGAAAGAATTGATTTCAAAACACCTATAATGCCTAAGAAGAAGAGTACTGCGAAAGATAAAGGAAAAAGGAAAGCTGACACCACAGAAAAGAAAGCTTGGGTAGAAAAGAAGCATAGGGTCCTAGCTAAGGGAGAGACTATTTATTCAAACATTGAATGTAGGTCCTCTAAAGGAGGCCTACTAGCTAAGGTTATGGATGAGGAAGAAGACGCAGACAAGAATTGGAAAAGGGCTAAGAAGGAGAAAAAAGATTAAGAGCATTGCTTAATTTTTCAATTATTAGAATTTTTTTTTAAATTCAAATTTAATTTATTTAAGCTTTATTTAAATTCCATCAATAATGTAATTTATTTTATTAATAAACTTTTAGCTTTTTAATTAAATTATTTACTTTAAATTTATTTTATTAAAGCAATGAAAACCGAACAATTAATTTTCCAGAAACTTTTTCGAGTACGGAAGTCGAAATTTTTTCAAAAAACACCGAAATATTCCCAGACATTTTTCAGTAAATTGGCGCCACAATTCTGCGAATGGCGCCAGCTATGGCAGTCTGGCGTCAAGCGACGGAAGCTGTCGTCTGGCGCTAATGTTCATCGGCTGGCCCCATAATCTTTTCCATGATGCCGATATTTCGTCGATCTTCTGTTGAATTTTTTATTAAGTCTGGGTTGCGAGATTTGAAAAGAATAAAGTGGTCGCACCCTTAAAGGGTTGCCTACGTATCCTTTCTTAAGGAATCAGGCCAAACGTAGCTCTCTTGAGTATCCTACTCAAGTAATTATGGGTAGTATTTCTTAAGTTGGTCAAGATTTGTCATGTTCGAGAACTCATTGCCATCCATGTCAGTTAGTTTTGCTGCACCTCCTGACAGGATTGTTTTGAAAATGTAGGGTCCAGACCAATTAGGTCTGAATTTTCCCCTTGGAGCTAAAACATTTTTCCTTAATTCTGTTAACACCAAGTCTCCTACTTTGATGTTTTCATGTCTTGACCTTCTTATTAAAATGCCTAGCCATACGAGTTTGGTAACACTGAGTGTATTGTAGATCTTCTAGTCGTTTTTCATCAAGTAGAATTAGCTCTTCTTATCTTGCCCTAGTCCATTCAACTTCATTGAGTTTGCTTTCTAATGCGATGCTAGAGATAGAATCTCTAGTCCTACAGGTTGTACAGCATCCATTCCATAAACCAAAGAAAATGGCGTATTTCCTGTTATTGTGCGAATTGACGAGCGATAACCCCACAATGCGAAGTGAAGTTTGTTAGGCCAATCACTGTAATTTTCCGTCATTTTCTCGATGATAGTCTTTAGATTTTTATTAGCTGCTTCGACTGCTCCGTTTGACTGAGGTCTATAAGGGGAAGAATGATGATGTTGAATGCCATATTTTTGTAGCAATTCTTCACATTTCGTTTGAAAGTGAGTTCCATTGTCACTTATCATTTCATGTGGGACTCCGTATCGACAAATAATATTTCTTTCGATAAAGAGTGCTACATGTTTTGCGGTGAGTTTGGCGTATGATTGTCCTTCGACCCACTTTGTGTAGTAATCAATTGCCACTAGGATATATTCGTGACCTCCTATTCCTGGAGGAGTGATTTTGTCGATGATGTCAATTCCCCATGTAGAGAACAGCCATGGCGACGTGTAGGTGTAGAGCAAGGATGGAGGAACGTGTTGTAAATTAGCGTAGATTTGGCACTAAGGGCATCTTTTTACGTATTGATGGCAATCCCTTTTTATTGTAGTCCAATAGTATCCTTCTCGCATTATCTTTTGGACTAACATTTTGCCATTTGCGTGAGTTCCACAAACTCCTTCGTGGACTATCCTCATTGCTCTTTGGGCATCCTTTTTTCCTACACATAAGAGAGCTCGACCCTTAGGTACCCTTTTATGTAGCTTGTTGTCTATGTGTACGTATTGGGAAGCCAAGAGTCTTAATGCTCGTTTTGCTCTTTTGTCAGCATGGGGAGGGCATTCTCTATTGGTGACATAATTGAGTATATCTGTATACCACGTTTCTTCTTCTTCATCTTCTTCTTCTTCTTCTTCTTCTTCTTCTTCTTCTTCTTCTTCTTCTTCGTCCTGGATTACTTCGTCATCTTCTATAGCTTGAATATATACTGGTTTGTGCCTTTTTTCTATAGTTAGAGGAATTTGCTTGATTTCCGTAGGAATCCTAACCATTGAGGCTAGTCTTGCCAAGGCATCAGCAAATTGATTTTCTTCTCGAGGTTGATATGTGTATTCTACCTTCTCTAACTGATTAGTAAGGAGTTCCAGATAGGTTTGGTAAGGGGCCAAACTTTTGCTCCTTACTTTCCACCTTTTGGAGATTTGATTGATAATCAATGAAGAGTCTCCGAATATCCGTAACTTTTTTACTCTCAATGCCAAAGCTGTTTCAAGGCCTACCACCCATGCTTCGTATTCAACAGTGTTGTTGGTAACGTCGAAATCAAGCTTTATGGAGATTGGAACATGCTCTTCTTTAGGTGATACTAGTAATACTCCAACGCCACATCCCTTTTGGTTTGAAGCTCCGTCGAAGTACAAGGTCCAAGTATCATCTTCAGTGACCATTAAGTCTTCATCTGGAAATTCATTGCCGTGTATTGGCGTCGAGTCTTATATTGGAAAATCCGCTAGAAATTCTGACATCATAGATCCTTTGATAGCTTTTTGTGACATGAACCTTACATCAAACTGGGCTAAATTGACTATCCATCTCGATATGCGTCCATTGAGTGTAGATTTCTCGAATAGATACTTGAGTAGATCTAATCGGGAGACTACAAAGACTGTATGCACGAGCATGTAATGTCTTAATTTGGTTGTGGCCCACACCAAGGCGAGGCACAATTTCTCAAGTGGTGTGTAGCGTGCTTCATATTCGAGCATTTTCTTGCTTAGATAGTAAATCGCGTTTTCTTTGCCTTCTACTTCTTGTGCTAGCATAGCTCCCATTGTCTCTTTGGTAACTGTTAAGTATAGCCTAAGAGGTATTCCCGGAAGTGCTGGTGCTAATACGGGAGGATTTTTGAGATAGGCTTTGATCTTTTCAAAGGCTTTTTGACACTCGTCATCCCATATTACTGGTACATTTTTCTTAAGCTTTTTAAAGATTGGTTCACATATTGTCGTCAATTTTGATATGAACCTTCTTATGTATTGCAACTGGCCAATAAATCCTCGAATCTGCTTCTCGGTTTTGGGCGGTGGCATTGACATGATTGCCTTGATCTTGGTTGGGTCTATCTCTATTCCTCTAGAGCTTATGACATAACCTAAAGGTGACTCCAAAAGCACACTTAGATGGGTTCAACCTCATATTGTATTTTCTTAGCCTTTCGAAAAATTTTCTTAGCCTTTCGAAAATTTTTCTTAAGGCTACTTGATGACCTGGGCGATCTTTTGACTTTAAAATCATGTCGTCCACATATACTTCAACTTCTTTATGCATCATGTCATGGAGTAGGGAAGTCGCTGCACGTTGGTAAGTAGCACCCGCGTTTTTCAACCCGAATGGCATTACCGTGTAGCAGTAAGTACCCCATGGTGTTATGAAGGTTGTTTTTTCCATGTATTCTTCTTCCATGAGAATCTGATTATAGCCTGCGTATCCTTCCATGAACGAGAGAAGTGTGTGATTTGCTGTGTTATCCACCAGCATATCGATAAGTGGTAAAGAGAAGTCGTCCTTTGGACTTGCCTTATTTAGATCTCGATAGTCGTCACATATTCTTACCCTCCATATTTTTTCGGAACTAGGACGACGTTGGCGACCCATTCGGGGTATTTGGATACCTTGATGAAACCTGCAATTATTTATTTTTGAACATCCTCTTTTATTTTAAGAGCTACGTCGGGTTTCATTCGACGTAACTTTTGTTTTACAGGTTTCATTCCCAGAATTAGTGGTATAGTGTGTTGAGCTATTTCTCTATTAATGCCTGGCATATCTTCGTATGACCAAGCAAATACATCGATGAATTCTTTAAGCAAGTTAATCAAATCGGTTCTTTCTTGTTCATTAAGTGTTAATCCGATTTTAACTTCTCTTTTATTGGTTGAATCATTTGAGATATCAACCGTCTCAGTTTCTTCAATTATCGGTGTCTTATTTTCAAGTTTTTCCATTGCTTTAATAAGTTCTTTGTCTTTTTCATTGTTAATTAAGAAATACTCGTCATCTTGGGTTAAAATAGAACACAAGGAGTAAGGAGAAGAAGTCATTATTATACTCTGAGATTATTACATCAAAGAGTGATATGTCCTCAGGGACTTGATCACTAACTATTCTAGGGGAAGGGATAGAAGGAGGAGGTGCTACAACTAAAGACCTAGATGACTCTATAGGGAGTGACTCTGACTCTGACTCTGACTCATACGACTCTTCGAACATCGGTCCTTGCCCTGTCGTGATGGAGATCTTCCTTCCACTTGGAGTAGTCACCTTGACGGTCTTGCGCCACCCTTGTAGCGATCCTTCCGCTGGAGTGATTAGCATCGAGGGATTGAGCTTTCGCTTTGTAGGACTGTCTGAATGAGCGAGGAGTTATCCCCTTTGTACGTCGGCTCATCCTTTTCTCGCCCAAATAATAATCCCATGACATTAAAGTCAAAGCATGGGGGTGCTTTCTTCTTAGGGACAGGAGTTGGGATTTCATCTGTGAAATAGAAATCTAAGAAAATTTCGAATCCCGGTTGCCTTATGCCATTTACGATAAATGGTTCGGGAAATTCGTAGCATGGATAGTCCTCTCCTTCTTTTATGAATTGTCCATTAAGGGTAAGAGGGTACTGATCCATTGGGATTTCTTTCTTTTGATTGAGAGCGTCCCTACGTGCCTTCGACTTTTCCTGGGCTCGCTTGAGATCTTTCTGAGTCGGTTCGAAACCAAGTCCGAAAGTGTCTAATTTAGGGAGGCCAGGTGATTCCAGCAGTTTTGTTATTCCTTTCTTCTTTCCCAGGGTCATCCCAGGAAAATGTCCTTGCTTCTTCAGAATAGCATTCACGATCATGTTGGAATGGGGGTCGTGGCAGAGAGGGGTCCATTCATCCTCCTGGATTAAGGAGACCTCTTCATTAAAGCCCCACAAATCTTCATCGTCTTCATTGTGGTCCACATTGATTATTGGATTCTCTATGGATTTGATTCTCATAGGCGAAGCATCGATGGTAATAGGAATTCCTCCAACTATAGCTTTTACTTGTTGGTGGAGAGATGAGGGGACAACCTTTAGGTCATGAATCCAAGGGCGTCCCAACAATAGATTGAATGAAGCTTTAATATCTACTACTTGGAAAGTAGTAGCGTGTTCTATCGCTCCCGCCGTTACATTCATGGTAATTTTACCGAGAGCTTGACGACGAGTGTTGTCATAGGCTCTTATTCCTTGCGTTGACGGAGTTAAGTCTTCATCCCTTATGCCTAACATCCTCGCAGTTCTAAGTGGACAGACATTAATGGCTGATCCATTGTCTACAAGAGTCATAGGGACGTTCATTCTCTTGCAAACCACTGTGATGTTTAACGCCTTATAGTGTTTGTCACCTTCTAGGGGCAAATCCTTATCGGAAAAGGTGATCAAATTGATGGGACTAGGGAGATCACTCGTGAGGAAGTTAGCCAACCCCTCAGGAGTGGTTTCAGAATCTATCCCTATTTTATCCAGTGCATTCATTACGGCCTACCTATGTTCTCGAGACGTTGCCAGAAGCTTCCATACGTTCATTTCAACTTTTGTTTTCTTGAACTGTTTGACGATGTCATTATCTTCTATGAAAGGTATGGGAACTTGCTGTGTGGTTGGCATGGGTTGTGTTGAAACAGGAGGTTGCATTCTCCCGGATCTTGTGAGGACATCTATTGATGAATCTTCTTCAACCCAAAATTCATCCATGGCATACGACACCGAAGGTGGAGGTCCTACCATGTCTTTTAAATAGACGTCTTCTTCGTCACTGTCCCAAACTCCATTAATATTTGCATCCTCTTCTTGTGGAACTTGGACTAGCCTCTTATCATCAATCATTTTCTGAATTAAATCCTTGAATTTAAAACAGTGTTTGATAGTATGACCCCCTGATTGATGATACTAACAGTAATATCTATCTGTCCTTTTCAATGATTCAAATGGTCTCGGTTCGAGAGGTTTGATCTCGCCACTCTCGGAGAGCATTTTGAACATTTGTACGTATGGGATCCCAATTGGAGTGTAGAGTCTATTACTCTTCTTGGGTTTTTCGGTTACTTGCAAAGGAAAACGTTTCGCCTCATAAGTCGTTCCCATGGGCGTGAATTCAACATTCTCGGATGTACCTTTTGTTGCTCTGAGCGTTCAATCAGGTAGATGGAGCATGAATTCCCATAGGGTTATGTCCATATGTAGAACACATATGGGTTTCGGAAAAGTGAGAAAAACTCAATCAGGAAGTAGGATCGAGCAAACAATGCTAAAAACTGGTCGAAATTAGAACGCATATTTCTGGCTCGATATTGGAAGAACTTGGCGCCAGCTTTTGGCTTTAGCGCCTGACGACAGAGGTTGTTGTTTGGCGCTAGGTTAAAATACTGGGGCTAATCTTTGTTAGCCGACGCTAGTTCCTACATGCCTCAGCAGCTTTCTGTGCTCGATAAAATTTTCCAGTTTTGCGCAGTGTTATTTCGATCCGTGTTGTGAAAGATATTCCTCAAATTTCCTACGTGTAAAAATCCTATGCTTTAACTCATTACAGATGGTCTTTCCAATGAGATCTTTTTTATGCATTTGACAATAATGTTAATCAAAATTACGCACATGAAATACTTAGAACTTTTCGAGTCTCATCCACTCATTCTAAATCATTGCCGAAATAAATTTCAGGAATTAAAATAGAAATCCTCCCCAGTGGAGTCGCCAAAAATTGTAGGGTATATTTCAAGCATTACCCCTAGCTTGAACCCCACTGTGATCATACACTAAAGTACGGTGCACTACTACATTTTTCATCAAATGCCACGGCTAGGGGTGTACAAAAAATAGACCGGACCTGAAACCCGACCTAAATCGGACCGGACCTGGACCGGACCTGCTGATTCAAGTCCGGTCCCGGTCCTTGAAAATAAGCGATTCCGGTTTTCCGGTCCGGGTAAAACCCGGAAAACCCCGGTCTGGACCTGAAACCCTGAATTAATAATTTTTTTATATATATATATATATATATAATAGCAACTCAGCAAAACCCTATAACTAATATCCTATATCAGAGTTTCTGATGGTTGTATCTCAAATTCTCTCCTCTCCTCTCTCTTCTCAAACCCTAGATCTAATCTCCTCTCCTTGCCCAACACCGACAACCACCACAAGAAAACCACCGGAGTAGACCAGCAGCCATTATTGCAACTTCCGGCAATTTGGCGTCAACCACAGCAGCCGTTAGCCCGTTATCACCATTTAGCGTCGCAAGAAAACCACCGCAACAACCTCTCCTTCTCCTTCATCTCGGACCCAAGAAAACCACTATGATTATTTTTTAATTTCAGATTTTTATTTTTTGTTCATTCGTTCGTCAATTTCCAGATTTTGATTTCTTATTCATTCATTCGTCAATTTCCAGAATTTTTTTTTTCGGATTTTAATTTTTCTGTTTTTGAATTTGTATTATTCAATTTTTATTATAGATATGTTTTTGTTCAATTTGTATATTAGATCTATTTTATTTTGTTAATTTGTGTATTCAATATTCTGATCTTCTTTTTAAAGTCGTGAATTCTCGACTTGTCTGCAAATTCAGACCACTTGTGTGGAGCGTGTTTTGCCTGTGGATCGTGTTTTGCCTTTTGTATTCTTAGTTCTCGGAATATGATGAAATTAAGAGTGCATAAGTGAAATATTAGTGGGCTTTTGTGGTTGAATATCAGTATACCACTAAAGGCACTAGTCTTCATTTGTACATAATTGAAATGTAAGTTCTGTGTACAGATTATATTTTTTAGTTTTGAGTTACTCTCGATAATCAATATATATATACAAAACAGGTCCATTCAGGTCTAAACCCGGACCGGACCTGATTTTTCAGGTCTGGCCCGGAACCGGACCTGTTAAATCAGGTCCGGTCCCCGGTCCTTAAAATTACCTAATTCAGGTCCCCGGTCCAAACAGGTCCGGTCCGGTTTTGGACCGGTGTACACCCCTAGCCACGGCCTAAAAAAGGCTAATACAACGGTATTTAATTGTCGTTGCAATAGAGTAGGCTAATGCGACGGACGGTAGATCTATTACAACGGCTATAATGAACCGTTGCATCAGCCTAGATATATCAATAAAAAGGAAAGCTATTTCAACGGTAGTGATTATGTAATGGAAAAAATAGAAGGCGCGCTGAAAATTTCAGCTTCCCTCTACTTTTTTTGCCAAAAAATTTTAAACCCTTATACTATTCCAAGGGCAAAAAATAAGAAAAAAAAATCAAAAGAAATATTTCCCCCAATTCTCTCGTACACTATCATTTGATACTTCCCCCAATTCTCCATTTTCTTCATTTCACCGAATTATCCATTTCCCCCAATTCTCCATTTTCTCCATTTTCAAAAACTTCAAATTCTCAATTTTCCCCAAAACTCCATTTTTGAGGCCAGAAATTACTCAAGAGGTGGCGAAGTAATTGAAATTTCTCAAGAGGAAAACTAATTGAAATTGAGAGGTGGCGAAGTATGAAGGCGGAACTCAAGAGGTGGCTAGTTGTTCGAACTTCAGGTGACGTCTGGTTGCTCAAGAGGCGGCGAAAATCTCCATTTTCATCTTGCATGTGGCTGATATCTCGAAATTAGGTTCAAGCCCCTTCAAGGTATACAACGTTTTTCATTTCTGAAATTTCTTAATCGAAATTTTTGTTGTTGCATTTTGATAAATTTAAATTTAAATTTTTATTGCTGTATTTGGGAATTTGTATTTAAGGCCATGGAATTACTTAATCTTTGAGTTCGAATTTCATGGTTTTTTTCCTTAAATTTTATTGCAAAAATGCTATATATTGTTGGGCTATGTTTGGTTGAATTTGTAGTTGTTTTTGCTTCAATTATATTGGAAAAAAATGCTGTGATTTTCAGGTGTATATTGTGCTCGAAATTTGGGGTGTATATTGTGCTCAGATTTAATGGGTTTCTCTTAGCAGTATTGAATTTTTTTTGTTTTGTTTTTTTTTAATTTTTTTTTTTATTATTGAAACTTAGTAGTACTGAATATTGTTGGTTTTTTTGGGGAAATTTCATATAAATGCAATTATTTAGTTCTTTGTATTTACGAATTATATTTCTGAATCTTGTTTTATTGAGTGCTGTTGGAATATATTCTGGTTATATTACTCTATTACTACTAGTTTAGACTTTATATTACTCTAATTTTGTTGAACTTAACGGGCAATATAAAGTCTACTTATATTGCTACTGCTACTGCAATAAAAAGCCACGACTACTTGTTGAATCCTCATGAAGATTTTTTTTGGTGAAATCGATAACACAATCATACATAGAGGGTTGGGTGAATTTCAACTATTTTTAAGTCTTGTTTCTGCATTATGTTAAACATTTTTCAGTTCTGCATTCCTAAGGAAAGTTTGTGAGAATGTTATAGGTGATTGGTTATATCCCTGAGTTATTCTCCATGAGTTTGTGGCCTATTTATGGTGTTGTCAAACTTCTTGCACTTTATAAATAGTTGCAATTTTTTTAGTACTTGAATCTTATTTTAATGTTAGCTTATCTGTCACTTGAAAATGTCCAGATTTTTCTCCTAATCATACAAATGAAATGTCAATGAAATGAAGTGTAGGGAATATTTCAAGTGTTAACCCCTAGCTTGAACCCCACTGTGATCATACACTAAAGTACGGTGGCGTCTAAAGGGAAAGAAGATAGAGCAAAAGAGTCGCCAACAAGTCTTAGGAACTTGTAAACCGTTCACGAGGTGAAGGTTACACCCCTTACCGATCCAAGAGATCGTCAACTCCAATAGGTCTGGAACCATGACTGGTAGTTCGGTGATGAAGGTACAAATCCAACTTAAAAGAGATTGAACCTGCCCTAATAATAGGCCTCTACATTATTCTGATCGTATTCATGTGCGCTTTCTAACTAACATACAATCAATAGGTTAACCCTAAACCTGTTTAATCTATGTTGGTTGAATATTAATGCACAAACAAAACTATTATTGGCGATCACTTGAATTGTAATCATATTAACCCTAAACAAGATTTTAATTATCTTATTAATCGTGATTATAAGTACCAATTTCCTTTAAACATGCATAAAAGGTGTGATCAAGCAATAACAATAATATAATCAAGCAACATAATAAATCATAATAAATAATAATAATAATCATGTTAAAGCATAATAATAGCAAGATCCTAGGCATGATACTAACAAGATTAATAACAAACCTTAGCATGTCACTAAACAATAAAGATCAAATATATAGCCCTTACATGATACTAACTTGCTATATTAGGAAGAAAATAGGAAGCATCACAGAAATCATAATTATTATATTTGATATTAGAAATTATAGTTGTTACCCTAAACATGATAATAAGAAGATCAAAACGCCCTAACATGACATTAAGAATCATAATAACAATCTAAGCATGATTTCTATATTATAATATCAATAAATTAATTAAAGCACTTACTTGGATGCCTCGTACCTCTTTCAAATAATAAAATACACGCGTTAGTAACTTCAAGTAAAATAATAAACAAACAATTAAATTAAATAATTTAAAGAGATTTGGGACCAAACCCTCATAAATTAAAAACCTTTCACGTATAGGGCGAAAGCAACTTCGAATTATGCTAGGTGTTTCTAGTGCTAATGTATGAGGAATTTTGTTTGTAAAAGGCTAGGCTTAGAAAAAGAGAGAGAATCAAGAATTTCTTGATGTGAGTTGATGAATCAAAATGGAGATTTTAGAAGACTATTTATAGACAAAATCAGCCAAAAAGATATAAATTGAAACGGAATTCTGACGCGCAAAAACAAAGTTAGCGCCAGACGCTGACATTGGCGTCAGGCGCTAGCGCCAGACGCTGACATTGGCGCCAGGCGCTAACGCTAGCGCCAGGCACCAAGCTTAGCGTCAGGCGCTAATGCTGGCGTTTGGCGCTAATTAAATTATTGACGTGTTTTCTAAAATCAGATAAAAATAAACCGTACAGGAGAATAATATCGTATTTTCCTCAAAAACATTCTTTTATTCTAATTAAAACTCTAAAAAGTCAACAAAAGTCAATTTATCAATGCTAATTGAATTAGGAATGAAAAGAACCTTCTAGAAGAATCTAGAAAACTTAAACCATTCCTAATTGCATTAGGAATCATAAATCTATATTAGGCCCTCCCCTAGGTCATTGGGCCGCATATAAGGCCCAAACTAAGCCTAGTTTAGTAATTTGGCCATAACTTCCTCAATATTCATCGGAATTAGGCTTATAATATATCGTTGGAAAGCTCTTTTCAAGCCCTATCCAACTACACTACTATTGGACCCATATGATGGACCAAACAAAGTGGATTGACTGTTTTCTTAAAATAGGTTTTCAGAAACAGAGAGAAAAGAAAAGAAATTATAACTATCCGTAACACTAGACTTTTCACACTTTCACTTCATTCGATTACGATGCGAAGTGAAAGTACTCATCACCGGGTTTGGTTTTGAGGAGACACAAATAGGTGTCTACAGGTAGTTCGGGGATGAATGTACAAATCCAATCTAAATGAGAAAGAACATGCCCTAATAATAGGCCTCTACTTTATTCTGATCGTATTCATGTGCTCTTTCTGACTAACATGCAATCAATAGGATTAACCCTAAACCTATTTTTTTATGTTGGTTGAATTTAATGAAAATTTATTATCGGCGATCACTTGAATTATAATCATATCAACCTTAACAAGATTATTAATTATCTTATTAAGCGTGATTACAAGTACAAATTTCCTTCAATCATGCATAAAAGGTGTGATCAAGCAATAACAATATGATATTCACAAATTATATATAAGTTATCCGTCAATTAACAAATAACATGAAATAATTCGTAAATTAACAAATTACGTAAAACAATTCGTAAATTAACAAATCACGTGAAACAATTCACTAATTAACAAATTACGTGAAACAATTCGCTAATCAACAAATTACGTTAAATTAAATAATTCGACACAACAACAATCATAATCATAATAATAATCATGTTAAATTATAATATTAATAGCAAGATCCTAGGCATGATACTAACAAGATTAATAACAAACCCTAACATGTCACTAAACAATAAAGATAAAATATATAGCCCTAACATGATACTAACATAATATTAGGAAAGAATGTAGAAGGCTTCGCAAGAATCACAATTGTCATATTTAATATTATAAATTATAGTTGTTACCCTAAACATGATACTAGGAAGATTAAAATAATAACCTAGACATGATTTCTAGAAATCATAATAACAATAAAACATTTAAAGCACTTACTTGGATGCCTCGTATCTCTTTGATGAGTGACATTTATGTCACTTCTAGGATAGTGTTTATGCCTTGTTTTAGCTTGTCTTAGGGTGTTTTGTAGTTGTTTTGTAGTTGTTTTGTTCAAATAATGTGTGCATACATGTCTCGATGTGTTTTTAATGAAATCGCGTATATTCTTGAATGCTTGCCTTCTTTGCGTGTTAGCACCATTCCCTATACCTTATTGCTTCCCTTGGTGTTTGTGCTTAGGTATTTGAAGTCTTGGATTGCATAGAAGAATCCAAGGAAGCATGAGAGAAGAATCGAAGAAAGCAAGGTGCAAGGGCGCGCAAAATGTGCACGGGCGCGCGACTGGAGTGTGCGGGCGCGCAGTCCTGTCAGAACCCGCGCAAAGGAGGCAAAATTGCATAATCGAGGCAGAAAGTTTTGCACCGCCTGCGTGCGACTTGTGCGCGGGCGAAAACACAAGGCGCACGGGCGCACAACTCAGCCAGCAAGACCCAACCCACAAAGGCGCGGGCGCACAGATACCTTGCGCGGGCACACAGATACCGTGCGCGGGCGCACAACTACCATGCGCGGGTGCATAAAGAGCGTTGTTCAGCGTTTTTTCGGGACTTTCTTTATATTTACGAGCCTTGTTTTTGTACGGGAGAACTTCAATTTTCCTTTAGATCTTTTTCCCTAGTTTTAGGAGAGCTTCTTTCTCTTAGTGTTAGATTAGGATTTTCTCTCTCTAGTTTAGGAGTAGTTTTAGAGAGAGAAAGCTTGGATTTCCATGGAGTTTTTGAGAGGTTGAAGAAGCAACTTTGTGGAACTTCTTCTCATCTATTCAATGAGAATTTTCTAACTTTCTCTCATCTTTATTGCTTTGCTTAATTCTTAGTTTTTGCTTTTTGTTTGTTGATTTGAGTAGATTAATTAGTTTGTTTGTTTGATCTTGTTTTATTCTTATTTTACCTTGTTTTCCATGTCTATCTTCATTATGTTAGCTTAGGTCTTGTTCTAGGGAATAGGATGAAGGTTATATTAATGAATTGAATGATTGATTGTGATTAGTATGAAATTGTTTCTTGATTATTGTGTATGGATGATGCTTTTATGGATTAGAATCCTTCTAGCTAATCGATTTTATGCTCTTAATAGTGATTTCAATCAATTGTGCGAGAGTGAGTTGGTTGAGAGCCCTAAATTCTTCCATACCTTTGCTAGGCTAGTTGCACGAGAGTGAATTAGTTTAGTAGGATAATTAACATGATTAATTGTGCGAGAGTGAGTTAAATGTGTTGATGTTCCTAATCAAGGTCATTTTCATCTAATTGTATGATGTTGTTGAATGCATTAATGTAATTGGATTCCACTTTCCCTAGTTTTAGTTATTTGCTCTTAGTAGTATTTTGTTTAATCTCTCTCTATCTCACAACCTTTCCTACTAGTCTAATTTGCACAAATTGATACACTTATTCTTCGTGGTTCGACCCTTTACTTGCCACTAACTAGTTTAGTGTAAGTTTAGGTATTATAAATTTCTAATTTGGTTAGGGTTAGTATACCAACGACCTACTCTTACCCGCGATCAAATTTTGGCGTCGTTGTCGGGGACTATGGCGTTCATTAGTTTGTGTTGATTAGATTAGCTAGGTTCTTGTATATTATTTCATTTTTGTTTGCTTTTCTTTGTTTTTTGTATAAAAATGGCATGCTTATCTTTTCCTCAATTTGATGGTGAACCCTTCTATGCTTACTTTGAAAGACTAGATGGTTTCCTTAGTTACCATGGGTGTTCTCTTAGTGATGCTTGTGGTATAGCTTATTGGGGAATGAATGAGTATACTAGGGTAATGGTTGAGGGCATGAATGGGAGATTTTGTCATTTGTCTATGCATGATGCTTGGAATTTCTTCACATGGCTTGCTAAAGATTCTTATGATAGAGAATCTCATGTTTCTTGTTTTGATTCTCAATGTCAAAATTCTCTTTTTTGCATGAATTCTCTTGATACTTCTAATGTGCCTTGTGATGATCCAAATATGCAAATTGACCCATTTCCCTCTTATGCTCATTGTGATGAGGTTTGTGCTAATTTTGATGATATGCAATTTGATTTTGATCATGAACCTCAACCCAATAACATTGATGCCCAAATTCTCTCTCAAATGCAATATCTCACCCAACAACTCCAAGAGCTTCAAGAGGAACAAAAATTGAGAGAAGTGAGGCTTGCCCAAGTGATGAGTGCTATGATTGATTTAGAAGGACGTGAGGCACCTCACTTGGAGTGTAAGAGTGTTGTTGAGGATGATGTGGGGCAAGGGTGTGAAGGTGAGGGGAGATTATCTTGTGATGAGAGGATTTTTGAGGATTTTGATACTTTTCATTCCCCATTTGAGCTTGAATGCCATCCTTCCCCTTATTCACCCCTTTGAGAGCTTCCCTTGGTGAGGATGTGAGTGAGCCATCTTCATGTTTGAATGAGGGAGTTCATGAGGATGATGATGGTGAGTTTGAGAAATCAAAAGAGATTGGGAGTCCCTTGAGTGATGGTGGAAGAGTTGTGAATGAAGAAAATGTCAATTTTGAGGATTCCAACCCCCTTCCCCATCTTGATGAGTCTACCTTGCATGTTTGTGACCCTTCTATCCATGAGTCTTTGGACTCATTTTAGTTTATGGCTAGTATGTTCATTGAAGGTGTAACAAAACATTATAGCCTTTTGAGAGAGTTCATTGGCAATGCTTCATGGGAAAGGGATGAGTTTGAGAGAAACCTTTATCCTTTCATGCATGGTTTAGAGACTCTAGGCTTTGAGGATCTTAAGGGAGTTGTTGTTCATAGTTGTGATAGAGAGGAGGATGAGGTTATTTCTATTGGAAAGTTTTTGTTTGAGGGAGATTTGAGTCATGAGTGTTCTTTAGAGGATTCTATGATTGATTTTCATGCCCTCATTGGTGATGTGAGGCTATGTGAGACCATTGTTTCTCCTCCCCTTCCTCATGTCCCTTTCTCAAGGAAATTTGACCACATCTCCTACTATCCTATGTTCCTCCCTTCTTTTGTCAAAGAGCCTATTGAGGACCTTCTCTTGTTTGATGAGACTCTTCCTTTTCATCCTCCTATTATTGAGGAAATGGGTGATTGTGCCACCCAAAAAGATTTTGAGGAGGTTTTGCCTTTTTTATTCTTTTCCTTATTTTTCTTCTTCTTTCTCTTCTAATTTTCTAGATTCTTCTTTTGATTTTTCTTCCTTCTTTTGGCATCTTCCTCCTCACTTATGTGCAATAATCTTGTTGCACGTCCTCCTCCCGTCATTTACCTACTTGTTATCATATAAAATGTGTAGTAGTGCATTTGATAAGCTCTTGCGTTCGTTGCAATATTATTTACTAGAGTGGCCTTGCTTGGACGTTAAACAAGCCTTTCTCGGGAAGTAACCCGAGGTTTTTATTGCTTTCATTTTCTTTTTTTTTAGATTAGATTTTCTCTCATGGAAATGTTTGTGTGCCCCTTGCTAGGTACATAACTTGATATACACTTATGCATTGGTTTAGATCAAGAATTAAGGAAGTTTAATGCCTATTTTTGCTAGCATATGGAAATCGAGATTCAATTCAAGAGGAAATCGGCTTTGAAAGGTTAAATTGGTTCATTTGCGGGTAATTACACCCACCAATATCCGGTAATATCTTTCCTAACTCTTTCTCTAATGGTTGGTGACTCGTTGGACTTGTGTTGGTTTGTTGGATTGATTTCTTTCTTTTCCCCTCCCATGGATTATTTGTTTATATTTGAGTATATTGTCTCACTCAAGCTTGGGGGGAGGGTATTCTATCATGTTTGGTGGGATGTTGATTCATTTATGCCATGCACTTGAGTATATGCATTTCCATGTCTTTTATTTTATTTTGAAAAATCCAAAAATATTTTTGTTTACTTTCAAGGTAATTTTGGCAAAATGTGTTTTGTTTGTCCTTATTTTGGACATTTTGTTTTGGAACTTGAATCCTTGAATGTTTTTCTTCCTAAGTGGTAAATGTATGCACGGTTTGAGAGTGTCATTGGTTGACTCTGAGATACTATATGCTAAGGTAGTCGGGTTAAGAACTTTTAGGGGTCCTTGAAGCCTTAGTTCACGGGAATGTGGTAAGATGGAGTTGCTCTCTATAGTGGATTTGAAACCCTTGGTTGGTATTTGTTTGGTTATAATCCCTTGTGAGCTTCATTTGTTCTAGCCTTCATCACCTTGTTGAGTGGAAATTTAGGATCCTTGACTATGCATGTCTTATTCCTTGTTTTGACCTCTAGCTCCCAAGACCGTGACCGAGCCCTCTAGGGGAGGAAAAGGGCACCCTTTTCTCATTTTTCTTTATCTTATTTTTATTTTGTTACAAATTTGGTTTTCTATTTTGCATCGACCTACTTATTGACCAATTTGAGCCTAATGTTTCTCGCTCTTGTTTAAACCGTGTTACAAACCTAATGGCCTATATTTACCAACCCTTTTAGTTAGTGAAGCATTGACATGTGAGGTTTGAGTTTTTAGAGTGTTGAAATTGAACAAGACATTTTGTGAATTGGTTTAAGTACGGTATTGAAAGTTAAGCTTGAAAAGAAAATGCAAAAAAAGTTTGAGATGAAAGATGCAATTCAAGAAAATCAAATGAAGTTTCAAGAAAAAGTCGTCCATAGTTTTTTAAAAAAAAAGGCAAGGACACAAAATAAGAGCTATATATATATATATATATATTGAAAAAGAAACAAAAAACACAAAAATATTTTAGTTTGGTTTCGTTTTCTTCCCTAGTTTAAGCATTGAGGACAATGCTTCGTTCAAGCTTAGGGGGGAGCGTTACTTCGTTTTTGGTATATATTGTGTTAGTGTTAAATAAGCTTGGGGGATATGGCTTTATTGGTATTTTTGTTTGATATTTTGTGACTTCTTGAGTTTGTTTTTTAGGGTAGGCCACTCTTTTGCTTCACTTAGGAAATATCACAAAAATTTTCAAATTTTTAACCCGCCTTAACCCTTAGCCTTACGTTACAACCCAATAAAAGACCCTTAGACTTTAGTGGGGTTAGGTCAAAGAACGGTGGTGGTAGATAGACTTCAAGCCTATGGAGAGAGTATGCATAGTTGAGATGTCGGGATTACCTTCTCAAAGTTTTTCATTTCTTTATCTTTTTCCGGTTCCTTCGAGGAATCATGAGAAACTAGCTTAAGGGTTAATTTGAAGCTAGTGGAGAGAACGCGGCCCGATTGGTTGGGTCTAGGGTGGATTGAGTCCTCATTAGTTCTCTATGCTTAGCATATGTTATGTTTCAATCAACCATTGACATCTTGGAACGTGCATACATTTGTCTATATAGAAAGGTTTGCATTCATTAGTGCTTGTTCTTATTCTTGTCCAAATATGAATTTGTGTTTTCTTTCTCTTTTTATGTTTCTTTTTCCTTTTCATTTTATCGCCTTGCCTTGGTTTTTGTATAGAGTTGTGGGTTAAACTCTTAGGAAACCCTCACGAGAGCACACTCGTCCTCTAGGACGATCTAGGGGTTTAAAGGGCTTGTCTTTAGTTGCTAAAATTGACCGTGATTCCTACGAAAGTGAGTTAGTGTACATTCTCATCTCCTTTTGTGTCTTAGCTTTTCTTGAATTCACTCCCTTTCTCTGTCTCGCTCAAAGACGAGCAAAGGTTTAGCTTGAGGGAATTTGATGAGTGACATTTATGTCACTCCTAGGATAGTGTTTATGCCTTGTTTTAGCTTTTCTTAGGGTGTTTTGTAGTTTTTTTGTTGGTTTTTTGTAGTTATAGTATTCAAATAATGCGTGCATACATGTCTCGATGTGTTTTTAATGAAATCGCGTATATTCTTGAATGCTTGCCTTCATTGCGTGTTTGCACCGTTCCCTATACCTTATTGCTTCCCTTGGTGTTTGAGATTAGGTATTTGAAGTCTTGGATTGCATAGAAGAAGCCAAGGAAGCATGAGAGAAGAATCAAAGAAAGCAAGGTGCAAGGGCGCGCACAATGTGCACAGGCGCACGGCTGGAGTGTGCAGGCGCGCAGCCTTGTCAGAACCCGCGCAAAAGAGGTGAAATTGCAGAATCGAGGCAGAAAGTTTTGTGCGGTCTGCGTGCGACTTGTGCGCGGGCGCACAACAAAGGCGCGCGGGCGCACAACTCAGCCAGCAAGCCCCAACCCACAACACGCAATCGCCTTGCGCAGGCGCACAACTACCATGTGTAGGAGTTTATAGGTACGAATGCGGAAAATATGAATCATATTCATATAACACCTAATCCCAAGATCATGCATAACACTTAAAGAATTAGAATTAATACCTTTGAAGCGTGATTCCACGTGCGATTGAACAAGAACAAGGGAGACAAAGAACCTTAAGCGTGATTCCTCTACTTGGTCCACAGGCACAGATTAAGTCCTCCACTATTGCTAGTTAGTTGCAATTGAACCCTTCAATTGACATTCTATGGAGTAGAACGAGAAACGAACAAATCACAAACCACCATGAAGGGAGGAGATGGGCGTGTGGTACAGAGAGAGAGATAGAGAGAGGTTTGGATTACTGGTTTCTTGGTGCGCAATTAACTGTTAATTATGTTGTGTATATTACAACCCTAGGCATGGACTTTATTTATAGATCTCATCTCTAAATAAGAGTCCATGACAAAGCCCAAATCCTAACTCTAATCTAACTATACTAGCCCAATCCAATTCATGATTGGTTACTTGTTCATGAGGCCCATAAATGGGCCACTAACTTGCTTAACCCAATACCTTTGTTGTGTGACCTCATAGGATCCATTCTAGTGGGCTTTGGACTATTTAGCTAGCCCAAAGGTCAATGATCATAGTCTAGCAACAGATAATGACGACCCAAAAGAACGAACTTATTATCTCCATAATAGTGATCCTTGATATATCTAGTAATTGCACTTATCGAAGACAGAACTCCTTCAATCTCCCACTTGTCTGAGACAAGTGCACAATATTCAAATTCCTTAAGTCAATGTGTGTCGATTTGATAATATGATTGCATCTCATGTCGTGATCATATTAATCTACAAATATTTTCTTAAGAAACTGAGTTAGAATTACAAAACAAATGATTACTTTGTAATCCTTTTGAGTACGGCCATACATTTTCTGAATTCTCCCTCCTCAAGGGGCCAAGACACATTCCTAATCAAATAGGTAGACTCAATCCAATCTTGTGGCAACCAAGGCTCCCACTCAAATCATGAGGTAACCAGGAAACACACTTTATAATCTCCAGTTACGGGAAAACGTTTGAATGTACACAGTTACATCAATCATTGAATGAAATCAATGTTCCACTCATGTCAAAGGAATCCACTAATATATCCGGAAGTTCTATGCTTGAACTTCAAAATAGGTTTATAGTTCGATCATGCATCATTCATGCATACCCATGTGATTGACCGAGCTTCACTACGCTCCTATAGCCCAAGAAACAGCGCTATCCAATCAATCTTACATGCTAGTCCATCCAAAGAGATCATTTATGTCCACTTTAATGACTCTAGACTAGGAACTAAAATAATGTATGGATTTTGTTCACCTGTGGGGTTTCATTCACCAGGTTATTTAAATAAATTAACCTGACGAGCCCATCAATCCATAATTATTTTGGACATTTTATTTAATATTGAAACCACGATTAAATAAGAGAAATGATAAATTTTTTATTAAACATAATTCTGCAAATGAATGTATTACATATGTAACTTATTTTTCTCCAAAAACAGATACAACTTCTAATTACATCATTTGCCTCAATCCAATTGCACTAGTGTCCTTCTCATGCTTAGGAAATGGAAGGGGTTTAGTAAGTGGATCAGAGACATTCTCATCCGTATGAACTTTACACATCTTGACATCTCCTCTGCCAACGATCTCTCGAATGAGGTAATACTTCCTCTCAACATGTTTGGATTTGAAGTGTGACCTAGGCTCCTTTGATTAAGCAATGGCACCATTGTTGTCACAATGCAATTCGATTCCATTTTGAGCACTTGGTACGATATCCAACTCAGTCAGGAACTTCTTTATCCAAACTGCTTCCTTAGCTGCTTCAACAGCAGCCAAATACTCTGATTCTGTTGTAGAGTCTGCGATAGTGCTTTGCTTCAAACTCTTCCAGCTCACTGCTCCTCCATTCAGATAGAAAATCTATCCAGACTGGGATTTAAAATCATCTCTGTCTGTTTGGAAACTCAAATCCATATAACCTTTGACTACCAACTCATCTTCGCCACCATATACTAGAAACATTCCTTTAGTCCTTCTCAAGTACTTAAGGATGTTCTAGGCAGCTGTCCAGTGTGCTTCTCCTGGATTTGCCTGAAATCTGCTACACATGCTTAAAGCATATGAAACATCCGACCTTGTACAGATCATGGCATACATTATTGACCCTACTGCCGAAGCATAAGGTACAATCGCCATACGTCTCATCTCGTCTGGTGTAACCGAACATTGAGATTTACTGAGCGTAATGCCATGAGACATGGGGAGAAATCCTCTCTTGGATTTTGACATCTCGAACTTATCAAGAACCTTATCAATATAAGTCTCTTGACTCAGCCCAATCATCCTTCGAGACCTGTCTCGATGAATCTTGATTCCCAAAATGTACTCGGCATCACCCAAGTCTTTCATGGAGAAACAACTCTTCTACCAGTCCTTGACTGACTCAAGCATTGGTATGTCGTTCCCCATGAGGAGTATGTCATCTACATACAAGACTAAGAAAATTATGTTGCTCCCACTAGACTTCTTGTATACACAAGGTTCCTCTTCGCTTTTGAGAAAGCCAAACTGTTTGATTGCTTCATCAAAACGAAGGTTCCAACTCCTTGATGCTTGCTTCAATCCATAAATGGATTTCTGAAGTTTGCATACCTTTCCAGGATTTTCTGGATCTTCAAAACCCTCAGGTTGTGTCATATACACTTCCTCCATCAAGAACCCATTCAAGAAAGCGGTTTTGACATCCATCTACCAAATTTCGTAATAAAAAAATGCAGCAATCGCTAGAAGAATCCAAATGGACTTAAGCATTGCTACTGGAGAAAAGGTTTCATCATAGTCAATACCATGAATCTATTTGTATCCTTTTGCTACCAGTCTTGCTTTATAGATGTAGGCATTTCCATCCTTGTCTGTCTTAATCTTGTAAACCCACTTGCAACCAATAGGTTTTACCCCATCAGGCAAGTCCACCAGGGTCCACACAACATTTTCAGACATTGATTCCATTTCGGATTTCATGGCCTCAAGCCATTCATTTGAGTTGGGGCTCACCAAAGCTTGCTTGTAGGTAGAAGGTTCCTCATTCTCCAATAAGAAGATTTAGAATCCTCAGTTAACAGAACTTCAACAAACTGTTTGTTTCTGATTTTGGCAAACCTACGTGGGGTAGGAGCAACAATATAAATGTTCTCTCCAACTTCTTGAAGATTTTCGCATGAATTAGATTCAAGTGGGATGATAGGAGTCATGCTAGTCGAATTAGCTTGCTCCGACGCATGATTAATCGACTCATGCGCCCTCGCATCTGATGTGGTGTTATCCACATCCATTTGTTGCTCGTCTCGAATTTCTTCAAGAACCACTTTACTCCTACTTGGCTTTCTAGAGAGGAATTCCTTTTCTAGAAAGACACCATCGCGAGCAACAAACACTTTGTTATCTTCGCGATTGTAGAAGTAATACCCCATTTTTTCTTTTGGATAACCCACAAAGAAACATTTTCCTGATTTAGGTTGTAGTTTATCGCCTTGTAAACGCTTTACATAAGCTTCACATCCCCAAATCTTGAGATAAGACAACTTTGGAACTTTTCCAGTCCATAACTCATATGGTGTCTTCTCAATTGCTTTGGATGGGCTTCTGTTAAGTATGTTCACAGCTGCTCCTAATGCATATCCCCATAATGATATGTGAAGATCAGTAAAGCTCATCATGGACCGAACCATATCTAGTAAGGTCCTATTCCTCCTTTCTGACACCCCATTTAACTGTGGCGTCCCTGGAGGAGTTAATTGTGAAATTATTCCACAATTAATTAGATGTTCATCAAATTCTTGGGTTAAATATTCACCACCACGATCAGATCGTAATGCCTTGATTGTTTTCCCAAGTTGGTTTTGTACATCATTCTGGAATACTTTGAACTTTTCAAAGGCTTCCAACTTCTGCTTCATTAAGTAAACATATCCAAATCTACTTAAATCATCAGTAAAAGTAATGAAGTATCTATATTGACCCTAGCTTTTGAACTCATTGGTCAACATACATCCGTATGTATGAGTCCCAAAAGGTCACTTGCTCTTTCACCTACACCCGTAAAGGGTGACTTAGTCATTTTACCAAGCAAGCATGACTCACAATTTTCAAATGATTCATAATCAAAAGAAGAAAGGAGTCCATCCTTATGTAATTTCTGGATGCGCTTTTGGTTGATGTGACCAAGCCTACAATGCCATAGGTAAGTTGGGTTTGAACCATCTGACCTTTTCTTTTTATGATCAATGCTATAGACATGAGTTGTACATTCTAAGACATACAAACCATTAATTAATTTTGCGTTAGCATATAACATATTTTCTTTAGAAATAAAACAAAATTTGTCTCTTATTTCAAATGAAAATCCTTCAGAATCTAAAAAGGAACTGAAATAATGTTTTTAGTTATTGTTGGTACATAATAACAGTTATTAAGCACCAAAATAAGCCCAGAGGGAAGTCTCAAGTGATAACTTCCAATAGCAAGTGCCGCAACTTTTTCTCCATTTCCTACTCGAAGCGTTACTTCCCCTTTTGCTAACTTCTTACTTTCTCTCAAGCCCTGCACGTTATTAATGATGTGAGCACCAAAACCAGTATCAAATACCCAAGTAGAAGATGAAGTAAGATTATTTCTACAACAAAAACATCAAGTAACTCTTTACCTTCTATTTTCACTGGTGTATAATGGGGACACCCTGGTGTATGGCGAAGCCAATCACCACAATAGAAGCATTCTCTTTGTCTCCTCTTCATGTACTCCTCAGAATGGTTGAGTAAAAGGTTGACTAATGTCACAGTAGAGCCCTCATCATTATGAGTGAGCGTAACTATATCAAAACCATCGTGGAGTGAGAACAAGATTATATCATGCTCGGAGTCGTCATTGAATGGTTTCCCAAGGACGTCCATTTGATTGAACAAATCAATCATTTCAAGGACATGGGTCCTTACTGACTGACCAGGCATGAGTTTCCTAGCCATAATCTTACAATGAATATTGTAAGCCTCATACCTAATGCTGTCAATCCAGGAATAGTAAATCTGAGGGATCGAATTAACGATCTCTCTTACATTATGATCTCTGAAGCCTCCACTTCCTGAATGCCCCAAGCCACCTCGCCAGATAGCACGAAGACATTGATACAAGTTGGTTACCTCATAGTGCCTGAATCTTCTTCTCCAACAACTTGGAATAGATTCTAAAATGAGTTGTCTGATTTTCTCTGCATCTGAAACAATTTCAGCATGCCTTTCAGCTTTATAACCCTTAGTATAATCAGTCTCAACAGGTATATGTAAACGAGATTCAAGCCCATGGCTTGTGAGAACTCTTCTCAACTCGCTTTCCCATTCCCTAAGTTTCTGAGATTCATCCTTAAATTAAGTTTCTTTGGAAAAATAGTGTTGTCGTTATGGTTATTCATCTACAAACAAAAACAAAACGAGGCAAAGTTCAATAATTATGTTTAAAAAATTTAAAGTACCATAAGCGATGTTAATAGTTGATAACTTTAAAACATTTATTCAATTTTAATTGATCCCTATTGAATAAAATGATTCCAAGATCCTTTAATTGTGCAATAATTGACCAGACTTTAGCCCTACCATCAACCATTACATTTTCAAGGTGAGTAAACTCTTTACTGATTACAACTCTTTGTAATTCTTGGTTGAATAATTACCCATCACATGTTTAATTATTACCCTTAGCTTCAAGGTTATAAACTCTTTAGGTAACCTCGTTGAGTATAACCAATCAAAAGTGTAAAATTTGTTTTACCCCCACTCCCCTAAGATATAATATGACACCCAGCTTTGGCATGACCCATCATAAATATCGAAGGTTTCATCGGGTTTTTGATTGGAAAAGCTACCTCAATATTACCGGGACCTAGATTTATTATGTTTTCATTATTTAGTGAACTCTAACGCATCATCAATCAACATAAATAAAATCTAACATGCATAATCTACTAATGCATAAATAAAACATGACATAGTATGGCCCCTTAATCCTAACAAAAACTAATAAAGCAAAAAGCTTCTACTTGAACCTTCATGGATCTCATCCATCTTGCTCCTTTGGGCCTTCACTCCAGGGATTTCTTGGATTAACTGCAACCTGTAATACTATTCTATTCTATTTACTACTTAAATAAATAAAATAAATTACAAAAATACTTAACGGTACGCAGACCGTATTTAGATTACAAAAATACGAAATGATGCGCAGATCGTATTTACAATCTATGGGCCATACTAGTCTTTATATATAGCAATAAATAATATCATATATTATAAAGTGCCACATAATAAATCACTCATCATACTTTCCTAAACTATAACATCGAATGATCATAATTAAGGAAACATGGCATAAAAATATCTCATATTTTTAATTAATTATTGCAATTAGATAATATCATATATTATTTCTAACCAATCATAAAATATCATATATTATATTTAAGGTAAGAGATAAAATCAAATCATATTTTAGTTATGGAAGATAAATCATATTTATCTTCCATGGTTATCCTAACTAATTTAGGAGATTCTATCCTAATTGCTAGCCAATCACATAATTTTAATTCAATTATTATCCAAAAATAATTATGGGATAATCTCATTAAATCAATCATTATCCAAATAGAATCTTTTGCTCCATAATAATCTTAACAAAATTAACAACTTTAAATTTGTTAATTATCTTTTCAAAATCAAAACTTATCCTTTTAATTTTAATTTTGAAATCTGATTTTTTTTATCCAAAATAAATAATTTTTTTTTTGAAAAACCGCGCTAGCCACCGTGGTGTGGCCAACCGAAGCCGGCCACGGCGGTCGTACACCTTGCGGTGTACGCTGCCCTGCAGCGGCGCAAGAACAGCAGCAGCAGCACACGCAACAAGGTGCTGCACTGCTGCGCTGCTTCTGTTCATCCCCTGCCCAGCCCGCCCTCCCTCCTGGACCACCGCCGGTGCGGCAGTCGCCGCGGCTGCGTGCGCCACCCAGCCGCGGCTGCCGCACCTAAAACCCTTTTTTATTTTTAAATTAAAACAAAACATTTTATTAAAATTAAAATAATATGGTCCATCTAATTTTAAAATTAAATCATATTCAATTTCAAAATTATGGTTCTTCATGAATTTAATCCCCAATTCAATTTAACTTTTAAATTAAATAATTTGATCATGAAAAATTCATAATTTAACATGAAATCAAATAGATTAAATTCTTTAAACATTTAATTATCAAATTAAATCAAAACTAAAACACAAAATTTCACAAATTAGGGTTGTAGTTTTGAATTTTTTCGAAGTCTGGGTGAGGGGGGCCGAAAATTCAAGTGCTATAGGGCAAAATTCGGATCACTTGTAGGCTAATTTGGAGAAAATTAAACAACTTTTAATGATTCTATATTGTAAAATCATATTTAAAATAATAATTGACCCATAATTAAATAATTCTCCCTCCAAATTGAATTAAAATTGTGGACTATCAAAGAATTAATATTCAATATATGTACATTCATACGCTAACTGATACCACTGTAGGAGTTTATAGGTACGAATGCGGAAAACATGAATCATATTCATATAGCACCTAATCCCAAGATCATGCATAACACATAAAGAATTAGAATTAATACCTTTGAAGCGTGATTCCACGTGCAATCGAACAAGAACAAGGGAGACAAAGAACCTTAAGCGTGATTCCTCTACTTGGTCCACAGGCACAGATTAAGTCCTCCACTATTGCTAGTTAGTTGCAATTGAACCCTTCAATTGATATTCTATGGAGTAGAACGAGAAACGAACAAATCACGAACCACCATGAAGGGAGGAGATGGGCGTGTGGTACAGAGAGAGAGATAGAGAGAGGTTTGGATTACTGGTTGCTTGGTGCACAATTAACTGTTAATTGTGTTGTGTATATTACAACCCTAGGCATGGACTTTATTTATATATCTCATCTCTAAATAAGAGTCCATGACAAAGCCCAAATCCTAACTCTAATCTAACTATACTAGCCCAATCCAATTCATGATTGGTTACTTGTTCATGAGGCCCATAAATGGGCCTCTAACTTGCTTAACCCAATACCTTTGTTGTGTGACCTCATAGGATCCATTCTAGTGGGCTTTGGACTATCCAGCTAGCCCAAAGGTCAATGATCATAGTCTAGCAACAGATAATGACGACTCAAAAGAACGAACTTATTATCTCCATAATAGTGATCCTTGATATATCTAGTAATTGCACTTACAAGACAGAACTCTTTCACCATGCGTGGGCGCACAATGAGCCCTGTTCAGCGGTTTTTCACGACTTTCTTTATATTTGCGAGCCTCGTTTTTGTACGGGAGAACTTCAATTTTCCTTTAGATCTTTTTCCCTAGTTTTAGGAGAGCTTCTTTCTCTTAGTGTTAGATTAGGATTTTCTCTCTCTAGTTTAGGAGTAGTTTTAGAGAGAGAAAGCTTGGATTTCCATGGAGTTTTTGAGAGGTTGAAGAAGCAACTTTGTGGAACTTCTTCTCATCTATTCAATGAGAATTTTCTAACTTTCTCTCATCTTTATTGCTTTGCTTAATTCTTAGTTTTTGCTTTTTGTTTGTTGATTTGAGTAGATTAATTAGTTTGTTTGTTTGATCTTGTTTTATTCTTATTTTACCTTGTTTTCCATGTCTATCTTCATTATGTTAGCTTAGGTCTTGTTCTAGGGAATAGGATGAAGGTTATATTAATGAATTGAATGATTGATTGTGATTAGTATGAAATTGTTTCTTGATTATTGTGTATGGATGATGCTTTTATGGATTAGAATCCTTCTAGCTAATCGATTTTATGCTCTTAATAGTGATTTCAATCAATTGTGCGAGAGTGAGTTGGTTGAGAGCCCTAAATTCTTCCATACCTTTGCTAGGCTAGTTGCACGAGAGTGAATTAGTTTAGTAGGATAATTAACATGATTAATTGTGCGAGAGTGAGTTAAATGTGTTGATGTTCCTAAGTTGTTGAATGCATTGATGTAATTGGATTCCACTTTCCCTAGTTTTAGTTATTTGCTCTTAGTAGTATTTGGTTTAATCTCTCTCTATCTCACAACCTTTCCTACTAGTCTAATTTGCACAAATTGATACACTTAGTCTTCGTGGTTCGACCCTTTACTTGCCACTAACTAGTTTAGTGTAAGTTTAGGTATAATAAATTTCTAATTTGGTTAGGGTTAGTAGACCAACGACCTACTCTTACCCGCGATCACTCTTTCTAATAACAAAATACACACTTTGTAACTTCATGGAAAACAAGAATTTAAACAATTAAATTAAATAACTGAAAGAGAGATTTGAGACCAAACCCTCAGAAATTAAAACCTTTCACGTCTAGGGCGAAGGCAACCTCGAACTTGGATAGGTGTTTCTAGATCTTATGATTGTAGAATTTTGTAGAGAAAGCTTGAGAGAGAGAAGAGATTCTTGAAAACTAGAGAGAACAAGAAAACTAATTGTTGTTGATGATTTTTTATTAGAATTGATGATTTTTTATGATTGAAAATGGAGGTTTTAGGAGGCTATTTGTAGAGAAAATTAGCCGGACGGATAAAAAACGAATCAGAGTTTCAACGTGAATAAAACAGATTAGCGCCAGACGCTGGACATTAGCGCCAGGCGCTGAAGGTTAGCGCCAGGCGCTAATGCTGTCGTCAGTCGCTAGAATAATTATTTCACGCGTTTTCTTAATTTTGATAAAATTTAGCCGTACAGAAGGGCAAAATCGTATTTTCCTTGAAAACAATTTTTTATTCTGATTAAAACTCTAAAAAGTAAACCAAAGTCAATTTATCAATGCTAATTAAATTAGGAATGAAAAGAATCTTCTAGAAGAATCTAGAAAACTAAAATCAATTCTAATTGCATTAGGAATGATAAAATTAGGCCCTCCTCTAGATCATTGGGCCGCACATAAAGATCAAATCGGGCCCAGTTTAGTAATTTAGCCATAACTTCCTCATTATTCATCGGAATTGGGCTTATATTATATCGTTGGAAATCTTTTTTCGAACCCGACCTAACTACACTCTCATTAGACCCTTGCCATGAACCACACCAAACTGGATTGGCTGTTTTCTTAAAAATAGGTTTTCAAAAACAGAGAGAAAGAATTAAAAACTAGCCGCAACACTAGACTTTCCACACTTTCACTTCATCCGATTATGATTCGACGTGAAAGGTACTCATCACTGGGATTGGTTTTGGGGAGACACAAATGGGTGTCTACAGCAGCAGATTTAGCCGGAGTTTTTGCCGGATCAACCATCTTCAAGGCATCGGCTGGAAGGAGAAAATAAAAATTTAGAGAAAAATAATAAAAGTTGAAGTACAAAAGCAAAAGCAACTGAAAAGCCGGATGCAAAGTGGATCTACCCTTGGGAAACATGGTGCTTAACCCCCAGGCGGACAGGAATCTTTCATCCTTGAAGAAGTCCGGATGGGGGATCCAGTTCTTTGGCACAATAATATGAGTCCCATCCCCCAAGGGCTCAGTTGTGGTTTCGAAGAAACCTGGCTCCATTATTTGCTCCCGGGCCCTAGAAGAGAGCGCCGGGAGAGGGCATTTACTGCCCAAGAGAACCAGTTCCTTATTGTACCGGCGCAGCGTCCGGTTGTGTCTTAGAGTGGGTGAGGAGACCAAATAAAATTTCTCCTTCCACCCGGACCATTTGGACACCTTGTCCAAAGTCATCAAATACTGAGGCAGAGTGGAAAAAGTATACCATGCCCCATGACCGCCTGGGGCCTTGCTCAAATAGTGCATATGAACAAAAGCAGAGAAGCTGGGGGCAATATTCTGGAGCTCGCAGACGGCAATATAACTCAGAATATTCACCCATGAGTTTGGGGTGAGCTGCCAGACACCCAAATTATACCCTTTCAGGATTTTCCTAATCCTAGTATGGAGGGGGAACCGGAGGCTGGCTTCTATTACCGCCTCATATCAGACAAAATAGTTGTCTGCATTTTCTATGTTGTCCTCCCAGGCCATAACCGCGTCCCCAGGCGGAAAAATAATATCCCACCCCTTTCCAAAAGGGTTCTTTTCTATGAAAGCCCTGAAGCCACTCTTCAGCAGGGCTATGTCACCCGGAAGCATTCTAATCTTATTCGGGTTAGGGTTGTCAGAAACCTTTGCCGGCTGCTGATAGTCAGCCGCAAAATTATCTTGATCGGAGCTAGAGGCCTCGGCCCCCGATCTTTCAGCGGCTTCATTGCCGCCTACCTCTTCCTCGGATCCATTAGAGGAGACGGCCTCTTCACTGTCTTCCTCCCTTACATTTGAGCTCCCGGAGAAAGACGGAGCCTCATCGTCAGAATCGCTTCTCTCCTCCGAATTCCCTTGTTCCCCATCCGGAAAAATCTCATCGCGCGGGCACTTCCATAGCGCGTCGGCTCCTAGACTTTCTAGCCGTCTGTTTGACTCTAGAGATTGTGTCCCGCACAGAAACAAAGAGGGAGGAGTTCGGGGTTGAGCAGAGCAGTTCTGAAAGTCCAGAAAAGGCACCCCTGTTCTAGATTCAGTCGTTCCGGGAGACCGGCTGAATGTCCTAGGCAGTGCCGAGTGTGTGGATTGAGAGCTCATTTTATTTTTAAAGACTATGTATACAGACGGAAAAAATAATGTATACAGTTTGAAAAGAAGGAAAAGCTAAAAAAATGGTACAGGCGGTTACCTTACATTAACCCTGGAAACTCTTAAAACTGCTACAGACGGTGACCGGGTGTTGCAAAGTTAGCACACGGAAATCTTGAGAATCTGATGTAGACGGAACAAGAGAATCTCTCTCTAAAAATCTCTCTTTCTCTCTCTAGAAAGTCAAATAAAATGAAATAGTGAGAGAAGGGAGGGGGGTAAACTTCTATTTATAGAAGGGTGAAACGGGGGCATCCCCGTCATACTTTAAATTTACTAGCCTTGTTACTGTTCACCTTTCATAGGTGGACACGTGTCACAGGCATCACATGACATCCACGTGACCCTTTTGAGGGGAAAATGTTTAGGGTAAAAATACCCTAGACATGTGGACCAATAAGAAAAGGCCACGTGTCAAGTTCAGGTTGTCCAAAGTGGCCCAATAGCCACCTGACACGTGTCTCCTTCAGATAACTTCTGAAATGGGCGGCCTTCAAGGGCCCAAATCCCAAGAAGCGCCGTAATTTAGTGCAGCCCACTAAAATCTAGGTCAAGTGACCTAGATAAGGGCACACCTACCAACGACCCTATAAATAGGGAGATATTTTCCCATTTTGGGGACACATTCAATCATTTATTACACCTACTTTCTCTCTCATCAGAGAAACATCTGAGCTTGGAATCCAAGCAGATACCCACCTAAATTTCCGTACTCTTTATTCTCTTTCAAGTTACTTACTTGATCTTCGGAGGCGGAGCTCCAACAACCGAAGTCTCCGTAGTTTTGCAGGTGCAGCTCGAGCCGGACCAATCTTTGTGACGTAACTCTTTCGAGCGACAAAAACACCCAAAACACTTAGCACCACATGATGTAGGAACTTTGTAAGGCCCCCACAAGTCTATATGAACTAAATCAAACAAATTACTAGCCTTATTTTCACTAATATGAAAAGTATCTCTAGATTGTTTTGCCCGATGGCATACATCACACACATTATTATTCTTTCTAATTGAGTTACTCACAGGAGGAAGTAACCTCAAAACTTTCTCCGACGGAAGACCCATGCATTGATGCCAAAAATCTACCACACAATCCACTGCTAGCACCTTCACTTGCGGCACACCTCGGAAAAAATAAAGTCCGTTTTCTCATTCACCCACGCCAATCACCATCCTCGTCGACTGGTCCTAAATAACACAAATTTTGTTAATAAATTGTATTGTACATCTTGACTCATCGCTTAATTGAGTAACAGAATTTAAGTTACAATTCAAATATGGTACAAATAAAACATTATCAATAATAAGACCACCCTCTAGTGTAACTGAACCCAATTGATTCACGTTCACCGTTTGACTATCCGGTAATCCTACAGGACAATTTTGAATTGTTTCAATGTTCCTCGTAATTGATAAATCATTCGTTACATGATTAGAGGCTCCAGTATCTACGATCCATGGGACTTTTGTCTTACCTTCTAAGCGAGACTTAGATTTATTACTCAACAATTCAATGATTTGTTGAGCTTGGTCAGAGTTCACACCCGAAAGACCTTGCGTAGAGGAAGATTGATTGCTGGTCGCTTCACTATTTACGCCTTCTTGTACAGTATTCGCCCTATGTGTAGTACTTTGAGAAGCAGTATTTCGCCCCCCCACTAGCACCACAACCTCCTTTGCTTCCCCCATGATCACCTCGACCGCGGCCTCTACCTCCTCTGCGATTCTCATCCCACCATTCGGGAAATCCGATCAATTTATAAAAACTCTCTTTAATCTTTATCATGACCTTCCCGATTGCAGTGGGTGCAAAAAGGTTTTTCACCATCACCCGAGCTCGACTTAACTCTTGAGTCTACTTTAAACGCCAAAACATTCTCCTTCGGCTTTCCATCCTTAGAGCAAAGTCTCTCGGTATTTATCACTGCTTGATACGCATTATCCACATGAGGCAAAGGGGTTTGTGCCAACAATTGAGCCCGAATTGCCTCATACGAATTGTCTAGACCAATCATAAAATAATATAAGTAGTCTTCATCTCTCATATCACCTACTTGCTTGGTGATATTACACTTACACTGTCCACAAGAGCACTTTGGAACGCGAGAATATTGTAGCAACTCCGTCCATATTTTAGATAAACGGCCAAAATACTCCGTCACCGACTCCGTGGTCGTTTGCTTACATTCTCCCAAAGAGTTCTTCAATTGACATACTCTAGTACCACTAACAACACAATATCGTTGCTGTAAGTGTACCCATAACTCGCTCACATAGTCATAGTCTCCAATGGTGAAGCGCAACCAATCATCCAATGTATTACTAATCCAAGCAACGAGCATGGAGTTGACTGCTATCCAATGCTTCCTCTGTGGAGAATCGGCAGCAGGGTCCTTAATTGAGCCATCCACAAATCCAAACTCCACTTAGCAATCAACGCTCGACGCATAGTCTTAGCCCACTCATCATAATTCGCCCCACGTAGCTTAATTGGGGTAATAATAATTCCGGGATGATCACTCGATCCCAGATGATAATTAAGATCAATAGGGGTAGGTGGTTGCGGAACTTCATCATCTCCCTTCGCCATCACTAATCACTGTCTCAGAGAAAAAAAATTTGAATTTCTAAATCCTAGCTCTTGATACCATGCCAAAATCAATTTTATACCTCAAAATCTCAATAATTCTCAACGTGTACATATATAGTCTACAACCTATTCCTAATTATCTTAGGCTTAGGAATAATTACCAAATCAAATATTTACATAAAGATAACTAAGGGATCCTAACAATATTTCCTAAATATTATCTTTACATAATATTATCTCAACCGGAAGACCTGTGGATCGACCCTTCTTCCCCATCTGCATAGTTAGAGGAACTTAGGAATTATTTTTGACTAGGTGATTTGACTTTATCCTGCTTTATATATATATATATATATATATATATATATATATATATATATATATATATATAATATATATATATATATATATATATATATATATATATATATATATATATATATATATATATATATACCTAGCAAATAGGTCATTCGGGTCAGGTATGGGTCGGGTCATTTTGGGTTTCGGGTTGATTTTGGGTTGACTGATAATCGGGTCGGGTCGGGTATTGGGTCAACACTTCGGCCCGAGTTTGGGTCGGGTCAAGTTTGGGTCAGGTCAGTTTGGGTCGGGTCAATTTTCGGGTCGAGTCAATTCGGGTCGGGTTGGGTCAATTTTCGAGTCAACTTCTAGTCGAGTCATATTCGGGTGATTCATTGGGTTAAATTCAACTCTGTATATATATTTATTTTATTTTTTTTAACGAAAAACTCACTATATTTATTAAGACTATTTTTTTCATGGATTATAGTAATTGTTTGACTTTTATTAACTTTTTTTTTATTATTTTTTTTCCTGTGTGTATAGAACTTTAGACTAAGAATCACTTTCCTGATCTCTTGAAACTAAGAGGGATGCTCTAACTAATTGAGTTATACCTCACTCTCTTATTGATCTTAGTTTTTCTACGTACTCTTATTATCATTATCATTGTTGTAATAATTTCTTTGAATTATTCTTATACTCCCTCCGTCCCAAATTACTCTTAAGGATTTGACATTTTGCACTATTCACACATCTCACTTTGACCATCTTTTTTAGCTATTATATGAAAGTCAATGTAGTCATGTAAGATGTTGTTGGCTCTATTTTAATGTATAATTTCCCAATATAAACTTTTTATAACTTATATAATTATTTACTAAAAGATGTTAAAGGTCGGATCATTTTCGGGTCAGGTCAACTTCGGGTCGGGTCGGGTCGGGTCTCGGGTCAACTTTGGGTCAGGTCATCTCGGGTCGGGTCATTTTGGGTTGGGTCATTTCGGGTTTCGGGTCAAGGTCGGGTCAGTTCCACTTCGGGTTGGGTATGAGTCGGGTCGAGTTAATTCTTGTTTTTGGTCAATTTCGGGTCATGGGTCGGGTCATCGGGTCTAGGTCAGGATTGCCAGGTCTAATATATATATATATATATATATATATATATATATATATATATATATATATATATATATATATATATATATATATATATATATATAAAACACATTAAGACATATATATATAAAAAACACATTAAGACATAGTTCAATGGTAAAATTCTTAATAACTAACATTGAGATCAAGGGCTCAATTTTATTTTTTATTGTGTAATAACATGGTATAATAGTCAATAAAGAAAGTAGAGAGTGTCATGTGGCATGTAGATTTGATTCGAAATCCCATGAAGAGTGTCACATGGCATGTCGACTTGATTTAAAACGCCTATTAATATACTCCCTCCGTTTCATAATGTTAGTCTCATGTATTATTTTAGGCGATTAAAAAATATCTACCCATATTAAATATTCTTTCATTTATAACTTGATTTTTTTGGAATTAATTGGTTGTGGATTGATAACATGACTAGTAAGAAAATCTTGACCTTAAATTATGTCATTATGACTTGTGCTTTCCTAATAAAAAAGTCAAAAAAGTTAAATAAGGTAAACTAATTATGAATTATGTTGTACTTTAATATTCGATTTCAAATATATTTTTTTTCTTATTTTATGTGATTGATTCCATATGAGACTAATATTATAAAACGGAAGGAGTATAAAGTATAGATTAGACTCGAAACAATTACCTACATACGGAGTAGAAAACATGCCATTCTTTTTTGCTCTACCAACTTTGCTAATTTTAATTATGGAATAACTACACTAATAATACACACATTGCAAAGCTATTTTTATTGTGTAGAAAACGTAATTACACTTCTAAGTAAGAGAGCACATAAAGGATAAAGCCAGTCCAACCAACAAAACCACCAAATACCTAGCCTTTGTACCGGCTATAATTGCAATAAATCTGCAATGCAAACGTATGATAATTAAACTAATAATACACACATCTCAAAGCTTCTTCCCAGCTAAATCTTCAAGAGTCAGATTTAAGGAATTAATAGGACCCTTTTTCACCAATTCCTCACGGGTAGCAAGAAGGTCCTCGATGCTCCCTGGCTCCCCAAACCATCCAAGTCGATCTGCAATGAGATGAAGATTATCACATCCATCACAACGCACAACAACTACACCATTCTCATATGATTCACGACTGCACGACTTCATTTGTCTTGTTTCACAAACTTTACATGTAAAAACCATGGCAAGATCATGTCGCGGGGATGTTTTCAATTTACTCATCATATCTTTGTTCACTATATTTTGAGCATCAGCCTTTAAGCCAGACGGCGCCTCAGAACTGCAGCAACTAGGTTCAAAGCTACTATCTGCAGCATTTTCTGTAAATAGTCTCCTTTGGGAAATTGCTTCTGAATGTATCTGAAGCACTCTGGTCAAACTAGCGTATTTTTCGCAGATTACATTGGTCATAGGAAGAGGGTGACAAGATGCTCCTGTAAAAATGTATGAAAGACATGTAAGATTCCCTTGTATAGTCATTTTCCAAGTAAATGCACATGGCATCCTAGGAACACAAAATGACCATGTAAATCAGAGTTCAGATTGGGCTACAAATTCAGCAAACCTGATCCAAATCCACAAACGTAACACAATGGCAGGACATGACACTGGCTTGGTTACATGAGTGAGAAGGAGAGGGGGAAATGGAGGGAAAAGGAAACAATGTCCCTTGCTTGGTTACATGAGTGAGAAGGAGAGGGAATCAGGGAATACAAATTTTTCTTGTTCATATAGCAGACTTGCAGTCGCTGTGAAGCAGATTATTATTTATTTTTTTTATTAATTTTAACCTTTTTGTTGTAATTTCAATTGCTTGAGAAGAAAAAAATAGAGAATTATATTTCAAGTAAATCAACACAAGAAAATGATAAGAATAAAGAAATTCGACCTCACTAAGCAGCAAGCCAAATATACAAGTGAGTGTGAATTAATCAAGGATTCAAGGAAGGAGATGAAGATTAGGGCAATTCCCTTGAATTGGGGAAATTTTTCCATCTACAGGATCAAGGGATAGGAGATCATGAGAGGGAGGAGAGAGAAAATTTTACCACATAAAGAGAGGAGAGAGAAGGCTGGGTAGATGTCATGAGTGAGACTGTTATCATTTACTTATAATTACGAATTATTATCCTATTTTCTTTCCAAATCATTCCAATTTTAAACATTGGTACATTAAAAAATGAAGGGTCATAAATCCCTCTTAATCTCTCCCACCCCCCCCCCCCCTTTTTATTTGCCTCCTTCACTTGTAACAATTTGTGTCATAAAAGAAAAAACAAAGTCATTGATTTGTCATGAAAATAGAGGTTTAACTTCTAACAATTTATATCGCAAAAGAAAACAATTAAAGAAGTAACATTCTTTTTCTTTTTTCTTTAGACAATCAAAACAGAAATTTTATTAATCATCAAATTCTCAAGTACAAAATAACAAAGAAGCCACAAAAATCCATCTCCCCGCCTTCTATGAAAGGTTGAAGAAGAAAACCTAGAACAAATAGAAACCCCTACATTAACAAAGCACTCACAAAATTACATGATTAGCAACGGCCTTAGACTTTCACTACAGCAACAAGAAACTCCAAAACTAATTGCCCTTAATACATAAAAAGGAAGGATCAGTGCCTTGATTCCTAAAAATACCAAATTTGATATAACAGCAATCCTGTGCAACATTTCCATGTACAGAAATGCTCAATATCTTTTTATTCTAAACCATTATATATGTGAGGGGGCAGGTTCAGATTAGTACATACCACCTGATATACCATTTTCAGGTCCCTAATATAAAAATTACCGAAGCCACTATGATTTAGTATAGGATCAACATTCACAAGTCCCCACATTCCCTAACCCCCAAAGAAACAAAAGAATTATTAAGGAAAGCATTAAAAAAAAAAAAAAAAAAAAGACCCTACAGTTGGGATTTGTTCCCATCTTTGTAAAAGTAAAACAATTGACCAAAGTTTAAACGCCTCTAATGCAAAAGAATCATGCCTCTTTCTTTTGAAATTGATCGCCCAATATTGCATAGAAATCCCTTTTGAAGAAATATAGCACAACAAGAAATTAAATTTAGTCAAGCACATCTGGTAGCACCAGGCTCTCCCCCATAGAATTTGACAAGAAATTTGCCTATATACTCCAAATCTCCCTTTGGAAAAGAAGCCTTTTGAACAGTGCATTGTTCAATAAAAATACAAAAACACCACTATTTCACATTTAATATGGTCATATCTTAGATACATTCAAAAACCCCTAGAGTATAAAACTCTAAAGGACAAGAAGACTGACAAACATCAACTTCTTTTGCTAAGACAATTGAAATAGTGACACAAACTCGCCAAAGACACGAACTGTCAAACATAGATCCTTCAGATAAGTTTAATTTCTCCCTCTTCTGACTTTCTTTCCTGTTTCCTACGATAATACTTGTCATTTCTTTTGTTCCCAAAGAGGTAGCCTCTTAAAGTTAACTGCTTTAATAGCTGTCTCTGTTGTATGGTTATGTATTTTTCACTCACATCTTAATGACTGAGCAACTGGATCTAGTCACCTTAGGTAGATTAGTTTAAAGAATTGTCAGCAAAAATAGGTCATTAATTGGCCTAGATAGCTATTTATAGGGTGCTTGAATATGAACATTTCTTGGTCACTACAAGATTCTACTCTTATACCGCCTGGATAAAATCAAGAAGCGGTGTAACTCTAGTCCTATATGTATAGCATGGTGGCTCTTTCAATCAAACTTAAAAATCCTTCAATATGGCGACTCCTACAAACTAGTAGATTTGCATGCATTCATCTATAACCCAGTTAAGTCCAATTTGTAAATAAACCCTTTTTTTTGTTTTCCAAAACTCTTCTTTCCTTGTTTTTGTGCTTCCATTATGTCTTTTTGTTGGCTAAACTCTTAGGAAACCCCCATGAAAGCATACCTTTCCTTTATAGTGACCGAAGGGTTTAAATGGCTAGTGAATTAGTGTATATTATTTGTTTCAAATCTTGCATCAATTCTTTTCCCCTTATTCCTCCCTTTCACCCTTGCTTCAATAAAACCCTTTCCTTTTTCCTTTCTTTTATAGTCATTTATTGTCCTTTCCATATTGATTTTAGTTTCTCTAAACAATTAGGTTGCAAAAAGTTAAATGAGCGACATAGTGTCACTCATTAGCTAGTGAGACAGTAGGTTTTAGGACCCTTATAAATAATTTTTCAATTTATTTTTTCGCATGTTTTAATTCAACTCTTCCTTCTCCAATCTCTCTAGAAAAACATTTTATGCCCTTATTCTTCCTTTTGCCTATTAGTTTCGTCTATAATGGTTTGTTAATGGCTTTAGGGCATGTGATAAAGGATTCATCAAGCTCAAAACAAGAATATATCAAAAAAAAATGCAGATATTAAGCCTAGAACAGTTTGCCCCCGCAAATTAGGCAGCCGTCCAAGCAAGAGTTCACCTAAGAAATTCATCAAAATTCTAGCTTTGAAGTTATTGGAAAACCAGGAAGGTCTGCAAACCTAACCTAGGATCACCAAGATTTTCATACCAAGTTTGCCCGAACATACCCGCAATTCAATTTGCCTGGATCATCTAATTTTGTGATTTACTATTTAAGAGTCGAGGCCTTCTTATGATGAACTTTATTTCAATATCATTAGCTTAAAGCTTAGCTTAATTAGAGACAGAAAGACAAATTATTAGATTACATGTTATTAATCCTTGTAATCAACTTTGAAGATTCAATCCACCAACTTTAGTATTATTTCTTCGTCCATTATGGTAATCTTCTTTATAGCTCAATTCTTTTCTTGCTTTTTTATTAATAATTAAAAATAAAAAATAAAAAATAAAAAATAAATAAAATAAAAAATCTTTACTTTTTCTTTAGTTAAGATAATGCTTTGTGAGTGGTGTTTTTGTTAGGGGTAAGGTTATGGGTAAATTTAGATTTGTATGAGATTATGGGTTTATGCTGGATAATATTAATTAAATTATTCCCTACCTGTCTTCTAATACTCATTGCATTAAACTAGCCATTTGCAAGTAATTAGTTTATAGGAGTCCATGTGTAATGCATAGGGAATTTGTCTAAGGATTGAGAAATCATTAGGACTAATTTAGAAGCCAATGATATGCACATGTAAAATTTGGGTTTAGCTTGAGTTCTCCTTATCTAACACTTGATTGATTATCCTTGAACCCTATTATGCCCCTAGTGTCTTGTCATTGAATAAAATTCGAGATTTTAGATTTAGTTTACACTTGTATTTCAGTCAATATAGTTAATTTTAATCAACAACCTACCTACTTTTTTAAACTAACTTAATTCTATGCAAGTAAGAGTAGTGTCATTTATTGTCCGTCCTCAAGGAACTCAACCCTATCCGCCACCATACTTGGTATAGTTGGTAAGTTTTAGGATTAATTTGATAAGGAGTTAGCCACGACACTAATTTCTTGCATTAATGACAAATTGAGGTCAAACTATATATCAAAGGAAAAGACCCAAAACATATTCATGAAGACAATGCACTTGCTTTCTTTTGATATCCGACCCAAAACACTAATTTCTCTCTCCTCAACCACACCCTATGTTTTCTCTTTCTCGAATTCTCTACTCTAATTTCCTAGCCAAGCTATGCACTACTCTTCGACCACTTATAGTCCTCATATAGCGTGAGAACATTACCATGGAAACCCCCTCTCTATTGTGACAAAAACCCTAATATTTAGAACCATCTTCTCTTAAACTGATCTACTAATTCCAAACTAGGGTTTCATTAAGCTTGGCGTACCCAACAACAACATGGCGTGTCCAGGCCATATTCCATCCATACCAGTTATCCACTTATCCATGTTAGTCGTATCAACCCTAGTATGGTGGCATTTTTGCCGTGCCCCAGTAACTCAGACTATAAGGCGCTCTCAAAGGCACCAATCAAGTTAAACAAAAGTTATTAAAAGAAAAATTACATCAAAATCAAAACTAAGTAGAATAAGCTATGTAAATATGAGATAAAGCAAGGTAATCAATCAAACTTTCAGCATCAATTTCCAACCCTAGTTTCCCAATTTATTTAAATGTTCTTTTTACTTGGACTATTCACTTCATGCCAAGTACCTGCATAAGATCGTTCACACTCTTGCATACCGCATATGTATGGACACTAGACATTTCATTCTGGACCAAAATCATTCACAAGTTAGTTGAACCACACTTAGACACAAACCCGTCTCCAATATTCGTAGTCGAGTTAGAGTAACATAGGCAATGCCTAAGAAACCACTACAAATTTTAATAAATTAATAATTCTCACTAGACTACACTAATTTTCATTCTTCATCATTCAATTAATACTTCATATGATCAAATAAGAAAAAATAAAATTAAAAGAAAAACGAAGTATTTAAGAGATACTCAAGTTCAAAACAACTGTTAATCAAATTTTTCACAATATACTAATTGTACTCTCAGCTAATTAGAACTTAAGTCAGATAATATGAATACAACTACCAAACAATAGTAAACAAATCAACAAAGATTTAAAAGTTGAGAACTTTGAGCAATTAAATTAAAGCCAAATATGGGTAAAATTCGGAAAAAAAAAAAACAATGTAATAAATCGAATCAAATAATCAAATGGGGATAAATATAATTTCAGGGTTATTGCCAAAAAAAAAAAAAAAAAAGAACAAGGAAAGAAAGAGAAGTTACGGGGTTGGGATGTGAGGAGGCGCCACCAAGAACCGCTGCTTGTGATAGCCTTTTTCATGGTTGCTTTGCTGCTTTCGACTTTGGCTTTTTGCCTTTCAACACATAAATATAAACTAAAGAATATTTAGAGGAAATGATAAATTGGATTTTTTTACAAAAGTAAGCTTAATTGGCAAACAATTTACCAATTTAGACGCGTGACCAAACTATTTACGAAACTGAGCTTCTGATATAAAACGCTGCCTCGGTCAGCGTTTTACCTTTGGTTATTATTTTTTTTTATAAAATTTCGTATTATGTGAAATACAAATTTAAAAAAAAAAAAATTGGAAATACAGTAAAACGCTGACTCAGTCAGCATTTTTCTTGTATCCATAACAGAGAAAAACGCTGACTGAGTCAGCGTTTTACACCTAAGCATAAAACGCTGCCTCAGTCAGCGTTTTATCTGCTGGCTGAAGGCAGCAACAGCAGGCCCCCAATAGCAGCTAGTGCAGCCCCCTTCCACACCCACCACCCTCTCCACATCCCCCAACACCACCACCCTCCTCATCTACATCCTCCACCACCCTCCTCCTCCACATCCACCACCACCATCACCCTCCTCCTCCACATCCACCACCACCACCACCACTCTCCTCCTCCACATCCACCACCACCATCACCCTCCTCCTCCACATCCTCCAACACCTCCACCACCCTCCTCCTCCACATCCACCACCCATCCTCCTCCACATCCACCACCTCCACATCCACAATTTATTTTGAACGAAATGAGTCAAACATGGACAAATAAGGAATTTGAAATTCAAACAAGACATAAATTCATTCAAATAATTATTCAAATAATAATGTAATGTAAGTGTTATGTACAACAAACTAGAGAAGGTCATTACAGCAAATAAATCAGATAATTCTATCCTATTCTTTCTCATCAATTTGGTGTAACGGCTCTCTATCCTGTATGTCCACTCTCGGCCTTTGACGACGGCTGTAGTGACGGACCGTGGTAAATGGGTTCGGGCGTACTGGCGAAGTCAGCTGGCTGGAAGATGGGTCATCAGGATGACGTAGGGGCGCGGAACTGCGAATGTCGTACTCCTCTGCGCCCGTGAATGACGAAGGATCACCCCCACAGCTACTCTGGCCAGCCTTGAACTGTGAGTGACTAGAGTGGCCGCCATGATTGTCCCGGGGGTGGACGAGATAGGCGTGACCATATCTCTGCAAGGTAGCCATGCCCATATCTCGCACCCGCTCGACCTGTGCTCTGGGCGGCTCAGGTATGCCTGGAAGGACGTCCGACAGTGCGTCAACCATCGCCGTCATATCCAACGCCTGCAATAATTAAGGATTTGTTAGTTGAATGATATACAATTTTAAAATTGATAAAAATAAGTTAATCAAATACACTTACATATCCCCTGATCACGTCAAAGGATGGATGGTAATGTGCGGATGGCGGTGTGTAGCTGGGGTTGATGAAACGACGTGTAATCCGCATGTACCACTCCATGTATGGATCGTATGGATCCATAACGCCGTGGATGGGGTCACCAGTGACGACGAACTCCAACCGTCGATGCCACAAGTCAATGTACTGGGCATGCTCCGTCCGCCAGTTCCTGTCGCTTTTTCCCCGACGGTCAATGCGGTGCAGCCGGGCACTAGTGTCACACTGCTGGTGGACAGTCTGTCGTAGTCCAAACTGTCGCATGACTCGATCTGGTAGGTGACCCTCGACGACCTCAAAACAGATCAGGGGGACCCTAGAACGCCACTGCGCCTGATGATCTAGCAGATGTGGAGGCATGGCAGCAACTAAATCAGCTTCATACGGGTCCCATGTCATCTGCGATAACACATAAAAAGTAACATAATAAACAGGTTAGTGCATATTAAATATGTTAAGAGTATACATAATAAATAACAATTTCATAAACAAATTAAAGATTTCACCTGATCCTCGGTCAGTCGATCAAGGGCGTCTCGGTAGTACGGCAGGCCCCTCGCCGCATGCGCATATGTCAGCTTGGGGACCGCCCATCTGCAAGCGTACGCCTCGTCAGCGGAAGGCCGTGGTGGAGGAATGTACCGCTCATACTGCTGGTCCTGATCCTGCTGCCCCTGACGATGTATAGCAGGCCTACCTGGATACATGGATGTGCTCCCAAGACCAATACTGGTCATCAAACACACAAAACTAGGTTAATTGTAAACTAAGTAAGAACTTTCCAAATTAAATTGTTAACAGATAGGTAGGTTATCTGAAGCAAAAATAACGGTCCACTGATCTCACGAGAACCCCGATGGGATGCTCTACACAGATGGCGATACAACATCGCCAAACAAGCACTGCCCCAGCTGTAGCCACGAATATGCTCCCAGTCGTGGTCTACCAGCTGCAGGTAAATGATTTGTAAATGGCTGCCACTCTTGCCACCGAACAACACACCCGAGATGAGCAGAAAAAGGTACGCTCGAGCATGTCTCGCAATAGTGGCCTCATCAGCACCATCAGGCAACACACGAAAAGTGTCGCGTATCCAGCCGGTCCTCAATCCGCCGCCCCTGATATCGTCCGGTCCTGACTGAACCCCGAGAACCTGAGCTACATAACCGGGGGGATCGGCCAACGCAGATCCAGACACCGGACTCCCATGAATGGGAAGCCGTGTGAGTATCGCCACGTCTCGCAACGTCACGGTCGCCTCCCCAACAGGTAGATGGAAGGAGTGCGTCTCCTGCCTCCATCTCTCCACAAGCGCTGGGTCGACCTCTCTGAACGCCATCTGATGTATACCCATGAAGCCAGCGTACTCCACGAAAGGCAGAATGCGGGGATCGATAACCCAATCGCCAAGGAACGCAACAGTGTAGTGCATGCATGTCAGTATGCCCGCCGGATCAACCGACTGACTCCAAATGTCAACGCTAAGATGTGTGTCCTGTAGTGTAAGGACAGAAGGGTCGGTGGGTCGGGGTGTCCTATCTCGGGTGTCCATGGTTCACATTACAACCACAACAAAGTACACAACGAACATAGTCACACTATTACAACCAACATATTCTACATAACAAAATTTTCGTAATTAAACAACAATGTAGGCTACTTTGTCAAACTAAAACAACAATTTCATCAACATTATCAACAATTTCATCAACATTTTCAACAATTTTATCAAACATTTCCACAATTTCATCGTAAACTTTCTTATTAAACTAACATCAATTTAGGGCTTTTATACTAGACAATTATCAAATTACAACAAACCAACTTAGAATTATCAACATAATTGTCAATTTACATCAAACTAACTTAGAATAAACAACAACATTATCAAATTAAAACAATGTAGTATATAATTATCAAACTAACCTAGGTTTTTAAATTTTAAAAACAAATAAGTGAGAAGTACTAACAATGTGATTATAAAGAAGAGGAGAGGCGCGGCGACAGCAGGCAATAGGCGGCGGCGACGGCGGCAGGCAGCAGGCGGCGGCGGCGACGGTAGAGCTTTGAGGAAGATAGGCTATTGCGTGAGGAAGAGTGAGTTTGAGTTTTTAGTTTTAAGGAAGAGTGAGTGCGCGAAAAATATACCAGGCAAAACCGCTGACTCAATCAGCGTTTTAAGGGCTGTTACAGCCTAAGACAAAAACGCTGACTGAGGCAGCGTTTTTATGTATTTCCATATTTTTTTTAAAAAAAAATTTGTATTTCACTAAATAAGAAATTTTTTTAAAAATAATAACAGAGGTAAAACGCTGACCGAGACAACGTTTTACCTCAGAAGCTCAATTCCGTAAATAGTTTGGCCACGCGTCTATATTCGTAAATAGTTTGCTAATAGGGCTCAGTTTCGTAAAAAATCCTGATAAATTTGGGAAGTTTATCGAGCGGTAATAATGTAAAATGTTTTGGATTTTGCGAATTGTGAATAAACAACTCAACTGCTATTTGTCGCTCCCAATTTACCAGGTAACGCTCCCTTTTTGACTTGAATGGACCACTATGCCCTTTATGCAATTTGTGTTATAAAATGGACCTTGTTCCCCATTTGGGCACAATACATGAAACGGTCCCCTCACTTCACGACATTGCTGTCCCGAGCCTCCCAAAATCGGTCCCCACGACCTTGCAACCAAATCGGTCCCCACGACCACCTAAATTTTCTATTTTTAAAAATCGTGAAATTTTCCGACGGGTCTTGGGTCATGGACGGCGAGTGGAACATACGTACACCGGAGAATGCGTCGGATCATTCTGTAAGTTTTTTTTTTTCGGTAATTAGGACATCCGCCTAAAATTTCCGGATGTCCTAGGTACATCCGCCTAAAATTTTTGGATGTACCATGGAACATCCGGAAATTTCAAGCGGAAGATGGGATCCGCCTAAAAAATCCGGATGTTCCATGGTACATCCGGAAATTTGAGGCGGATGTACCAAGGGACATCCGGAAATTTTAGGCGGATGTCCCTATTCAAAATTTTTTTTTTAAAAATTTTAAGTACGTTTATTTAATTTTTTTATGTTTATTAAGTTTTTTTTTATGTATTTTTTTTCGTGGTCTTGTGATTATTGTGATTTAGTATTTTATAATTAATGTAATTTTGTTTTATTAATATGATTATTAGTATTATGTTTATTTTTTGTTTCATTATTTATATTATTATTATAATTATTGAAAATATTAATATTATTATTATTATTATTATTATTTTTATTGTGATTATTATTATTATTATTATTATTATTATTATTATTATTATTATTATTATTATTATCGTAGTTGTTGTTGTTGTTGTTGATATTATTGTTGTTGTTGTAGTTGATATTATTATTGTTGTTGTTGTAGTTGATATTATTATTGTTGTTGTTGTAGTTGATATTATTATTGTTGCTGTTTCTTTTATTGTTGTTGTTGTTGATATTGTTATTATTAATTAGTAGAAATAATAATTTTAATATTATTATTATTATTATTGTTATTATTATTATTATTTATTTATTAATTAATGTTATGGTCTTATAAATTGTTTTGTAGTTGTTGTTATAATTTTTTATTATCATTAATATTGTTATTGTTTTGTATTTGTTGTTATTATTATTAGTATTGTTATTAGTATTGTTATTATTATTATTATTATTATTATTATTATTATTATTATTAGTATTGTTTTTATTATTTTTATTATTTTTATTATAATTATTATTATTATTATTGTTTTTATTATTATTATTTTGACATAAAGCATGTTTTGTTTAATTTGTATAGGATATGGAATCTGAGGAAGGCGGTGACGGTGTGAATTATAGTGGGAATTTTGTCACCGATACGTTTTTTTCCTACATTTGACGATGTTGTTACATGGGCTGATGGTGTTTCCATAAAATTGGGATTTATATTGGTGAAATCGTCTTATAACAAAACCAGAGATGGTCGGCCGTATCGGTATTTGCGATGTGATCGGTCACGAAGGAGCAAGCCGAGAGATTTGGAGAACGCGATACGGAAGGACACCAAAACCAAAGCTAATGGTTTTCCATTCTACATCAAGATATATTATGATGTCAGCATCGAAAGTTGGAAGATCATTGCGAAAAATGATCACACCGGGACACATAACCACCCAACGATTGTGTACCCAGAGGGTCACCGTAAAGTGAGCGGATTGAGTCCGGGTGCAAAACAGGTTGTGCGGGACATGACAAAGTCCAAGGTTGCTCCCCGTAACATCATGTCCACTATTACCGAGCAATTTCCTGATGATCATCCAAACATCCGACACATTTACAATTGCCGAAATGACTTCAGGATGGAGATGTCCGAAGGAAGAGGAGTTGTTCAGCAATTTCTTCATCTGGCGAGAGAGAGTAAATACATTTACTGGTTCACGAACGATGATCACAACGTTTTGCAACATGCATTTATGGTGCACCCGATCATGGTCAACATACTCCGCACATACCCACATGTCATAGGTATGGATTCTACTTACAAGACCAATCTATATAACATGCCTTTCTTTGAGATAGTAGGCGTGACACCGACAAACCAAAATTTTCTAGTTGGATATGTTTTCATGCGCGACGAGTGCACGGCTAGCTATCGGTGGGTGTTGCAGAGATTAAGGGAGTTGATTGGGTTTGATAAAGAGCCATCTGTATTTATTTCAGACCGTGATCTTGGGCTATGTGCGGCTTTGAGAGAAGTCTTTCCAAGGACGTCACATTTACTCTATCTATGGCACATCAACAGAGATGTGGAGGCTAAGGTGACGAAGATGTTTGGAAACAAGATGGTTGGTGTCAGTTTTAGAGCTGGGAGATGGTTCAAAATCGTGAATGCAACAACACAGGGGGAGTATGATCGTGCTCTAACTGCCATGCAAGTGAGGTGGGGAAAATATCCGGAAGTGATTCAGTATGTTCAGAGAACTTGGCTTTGTCATAAGGAGAAATTTGTGAAATTTTGGACGAACTAGGTTCTTCATTTTGGTAATACCACCAACTGCAGAGTTGAGAGCCAACATTCAGCAGTGAAAACTTGGTTAGAATCATCTACAGGTTAGTTGTATTATTTTATTAGTTGTTCTCGTTGTTACGTAATTGTAATTGTATTAAATGTAATTGTATTTGAATTTACTAATTAGAATCATTGGCAGGTGCTTTGGATACCGTATGGGCCCGAGTCCATTGTCATATCGGTAATCGCATCACACAAATTCGTAATGACTTGGAGGCATCAAGGTCTAAAATTGGTCAGATGTACAGACAGTTGCCACTGTCACGTATAAATGGCAAAGTGTCTCAACATTGCTTGAAAGTTCTGGATAACGAGACGAAAAGGATGCGGGATTTGAGTTACCAGGTCCATGAACGGTTTGGATGTGCTATGCGTCTGACCCATGGTTTTCCATGTGCTTGCCAGATACATGATTCGATAGTTGCACAGACAGGATTGTATAGCAGCCAAATTCATTCTTTCTGGAAGATACTTGTTATTGGTGATGGTGTTAACATTCCTGAAGTGGTAAATGATTCGACCGAGGAGGCTGCACATTTTCGGTCCCTAATCGACGAAGTCATGGAAAGTGACCCGGCCGTATGTCGAAATGTAACGCGAATCATTGAAGAGGAGCTACATCCAGATCATTCACACCTTGAAGAACCACATATCAACCTTAACACTCGTGGTCGACCGAAAAGAAATAACACCAGGCGTGATCGTAGCTATTTCGAGCATGTGAACCGTCAACACACTCAACGTGGTGGTGACCCAGAACCAGGTAATACTAAAATTCTATATTTAATATAAAAATATGTAAACTTAATACTTGTAGCTTTACTAATAATTTATCTTTTAATTTTGTGTTGTAGATCCAAGTGACATTAGTCAATGCAGGTATTTGAACTTGCTTCCAGCCCCAATGTTGCCGTACATTTCGTCTTGGAAGGATGTCATTGGTGATGGGAACTGTGGCTTTCGTTGTGTCGCCGACTTCTTCTTTGGCGATCAAAATAAGTGGTTTGACGCTCGGGAAACAATAGCGAACGAGGTCGCTGGTCATCCTGATTTGTACGAACGGATTTACGGGCTTGGGCGACTTTGGATGAACGTGGAGCGTATTCGATGGGATGGTGGGGATGTCGGGGAGCGGCATTGGATGGTTACAATTCAAGATTTATTTCCTATTGCTACGTGGTTCAACGCAAGGGTGATTTGTCTCGGAGTAGGCCTAGTACCAACTTGCTACTACCCATGCATCACAGTCTTACCGCTTAGGGCACGCAACGGGGTTCGGTCACCGACTCGAGAGTTTGTGATTGCTACAGTTGGTGGATCACATTTTATCCGTCTTGACCTTGTACCTGATTCACCACTCCCGCCGATTGCCGGTTGGTGGACGAAACACCACGAGGATAGTGACAATGGATGGGACCAATCATATCAATTGAGAAGGGACATGTGGGATGCATTAGTTAGGTAGTTTGTAATGTACATTCACTAACTTTGAACATTTGTAAGAAAATTAGAATTATGAAATTAATTTTAAATGTATTTGCTTTTAATCTAACATGATATGCAACAAAACATCAAATATAAAATAAAATAAGTGTCCAGTTTATACATTACATTTAAAAAAATAAAATAAAAATAAGTTAATAACATAATTAAAACCATCACTAACAGAACATCTAATCAAAATAATCTAAAGTCCCATTTTTTACTTCCAATCAAATACAAGCTTCTCAGTCAGTGTTCGAGTCTCACTCGACATTTCAGGATACTCAGCTAGTGCTCTTTGGTGAATCTCCATGGACCGACCCATCCACTGCAAATCAAACAATAACATATTATAACACAAAAATTAATAGAAGTCATTATTAATATAATAATAAGCATTAATACTTACGTAATCAGTGTTTGTCCGCTCAGGCAGGTTGCTTGTAACTCCTGGACCTGGAGATACCCGCGGGTGAGAAAACCTGTACAGCCACTGCATGTAACCGGGCGCAACCGAAGGAGCTGCAGCACTAAGCCTGGGTAGGGCACCTAAAACAACACTCTGAGATACCCCAGGGAAAAACCTGTTCCACATCACAGCTGTCATCTCAGTCGGGAAGTCAACCCGATACATCTTCAAGTTAGTCGGCCTCTTGGCCTTTTCTGGCCTGATGATCTCGCGGGGAATGCCTTGCACGAAACCAAGCTGGCGCACCACTCTATTAGGCATGTACGGATCAATGATGTTACGGTACTGGATGCAACCAATGAATAAAGTGGGTGGCACTCGTAATGCAGGATCAGCTCCGTATGGTAGCCAGTTCACCTCACGGTCAGTAAGCGCATCAATCCTAGTACGAAAAGCTAACAGGCGCTCCAGGTTCTTGCTAGGACATCCCGCTCCTACATCCCAAGCAGACGCACGAGGCATTTGAAGGTCTCGGGTCAAGGTACCCTGCTGTGGCCGAAAGCACGGAAAGTACTCGTAAATCCACGCTTGCAAAAGCATGAGACAACCAGCAATCAAATCAGCACCTTTCTGTGATGCCGTGCCCAGTTGCCGATACAAGTAGGCCAGTGCAGCTGTTCCCCAAGCATACTCGTTAATAGGGACATCCGTGTGACATAGCTCGTGGAGGAAGGAAGGATGCGTATGGTAACCACGCTTGTCTACAAACAGTGTACCTCCAAGCACTAACCACAAATTTACATCAAGCTGCTCACTAAAATCCCGGTCAACCGCCAATGTCGACTCAAAAATCTTATCAGTCAACACCCCACTACCCTACCAAATGGTCTTTGTGCCGCAAACCTCAGACAGATCATCTGGAGTCATATCCATGGTGACCGAGCACGCGTCCCGTAACACGTCCGTGCTAGGAGTAGTGGACACCATATTGCCTGCAACCCATAACCCAAGTATGTTGTACACGTCGTGCAGCAAGATCGTAATCTCCCCAAATGGCATGTGAAAGGTGTTCGTATCTGGCTGCCACCTCTCAACAAAAGCAGAAATCAACGGCCAATCAAGTCTCTTAAACATCAGGCCGGGAAAGTGAGACAACCAACTAGCATCAATCGCCGCAATGTCCTCCACAGATTGACGACCTCGCCAAGTGAACAAGTCAGAACGTAACTTTGTCCTACTCAAACAGCGCAAAACACTACGCTCCTGATCCATCCAGATATACCGTGCCACGTGACCGCCAAAACTAGGGATAACTGACCCATCCTCAGGCCCACCCGGCATCGGTTCCTGCACTAACCATGCCTCTACAGAGCTGGAAGTAGGCTGACTCGACCCACTACCAACAAATCTCCTAAACTGACCCCTATATACCATATGGAAATCCTGAGGGTCCTGTTCTTCATCCCGGTCACCAGCATGACTAGCCAAACATTCGTCTTCCTCGTCATATATTGGTGCTCCACTTGCAGAGTACAAGGGCCGACTACTACCAGACTGTTGGTCTCTCGACCAACCACTAGTAGACCCGTATTGCTGCTGCTCGGGCTGAACCGGTGAAGATCGAGATGTCTGTCTCCTAACAAACACATTCAGACGTCGTGATATTGCATGTCGAGCACCAGAACCCTCGATCTACATAAAATAAAAAAATAATCCGATTTTAGTAATAATAATAACAATAACCATAATAACCATAATAACCATAATAACAATAACAACAATAACAACAACAACAAATACAAATTAACAACAACAAATAAACTTAACAACAACAATAACTAACAACAATAACTAACAACAATAACAACAACAACAACAACAACAACAACAACAAATACAAATTAACAACAACAACAGTAACCATAATAACAATAATAATAACACTAATATCAACAACTATAATACTAATCATAATTAAAAATATTAATAATAGTACTACTAATAACACTAATAATAATATTATTATTATAACAACAACAACAAAAAAAAAAATTAAACAACAACATGCAATAACCATAAAAACCCTAATATCAAATTAGTTTAATAATAATACTAATCATATTTTTAAAAATAATAACACTAATAATAATAATAATAATAATAACAATAATAACAATAATAATAATAATAATATCAACAATAATAATAACAATAATAATAATAATACTAACCATAACACTTCAAAATAACAACAAAAATAACAAAATCCAAAAAAAAAAAAAAACAAATTAAAAACAACAACAATAACCTTAACATTAATAATAAAAACCTAATATCATAAAAATAATAAAAATTATCATATTTTTAAAAATAATTACATTACAAAATATAATAAGCACAATAATAACAACAACAACAATAATCACCATAACACTTCAAAATAACAAAAAAAAAAACAAAATCCGAAAAAAAAGTAAAATTAACAATTTTATTAACGGGCCAAAAAAAAATAAAAAATGGAACTTCCGCCCAAAATTTCCGGATGTTCCATGGAGGATCTGGAAATTCTAGGCGGATCTTCCATGGAACTTCCGGAAATTTTGGGTGGAAGTTCCTGGGATCCGAAATTAAAAAAAAAAAATACCTTGTCTCCACCATCGTCGTCGCCGCCTCCGCCGCTGCCACCAGCGCCGCCGAAGGTCCTCCCTTCGAATCTCAGCCTAATCCGCCTCAAATCATTCATTTTCTTTTGTGTTTATGATGATTGTTGATTTTTTTAAAATGAAGAACAATTTTTGAATTTTTTTTTTTTTAAAAAAAAAATTGTTTTAGACAGTTAGAGAGTAAGAGAGTTTGAGAGTAAGAGACTTAGAGAGAGAAGTAAAGAAGTGAGAAAAATTTTGGTCGGGAAGGAAAAAACCGTATTTATATATTAGGGGTAAAATTGGAATTTCAAGAAAAAAAGGGAGTGTTACCCGGTAAAATGGGAGCGACAAATAACAACACCCATAAACAAATATTGTACGTTTCGTGTAGGTCTAGACATGACAATTCTAACCCAAACCCGATGACCCGACCCGAATAACTCAACCCATGACCCGAAAACAATAACTCGAAATTGACCTGAAACCCGAAATTAACCCAACCCGAAATTAACCGGAACCGATGTGGAGTTGACCCGACCTTGACCCGAAACCCGAAGTTGACCCGACCCGATTATACCAGACCCAAAGTTGACCCGATACTCAAATTGACCCGACCCGAAATTGACCCTATACTCAAAATGACCCGACCCAAAGTGACCCGACCTGAATTTGACCCGACCCGAATTTTACCCAATACCCGAAATGACCCGACCCGAATTTAACATATCCGAAATGACCTGACCCTAATCGACCTGATAACCGAATCGACCTGGCCTGAATTTAACCTGAATTAATTGGCTGGAACATACGCAAAACCTAAACTAACCTGAACTAAAACTACCTTATACGCAAAATGACCTAAATCTATTTAAGCTTGTACTACGTGTGTGACCCGAACTAAAACTACCTTATACGCAAAATGAGCTTGTCACATTGAATAGTTTGTTAAGGTTCAACTATTTTATTTGTATACTCCTTGATAATTACAAAATATATGTCAAAGTTTTGCACGCATCTGCATCATTGCATAAATGTCCAATGAAAATGGAGTACGTAAATAAAAACAAAGGGAGTATTATAGATAATAATAAAAATTGTTAGTGGGTTAGGTATGAAACTAGTTCTTAGGTGATTGGGTATGGTCTCCTTCCTTTCTCTTTTTCTTGTTGCGTTGCTAAAGCGAGTACATAAGTTCTCAAAAACTCAACACATTGGGGAACGTGTTGTTGCTCACATCATCATTAGGATTGATTTTGATGTAGCTAGAGGAGTAGGGGATGTTATTGTATCTTGGCTTCCCAGTAATTGTTTGTAGGTTGTATGACTTTTTCTATTTTTGTTATGTAATAATAATAATAATTAATGTTATAATAATCTTATAATAATGATGACAACCATAACAATGATATTAACACAAACAACTATAATTCCTGTAAAAAAATTAATAATTAATCCGTATAAAAATTACAAATCTACTATTTTAAGCTTAATTGCTTGACTCAAAATATCGACCAGAAATGAACTAACACAAAGTCGACCCGACCCGAACTTGACCAGACCCGAACTTGTCCTGACCCAAACTTGACCCGATACATGGACTCAAAGACTGACCCAACTCGAAATGACCCGACCCGAAGTTAACCTGAAGTATTGACCCGATATCAGACCAGACTCGATAATATATTGACCCAAACTTGACCCAAAGCTCGAAATGACATGACCCGACCCGACCCAAACATTTGCTGACCCGAATTTGACTAGACCCAGAATGACCCGTTTGCCAGGTCTAGGTAGGTCTACTCAAAAAGGGAACTTAACGAAGTAAGTTAGGACAAGAAGTAAATATATTGTATAATTGTATAACGTCATCACTCCCGTTAGATAGCTAACTCACCGGATCACCCAAGCTTACTTGGGTAAATTTTATGTATTGTAAGTAATTTTTAAATTTGCGTTTTGTTCATTTGTTGTTGATGACAATGATGAGATGATGGAGGTCCAACGGCCTAGTGGTCGATTTGTTAACCCTCTTGAGTTCTCAAGCGATGATGGTTCTATTTTAGCTTAAGCTAGTTATATTCATTTTCTATTGTTGTTGAGATACCTTGGTATTATGAATTTGAATTTTTTTTTCTCCTTGAACATATAACTTCATTATTCAAACACAAAATTAAAATTGGAAGACTTAGGGCCTGTTCTCATTGGCTGAACTAAACTGAACTGGATATTTTATAAGAGAAGGAAATTAGGAGCAGAACTGAACTGTAATGAGCTGAATTGAACTGAGCTGAAGTGAAAATAAACGTATGAGAACAGGCCCTTATGCCAATTAGTTTGTATTCAAAGGATAATTAGATGCTCAATTGCTTCTCGTAACTTTCATTATTTAATCAAAAATAAATAATGTAATTGAGCATCTAATTAAAGTTCATATAAAATCCAATATAATTAGCTTTCATTAATTCACATCTAACTTAAAGTTCACATAAAATCCAGTACAATTTAATCAAATTAACAATAATTAAACTTCTCAATCTATAGTTTCAATTCTAAAAACAATAATTGCACAATATATTAATATAATCCCTTTCCCTGATTCCCTACATCACACTTTACAATTTTCATACTAAACCCATCGTTCTATCTTCAGCGATCAGAAACCACTCTCCGTCACCAGCTGCCGAATGAAAACACTCCAATGATTAAGAACAGTACAGCAACCCCAACCAAGCGCCAAGAAATTCAGCTACCGAAATAGATGAACATATTTATTCTCTTATGGTCAGTGTCATACACCTCATAATGTCAATTAACTATGGTTAACTGTCTAACTGATACAACTTGACGACGTCCATATGTAAAGGGAAATAGACATAAACGATGGATCTTCACAGTTTTCTACAAATTACAATATTTCTTCTTACTTATGTAAGGAAAAAACAATAGTAACCCTGGCCTTGATAAACTTCCCAAGTTTATCTTGGTGAACTTGGGATATGTCTATTTTATATAGTGTTTTACCTCCATCCCTGGGTCATTTTTAAGAGTACTTTTGGCTCTACAGAGCCACTTTTATTACTAATATGCATTTTCTAGTATTTTCGTAGCTTTGGTATTGTTTAATAGGAAATTGCAGATTTAGAGCATTTTCTCGGACTTATATATATGAGACACTACGAGCATTGGAGTAGGATCGCATTTATATGACCACATTCCAAATCCCGAGACTGCGTGAATCGAACCGGTGATTAAGAGCTCAACGAAGAAGAAGAGGCCGAGGCAATGTAATAATCCCCCGCAATTTTGTGAAATTTATAATTATATTTTATTGTAATTATCCAAATATTTTATAAATATGTATTTGTATAAATTATTATAATATAATTAAGTAGTGATTTATGCATATTTTATTAATTAGAATTACTTAAATGAGGAATCTTATTTTACTAATATATTTGACTAATTATTCTTATCACCTAAAACCCACTTTTTTTTTTTTAGGAATGAAACCCACTTATTTGAGACCAAGTAAGATTTCTAGTCCTATTAGGATTAAAAATAAAAATAAAAAAAAACCCATTATCAACATTAAAGACTTAACCCATTCTCTTAAATCTCCATAAAACCCTACCAATTGGTTGTTGGTGTAGTGGTGATTGAGACTACACTTAGTAGGGAGGACCCGTGTTCGATCCCCCGCAACAACAATCGGGAGGGGACTGGAACCTAACCACCCAAAACTGATCCCCGAATCCGGATTAGCCCAAACGGTGAACCGGATGGAACACAAAAAAAAAAAAAATCTCCATAAAACCCTCAAACTCTTTCCCTCTAATTTCACGTAGTTCATACCACTAGTCCACTACTACTATTGCCTCTTGCTTCCCCTGCTTTCACGAACATCAACTAGGAAAAAAAATTGTCGCTGCCTAGCCAGGCCGCCCACCACCGGTGCCGCCCAACGACCTCCGGTGAACACCGCGGCTCCACCCCACGGCCACCAGTTCGGCCCTCTTCTTTCTCTCCTTCCTTCTTTCTTCCTTTTTGTTAAACTATTTCAAGTTAAAATCTTTATTAAGTTTTGTTTTGAAATTGTTATTTTTATTGTTTGATGGTGATTATATATCTTAAAAGATTACAAATTTAAGAATTATGCTATGTTTGATTTATGAGATAAAATTTCAGATTTAATTAGTTAAGAAAATTAGGGCTTAAATCTTAATTTCAATGATTTTGGGCTTAAAACGTGTTAATCAAGTTACCTAATCATACTATGTTTAAATTATATTATGTTAAAGTTTAATTATATTGATGTTAAATAAGATTTCAGATTTCTAAAGTTTTGATTTTGGGTTTTTGATTTGTATTAGTTTCATATTTTCATGTTTCTAATTTTGTTAGATGGTTATTATGAGTATTTTGTAATTATACAATGTTGAACTTTAAAGTTTACTTTCATAACTTAATTTTCAGATTTTTATCAATTGTTTTTGGAGTCTTTAATCACTTCAAACTAGTGGATTTTGTGTTGAAAGTCTACTAATCTACTATATGGTAAATAAGAATTTCAATAACTTCAAAATACTTGTTTAAAATAAAATTTCAGATTTTTATATAGTAAGGTTTAAACATGTTGTAATTTCAAGTATAAGGGTGTGTTTTAAGGTTTTTATGAAGGATACTTAAAGAACTATATATAAGCTTTTGATTTTAATTAAAGGGAAGGTTTTAAAGTGTTGTTTAATTGGATTTTGAAGGTTTTAAAGTAAGTTAGTATTGCTGTAAATTTGATTGCTCGGATATTGATTTTGATTTTGTTGTTTGGTTTAGGAGAAGACTTTATAGAAGGTGTTTTTAGCTGTAAAAGTGGTTTACCAATTTGTTTATTATTCAAGGTACGTACGACTTACAAAACCTTGCCTTTAGATGCATGTTTAGGGATGTATCAAGAACCCAATATCATGTATAGAGAAGACTGGGCTAAATTGTTTGGTTATACATTGTGATTTCCGTATTTTGTGTATGAGGCATGTTTGATATATAAGTATATGACTATGGTTGTGGGTGATGTATAAGTGATTGTCTTATGAATTGGATATGTTATGATTAATTAAAGGTTATGGATTCTTGGTTGTCTATAAGTGGAATTTATTTTGATAATGGTTCCATGAGGTTAATTTTCAATACTCTTTCATGAATTAATTATGATTTGAGTAGGGGGAGTTTATTAAAGTCTTTTAAGACGAGGTTCAGGATTTGAAGTGCCCTATGCACTTAAGGTGTTTATACACCGAGGTAGTTAAAGGATTCAATACTAAATATTGTTTTTCACTAAGAGCATGCACAATGGTTGCCCACAACCATTGTGGTTATTGCTTATTTTATTAATTTCTACATCTTCCACCTCACCTATAACCACTCTTATACCCATTTAATAACCAATGTCTCCCAATAGTTAACCACATCTTTTTGGTTATACATTTTCTATCTCCTACTTTTACCCAACCCCACCACACATTATCTCTCTTAAATCCTATCATATATAACTAATACACTTGGTAATAATCAATTAAAACTAATAATTGTTATTAGCATACAGTAATTAAATAAAATGACTTATGTTTAAAATTAATGCATTATATTATTTAATTAGTAAGTAATTAGTCGTTAATTAAGAAATACACAATAATTACAACTTTACTAAATTCGATAATAATAAAAATAGTACATATTCTGTCAAATGACAACAATCTTTAAAAGATAAAAACGAACCGTGCTTGAGTACAAATACGATAATTTAGTGTTACGATTATACAACTATTAACGCAAATTATTTTGTCTACTGTGCACATATGTTCAACTAAGTCTTTCTTTAAGGCTTTATGCATAGCTTCATCATGAACACGAGCTCTATTAGACATATAAATTTCCAAAATTGCAATTCGGTTGTTGCTATTTTCGAACTGAAAAGGCTCTTCAGTGTTTCTATTACTTGAAGACGCGTTTGTAGCTTGATCATATTCATTTGGATCGTAATACGTTTTATACGTATCTCTTTCGTCCTCAACGATCATATTGTGCATAATGATACATGCTATCATTATTTTTCCTAACATTGATGCGTCACGAGCTAGCGCAGGATTCCGTAGTATTGCAAAACGAGCTTGTAATACTCCAAAAGCACGCTCAACATCCTTTCGTCTAGCTTCTTGTAATTTGGCTAAAAGACCTTCTTTTTCATTTTGGGGTAGTGATATTGTAGGAATGAATCCTGCCCATTTAGGATATATGCCATCAGTGAGATAATATCCCATATTGTAATGATGGTCATTCACAACATAGTTAATAGAAGGTGCACGACCTTCAAAAACATCGTTAAACAAAGGGGATCTTAAGAACGTTAATATCATTACGACTACCTGGTGTCCCAAAAAAAGTATGCCAGATCCAAAGATCATATGATGCCAAAACTTCCAATATTAATGTGGGCTTACCTGGTCTTCCAGAAACATACCTTTTAATCGAAGTGGACAATTTTTCCACCGCCAATGCATGCAATCAATAGAACCTAGCATACCTGGAAATCCTCAACGTTCACCAATTCTTAGAAGTCTTACTAGCTCTTCTTTATTGGGCTTTCTAAGGTATTCATCACTAAAATAAGAGACAATTCCTTCCACAAAATGTTGTAGTGAATCTCTTGCAAGAGATGCACTAATTCGAATGTAGTCATCTACAGAATCAGCAGAGGTGCCATAAGCTATTAGCCTCATAGCAGCTGTGCATTTTTGCAATCCAGAGGCACCAAATCTTCCTGTAGCATCTTGTCTTTGTTGAAAGAAGGGATGACGTTCTTCTAAAGTTTGCTTTATTCGGAGAAATATATGTTTGTTCATGCGAAATCTCCGACGAAATAATTGTGGGGGAAACACAGGATGGTCAGCAAAGTAGTCATTCCATAAACGATTGTGTCCATCCTCACGATCCCTTGGAACGGGGATCCTTAGTGCCCTTGGAACTTGATTTAACATTTGATATATTTTAATTGGATTGGACATAAAAACTTCATCCATCATTCGATTAATAAGACGATTGGCTTGCCTTCGTCTTTCATATCGTTGTGTTTGGCTATTTTCTGAATTTGGATGAAGAATTAGAAGAGTTGGAGCTTTCGTCGGATGACATGTTATTAAAAACCAAGTTGATATGAGAATGGAAGATAGAAGTTTTTTAGGGGAAAAGATGGATGGTTAATCAAGTGAAATGTATCTCATCCATTTTATAGAAGAAATGTGTTGGGTATGTAGTCATCTTTTGTTGTCTTATATGGTGAATTTGAAGTCTTACATGCATGCATTGATTCAGAAAAAAATTAATAATTTTTCAGTAATGTAGATGCATGCATTTGTATTGTCAATATCACCTTAACATTGTTATGTATGTAAAAGCAATGTAGTGTTACTATTACCTTTTCAGTGTTAAGTACATCAGTGTACAATGTTTATCACTATTACTTTTTCAGTGTTAAGTACATCAGTGTGCAGTGTTTATCACTATTACCTTTTTAGTGTTAAGTACATCAATGTCTAGTATCTAATATTTTCTTTTCAGTGTTGGGTACATCAATTCTTTTTCAATGTAATGTAAATCAATTTACATCTTTTGCTGTGAAATATCAAAGTGAACTGATGGGTATAGTCAAATCAATAATAATTATATGTATATAAAGCATATCGTATAATATGATTTTAATACTAGATATGTAATAAAATTGTTTTTTTATATTAATAATAACGGGTTACAATGTAACATTCATTCATATCCTAAATCAATAACACATTAAAAATTGCAAAAAATAAAAATCGAACCTTAGTACATAAAACAGAAAACTAAAAAGCAAATTATTTGAAATTAAGCTAAGCAACATTTAAACTATGATTAACCATACACCTAGTACATCAGTCTGAGGGAAACAACTTCTTCAATAAATTGTTCCTTAGTTCTTGATCTTCCGAAGATAGGTTTGGCTTTGAATCGAGGTGTTTAAATAACTCCATATTAATCTTTCTTTGCTTCCTTGCTTCTTTCTCCTTTTCTAGTTGCAACCTTGTAAGTTCCACTTGATTTTTTGATTGCCTTATAAGGTTCATGTTCTGGGCCGTGTCCAAGCATTGTTGCCATGCTGCAAGTGGCATATTTACCATCTTGCTCTTTCCTTTATTTTTTCTAGATTCGTTGCTGGAAGGCAAGCCTGAATACCCAATATCACCACTGGTTGGTTTTTCCGGGTTTAATGAAGATGAGTAGTTGCCAGCTTCATTGATACGTGATCTCTTTGAGTCACTTCCTTGAGTATATGTTTTTTACTTGCATTTTTGAAAAATATCTTCACTTGGTTTCCACGCATCATGTTGTATCAAAATGTCCCAAATATGCTTGTCTTTAAAGGTTTTAGACATCAATGATGTCTTTGTTTTGTCAGCAGCATATATACTATATGCTACCTTCATAACATCTTCATCATTGTGACCACTTCCCCTTCTTGATTCAACATGAGCATGTGAACCACAAAATTTAGAACATGAAGCATTGATCCTTCTCCAACGGTTTCTAAGTTGCTCCGAACCCCTCATTTTCAACAAATCTTCTCGTGTTACCCCGTCAGTACCTTCTTCGAAACACCTTTGTTTGTATAATCTAACATTATTATACATTTCCTCAATTTTCCTCCAAAAAACATCCCTCTTTTGGTTAGTGTTAGTTTTTTTTATTTTGACTAACCTCAAGCCAAGCCTTCACAAGAACCACTTCTTCAGCTTTTGACCAAAACTTTGTTTTTCCATCTTGATTGCCTTCTTCATGAACTCTTTCATTGACTTCAACTTCTGGTTCATTGTCATCATCTGATCCAGTCGAAGTGTATGAGCAATTGAAACTCGGAAGTACACTATCATCACCTTGTGACATAGGAAATTGGGACATAGGAAATGTTGGATCACCTTGACATATTTGAATATTCTCAAAACATGGGATAACATTTTGAGAATATGAATAATTAGGATTTTGTGATGGTTGAAAAGGGAAAGGAGTAAAAGTACTTGGATTTGAGAAATTGAGATTTTGTGAACCATAATTCAAAAATTGTTGAAAATTTGTATCTAAATCTGAGTTGAGATCAATTGGAATGTTAGAATAGTAAGGTTGAAGATTTGGATTATTTTGGGGTTGTGATGAGTTTTGAGATTTTGTGGGTTTTTTTTTCTATTAGATTTTTGAATATTCATCTCTACACAATTTGATAATAAAGAGAGTAATATTCACTAAAAAAAAAATTGTTTCAAAATACCTCAATATTGGGCTCATTTTATAGAGAAAAATAAAATAGAACTGTTGGCGTTTTTTTTAGAATTGTATTTTAAAAATTATGGTCGTTACAAAATTACAACGGTAATAAAATCAGAGCAAATCTCATCCATTGATTAAATGAATAGGTGTCACAATCTCAAGAAGCCTTGTCATTATGTGTCACTATCAAAAACAATAAAATATTCCATGACCAAGCTACAATAACCGATTATTCTACTAATCAGGTTATTGAAAATTTCCCCCAAAAATTTCTCTCTCTTCATTATTTTATTATTATTCTTTTTTCTCTCTCTTAATAACCAACCTCAATAACCAATGGCTGGGTATACTCTAAGGAATCAAGAATTGAATTGGTGGAAATTTGGATTGCTTGGAATGATGTGATATTTGATTGATTATATTGTTTTGCATATGAGTCATCACCAATTCTAAACTTGTAAATCACGTAAAGTGCAAGATGGATGAGCAATAAAACTCTAGATTTGTGCAAATCTGGAGTAATGACAATCAGAGGTTGGGGTACACGGGGTATTAGTCGTGCACTTTTTTAGAGGTCGTCTGATCTACGAGTCTCTTATATCAAATACTTTTCAAAAACTAGGAGTTAGATGAGATCTCATTCTAGCTACGGTCACAGAGTTGGGCCCGTGGTCGTTAGATGTTTTATTGATGTTGTCGAAAGGAGGCATGAAGTTTTTCTTTTATTGATGTTCCAAATGGAGCATTGTTTGGACAACCTTGTCTATTTCTTGATCCAATGACTATAATGAAATTAATGAATTGTCATTAAATAGAGGAGTCTTAGTACGTAGTGTTTGAGTAGTTAATTAAATTGTATGTCATGATTGATTATTGGTAGCATGCTAGGGATTTCTTGTTATATTTCACAGCTAGTATGTACTCAGCTTTGCTGATTGCGTGCTTTTTTGTGCTTTTCTTTGGTCATGGCCTTCGCCTTTCAATGACCCTGTTATGATACAATTTTTACTCTTGTAATATTGGGGAGCAGATTAATCATAGGTATTTGTATAAAGTGGGACTTGCATCAAGTTATGGGTAATTGAGTGGAGAGTTGGTTCTACTTATGATTTATTTTTTGCAAAATATTAAACTTTCTTAAACTCTACTTTCATTTAAATGCTACTTTGTTAATTGAGTTTTGAAAAAGGGCCTTAATGGTTCCAACTTGTAAGATTTAGTTTGGTTTTTTAATTATTGGTTTGAAACTTTACTTTAATTAAACTAGTTTTCCGCTGCTAAATTCTAAAATAGCCTCAACGTTTGAACACGTGGCTGTAGCACGTCAGTAATTCTCTTGGATTTTGTTCAGGGTATTCACAGGTTTAAAGAGAGAATTATTGAGGTGTTATAGGCAATGGACCGAATGTACTGTTAAAGACCTGAAGAGGAAATGCGAATTAGGCCAAGAATAGAGCCCAATCGAGAACTCCAAGTTGCCCGAATGCTAGCCTGAACGGGGAAGCCCTCGCCCTAAAGCGCAACCAGCCGGGCGAGGCAGATAGGAAGGAAACACTCTCCGCCGTATGCGTGCCCTACCGGGTGTGAGATGAGATGCCCACCAGCGAGCCGAAGGCGGGCCTGACCGTGGCGCTCGACTAGGCACATGTTTCTGAGGAGCGTTTTGCGACTTTTACTTTGTTTAAATTTAGGATCTGTTATCTTAAATATTTATACACTTTCAATTTGTTAAGTGAGATGATTATGTCTTTTTATTTGTTAATTTCCAGATTTTAGTTTTAAGCTATTGGTTAATATTCTTATTCTATGCAGTTTCATATTTCCGTTTACTTTGTAAACGATTTCTTTCCCTTTTATTCAGTAATTTAATTGCTTTGATTCATTATGTCATGCTTTTTTGATTTGCTTAGTTTACATTTTAATATGTGAGAGTAGTTTTATTTCTAAGGTTGTGGGGATCCTTGAATAATATGAAGGGGTGATTTATTAATGCTGATTTTCAATGCTTTAATTGATTTCCTATTGATTGATTTAATGATATGCAATTAGATTTGGTCAGGTTTAATTGTATGAATTATGCAATATTGATTCGAGATTCGAGAGATGAGAATAGATGTTTAGACTTACTTTCACTAGGTAGGTTGATTTATAAATGATTAAGTCAAGATTCGAGAGATGCAATTTAATACTGCTAGTTTAATTCAATGATTTTAATACGTAGCGAAAGCCCTTTATAATCTGATTAATTGATCCATTGATAATTGATTGTTATGTTTTACCCTGGAATATTATTTATTATCAACCTATACCCTAGGCTTTGATTTATTGATTTCTCCCTAGTTTAAACTGCTTTAGTTTATTTATTCTCCTTAGTTTAATTCTCAGAAAAACAAATTGTTACTTAATATTTTAGATTATATTAATTATTTAATAATAGAAAGACTTGTTTTCCTGTGGATTTGACCCTACTTATCTATCTACTTTAGTTAGAGGATTTAGGTAATTCTTTTAATTAGGTGATACGAATTTAGCCTGTGAGGCAACTCAAAATATTAGGGGTAATGGTAAATAAAACAAAGTCAATACACTAGTAGAATAATGCAATTAGCCACCGATTCAAAACTGGCTTATCCCACCGGTTTTGAACCGGTGGCTATTTGAGCGATGGCAATTTCGGGTTTTTTCCCATCGGTTCAAAACCAGTGGGAAAAGTGCAATTAGCCACTGTAGACATCTACTTTTAGCCTCCTGTCCCGACAGGAAGTGCAATGACGATAAATAAAACCATCTTCGTGTTGGATCAAAGTAAAGAATGCTTATGGATAACTGGTTAAGCCACAAAACACAAAAGACTAGCCCAGATAAAAGAACAAGGCCAACACAAGGTCCAAATTAACTAAACCCGATCATAATTAGGCTTAAGCCCGTGCTTAAAACCCAATAATGACGGATTTAGGAGCTTCTAGGTTAAAATAAAAGCTGCCGCGGAAAATATCGCGTGCATCTCACAAAGTCGCGCTCAGCAGTCGCGTGCATCTCACAAAGTCGCGCTCAGCAGTCGCGCAACTTTCAGAGATGCGCTCGCGTAAGATTCAGAATATTATAAAATATTGGAAAATAGAATCTTACCATAGAGCTACGCGCAAGACAAATAGTTGCGCGCGTATACCGTGCGCGACACTTGTTGCGGCAGAATGCTCTAAACCCTAAACCTAATCATTCCCTATAAATAAGACCCTAATCCGAGGCTTCGACATAGAAAATTAACCGAAACGCTGACAGAATACTTGTGAACTTGTGCATCCAAACCCTCTTGTCCTAAACACTCACCCTTTTCGATATTTTGTTACTACGGTGGAGGTTCCCCAACAAGAAGGAGTCCATAAGTGTTATAAACGGAGATCTAGCAAAGAGAAGTGGTAAATTCCCGAGCACTTAGTTAAATCACCATTATTTTTATTGTTTGATCGCCTTAAAATAATAAATTAATTGATTTCACATAGTATTCTTTCGTTAATCAAGATTAGAATTGAATAAAATAATTGTTGGTTGATCATCTAAGTCAAGGCGAATATTGTTTATTTTATTGTTCTTTTCACGAATTTGATTAAATAAGAATAACGACCTTACGATGTAATTCCTATGTGAATTAATGTGTGTAAATAAAATCAATAAACATAGTTTTTAGGTATCACGTTGCATATATTGTTTGGCAATGAAATTGTGTAAAGGAAGAGCTAGTAGAGGCCGCACTAGGGCTAGGATCGCGATTCCCTTCTAAAGGGAACGTTATCTTAGTACCCTCGCTCCCGAACTCATTTCTGGTTTTCTAGACCAATTTGGGCATGGGTAAACTTATGATTCATGCTAAATATCCTTTGAACTCTACTTGGGAGAAAGGCATGAACGAGGTTTATGGGTTTTTTCCTAAAACTCATTGGCGACTCTTACTTGTTTCTTACAAAAAGCGTATATGATAGAATCATCTCTAATTCAAAGGTCTCCCAAACAGTCAGGAATTCAAATCCTAATACACCTTAACAAGTGTATAGTCCTAGGCTTTAAGGGGCCATGGGCATCTAAGGAGAAGAATCCCCTACGATGGGAACACCCTCCTTACAGTGGAGACTCCACTGGGGACTTAGAGGTTACATGATTAGTTCGTAGTTATGGTCCAAGGTATCCAACACCAGGTTACCTATGGGTTGTAACGAGAGCTAACTTGGATAATCTCTAGTTAGAGAGCGAGACTTGAACGCATAATATCTTCCTTTTGCACAAAACTAAAAGTCAAACAAGCAACATTGCATCATGCATAAGTATAGCACACTTAAACCATGGGGATTGGCTCATTGACTAGGGGTTGCCAACACCAGGCTTCTATCCTGAAATCAATAACAATCATCCCACCCATATCACCAACAAAATGTTGGGAGAGCGATGTCATGAGTCAACTCGTTGAGTGATTGATTTGTGCGTCGTTTCTTAAGATATGGTACCTTGGACACCCAAGCCTTTTCAACCTTAGAATGGCAATATGTGGATTATAACTTGTGGCATGCTTATGTGATTACATGACTATATGCAGCGTGTTAGGATAGATTTCTTTCTTCTTTTTAGCTTGGTCTAGGTTCCCAATTACGAAGTCGTCTCTTCGTAATTTAGAGTCATATTCAATGGGCAACATAAAAAAAATATAAAAAAAACAAACAAAAAAAAGAGAACGATGTAAAAAAATAAGAAGGGAAAATAAAAAAAAAACGCTCGAACAAAAAAAAGACATACGAGCAGGTGGCGCGCGCAACTCACAGATTTGCGCGCCCATACCCAGTGCAAGAAAATTAGTTGCGCGCGACATCCGTGCGCAACTCAATTACTTGCGCGCACCCACTGTACGAGTCAGTTTTGATTTTGCAAAAAACAAGTTGATTCATTAAAGCGATATCTTTATTCAAGAATTGTTGGGGGCAATGTTATCAGTTCGAATATATCTTGCGTCATTTTCTTTTTTCTTTTTCTTTTTCTTTTCCTTCTTCCCCTTCTAAGCAAGCATATTGGTTTACTTATCCTTTCGTACTTCTTTAGGGCCGGTTTCCAATCTTGGGAAAGAAGAATCTCGGGCGCTCGCCTTCTACGTTTACCACCTAAAGATCCAACCCTTTCAAACCATTCTCCTTCGACGACTAGTCCTAGTCCAAACCCGGCCTAAGACACCGGTTTGAACTGGTGTCAATGTGGGGGGGGGTGCCAAAAGTGGTTTAATAAGGCACCGGTTCAAACCGGTGCCAAAACTCGGGAATGGCACCGGTTAACCGGTGCCAAAAAAGCCTATATATATATATATATATATATATATATATATATATATTTGTTTTTTCCATCTAAAAATTAAATAGCCTAAAATAAATAACAACATCAAAACATAAAGCTAATATCAATCATCATCAAAATTTGCAATATATGATCAAAAAAATATTACAACATATAAAAACTTCAATTACAGCATATAAATAAAAAAAATTACAATATAATTTTTTTTTAAATATTACAATATAAATAAAAAAAAAACCCCATTCATTCTTGTATCTTGCTTCTTCGATTTCACATCTAGAATTCATACCTGCACCAATTAAAACAAAAAAAAATTGATTAATATAATTAGACTTCGAAATCGATCAAAACAATAACCCTGAAAAAAAAAACTTGAAATCGAAAAAAAACCCAGAAAAAAAATTGAACTCGAAAACAAACCCAGAAAAAAAAAAACTTGAAATCGAAAAAAAACGCAGAAAAAAAATATAACCCAGAAAACGAAAAAAAATTTGAAATCGAAAAAAAACCCAGAAAAAAAAACTTGAACTCGAGAAAAAACCCAGAAAAAAAACTTGAACTCGAAAAAAAAACACAGAAAAAAAAAACTTGAAATCGAAAAAAAACCCAGAAAAAAAATTAAACCCAGAAAACGAAAAAAAATTTAAAATCCATTTAAATCTAGTATTCGAATAAACCCACAAATTGGAAAAAATTTAAATCGAAAAAAACCCAGAAAAAAAATTAGAAATCGAAAAAAAATTAAAATCGAAAAAACTCAGAAAACAAAAAAAATTGAAATCGAAAAAAAATTCGATTAAAATTTGAAAAAAAAAATCAAAATCGAAATTGATTTAAATTTTGATTAAAATAAAAAAAATAGATTAAAAATTCGATTCTAATTAAAATCGATTAAAATTTTAAAAAAAAAACACAAAAATTCGATTGAAATCAAAACAATAACCCAGAAATTCGATTGAAATCGATCAAAACAATACCCCAGAAATTCGATTGAAATCGATCAAAACAATAACCCAGAAAAAAAGAATTTAAACTGATTACAATTTTAAAAAAATCAATTAAAACAAAAACCCAGAAAATTAAAACAAAACCCATAAATTCGAATGGCATCGGTCTTGCATGTTATCTTCAAAAACCCAGATAGCTTTAGAAGGAGAAGAAGGAGAAGATCTTTTGTGTAAGACAAAGAAAATCTTTCGTACAAGTCAAATTTACAGAGAATTATAAGGAGAAGAAGGAGATCGAGAAAGATAAATAGAAAGAGAAGGAGGAGAAGGAGATCGAGAAGGGAGAAAGAGGAGGAGAGGAGAGAGAAAGAGGATGAGAGGAGAGAGAAGGGTATTGATGAGAGGAGAGGAGTATTAGGGTTGGGGGGGGGATTTAAAGAGTGGGTTCAGTTTTTTTTTAATTTTTTTATGGCTCCGGTTCAAAAAGGCACCGGTTCAAACGGTGGCCTTTATGTATTTGGCACCGGTTTGAAGTGAACCGGTGCCTTATGTCTTGGTTCATTAACACGCGCTTTTTTTAGCCTATTTTTGGCACCGGTTTGGCCTGAACCGGTGCCATTTGGGGGTTGCCTTTTTGTATTTTTCTACTAGTGCAAGGTGACCAATAATCCACAAAATCATTTAATGTGTTTTACTGGCACCATGGCACTAAAGAAGGTTGATCCTAAGCTTTACGCTTTGACTTTCCCCTTGTCTCTAGACCCAACCACAAGAGAGTGGTACTATGGGCTAGACCCAAAATTCAAAGCAACATGGGAAGATGTAGTTTCGGCTTTCATTACCCAATATGAGAGTAACGTAGAGTTCAAGTCCACTTTACGTGAACTGGAAATGCTTAAGCAAGGCGACGATGAAGGTTTCCTTGCTTTCTATGGTAGATGGCGAGAAAAGGCGACCCACCTTGCCCCAAGGCCGCCCGAACTCGAGCTAGTACAAAAGTTTATTGACAATGTCATGAAAAGTACAACAAGCATCTACGTTACCTCAGTTTAGACACTTTCCAAAAGGTCTATTCCGTGGCTACTAGGATTGAAGGTGATCTTGCTAAAGAAAAAGCAAAAAGCCTCATCATCATCAACCTAAAAATAACTACAAGAAGGGGAATGATGGCTCATCATCCTTTATTGATGTATTTGCGACCTCCACGCAATACAACAACACAAATCAATATAATGATCCTAGGAAAAGATGGACAAAAGAAAGAAAATTTACTCCATTTCCTGTAAGCTATACAAAATTGTTAGAAAAATTAAATGGAAAAGGCTTACTTGCACCAACAGGACCAACACCACCCACTCCACCAGAAAGAAGGTTTCCTAATTGGGATGGTAATGCTTATTGTACTTATCATAGAGGCAATGGACACGACATTGAACGTTGCTTTGTCTTAAAACATAAAATACAGGATTTGGTAGACGATGAGAGAATTCCCACGCCTAAACCAAACAATAATGCGTCCCCCTTGGGGTGTTTCACATTGATGAGGACCATATGGGAAGCGATACGTTCAATCCATTGAACTACATCACACCTATAGGAGAACCTCTGCCCAAAATACTCATAGGGGCAACTAATGAAGTATGTGGGCTATGGGACGACGACTTTCAAGACTTATATATCTCTAAGTATGCCGCCGTCCCACCTCCATCTTATTTACAAAATGAAACAAATGGAGCACTTGATTGGGATCATTTCTTGGGGAAGTCACAAGACTTATCAAATCTCTCCTTGGATGAACAATGACATCAAGCTCAACTCATGGAACATCTTGAAATGGAGGCACGCTCAAAGCCTCTAGAAGAAAGTTGGTTCATAAGTCCTACAACTCATCCAAACGAGATAGATCATTTAACTCATTCTGGACGAATTTACCAGACACCACCACCAAATGGATCTTCGACCACGCAAAATCAAGGTCAAGTACAAAATACAATATCATCTCCTCTTGAGGTGGAAGATCCATTGGTCAAACAACTTCGCCAATCCTAGGCGAATGTTAGCATTTGGGAACTCCTAAGTACTTCTAAAGAACATAGAAATTCCCTTATGAACGCTCTAACGGCTTTGTTTGTAAGCACGGACACAACCCCTCAACATCTCGTTAGCTTGCTTACCAGCGAGAAATCTGACAAGTCAATCATTTTCACTAATGATGATTTGCCTTCAAAAGACACTACCCACAACAATGCATTATACTTAACTGTGGGGTGCAAGGGATGTAGCATCCCTCTAAATTTGGTAGACAATGGGTCAGCTGTAAACTTATGCCCATTGCGAACTGCAAAATATTTAGGCCTTAATCCAGAAAAAGATTTTCAATCAACAACACAAAGCATTAAGGCCTATGACAACTCGAGAAGATCGGTTTGTGGAACTGTTAAGCTACCAATTACCACTGGCCCAATACAAAAGATGGTTGAATTCCATGTTATGGACATAAAACCTACATTCAACCTTCTACTTGGACGTCCTTGGATACATGAGCTTGGTGCAATACCATCCTCACTTCATCAAATGATTAGGTTGAACTATCAAGGGATTCCTATGACTATACATGCTTCTCCACTAAAAATAGCAATAAACGATCAATCACTCCTAGAAATAAACCATGACAATGATGAAGAGGACATGTGGGGATTTGCCGCGGAGCTAATCTGCACAATAGAAATGGAAGAAGACTTGGAAGAACCTTTCAAGCTTGATCTATATTCCACCCAGATAGTAAACAACATCTTATTTAAGAGTAGTTACTTTCATGGGATGCCTTTGGGAATAGGAATGAAGAAATCTTTCTTACTTCCTATCCCAAAGAAAAGCTTCTCCTTTGGATTGGGATACAAACCAACTAAAGAAGAATTGAAGTCGCACGATGCGAAAAGAAAGGCACGTAGAGATGACAACAATAAGGGGATAGTCACTTTACTCCCATCCTATCAATAAACCCTTAATGGACAATTCATTAGGGAGGGAGAAGACTACCCATGCTATGACTTTCCAGAACCATTGGTTTTGGAAGGAATTAAGAAGCCTGGATTCGAAATATTTCACGATTGCTAATTCTTGGATGACGATTTTAGTATCGTTAAATCAAAGTACCCAAATCCAGGGTGCTATGATAGGCAAGCATTCAACTTGCTATTTGGACTGGAGCAAAATCATGTCGCTACAATGACCAATCAAAATGCCATCCAGGATGAAGATTTTGACCCAACTTCATTGATCACCCCTTCTAATGAAACCTTGGAGCATGGATGGAGGAAATCTTCAAATGGACCAATCACAAAGGCGATAGGCTGGAAATCGTCACAGGCGAAGGGAAGATGTTTGAAGAATCGGACGACGAATCTATTATAGACTCTAAGGAAGCTGAAAATTTAGGCCTTGTGGCCATTAATGAGTCTTTATTTTCTAGTTCTAAGGATGAAGATCCCAAAAAGGATTCTTTTCTTAATTTACTTTCTTTTGATTCTAATAATATGAGCTCTATTTCCGAGTATATGTCTTCTTTTGAATCTTTTGAATGCTATAATAATTAATCTAATGAAAATGATAACATTAATAAGTTGGTTGAACTAATGAATGAAAGAGAACAAAAGAACCCTATCATTGAAGAAACTGAAACAATCAATATAGGAACTAATGAAAACAAAAGAGAAGTCAAAATTGGCTTAACTCTAAATCCGGAAGAGCGATCGACCCTCATATCGACGCTCAAAGAATTCGAAGACGTGTTTGCTTGGTCATACAAAGACATGCCTGGAATAGATAGGGAAATCGCGGAACATACCATTCCCTTGAACCCTACCTCTAAACCAGTAAAACAAAAACTTCGACGAATGAAACCTGACGTCGCACTAAAAATAAAAGAAGAAGTACAAAAACAATTGGACGCAGGTTTCATTCGCGTATGTAATTACCCAGAATGGGTAGCGAACATCGTCCCAGTCCCTAAAAAGGATGGACGAGTTCGCATGTGTGTCGACTTTAGGGACCTTAATAAGGCTAGCCCTAAAGACGATTTTCCTCTACCACATATTGATATATTGGTAGATAACACGGCTGAACATGCGATGTTATCCTTTATGGATGGATACGCAGGTTACAACCAAATTTTAATGGCAAAAGAAGACGAAGAAAAGACATGCTTTATTACCCCTTAGGGGACGTATTACTATACAGTCATGCCATTTGGTTTAAAAAATTGCAGGAGCTACGTACCAAAGAACGGCTACGACTCTCTTGCATGATATGAAGCATAAAGAAATAGAAGTGTATGTGGATGATATGATCGTAAAGTCAAAAGATATAATGGGACATATAAAAGCTTTACGCAAATTTTTCACTCGCATAAAAGATTATAACATGCGATTAAATCCACAAAGATGCGCCTTCGGGGTAACTTCTGGCAAGCTACTCGGATACGTAGTAAGCACTCGCGGTATTGAGATTGATCCCTCTAAAATAAAGGCAATTGTTGTCATGCCTCCCCTTGAAACAGAAAAAGAAATTAGGGGATTCCTTGGCAAATTGCAATACATTAGTCGATTTATTAACAAATTGACTATGACTTGTGAGCCAATATTAAAAAAGATGAAAAAAGAAGAAAAACATGAATGGGACGATCAATGCCAAAAGGCCTTTGAGAAAATCAAAGATTATCTCAAAATTCTACCAATTTTAGCACCACCAGTACCCAAACTACCTCTTAGGCTATACATAACAGTTACATGCACGGCCACAGGAGCCATGTTAGCACAAGAGGTAGAAAAAGTCGAGCGTGCAATATATTACATAAGTAAAAAATTCATCCAATATGAAACAAAATATAGCACTCTAGAAAAGACGAGTCTAGCATTAGAGTGGGCAACTAAAAAATTACGACATTATATGCTACCACACAACACTCATGTGATTTATCAACAAAATCCGATAAAGTATTTGTTTGAACAACCACCTATACAAGGAAGAATATCCAAATGGTTGGTGATGTTGGCCGAATATGAATTAAAATATATTCCAGAAAAATCAATGAAAGGAAAAGTAATTTCTGACTTTCTAGCTCAACATCCAATTCAAACAAGTCATGCAGAAACTACACATCTTCTGGATGAAGAGATTCTCATGACACAAGATGACAAATGGGTAATGTACTTCGATGGTGCATCCAACCAAAAAGGATGTGGCGTAGGAGTGTTACTCATAAGTCCAGGGGGAGCACATACTCCAATCTCTGTAAAATTAGACTTTGAGGTTACTAATAATGCCGAGGAATGTGAAGCGTGAATTATTGGATTAGAAGCAGCAGCTAGCATAGGTGCGCAAAAATTAGAGGTATATGGAGATTCCAGTTTGATTATAAATCACATACTGAAAAAATGGAAAATAAAGAACTCCACAATGATATTATACCAAGCACACCTAGAGCAACTCATCGAGCACTTTGAACATATTGACTTCAAATATCTCCCTAGGGATGATAATCAATTTGCCGATGCACTAGCAAAATTAGCCTCAATGATCAACATTCCAGATCACTTAAATATGATGCCATTATGTGTTGATAGAAGAGAAGAACCATCATATTGCAACGCAATAGAGGAAATAAATGACATCGAAGGAAAAAATTCTTGGTATGATCATATCCTCCAATATATTACTCATGGCACATATCCCGAAAATACTTCATCAAAAGACCAACGAGCCTTACGAACACTTGCGGCTCAATACGGTCTATTAAATGGTCAATTGTGCAAAAAAAGGACCTAAAGGTCAAAGTTCGTTGTGTATAGACCAACCCAAAACCACACGCCTTATGGAGAATACTCACAAAGGTGTTTGTGGACCTCACATGAATGGTAAAATGCTCGCAAAAATAATTTCACGACAAGGGTATTATTGGTCCACTATGGAACATGATTGCATACAATATGTCAAGAAATGTCTAGAGTGCCAAATGTATGCTAATTTACAACACCTTCCACCATCTGAACTGTATAATCTCACTTCCCCTTGGCCCTTTTCAACTTGGGGAATTGACATTATTGGAAAGGTCTCTCCAATAGGAGCAGAAGGGCACGAGTACGTATTAGTAGCCATCGACTACTTCACTAAGTGGATTGAGGCTGCTTCTTACGTTAATATCACTTCTAAACATGTCACAAAGTTTCTTGAACGAAACATATTTTGTAGATATGGAGTTCCACACGAACTAATTAGTGATCAGGGATCACAATTCAAAGCTAAAGTTGAGACCCTCTTAACTTGTTATAAAGTAAAACATCATCACTCATCCCCATACAGACCTCAAATGAATGGAGCTGTAGAATCGGAAAATAAAAATATAACAGTCATCATTAAGAAAATGGCAGAAAATTATAAAGACTGGCCGTATAAACTACAATTTGCACTATGGGGTTATAGAACGTCTATACGAACATCAATAGGGGTAACTCCATACTCCTTAGTTTTCGGAATGGACGTAGTTCAATCAGTCGAACTGGAAATACCATTCCTACGCATCGTACTCGAAAGTAAGCTGCCAAAAAGTGAATGGGTAAGAGCGAGGTATGAAGAGCTGTTATTGCTCGATGAACGACGATTAAGAGCTTTGCATCATGTACAAGTCTACCAAAGGCGCATTGCGCGTCATTTTAATAAAAGGGTAAAACCTAGAAACATAAAAGAAGGTGACTTTGGACTAAAGGAGGTTAGGGGTCCACCTACAGATCCAAGAGGAAAATTTAAACCTAATTGGATCGGTCCCTACCGCGTGATTGAAATCCTATCAGGAGGAGCCGTCTGATTAATGGACATTGGAGGAGATGAAATTCGCCAATTAATAAACATTGATTGACTTAAAAAATATTACATATGAAATCCGGATTACTCGTTCATTCATACAACCAACTTTAAATTAGCATTCAACTAAAAAATTCTAAGTGTTATGCATTTTATCGAACAACATGATAAAATACATAACACTTGGGGGGGTAATTCAAGAATAATAAACCATTCTAAGTGTTCAGATTTTCTTCAAACTTCATGAAAAAAATCTTCACACTTGGGGGGGTAAATTTTTTTTTTTTTCGAAACACTCGTAGTACAGGTGTCGCGCGCAACTGGAATAGTTACGCGCGGATACCACGCGCAACTAATTAAGTTGCACTTGACATGCCCGTGCAACCTCAGATGTTGCGCGTGCCACCTGACTGTCAAACTGCGAACCCGAACTTTTTGTTTGAACGAAGTTGTAACTTCTACTTACAACGAAAGAAAGGCTTTTCATAAACATAAACTCGGAAATAAAAAAATTAAACTTTGATTTAACTGTCTATTAAACAAAGTTTGATTAAATTTTTTCATTTAACTTTTACCTAAGGAGTTAAAGAAAAAAAATAAAAAAATATATATAAAGAAAAAAGAACTACGCAATGACCTGATTTCGTGATGCGAATACGTAGGCAATCTATAAGATTCGGTCATATCAAAATATCGAAATATAAAGCTCATTTTATTTCATTCAAAAAAATAAATAGAAAGGACATTGTTGAACTAAATTGTAAAGCAAAAAAAAAGAAGCATAGTAGTGATTACACTTCATTCAAAAAAAAAAAATTGTGTAACATTCTAAGGCTTCACTATATCCTCGATTGTCACGGATAATGGAGGAGTAGTTTCCATCGCAGTATTTTCAGAAACCTTAGAACTCTCCCCTACATTCTTCTTCTTGACCCATACATTGTTCTTCAATTTGGGAATAGGAGCCTTTTCAACCCTTTTTCCTTTTTCCGAAGCTTTTGTTAGAGTCCTTTTTCGGGTTTGTTGCGAAGGTTCCTTGATTATCACGCCTTTTTGTGCGGGTTTGGAAGGAGCTTTCCTTTTGGATTCCTTCGAACGCGCCTTAGGAGATGAGAAGTCCAATTTTCTTCTCACTCCTTTGTTTTGACCAGTAGGAGGAGTAGTGGTGGTTGAATGCATTAGAGGCTTAGGTGGATTGCGAGTTGTGGCAATTTGTTATTGAGAACGGGCTTTGTTTAACTCGCCCTTGTCCGCCGCATTCATCCAAGCCTTATAAAAAGAAGATAATACAATGCTCGCAGTAGGATTTTGTACTACCCATCTTGGAAGACTTAACCAATACTCTATCTAACGGAAAATTTGCTCGGGTCTAAAAGACACATCCGTGGGTGCGTCACAATCTTGCGGGGGTATAATGTGTTTCATCCCATATTGTCTCATTACCCTGCAAGGAAAGATGGAAGTAGCGCTAGATAAGCCTAAAAGCCTAATGTAAGGGCAATTGTGACTACTCCCAACCATACTATTTATGTTCCACCAAGGAATCACGAAGCGTATGTTAGGAAACCTGCGACAAAAGAACGACGTCCACTCCTCTTCATTCTTATGCTTGTAAAGGATTTGACGTCCAGCGAATGTCCGCACTCCGTTGGCCTCAATGTTTTGTGGCTGGTCGACTATTCGCAAACGCTCCATGAGCCAAATCTGAAAAAAAATGGAAAAAAAAAACCAGTTTGCGATTTTACACGAGCAGTTGGCGCGCGCATCTTGAGAAGTTGCGCGCGCCATCCACGCGCAGCATAGGAGATTGCGCTGGCACTACCAGCGCAACTCCTTAACATGCGCTCAAAATACGAAAAAACCCTTACGTGTAATAGGAGTGGACTCCCCGTGAAGCAATTTTCGTTAGGATCTCCTCTAAGGCGATTAAAGCATAGAATGGTTTCCGCCAAAGCCAAAGAAGGGGTGAATGACATCCCTCTATTTGCTCAACTACAGAAACCATGAAATAGTCTCCATATTCTTTGCCTGTCCTAAGTAAACAGTTGACAACAAGACAATAACATAAAGCACGAATTTTAAAGCGTTGTTTAGTCATGTAGTCACGAGGGGCGACGAAATGTTCAATAAATTGAATTAAATTCACGCCTTCATCAGTTCCAATATTAGTCATGTAATTGTCAGACAAGCCGAAAAATCTTTGGAATACAGGTTTGGGATCTGACAATGGAGGTGAATAAGTCCCGGGGAGAGTATTTGTAGGGAAGCCTAGCTAGGCCTCAAACTCACCAGGAAGGGGAATAATTTCGTCCCCTATAAATAAGAAAAGATGGTGGTTGGAATCCCAATTGTTAACTGCGGCATGAAGGAAGTCAAAATTAATCACTAATTGCATATAGTTTAATATAGGATCTAGGTGATAAATTTTGAAAGCTAGTTTGTCCTCGTTTGTAAGGGAGGTGACCCATTGCTTCAATCGTTGTTCAAAGGTTTTTACCATTGTTCAATATTAAAAAAAAAAAAAGAGAGAAGAAGAAAATAAGAATTTAGAGAGATTATTTCTTTTAGTTCTTATAAAATTACTAAGCGAATGAATGCGAGATGATTAAAAACCTATACGAAGCCATGCTTAAATAGACCTAAGAGGGGAAAATTTTCGACAATTTTCGCCCAAAGGAAAGTTCAGAAACAGGTGGCGCGCGCAACTCATGAAGTTGCGCGCGACATCCGCGCGCAACTCATGAAGTTGCGCGCGACATCCGCGCGCAACTCATGAAGTTGCGCGCGACATCCGCGCGCAACTCATGAAGTTGCGCGCGACATCCGCGCGCAACTAAATCACATGCGCGCGACAGCCGCGCGCAACTTCTTCAGATGCGCGCGTCTCCTCTGTCGCGACATGTAGTTTAAGATTATTTCCGTATTTTGACTTACATAATAACGGAATCTTAAAGAAATCTTAAGAATAATAATATGCTTGCCTTTTGCTAACTCTTGTGTTATTTATTTCCTTTTCTTTTCTTTTTATTTTATTTTCTTTTATTTTTGTTTTTTCCTGTTTTTTTTTCTTTTATTTTCTTTTCTTTTTTCCTTTTTCTCTCTTTCTTTCCTTTTCCTTTCTTTCTTTTGTTATTTTTTCGAGGGGGGTAAGTCGGGAACCCTTTCCCTCCCTCGGAAAATAATTTTTGTTTTTTTAAGTACACATGGAAAAAAAAAATAATAGTATGACATATACAAAAAAAAAAAAAAAAAACGAAAAAATGTGTGTCATATATACAACAAAAACAAGAAATCTATGTACAATGTTTCCTAAAAAATATTAAAAATAAAATGTGTATAAAAGTGCTCAAGGTGCTCTGCGACTGCTAGACGGTTGTTGTACATCCTGTAAAATCTCAAACCGAAGATTAATACATGCAATATAGTAACTTCGTAAAAAAAAACATATAAAAATTACCGCAATCATCCGATGATCACGGCATGACAAAGTCACGAGGGCTCTCCGATAAGCAGCTCGGAAAGCACGTAAGGTCCTCACCATGCCATTCACGATTTCCCGCGGAACCTGTTCCAAAAAAAAATACAAGGACAGTTAATAGATAAATGTATATGAAACAAAAATAGAAGTATTTTAAGTACATATACAAAAGGACATACCGACTCAACTGTCTCAGGAACAAACGGTATCCCCTCATCATCCTCCGCTGCTGGAAGGATATCACGAATTACCGATCCAACGGCATCGGTATATATGATCTCCGCTGAAGGAGGCACCCAACCACCTAGCTTGACCCGCTAAAAAATATAAAAAAATAAATAAAACGATAAAAAAAGAGGGTCGAAGTTCCGGAAAAAAAAATATATAAACAAAAAAAGAGAATCGAGATACTAACCGGAACAAAAGCTGGGAAAGGAGTCAGCCTGGATGCAATAAAAGCCGGATAAGAAGCATCCGACAACACCAGCTGATCCGCTGGTTAACCAAGGATCGCTTGAGCTCGATCCTTGTTCGACAGCACGGACGTAGCATCCGGACCGGAGGATCTATAGGGACCACAGGCTCCTCTGACGAATGCTGCCAGAGAACGCCCTCGCCTAAAAACCAAGCGTTCGTCCTCTGCATCACTGGAAATCCCGAGTAGACAGCCCAGAACTGGCAACGAACCATGCCAGACCGGATATCCTCAGGAATTCCAACGATCAAACTCCAAGGACGGAGATCAATCTAATACAATCACATGAAAATCATCAAAACAAAATAAAAAAAGAAAAGAGATATGCATGTGTTGTCAAAATACTCACCGACGTACGAGTCGCCGAAAGAATCCTCTGGCGAAAGTCGCCGGCTGAAGTAGCTCGCTTCTTCTTAACCATGGCCAGTCGATGGCCGATAGGAAAGCAAGCAGCCCCGTGCACCCTGGGGGCTAAGAAAGGCAGGTACGAGTATCCCCAAGCCTAAACAAAAAGAAAAATGGCTTAGAAAGAAAAAAAATGTATATATGAGTTAAAAGGAAAATTTAAAGGTACATACCTCAAGGATACGACCATGCCATGTAAGGGAAATCCGAGACACCTCAATAGCTTCCGCAGGATCCACTACCCGGGTCGCCTTGCCCATAGCTCTAAGCATACGGGCATACGACACCTCTGCCTAGTTCTGGCTACTTACCTGCCCCAAGTCTGAGAGGCAAATAAGTAACCCGATAGGGAAACGCTCTCCCCGATCACTCAAGAGAGTGACGGAAAGAATGTGGGCAATGTATATCCGAGCCAGCTGCTCAGGTGTGCACTACCGATTAACCTCATCAGCCGACAACTCGTCGGCAAGAATCGAGTACGGACAAGTCTGAGGATACACATGAAGGACCGCTGCTAGACGATCCCCCACTAGGTCCCTCAGTCTCGAGTTCGACCCGGCTACGGTCTCTATAACTACAGACTCGCCTACAAAAGGGAAACCCGTAATAATAGAGAAATCGTATGGGGTGACCGTCATCTCTCCCCACGGAAAGTGAAAAGTGTTGGTGGAATCCCACCAAAACTCCAGCAGTCCACGAAGGAAAGCTGATGAAGCAGACTGACTCGACAAGTCCTGAAGAGCCGCCAGCGCGCGGCCAATCTCGGAAAGCTCCACAATGTCCCTTACCACGTTGGGTAAGCTCCTAAAATGGGTCAGCAAGTCACCAGAACCGTACAGTCTCATGCTAGACTCACCCTAAATAAATAGAAGAAGAATCAAGATAATAAAAGACGGATCCTAAAATAAAAGAGGGAAAGAAGAAGAGACGTAAGAAACTCACGATGCCACGCCACCCTCGAACCGAGACGTGATGGTCTGGGTCCCACTTAAGGACCCTAGGGTCCCAGTTGGGAGGAGCCTCCTATACCACATCCTCCTGGCGACGCCGATCAGCAGCGGCACGTTGCTCTCAAACCTCCTCACGAGGCCGGGTCACCCTTTTTGAGGGTGAACTACCTTGTCAGGACCTACTAAAATCTCCTCAGCATCGACGAATGGAAGCGAGTCCATGCTATGATAAACAAGGTTTCTCTATTAGTTTACTTTCTAAACTAAGATAATAAACGTGTTCTAGATCCATTTCGGCAGCATTACGGCTACCGATAGGATGAAACACGAAAATCGAATGCCACCCATGCTTGGGGGCTACGATCCTGCAATTGAACTCAGTAAATGGGGGCTTTCAAACACCCACAAAGCCATCCTATACTAGTTTCAACTAAGTATTCAGAGATTATATTTCAATATCTCAAGGAATCAATTATTTTCAGGCGAATAATATTAACAACAAAACGCAATTATCGTCTGCCAAACAATCTTGAAGTTCGAATATGGCAAAAACAAACTAAGTATATACTTCGCGCCATTTTTCAATTTCAAAATTTACAAAATATGAATTATGAAAGAAATGTTAGTTCTAATACTACACTCTACTTCATAATCAACAAGTATAACCAAAATGAGCAAGAAAAAAACAAATTCGAGCAGAATTCAAGCAAAAATAAAGGCAAGAACGAACTTAAGCGAAGAAATGCTCATACAAGGTTCAATACTTAACCATTTTTTCATGAAATTTGTTGCAAAACACTCCTTAAGCATAGAATGACAACATGGAACAAACAATTTCAAGAATAATGGAAGAAATAAAAAAACCCCAAATTCAAAAATTGGGGTTTAACGATTCGAAAATCGTTCGAATTCAGCAAAAAAAAGAGCAAAAAATGGCAAAAGAATTACATTGGATTATGGCAAAAAGGAATTAAGAACTAAATTTTCTTCCTTTAGCTTCAAAAATCCGAGCTCTATTGAGAAAGAAAGGGGCGAAAATGGAGGAAGGAAAGAGAGAGAAAGCGAAATGAAAAATCGCTTCTACGATTTTCTTTTTGATGAACTGAATGTCGCGCGCAACTTTAAAAGTTGCGCGTGACACACGAGCGCAACTCAGAAAGATGCGCGTGCCTGGCCAGCGCGACCTACTGAGTTGCGCGCGGATACTGGTCACTAAAATGACCGGTATCCGGATTTTGATCAGTTTGATCATTTTTAGACAGTTTTCGCTCGTTATTAGACGTAATAGCGCGCAAATTATCAAAATCCTTTTTAAATTGCTTTGCATTTGTAGTTTATTTTCTTCTTTGATAGATTTTTGCATCATCTTTTCATGCACACCGTGCTTTGTGCTTTCCCCAAGCATACGTTTTGAACGTTTTTCGTAAGCGTGCCTTAAGACGTTCCGTGGTGGTGCTTTACGTAAAATCACCCATAGATAGGTTTGTCATTTTACTGTACTGACGATATAAGTGTCCGGGTTTTCTTCTTTTTCACGTACGAAGCAAAAGGAAGGCGTTTTCATGCAGCGTAAAAATGCAAATGGCGTAGCGTACAGCGTAAAATTGTACGGCGTAGGTGTTGCGTAAAATTTCACCACAGCCCAAGCTTTGCGAGATCTCCCTCTCGTAACTAAAAGGTAGACTATTTACTGTAGGTGTTAGTTCACGAGTCGACAGGCGCGCCGAACCTTAAGGAACAGGAACTTCGTGAAGGGAAGAAAATACGGTAGTTAGTGAGCTTACTAACTTATCGGACAGTTAGGGTGTTCTTCCACCCCCTGTATAAAGAGCGACGAAACGATGTCGCACCCATGTAGTCACGTGCCCCCAATCGTGAGACACGTGTACTCATCTTGTGGACAAAACTGCTGAGAGAGTTGCTGACTTTCTTCTCTCTCAGTGTATTTGGATATATGCCTCCAGTCCTGAGACATGTATTTCTATCTTGTGGACATCCGGCTCGAATACCGGACCCCTTTACGATTCGCATATCGAAAACCTCTTTTCATTCTTTTTACTTTGTTAAAGTCAGGCTAAAGTTTGAATGACATATCGAGGGACTTTAGACCAACGATGACATGATTGGGAGGAAATCATCCCCTTTTATTCTTTTAAAACCGATCTCTTCTCATGACTTGACATCACCCAGAACACCTTTACTTGTAAAAGCGTTCTACAATTGTAAAGGATCAATGTAGATTCTTTGGCACATTAAGACTAGGGGAAACTTTTTTCTAGCCTTAATAACTATTTGTTTCAAACACTTAGCGAACCAAGGACTATTTCGACATCCTTAAACCTTACTGAAAGATTCTCTAACCTTGGAGAACTTCGCAGAACGAGTCTCGGATTTTTCCTTGACTACTTTGATCATCGTCTATTCTAGACTCGATCAAAGTGGGGGCTAACTGTAGACATCTACTTTTAACCTCCTGCCCCGACAGGAAGTGTAATGACGATAAATAAAACCATCTTCGTGTTGGATCAAAGTAAAGAATGCTTATGGATAACTGGTCAAGCCACAAAACACAAAAGACTAGCCTAGATAAAAGAACAAGGCCAACACAAGGTCCAAATTAACTAAACCCGATCATAATTAGGCTTAAGCCCATGCTTAAAACCCAATAATGACGGATTTAGAAGCGTCTAGGTTAAAATAAAAGCTGCCGCGGAAAATATCGCGCGCATCTCACAAAGTCGCGCTCAGCAGTTGCGCGCAACTTTCAGAGATGCGCTCGTGTAAGATTCAAAATATTAAAATATTGGAAAATCGAATCTTACCATAGAGCTACGCGCAAGACAAATAGTTGCGCGCGTATACCGCGCACGACCTATTCACTTGCGCGCGAAAACCGCATGCAACCTACTCAGTTGCGCGCGACACCTGCTGCGGCAGAATGCTCTAAACCCTAAACCTAAACATTCCCTATAAATAAGACCCTAATCCGAGGCTTTGACACAGAAAATTAACCGAAACGCTGGCAGGATACTTGTCAACTTGTGCATCCAAACCCTCTTGTCCAAAACACTCACCCTTTTCGATATTTTGTTACTACGGGAGTCCATAAGTGTTATAAACGGAGATCTAACAAAGAGAAGTGGTGAATTCCCGAGCACTTAGTTAAATCACCATTATTTTTATTGTTTAAAAGAACTTTAATTAATTAATTAGTGTTGTTTGATCGCCTTAAAATAATAAATTAATTGATTTCACATAGTATTCTTTCGTTTATCAAGATTAGAATTGAATAAAATAATTGTTGGTTGATCATCTAAGTCAAGGCGAATATTGTTTATTTTATTGTTGTTTTCACGAATTTGATTAAATAAGAATAACGACCTTACGATGTAATTCCTATGTGAATTAATGTGTGTAAATAAAATCAATTAACATAGTTTTAGATATCACGTTGCGTATATTGTTTGGAAATGAAATTGTGCAAAGGAAGAGCTAGTAGAGGCCGCACTTGGTCTAGGATCGCGATTCCCCTCTAAAGGGAACGTTATCTTAGTACCCTCGCTCCCGAACTCATTTTTGGTTTTCTAGACCAATTTCGGCATGGGTAAACTTATGATTCATGCTAAATATCCCTTGAACTCTACTTGGGAGAAAGGCATGAACGAGGTTTATGGGGTTTTTTTTCCTAAAACTCATTGGCGACTCCTACTTGTTTCTTACAAAAAAGCGTATATGATAGAATCATCTCTAATTCAAAGGTCTCCCAAACAGTCAGGAATTCAAATCTTAATACACCCTAACAATGTAAAGTCCTAGGCTTTAAGGGGCTATGGGCATCTAAGGAAAAGGATCCCCTATGATGGGAACACCCTCCCTACAGCCACCGGTTAACCGGTGGCAATACTAGGTTATTAGAGCCGGTTAATCTGTGGCAATACTGTCCCAATTTTTTTTTTTTTTCATTTTTTCACTTAAAAAGAAGGATACACTTAAATATAATCATAATATACATAAATTACATAATATACATAAATTAAATCTGCAAATTTACATACATAAATTACATAACTATACATAAATCTGAAAAATTACATACATAAATTACATAAATATACATAAATCTGCAAAATTACATACATAAATTACATAAACATACATAAATTAAATCTGCAATATTAAAAAAAAATAACGCACGACCCACGACCCACCACCCACGACCCACAACCCACCACCCACGACCCACAACCCATAACCCACGACCGAACAACCTAAAACCACCCACCAGCCACGAAAAACCACCCAATCACCCACCACCCAAAAATTAACAAAAACAGAAAAAATGAAAAAACAAACACCCAAATCTTCATTAGACGACACTCCATACCTTGAAATTGGGTTTATAAGGCCAAATTCGACCATGAATACTCTAGATCTAGAGTTTTCATGGTCGAATTTGACCTTAAAACCTATGGTTTCATCACGAGGAAAGAGAAAATGCGAAAATAAGCGGAGGGTGTTGTTGATGTCGGTCTTGGTGGCGGCAGTAGTTCATGGTGGTGGTGGTAGTGGCCTTTGAGGGGAAAGAATAGGGGGGGCGATGAGACAAAAGGAGGAGATCGTAGGATAGAGAAAGAGGAGAGCAGCGCAGGAGAGAGAAAGAGAAAAAGGAGAGGAGAGAGAGGAGAGAGTTAGGGTTAGGGGTTTATAAAGAGGGAGGGTTAAAAAAGCCACCGGTTCAAAAGCGGGGGAATTAATATTTTATCCACCGGTTTGAACCGAACCGGTGACAATACCCTTCCCTCAAAATCCCGCCCATTTTTTCCCCCATTTTTTCCTCACCAATTTTTAAAAACCAGTGACCATCTGTCGGTGCTAATCTATATTTTTCTACTAGTGATACAATTAAAAAGGTAAATCAATCTGTCTATATATCAATAGAGTTCGTATCTACAAACTTTATAAAGAGAGAAGTTTGTCGGAACTGTTCCTTATGAACAGTAGGTTAGTGTCGTTCTGGATATACCCTTAGCTTGGGGTTTTCATTTGCGGTCATGCCACTGAATGTTGACTTCCTTTGCTTCCACCTCAACTTGTCTTTTGTTTTTTTTTTCTTCTTCTTTCCTGAATTCACTCATTCGTCTACTTTTTCTCTCTCTTCCTACTTTCTTCCTCTTTCCATTTCTGCTATTGCTCTGTCATTTTCTCACTGTTGCTTTCTTTCTTTCACGCTCTTTCATAGAAGGTCACGCTAGGTTCTCCATTGAAGCGTGTTATGAGCTTTCTTTGTTCCATTGTAGCTGCGGTAATTATTATTATTATTATTATTATTATTATTATTATTATTATTATTATTATTATTATTATTAAGTGTGAATTTCTTGATTTCCTGATTGTGCAATTCATAAAGTTCTTGGTTTTTGTTCTTTCTTTTAGTTAAGATAATCTGACACCGCGATTTCATTTTTCATCTTCAACTGTGTTTGACTCCAGGGATTTTAGGATAAAGGGGATTCTAATGCCTTTTTTGAGTTGTCGGTTTGCAGCAAAAGGACGAGGAGATGGGAAGAATGAGCCTGTAGCTCTTGCAGCAAGAGGACGAGGTGGTAGTTTGATCAATTTCAATATTACTATAAATACCACCTCGCACTTGGCTTACTTCTCATTTGTCGACACAACTTCCTAACTCTTCTCTCTCGGTTTCTTCTCTGCCTCTTCTTCTTCTACCTCAATTCTAATTCTCTCTCTAATTTTAGTTGTTTTTTTGCATTCAATTTTGTCGATTTATGTGATTAATTTTTGTGTGGGTTTTGCTTATTTTTGTTGTTGTGTTTACTTTTTTAGGTGTCGGTTGGCTTTTCTAGCATTATTGGAATTTTGATAATTGATCTGTGTTCTTACAGAGAAAATGGCTGGTCTTGTAGTGTTGTAATTTGTTTGGATACCCAGATCTGATATTTGTGTAATATTTTGTTGTTTAATTGGGTTTATGATTTCTTGATTTGTGTGATTATGTCTTTCTTGATTTTTGCTGGATCATGGTAAAAGTTGCACCATTTTGTGAAAATTTTGGATAATTTTTTTCCTTGCCGTTTCATATATAGATTGTTGGATTTGGAGTTGTGATGAATCTCATAACAATTCTATTGTTAGATCTGATTGATTCGTGTAACCCCATTTCACTTTACTTCAATATTAAGAATTTACCCTTGTTGATATCACATTGGGTGTAGAAAATTTTTAGGGATTATGAGCTTTTATAGTTAAAAGCAAAAGAAATTAAGATAAATGTTGGCTATGTTGGGTGTTTACACGCGCCCTTTAATGTTGTAAATTCTAGGCAAATTCTCAAATATATAAAAGGTGAGTAAGAAAGGAAGGGATATACAATTAAGAATTGACTATAAAATTTGCAATTTTATAAAAGAGAGAGAAGGTGTCAATTTTAAGATACCGCAAAATTGGAGAAGAAACATAACTTATTAATGAAATTTGTATGCTGTCTAAGTAATTCGAAACCATAATAGAAAATTCATACCATGGTGTAGGGAATATTTCAAGCATTATCTCAAACTTGAACCCCACTGTAATCATACACTTAAGTATGGTGGCGTCCAAAAGGAAAGAAGCCAGAGTAAAAGAGTTGGCAACAAGTTTAGGAACTTGTAAACCGTTCACAGGGTGAAGGTTACACCCCTTTGTTGGAGTTTGGTGACTCTGACTCAACGCGGAAATAACCCCAACCCAAGGAACCACTCGTTATTAATAAAACTATAAAGATAATTAAATAAGCACAAGAAAAGGAAGAACGAATCATACCCTTGAAGCGAGCTTCGCCCTCTCAAAACGGGCTTTTACTTGAAAGCCTTGAGCACCGCAAATGCCGTGCCTCCAACGGTATCCACCCACAAAGGACGAACACAACTTTTTAGGTCCGCTACGTTGGAGTTAGCAAGGTGCGACCAAAACCCAATTGTTAATGGAGTTTAAGAGTTTTTCCAAAATATGGAATGCTCTTTCTAACTCCCACTCAAACACTTTACTCCAAATCCCAAGGTTGGTATTTATAGAGGAAAGTATGAGTGGGAATTTCTATCCAATCAATGTGGGATCATCAAATTCCACAAATTAATTTAAAGCTAAATTAAATTAAAATTGCAAACTAATAATAAATCTACAAGTGGCATTACCATGTGAAATGGGTTGGTGACGACCACATGGAGAGTAGGGGACCATACTTGCTCCCATATTCCTTGTGCCACATGTCCTTACCCACTTGCTCCCATATTCCTCAAGCTTCCCCATAGTGACCGACCATATGGCCCAGCCCCGAGCCCAGACCGACACCAAGATGCGGGCTGCTGCTGTGCGCGCAGGCCAAGCACTTGGTGCGGGCTTGCTGCTGAGCGTGGCTGCTAGCACGCCTAGCTTGCGGCAGCTAGCTGCTGCACGCACCATGTGCATGCGGTTGCTAGCTGCTGCTGTGCGTGGCTGCTAGCACGGTGCGCTAGCACGCACCTAGCCAGCAATGCTAGGCTCGGCTTGGTGCGCTTGCTAGCCACCTATGCTTGGACATTTTTGCCCCTAGCATTCGGATGCTCGGGGCATTCCGATGCTCGGGGCATTCCGATGGTAGGGGTATTTTGGGAATATGGTCGATTTATTATTATTTTGCGCGTATCGTCTTTTTATTATTTTTGACTCGACTTCCGACGATCGGTTTTGATGCTCCAAGCTCGAATTACCGACGTCTAAATATTTAACACTCGGGCGACGAATTAATTTATTCCGAATTAATTCGCCAAGTCGGTTCGTATATTTTGCTTGGGTGTGACCCGAAGGGTTCAGTTAAGATTAAGCTGTAATATTAATTATATTAATATTACTGATCGGAAGTGGCATCCACCCAGGCATTCTGATTACTTGACCTTACTGAATATATTAGCTTTCTAATAATTCTGAACCCGCTATCAGAATAATACACTTGTTCGAAGGACACCATTCCTTTCAATCTCCCACTTGTTCTTCCGGACAAGTGTGCATTTAGTGTATAGCCCCTTTCCTATGTCTCTTCATGTCTCTTCATGAACTACATAGTAAGATTATTCGTCATCTCTGTTACGTCTAGAAGTGTTTCTCGAAATCCGAGTTTGACTGGCAATAAGCAGATGATTTATAAAATCCATATGAGCACGGCCATGCATTTTCACAGTCTCGCTCTTCAAGAGTCCTTGTAAACAACAAGACATGTTCCCTATTGTTAGTAGGGGGACATTTCCAGTCTTGTAATGTAGCTTCTCTTACTAAGAGGACCTAGCCGCCCGATATCTTTCGTTATAATCCCCAGTTACGGCAGATGTTTGGCGGATACCAAAGTGAACTAGTACTCAAACAAGAGACCTCCCACTACTCATGGTCAAGGAAAAGAGTTCCGATAGTAATAATGAGAAAAATACTTATGACGATTTTAAATCTCTTAAAGTATTCTCATAGGTCGATCTAGTATGGTTCTAAACCAATACCTGTGCAAATGATTTATATCCTCATAGCACAAGAAACGGTGCTATAAATCATACTACACACTAATCTCTAATGGTCATTAATCGTCCACAAAAAATATGACCTTGATTAGGGATAATTTTCGATTAAAATATTCAATGTTCACTTAATAGGTGTTTCTTTATCCAAGCCATTGAATTGATACCCTATTTTGAATATTTATTAAAATCGAATGGACTCATTATTTAATTCTAAACCACAATTAAATAGAGACGGAGTGAATTAAATTGCATGAAAAATTTTAATTACTCCAAAAACTGAATGGTTCATCATAGTGCTTTACATTAACATTGTCCAAAAATTTAATTAAAACACTATAATATGGAAATCAAAGCCAATTCGCAACATGCTTGATTCCCATTGCCTCAATGTGTTTGTTGTGCTTCACCTGAGACAAGGGTTTAGTAAGTGGATCGGATACATTGTCATCTGTTCCCACTTTGCAAATTCTGATTTCACCCTCTGTCTTCCATTCTCGAATCATGTGAAATCACCTCTTGACATATTTGACCTTCTGATGTCTCGTGGCTCTCTAGCCTGAGCAATAGCTCCATTGTTGTCACAATGGAGGTGTATTGGACCCTTGATGGAGGGTACAACACCAAGTTCATCAATTAACTTGCGAATCTAAACTGCCTCCTTGGCTGCCTCAGACGCTGCCAAGTACTCGGCTTCAGTTGTAGAATCAGCGGTTGTGCTTTGCTTTGCACGCTTCCAACTAAACGCTCCTCCATTGAGACAGAATATGTATCCGGATTGTGACTTGGAGTCGTCTCTATCTGTCTGGAAGCTTGCGTTGGTATATCCCTCATTAACCAATTCATCTTTACCGCCATAGACTAGAAATTTTTCCTTGTTCTTTTTCAGGTACTTCAGAATATTCTTGGCCGCAGTCCAATGCGCCTCTCCTGGGTCTGGTTGGTATCGGCTCGTAGCACTCAAGGCATACGATACATGCGGCCTAGTACATATCATGGCATACATGATCGATCCAATAAGCGAAGCATATGGAATACGAATCATCCTTTCTCGCTCATCAGGTGTCTTTGGACACTGCTTCTTGCTTAAGGTTATGCAATGTGACATGGGTAGGTGCCCTCTCTTGGCTCCTTCCATTTGGAATCGAGCTAGTACCTTATCGATGTAAGTACTTTGACTCATTCCTATCATCCTCTTTGATCTATCCCTATAGATTTTGATGCCTAGTATGTACTGAGCCTCTCCCAAGTCTTTCATTGAAAAACATTTCCCGAGCAAAGCCTTTACAGACTCTAACAACGGAATGCTATTTCCAATGAGCAAAATGTCATCGACATGTAAGACTAGGAAGGCGATGTCACTCCCACTGACCTTCTTGTAAACACAAGACTCATCTGGATTCTTGATAAAACCAAACTTACTGATGGCTTCATCAAATCGAAGATTCCAACTTCTGCTTGCTTGCTTTAATCCATAAATGGACTTCTTAAGCTTGCCTACCTTCTTAGGATTGTTCTGGTCGACAAAACCTTCAGGCTGTGTCATGTACACAGTTTCTTCCAAAATTCCATTGAGGAAGGCGGTTTTGACGTCCATCTTCCATATTTCATAATTGTAATATGCAACAATCGCTAGAAGAATTCGAACGGACTTAAGCATAGCTACTGGAGAAAAGTTTCATCATAATCAACGCCGTGAATTTGCCTGTAACCTTTTGCTACCAGCCTTGCTTTGTAAATGAATACATTTCCATCTTTGTCGGTTTTCATCTTGAAAATCCATTAACATCCGATAGGTGTGTAACCTACGGGTAAATCAACCAAGTCCTATACTTGATTTTCAAACATGGAGTCCATTTCGGATTTCATGGCCTCTTGCCATTTTGCAAAGTCGGGGCTCGTCATAGCTTGCTTGTAGGTTTCCGGCTCATCTTCATCCACTACTAGGATGTCCTGATCTTTGGTTAATACAACACCGAGATATCTGTCAAGTTGAGATCTTGGCCGAGTTGACCTACGTAGGGTGATGGACTGAGCATTTGCATTGTCGGTTTGACTTTGCATATTTTGACTTTGACCAATGTCAACAGATGCTTTGTGAGCACTTTGATTGTCAACTTGTCCTTGTTGCTCGTCCTCTCAAACTTCGTCGAGTTCGATTTTCCTCACACTTATCATTTTGGAGAGATGCTCCTTCTCCAAAAAGACACCATCACGAGCAACAAACACTTTGTTCTCGGATTTGTTGTAGAAGTAATACCCTTTGGTTTCTTTTGGATAACCCACAAAGTAAACCTTGTCAGATTTCGGATGAAGTTTGTCAGAAATGAGTTTCTTGACATATGCTTCGCATCCCCAAATCTTGAGAAAAGACAACCTTGGAGGTTTATTTGTCCATAATTCATATGGAGTCTTTTCCACTGCCTTTGACGGAGCACGATTCAGTGTAAGTGCCGCAGTTAAAAGTGCATGTCCCCAGAAAGAGATTGGAAGTTCACTAAGACCCATAGTCGATCGGACCATGTCTAACAGGGTTCGATTCCTCCTTTCAGATACTCCATTCCATTGAGGAGTTCCCGGAGGTGTCAACTCTGAAAGTATTCCATGTTCTTTCAGATGGTCATCGAATTCTTGGCTCAAATATTCGCCACCTCGATCCGATCGAAGCGCTTTGATTTTCTTGCCGAGTTGGTTTTCAACTTTGTTCTGAAATTCCTTGAATTTATCAAACGATTCAGATTTGTGCGACATTAGATAGACATAACCATATCTACTATAGTCGTCCGTGAAGGTTATGAAATACCGATAACCACTCCTTGCGGGTGTACTCATTGACCCACATACATCGGTGTGTATTAGTCCCAACAAGTCACCGGCCCTTTCTCCCAACTTGGAGAATGGTTGCTTTATCATCTTGCCTAATAAACATCCTTCGCAATTCTCAAAGGATTCTAAATCAAATGAGTCAAGAATACCTTCTTGAAGAAGCTTCTTGATGCGTTTGATGTTAATGTGGCCAAGACGACAGTGCCACAAGTGAGTTTGACTAGATGGTGTAGTCTTAGCTTTCTTTGCATTGGTATCAAACATTTTGTCTAAAAACACATGAAAGTTTCATTCCATAAATATATTCAAGACATCAAAACAAAAGTCTTGGTTGATGAAAACGACGTCCAACGTCGGAAATACATCAAAAGTATGGTGCATAAAACTAAATAAGTTCTACTTCTTTAGACAAAACATGAGATTACAATTTTTCTTGGATAGATCACCTTCATCCTACTTGTGTACTCATTTCCACATGAAAAGGCACCGCTCACTTGGTTCCTGAAAAAGGAGTGTATATTGAGTCAATTTTCCGGTATCTAATACCTTTTAAAATTGCTTATGTTCAAGTGTTTAAGATGATACCTGAGGTTGAGGTTACTTTTCCTTTCGCCTCATCATCTAGATACTTGCTGCATTCCCTATTGTAGTGTCCGGGGTTACCACAATAGAAGCAGCGCATCTTCCTCTTGTCTTTGAACTCCTTCTTCCTTGGTCTAAGGGCAAAGTTAGCCTTCTTGCAAGAATAGGTCTTTTGGAGCTCTTGGATGACTTCCCTTAAGGACAGTGTATCCCTATTGGCGGTGAGACGCACTTTAAGCCCCACATATCCCGAGTGAAAAGAGCTAAGAAGCATGTGATCCGCTTGCTCGTCTTCCACTGGTTTGCCAATTAGCTCCAGATGGTTGAATAGCCTTGTCATGTTAATTACATGAGCTTGAAGTGGCATTCCGGGCCTATGTCTCCCATTGTAGACTTTTCCCCACACCTCTTGTCTTTCTTTTGAGAGACAACCATCTTGTGGTGGCTTGATCCTCATTTTGGAGAGTGACCTAGTCACATCCTCCACGTGACCATCATAATTGCCCCTAAAACTTTTGGTGACCCTCAAATTGACTACATCCTCAAGAGCTTTGAGCATCATGTCCGGAAAATAGCCGGAGAAAATCCCCTTCCACTAAACCGGGATGGAATTTTCCATGAGTTTCGAAACTCTCTTGCAATCCATGCTCCATTTTTCATGAGCTTCATCACTCATGATCCCTTTCGAGTAGAAACTAGGGATCGGAGTGTCCAAGATATGCTCTAGGTAGCAATTTCTGAGTGTCTTTCGGAGTTCATCTTCCCATTCCTTAAAGTTCACCAAATTGAGCAAAAATGGTAACTTTTCGGGAAGTTTCGGGTACATAAGGTCGTTGTCATTAGTTGAAGACATGATTCTACAATTGAAAGAATTTTAATGAAAAAACCATTCAAATTACTTAAATAAGATTGAATTTTATTCATGCAAATTTTCAATACTTATTTAGCGTCTTATTACAGGTAAAATTGTCCCTATTTTGTGAAAATAAGGCGATTCCAAGATCCGAAGAAACAAAGAGTTGTTAAGCATGCTTTGGCTTGTCTTAACACTCAATCTTCTAGGGTAAGCATTGCCTTACTAATGGCTCTAAGCCACTCTTGGTTAGACAATCGTCGCATCTAATGCATCTTTGACGATGTATCTCTTTTGCCACGGTATGTGAGGACTCCTCACTCATACCGATGAGTTAAACCAAAAGCAATGTGCACACCCGGTGTGCCTTATGAGCCTTGGAGAAGTGATGGCACCTCGCTTTGGCGTAGCCTACCATCACCCTCGTTCGGTTGGTAAGTGTTGTTTTGGAAAGGCAAGTTTGACTCAATATTATTAGGGACCTAGGATTTCTATGTTGGTTGATTTAAGTGAACTTAACTAATCATCGCAACATAAAGAAAACCTAAACATGCGTCTAACGAATAATTCACATGTATATAAGCATAAAATATAAAGCGAAATTATAGATGCATATTGGCAACTAGAATGACCCCTTGAATTCTTCAAATCTTCAAAAGGTCTTCATTTGCAATTCAAGGCTTTGTCTTCCAAGATCCATTGTCTTCAAGACTTAACCAAACTATGCAAATACTAGTGTCTACGACTAGGAATAATCTAAATATTGAGGTACAAAAATACTTAACGGTGCGTAGACCGTATTTAGATTTACAAAAATACATAACGGCACGTAGTCCGTATTTTCTATCCTAATCGGGTCCCACTAGTTGCCATTTCATAAAACCTGTGAGAGAGAATATACATTCCATTCATCCATTCACTATTTGTGAATGGCCCATGCAATTTCCAATATCAAACAAGTAAAATGCATTTAAACAACGCGCGCACTAGTAACTAATCTAGGTGGTTAATCCGATTAACACGCCTAATTAAAACTAGTCAAAGTTGTTTAACCGATTATGTAATTGACGTCATTAATAATTGAAGCTCCCACTAAATTCCACATTTCCCTTAATTAATCCAATTAATTAAGTCGGTAGCATCCAAACTTGTCAAAATAAAATTTTGCCAATGCCGCTCAAAAACGAGGCCTAGCCTCCCAAAATTTTAATTAAAATAAACAAAATTAATTAAAATAAATAAAACGGCAAAATAAGCAATATTAAGCCAATCGCATTTCAAGTGGCTTTCGCTTTAAGCGTTTTGCCAAGGAAACTCGAATAATCGCGGCTCATGCAAACCAAGCATACTACGGCTATTCACCTCACCGCACCAAGCATATGCACACAAAAAAAAACTCCGCACACACGGCCCGCGGCAAGCAGCCATGGGCTGCTGCCACTGCCGCACGCACGCGCACGCACAGCCATGGCTGCTGGTGCTTGGCTGCTGCGGCCGTCTGCTGCTGCCGCGCGTGTGGCCGCACGCAAGGCGGGGCAGCCACCTTGGCAGCCACATGCGGGCTGCTATGCAGCTCGGCTAGCCAAAGGTGGTTCTTTGCCTCGTTTTTCGTGCCATGGCCTCGGGATTTGATCCCATTTCGCGAAACATAATAAATTAATTTTAGAACTAACTTAATAAAATTTCAAAGTGCAAATAACCAAAATAATTCCAAGAACCATTCTTAATTAAATTGGTTTAGCTTGGTGCAATAACAAAGTTGAGGCAATTTCTCACTTTTAATTTAATCAATTTAAATTAAACTTGAGAATTTGACAAAGTAAGGGAAAGTTGGAAAAATATGACCTTTAATGTTCAAATGAAAATTCCAACATCTAAATTTTGTGAATCCTTGAAAATTATATCTTCCAACATGAAGTTAACCAAATTTCTATCACAAAAATTGAAACTTTATGTTTCCAATCAACTCTAAATGATTAAAACAACAAAGTTTAACACAAAATAACATGGAATTTAGTGGTTTTTAAAGTTTCAATCACTTATCACAAATAAATATTGAATCTTTAACACTTAGGAAGCCTCAAAACAAAAATTTTCACACTAAAAAGCAATTAGTTTGCAATTATGTGAAAATAAATCAACCTTTAAGCATCAAATACTACCAAGTAAGTGTGCTTTAAGAGGACTTAAAAATGCAGAAAATAATGCAAATAATCAATTACATAATCAACAAGTTATGCCATTAATTTCAAGGTTAGAAAAGACTTAAAACTTTTCGTCGAAAACGAAAAATCCCTCAAAAAAGGCATTTCTGGTCAGAATTTGGCTAAAATCACAGATCCTCAGGGGTAAAAACCATTCCAGAACACCTTTTCCACCCAAAATTCACTACTTTCGGGCGAAAATCTGGGTTTTGGGCCAAATTCGACATTAAAAACGGGATTGAATTAAATAAAACCGAGCTACTAATCTAATTAGCAACTTAAACCAGAAAAATAAGCCAAAATAAACCTTGAAAAACATGATTATAAAAATAAACGAGCGGGGCTCCGATACCGCTGTTGGGGTTTGGTGAGTCCGACTCACCGCGGAAACAACCCCGACCCAAGGAACCACTCGTAATTAATAAAACCATAAAGCATAAATAAATAAGCACAAGAAAAGGAAGAAAGAATCATACCCTTGAAGCGAGCTTCGCCCTCTCAAAACGGGCTCTTACTTGAAAGCCTTGAGCACCGCAAATGTTGTGCCTCCAACGGTATCCACCCACAAAGGACGAACACGACTTTTTAGGTCCGCTACCTTGGAGTTAGCAAGGTCCGACCAAAACCCAAGTGTTAATGGAGTTTAAGAGTTTTTCCAAAATATGGAATGCTCTTTCTAACTCCCACTCAAGCACTTTACTCCAAATCCCAAGGTTGGTATTTATAGAGGAAAGTATGAGTGGGAATTTCTATCCCATCAATGTGGGATCATGAAATTCCACAAATTAATTTAAAGCTAAATTAAATTAAAATTGCAAACTAATAATAAATCTACAAGTGGCATTACCATGTGAAATGGGTTGGTGAGGACCACATGGAGAGTAGGGGACCATACTTGCTCCCCACTCAATACTTTCCTTGTGCCACATGTCCTTACCCACTTGCTCCCATATTCCTCAAGCTTCCCCATAGTGACCGGCCCTATGGCCCAGCCCCGAGCCCAACCACGAGCCCAACCCCGCACCAAGATGCGGGCTGCTGCTGTACGCGCAAGCCACGCACTTGGTGCGGGCTTGCTGCTGATCGTGGCTGCTAGTGCGTGCGCTGCTAGCACGCCTAGCTTGCGGCAGCTAGTTGCTGCACGCACCACGTGCACGCGGCTGCTAGATGCTGCTGTGCGTGGCTGCGCACGGTGCGCTAGCACGCACCTAGCCAGCCATGCTAGGATCGGCTTGGTGCGCTTGCTAGCCACCTATGCTTAGAAATTTTTGCCCCTAATATTCGGATGCTCGGGGCATTCTGATGCTAGGGATATTTTGGGAATATGGTCGATTTATTATTATTATGCGCGTCTCGTCTTTTTATTATTTTTTACTCGACTTCCGACGATCGGTTTCGACGCTCCATGCTCGAATTACCGACGTCTAAATATTAAACACTCGGGTGACGAATTAATTTCTTCCGAATTAATTGGTCGAGTCGGTTCGTATATTTTGCTTGGGTGTGACCCAAAGGGTTCAGTCAAGATTAAGCTGTAATATTAATTATATTAATATTACTGATCGGAAGTGGCCTCCACCCAGGCATTCCGATCACTTGACCTTACTGAATATATTAGCTTCCTAATAATTCTGAACCCGCTATCAGAATAATACACTTGTTCGAAGGACACCATTCCTTTCACCCTTAACGATCCAAGAGATCGTTAACTCCAATAGGTCTGGAACCAAGAATGGAAGTTCGGGGATGAAAGTACAAATCCAATCTAAAAGAGAAAGAACTTGCCCTAATAATTGGCCTATACTTTATTCTTCTCGCATTCATGTGTGCTTTCTGACTAATATACAATCAATAGGTTAACCCTAAACCTGTTTATCTATGTTAGTTGAATATTTAATACACAAACAAAACTATTATTGGCGATCACTTGAATTATAATAAAATTAACCCTAAACAAGATTATTAATTATCTTATTATGCGTGATTACAAGTACAAATTCCCTTTAAAAATGCATGAAAGGTGTGATCAAGCAATAACAAGTAATATAATCAAGAAACACAATAATCATCATAATATATCATAAGCATAATAATCATGACAATCAACATCATAATAATACCATCATTACAACTTAATAATTATAGTAAGCTTCTAGGCATGATACTAACAAGATTAATAACAAAACCTAGCATGTCACTAAACCTCAAAGATCAATGCTTTAGCCCTAACATGATACTAAAATGATATTGATATGATAATAGAAAGCATAGGAAGCATAATTGATTTGAAACTTAATTATTACCCTAAACATGATATTAGAATGCAATAAAACATCCTAACATGATAATAGGAACCAATAAAATAATCTAAGCATGATTTTTATATCATAATATCAATAAACAATTAAACTACTTACTTCGATGCCTCGTATCTCTTTCTAATAACAAAATACGCGCTTTAGTATTCTTAGTAACTTCAAGGAAAATAATAATCAAAACAATTAAATTAAATAATTGAAAGAGAGATTTGAAAAGTTTAGACTGGATTTGGGACCAAACCCTCAGAAGGTATCAACCTTTCACGTCTAGCGCGAAGGCAACTTCGAAATTGGCTAGGTGTATCTAGATCTTGTGAATGCGGAATTGTGTTTGTAAAAGGGTTGGTTTAGAAAGAGAGAGAGAATTATCTTTAGTTTAGAGAGAGAGAAAGAATTAAAGAATTCTAGTTATTGAAAAACGGTGATCTAGGGACCTTATTTATATGAAAAGTCCGGAATTGATAGAAACAAATCAGAGTTCGAAAAGGAATAAAACACCTCTCTGTCGCCAGCGACAGGGCTCGTCGCCAGGCGACGGACCTGTCGTTTGGCGATGCAAGAGGTTTTCAACGCATTTCAACGCGGAACCCACTTCTTGATAAAATCGAGTCGTAAAATCCGTGTTAAAGGGTAAAATTGTATTTTCATATAAAACACTTCTTTTATTCCAAATAAAACTCATAAAACATAATTATCAATCCTAATCCCATTAGGATTTAAACGAACCTTCTAGAAGACTATAATCAATCCTAATAGCTTTAGGAGTGATAATTAATAATAGGCCCTCCTCTAGATCATTGGGCCGCATATAAGAACTAAACCGGGCCCATTTTTGTATTTTGGCCATAAATTTCTCATTATTCATTGAATTAGGCTTATAATATATCGTTGAAAAACTGTTTACAAGCCCCGTCCAACTACACCATTATTGGACCCATGCCATGGACCAAAATAAATTGGATGGGCTATTTTCATAACATATAGCAGGTTTTCGAAACATAGAAAGAAAGATTTTTATAAAAACTAACCGCAACATTAGACTTTTCACTCTTTCACCTCATTCGATTATGATTTGACGTGAAAGGTATTCATCACTGGGTTTGGTTTTGCGGAGACACAAATGGGTGTCTACAAAAGCCCCCACTTTGACTGAGTTTGGAGAAACTTATGTTTCGAAAACAAAAGTCAAAGTAGCGATAGGGACGGAGAATGATTTAGAACGTTCTGCGATCCTAAATCATTCTTATAACGCCTATATCTGCTAACTAGCGTTATTCAAACAGATAAAAAAGTTAAGAAACGCGTATCTTGAATCGTCGCGCACACGTCTCTGGAGGTAACCGGATTATGTTGCATTTGCTGTTGTGACAACCCTCCACTAGCTTGGGAACGCCATCTTGTTGTTTTGATGTTTACTCGTCTCTGAACAAGGAGCTTGTTTTTTGTTTGACGATCTTACTCAAGCTAGGGGATACAGCCTGAAGACTGCTACCCCTGTAACTGCCTCCAATTTTTGCTGTGATAGTCTTCTGCAAGCCAGAGAATACTATCGAAGATTGCTTCACCTGAAACGATCTTTTACCGCCTTGTGACCATCTTCCGCAAGCCATGGAATATGATCGAAGATAACTCCGCCTGAAGCCATCCTCAATTGTTTGTGACAACCTTCCACAAGCTAGGGAACGCTGTCAAAGATATCTTCGCTTGAAGTCATCCTTCATTGTTGCAATAATATTCCGAAGAAAATTACCGAAGACCAACGCTTGTTGACCTTTAAACCTTGCTTGAACTTCGCTGCCGTGATATTTGCTGAAATTTCCACGGTGCTAGTACGTCGGCACATTTGCTGCTTGTGAACCATTATGTCGGTGCCTTTGCGATGAGCCAATGTTTAGGCGCTTTAAACTAAGTGAGACAATCATTTATCAGGTCGATCACTTTCCGTGATTGTAATCGAGCTGATCACTAATCATGTCAAATTGCTTATAGGGGCTAACTGGCGTACCAAGGAACCCAAACTGCTGCACGAGATCTACATAACCATATTACGGGTCCATACACTATGTCGCCACACTAGCGCCTGCTGGATGACCTTGTCGTCGCAAATTTTGCTTGTTGCCAGACGACAGGCTTGTCGCCAGGCAACAATTTTGTCATCTGGTGCTGCACTCTGAATTATCGAATATATCCCCTTTTTTCTTCATTTCGCTGGTGCTGCTGCTATTCGCTCGCGTTTTTCTCCAGACTTCGATTCACTCGTTCTCGCTCATTTCTCAACCAAATTCGCTCAAACCTTTTGCAAATCGAAGCTTATTTCATCTAGTTTCTTGATCTATGGAAGTTTTCTTCAAACTCACTCGAATTTTTCTGAATTTTGCATGTGTGTAGGGAATGTTTCAAGCATTATCCCTAGCTTGAACCCCACTGTGATCATAAACTAAAGTACGGTGGCGTCCAAAGGGAAAGAAGATAGAGCAAAAGAGTCGCCAACAAGTTTTAGGAACTTGGTAGTTCGGGGATTAAGGTACAAATCCAACCTAAGAGATTGAACCTGCCCTAATAATAGGCCTCCACTTTATTCTGATCGTATTCATGTGCGCTTTCTGACTAACTTACAATTAATAGGATTAACCCTAAACCTGTTTATCTATGTTGGTTGAATATAATGCACAAATAAATCAATTATTGGCGATCACTTGAATTATAATCAAATTAACCCTAACAAGATTATTAATTATCGTAAGCGTGATTACAAGTACCAATTCCCTTTAAACATGCAATAAAAGGCGTGATCAAGCAATAACAATAAATATCAAGCAACATAATAAATCAAAATAATAATCATCATAATAATAATCATGATAAAATAATCATATTAAAGCATAATAATAGCAAGATCCTAGGAATGATACTAACAAAATTAATAACAAACCCTAACATGTCACTAAACATCAAAGATCAAATATTTAGCCTTAACATGATACTAACATGAATATCAGGAAAGAAATAGGAAGCATCGCAGGAATCATAATTGTCATATTTGTTATTAAAAATTATAGTTTTTACCCTAAACATGATACTAGGAAGATCGAAACACCCTAACATGACGCTAGGAATAATAATAACAACCTAAACATGATATTAAATAAAATCAATTAAAGCACTTACTTGGATGCCTCGTATCTCTTTCTAATAACAAAATACACGCGTTAGTAACTTCACGGAAAATAATAAACAACAATTAAATTAAATAATTGAACTAGAGATTTGGGACCAAACCCTCAGAAATTAAAACCTTTCACGTCTAGGGCGAAGGCAACTTCGAACTTGGCTAGGTGTTTCTTGGTCTTGTGAATGCGGAATTTTGTTTGTAAAAAGGCTAGTTTAGAAAAGAGAGAGAGAGAATAAGCCTTAGCCTTAGAGAGAGGAGAGAATCAGAGAGATGTTGATAAGAATTGATGAGAATTGGTGATGAAAAACGGAGATTTTAGGAGGCTATTTACAGAGAAAATCAGCCAAAAAGATAGAAAAACAAATTAGAGTTTCGACGAGGAAAAAACAAGTTAGCGCTAGACGCTGACCATTAGCGCTAGGCGCTAATTAATTCTTTCACGCGTTTTCTAAATTCAGATAAAATTTAACCGTACAGAAGGACAAAATTGTATTTTCCTTAAAAACATTCTTTTATTTTGATTAAAACTCCAAAAAGTCAACAAAAGTCAATTTATCAATGCTAATTGAATTAGGAATGAAAAGAACCTTCTAGAAGAATCTAGAAGACTAAAACCATTACTAATTGCATTAGAAATGATAAATCCATATTAGGCCCTCCTCTAGATCATTGGGCCGCATATAAGGCTCAAACTGGGCCCAGTTTAGTAATTTGGCCATAACTTCCTCGTTATTCATCGGAATTGGGCTTATAATATATCGTTGGAAAGCTCTTTTCAATCCTCATTCAACTAAACCATTATTGGACCCTTGATATTGACCAAAAAAACTGGATTGGCTGTGTAGGCGTCGTTCAAAGTGCGCCTACGTTAAAAAGCATGTGGTGAGTATGCTTGGCACTCATAGGAAGTGGGAATTGACATTACGATTAGGGACAAATAAAGTAGGGAGCCGCCAACAAGTTTTTAAGGAACTTGTAAACCGTTCACGGATCATAAAAAGGCAACTACGATAAGGGACAACGATAGGCAACAACGATTGACCTGTGAAGGTTACACCCCATTCATAATCCATGAGATTACTAACTCCATATGGTTCGGAACCACGAAAGGAGGATCGGGGATGATGGTACGAAGTGAGTCATGGAGTCACATTCGCCCGTGTTGGCCTCTACTCGATTCTTATAGTGAAAAGCATTCCTGTGATCTCAAAGGCATACAAACAATAATTCAATTCGCTCCAAACTATTATTTAACTAAATTGGTTTAAAATTAATGCACACATAATTCTAAAAATTTGGTGATCACTTCAATTAATAATAAGATTAAAAGGGAACCTAAACCGGTTGTCCAAATTATCTTATTAGTCGTGATTTTCAATTACATATTCCCCTTAAACATGCAATATGGTGATCAATAAAAGTAATAGAATCAATATTAATATAAAAACCAATCTGATAATAATTCCAACTATATAAAAATCATTAGAAAAATAATAATAATAAAAAGAGCATGATCCTTACTTTGAATCTGTTTGTTTGCAACTACAAAATAATAAACGAGTTAGTAACTTCGAGGAAATAATAAAACAATAACTAAATTAAATTAAATAAAATAAGGTTGATTTTGGGGCCAAACCCTCAAACGATTCTACCTTTCACGCCTTGGCTTAAGGACAGAACCTCGAATAAAATATGGACTCCTTTGAGTACTTGAAGAAGGAATTTTTGAAGTGAAAAGGGTAGGCTAGTGTTTACGTTAAGAGCATAGAAGAGAGAAAAATAAGAATAATCGAATTCTCGTTGCCCCGTACATTAGAAATGAGGGGGTATTTATAGGGAAATGTGCTAAGGGAGCACACGGAACCCTAAAATGATAAAAACCCTAAAAATGTATCTCGTGACACGGTCAGACTGTACCGTGACACGGTTAGACTGTACCGTCAAACGGTACAAGTTCCCGTGACACGGTCAGTTTTGGAGTGACGCGGGAAATTTTTAGAAAACGGAACAGAAAACGCGTTAAGGGTTTACGCGGAAAGGACACAGAACTTCCCGTGTCACAGCAGACCTGCCGTGTCGCGGGAAGTCCTACCGTCAGACGAGAACAGTTCCCGTGACACGGTCAAGCTGTACCGTGACACGGTCAGTTCCAGCATTTTTCCGTCTAAATTCATTTTTAACCCTAATTTCTTTCGGCTTTTTAAGTGCCGATTGATAATTTTGGGCTTTTTTCTGACTTTGTTATTCGGGCTAAAATAAGAAAATAATAGAATAAAATATTTAAGCCAAAAATAAATAATAAAATAATAAAATAAAAAGGTTTGGGCTTAAAATTAATTAACAAGTTTGGGCTAAAATTAAAACTATGCTTTTACCAAACACCAAGACTGATCCATGGACCTTTCAAAAATATGAATTTAATAAAATACGATTTTTTAAGCACTCTCGGGATTAAATACTAAACCCGACCAATAGAGGCGGTGAAAGGTTATTTATCATCAGGTTTGGTTTTGGGGAGACATTTTTAGGTGTCTACAGAAGCCCCCACTTTGACTGAGTTTGTAGAAACGTCAGTTTCGAAAACGATAGTCAAAGTAGTCGATAGGGACGGAGAATGATTTATGACGTTCTGCGATCCTAAATCATTCTGTATACGCCGATACCTGCAGAAAAATGTTAATTCCACAGATAAAAGAGTAAAAGGATAGAATACATATCTGGCACCAGTGTGTCGGTGACAAACGAGTTTGGTATTTTCCTATGCTTGAAGGAATCTACCGAGTGACATTGGTTGAAACGCTTCCCATGCTTGAGGAAAGCCGACTGAAGAGTTTGGTACCTTTCTAAGCCTGAAGAAAGCTACTGGATAATACTTTACATGCCTGAGGAAAGTCGACGAACAAATTTGGTGTCATTCTATGCTTGAAGAAATCCACCGCTAATGCCTTCCATACTTGAGGAAAGCCGACAAAGGAATTTTGTGGTTTTCTATACTTGAAGAAAAATCCACTTATGATGCTTTTCATGCCCGAGGAAAGCCGACTTGGCGGTTTTCTATACTTGAAGAAAAATCCACCGATAACGCTTTCCAAGCCTGAGGAAAGCCGACTTTGCGGTTTTCTATACTTGAAGAAAAATCCACCGATAACGCTTTCCAAACCTGAGGAAAGCTGACGGCTGCTGAAAATTGATAAGTGTCTGGTGGTTCGATTATCCCCGAACGTGGGTCGCAGATGATTCACAATTTTAAGCCGATTATCCGACCATATTAAATGTTTAAAATGCCGAAAAATAGGCTTTGACGCTTGCCAGGGGTAAAATGGTAATTTTAGTCCCCCTTAAACATCAGTTGGGATTTTCCGCGTAAGTGTAGCGAAAAATAATCACCCAATAAACTCCGAAAGTCAGCCAAACTGGTCAAAACCCTAAAAATGTATCCGCAACACTAGACTTTCCACACTTTCACTTCATTCGATTATGATTCGACGCGAAAGGTACTCATCACCGGGTTTGGTTTTGGGGAGACACAAATGGGTGTCTATAGAAGCCCCCACTTTGACTGAGTTTGGAGAAACGCAAGTTTCCAAAAACAAAAGTCAAAATAACGATAGGGACGAAGAATGATTCAGAACGTTCTGCAATCCTAAATCATTCTTGTAACGCCGATACCTGCAAACTAGCGTTAGTTAAATTGATAAAAGATTTAAGAAACGCGTATCTTGCACCGTTGAGCACACGTCTCTGAAAGTAACCGATTTGTTGCCGCATTGTTGTATTTCTGTATTTTTAACGACCTCCTACAAGCTAGAGAATGCCGCCTGAAGACTGCTACGCTTGTAACTGCCTCCAATTCCGCCTTGATAGACTTCTGCAAGCTAGAGATCCCCATCGAAGATTGCTTCGCTTGAAACGACCTTCCAGCACATTGTGACCATCTTCCGCAAGCCAGGGAACACGATCGAAGACAACTTTGCTTGAAATCACCTTCAGTGGTTTGTGACAACTCTCCATAAGCTAGGGAACGCTGCCAAAGACATCCTCGCTTGAAGATATCCTCATTAGTTGAGATAATATTTCGAGGAAAATTACTGAAGATCCACGCTTGTCGATCTTTAAAATCTCGCTTGAACTTTGCTTCCACTATGCCTGTACGTCGACGCTTTTGCTGCTTTTAAACCTGTATGTTGGTGCTTTTTGCTGAATTTGAACCAGTATGTCGGTGCCTTCTAATGTATGAACCAGTATGTCGGTGCTTTTTGCTGTATGAACCAGTATGTCGGCGCCTTGCGATGAGCCAATGTTTAGGTGCTTTAATCTAAGTGAGACGATCATTCATTAGGTCGATCACTTTATGTAATTGTAATCAAGCCAATTACTAAATCATGTCGAAATATCTAAGAGGGGCTAACTGGCGTACCAAGGAACCCAAAATGTATTACAAGAGGTTGGAACAACCGCACTGAGTGGCTGAACAGTCTGTCGCCGCCGAAATATTGCTGGCGCCGCATATATGGCTTTAGCGCCAGGCGTTGGCACTAGCGCCAGGCGCTAAGCCTTATCGTCTGGCGCCAAGGCCTGTCGCTTGGCGCTAGAGTCGGGTTTTCCATAAATACCCCTTTCTTCTTCATTTTCGCTGCTACTGCTCGTTTTTTTGCTCGAGAATTCGCTTAGAACTTCAATTCAATTCATCCGTTCTTGCCCGTTTCTCAACCGAATTCGCTCAAATTTGTCGCAAGTCAAAGCTTATTCCATCCATTTTCCCGATCTATGTAAGTTTTCTTCTAACTCACTCCAGTTTTAATAAATTTCGCATATGTTTGTTCACGAATTTCTTGAAAATTCGAAACTTAAATTGCTTAATTCTCTTTGTTTGTCAAATTTGTGCCATGAAATTGCTTGATTATGTTTATATATGGCCTTGGGAGTAATTTGAAATTTGTTTGACTCAATTTGGTGAAGAAACGAACAAATCACCATTGTTGGACCTCTTAAGGTCGGGAAGACAATGTGGCTTGTTCTTGATTTTTTGCTAGGAATTCTTGTCCAATTTGTCACAATAATTACTATAGTATTGCAAGAAATTGATTGAATGCTTGAAAAATGCCGTATATGCTCAATTTGAATTTGTGCTCTATTTTAGTAATACGTACTTTGTTTTTTTTTCGAACATAGTATCATGCGGCTAGGCAAACCTTAGATACTATAGAACCTTAATTTATGATGATTCTGCACAATGTAGGATGTCTAGATAGCGAGGTTTGGGTTCACGGTCCCGAGACGTACGACGGGAGCACGAGCCCGTAGAGGACGACGCTGACCCGCCCACTTCTCTCGGTCCTCTCCTGGAGTGGGATGAGCGGACTCTGTACTTCTCCCCAGTCCACCACATTTTCGAGAGGGTGTGACGTGGGATCACGGTTGGTAAGACGCGCTGCCACGATTCAGGTTGCGATACCTTGGGCGACCTGTACAAGATGTATATTGGCAATGACGGAGAGGTGAGACTTCTCTGGGAGTCTTGCAAACTAGCTGCGCTTTTTGAGACCTTAGAGGCCATGATTGCCTCTAGCGGGGGTCATCACGTAGTTCGTGATCTGGTGAAGTTCTTTTGGGACACCACCAACACTTTCCACTTTCCTTGGGGTGAGATGATGGTCACCTTGACCGACTTTAGTCTCATTACGGTACTCGAGTTTAGCTCTGTTGCGCTGCCATTTGACGACGAGATCAGCGTCTTTTCCCCTGAGGTTGAGGAGTTGTTGGGTCCGGTTGATGTTTGGGCTTGTGCTGAGGTTGAGTCGACTCAGTTTAGCGCCAAGGGGATTTGTCGTTCGACTCTAGCGGCGGCTTTCGATGACAATACGACCACCCGAGAGCAGTGGGTGCGCATCTTTGTGCTTATCTTGCTGTCAGGAACGTTCTCCCCTAACAAGGGTAGTAGAGTGTTGCTTTACTACCTACTTGTGGTCCGTGATCTACACTTGATCGGGACTTATGACTGGGCCAGCTTGGCCTATGCTGACTTCATTCGAGCGTTACGAGACTCGTGTCGACACCGGTCCTTCACGGGGAACGTCGCTCTATCCGTCTTTTGGAGAGTCGTAGAGGTATAATTTATCTCCCTTTAAAGTTTAGCTCTAAGATTTGGTTAGCACTTGCTGATGCCTTTTGCCTTTTGTAGATCTGGTTCTACGAGTACTTTCCCTCGGTTGCGCCGGCGAGACCGTCGCCGCGCAAGTTTCCAGTGAGTGCCTCTTGGGGAAGCCGCCGTGCTGGGATGTCTACTGTTTATGTCCAAGATCGGATCATCTTGGTATGGTTCTTTTATATATTTGAACACTTTCTCATTACCTTCGATGGATTCTTATCTGATAGGCATTCTTTGCAGGAGCCTGACTTGATGTACCGGCCGTGGGTAGACTTGGTTGTCCCTGGGTTAGCCGCGCAATATACTGGTGAGCGTCGCTACTTATTGGGGACATATGGAGCGATTACATACCTTGGAGAGAGGGTTGTTATTCAGCATTCCTCGGACACTTTTGTCGTTCCTGCTCCTCCACCACGTCACATGTTCAACGCCGAGAGGTTGGTGAGCATGTCAGAGAGAGCTGGTACCCCTTGGCGATCTTATACGATCCCTGGGCGGTGCTATGAGGAGGAGCTACTGCCGTTGTTAGCTCCAGTACCTGTACTGGCTGAGGAGGTGGCGGTATGACTTCCAGCTGTAGACACCTAAAAATGTCTCCCCAAAACCAAACCCGATGATGAATAACCTTTCACCGCCACTATTGGTCGGGTTTAGTATTTAATCCCGAGAGTGCTTAAAAAAATCGTATTTGATTAAATTCGTATTTTTGAACAGTCCATGGATTAGTCTTGATGTTTGGTAAAAGCATAGTTTTAATTTCAGCCCAAACTTATTAGCCCAAACCTTTTTTTATTTTATTGTTTTATTATTTATTTTTGGCCCAAACCTTTTATTTATTTTATTTAATTATTTTCTTATTTTAGCCCAAATAATAACGAATCAGAAAAAAGCCCGAAATTATCAATCGACACTTAAAATGCTGAACGAAATTAGGGTTAAAAATGTATTTAGACGGAAAAGCGGGCTGATAATTCCCGCGCCACAGCAGGAATCCACCGTGTCACGGGAATCATTCTGGTCTGACGATGGGATTTCCCGTGACACGGGAAACTTGCTTTGACAGGGGAATTTCCGTGTCCTTTCTGCGTAAACCCTTAACGCGTTTTCTTCCCTGTTTGCTAAATATTTCCCGCGTCACACTAAAATTGCACCGTGTCACGGGAATGTTTCCCGTCTGACGGTGGGACTTCCCGTGTCACGATACAGTTTGCCGTGTCGCAGGATATTTTTTTAGGGTTTTTATCATTTTAGGGTTCCGTGTGTTCCCTCAACACATTTTCTCTATAAATACCCCCTTATTTCTGATGTACGGGGCATCAATTATTCTCGAGTTTTTTCTCTCTTCTATGCTTTAGCCTAAACACTTGCCTATCCTTTATTCTTTCAAAATTCCTTATTCAAGTACTCCAAGGAATCCATACTTTACTCGAGGTTCTGTCCTTAAGCCAAGGCGTGAAAGTTGCAAACAAACAGAATCAAAGTAAGATTTATGTTCCTCTTATTTTTATTATTTTTCTAACGATTTTATATTGTTGGAATTATTGCTAAGTTGCTTTCAATATTAATGCTTATTTTTATGATCACTATATTGCCTGTTTAAAGGGAATATGTAATTAGAAATCACGCCTAATAAGATAATTTGGACAACCGGTTTAGGTTCGTTTTTAATCTTGTTGTTAATTCCAGTGATCACAATATTTTAGAATTATGTGTTGCATTAATATTTAACCAATTTAGCTTAATAATTGTTTGGAGCAAATTGAATATTTTATTTGTAGCCTTTGATATCGCAGGAATCACTTTTTACTATAAGAATCGAGTAGAGGCCAATACGGGCGAATGTGACTCCATGACTCACTTCGTACCATCATCCCCGATCCTCCTTTCATGGTTCCGAACCATATGGAGTTAGTAATCTCATGGATTATGAATGGGGTGTAACCTTCAAGGGTCAATCGTTGTTGCCTATCGTTGTCCCTTTATCGTGGTTGCCTTTTATGATCCGTGAACAGTTTACAAGTTCCTTAAAAACTTGTTGGCGACTCCCTACTTTCCTTGTCCGTAATCGTGTCCCTTATCGTATTATGTCAATTCCCACTTCCTATGAGTGCCACGCATATTCACACATGCTTTTAACGTAGGCACACTTCAACGACGCCTACACCAGCCTTTACCTTTCATTAAGTAGCCCCAAGTAATGTTTTACTGACTTCAATTTTCTTTTGTCAGGCTGGACCTACCGAGTTCGTGCCACATCGTATGTCCATCCATTATCAGGGGACACACGGGCTGATTGAGGAGATGATTCCTCCGGCTCCTGAGGGTGAGCGCTTCGTGGAGCGGTCGATCCCTCGTCACCAGACTCGGGTAAGCTTATTTATTTTCAACTTTTGTCTATATATGTTATGCATCTTTACTGACTTCATTTCCTTGACAGTTATCGCGCGAGGTGGTCACGGTGATGGCACGGTGCATAGATGCCTTCCGGAGCCAGCTCCTTTGGATGAGGAATGTGGCTACTTTTTGTCGCGACAACGCCGTTCAGGAGGTAGTTTTCTTTCTTATTTTTGCATTACTGCTTCTATTTTTGCTTGTTTCTGACTTAATTTCTTCTTGCAGGGTCACCCCATTCCTTCTCGTACCCGTACGAGACTTGAGGTGTGGAGGGAGCCGACGAGGTCTAGCTCGAGACGTCGCCATACTGGTTATGGCGGTCGGGGTGGTCGTTCTGAGTCTGCCCGGACTGAGACGGTGGAGGGCTCGGGCTCTTCACCTGAGGGTGCAGATGCTGTGCCGATAGGCCAGGGAGAGGCTACCTCGGCTCTTAGAGGTGGTGGGATGTACGAGGCCGGCTCGTCATCGCAGCAGCCTCCGTAACCTCACCCTCTGGTTGATCTTGGGAGGACAGGTTCTATGCTGAGTTTTCCACCTCCCGAGGGGACCGGAGCTAGAGCTGGAGCTGGTGGAGAGGTTACTTCTCGTACGGCGCAGTTTTATGAGATGATGGGTGTACGTCCTCCGGCGCCGTAGTTTATTATTGTGCTTTTTATTTATTTTATTTGACTTTGTATTGAACTTTGCCTTTATTTAGACTCATTATTTAGACATATTTGTATATACATATTACTATGAGTTTATTTAAAATTTAATTTTTTTTTCATTTTATTTTTATGTGCATGTTTTTGTGTGCAAAGAATTAATTTTGCGCAAAAATTCCGTCATTTTTATTATTGATGGAGGGTATCTGACTTTCTCCCCCAAAAAGAAAAAATGAAAAAATAAAAGTAAAAATATTGGATTTATAGAAACTTGAAAGTTAGGTCTAAATAAAATCCAAAAGTAATATAATTAATATGATTGATATATTAATTAAGAAGAAGGAAAAAATATAATTAGAAAAAGGATATAAAAAGAATAAAAGACCGTAAAGCCATTGGTCAGACTCGAATCAGGCAAAAAACGCGGTTTTGAAAAGCTCATATGATAAGACACATTAGCGGCATCTGGCGCCACGCGTTTTGAGTTAGCGCCAGACACTAACTCTTAGCGCTTGGCGCCAGGCTCTGGCGTCTGGCGCCAATGTCTGGCGTCTGGCGCTATGAGCGCTGACTCCAAATCCTTTCCGGATTAAAACTGCGCTGATTTTGTGCATAAATAGCCCCCTGCCAAGCCGATTTTCTTCCTAATTTAAGCAGATTAAATATAACCTTAGCGCTTGAAAAAAATAGTGATCATGTCTCTAGTCTCTAACAGTTTTACCAACTTCACTCATGAATGATGTCAGTCTCTAACTTCCAAGGAAAGAAAAGAGTTAGATGTTTTTCATATGGGGGGTATTTATGGTGTCAAGGGGGTAGATCTTGATGTAGACTTTATTCATACCGCCTTGGAATATTGGGATGTGGATACTCATTGTTTTAGATTAGGGTATGATGAAATTAGCCCTTTGCCGGAGGAATTCGGTGCTATCTTAGGCTTCCCTGCATTAGATCTTGTAGTAATCCCTAGAATAAATGAATATTATTATAAGGATTTTGAGCGCTTCTTTAATTTAAAAGACAAAGATCTAACAAATATAGTAGATGGTAGCATTGTTAATTTGAAAGAATTTGCTCGCCATTATTTTGATAGACCTTATTCTGAGTCTTTTCATGTTTATAGAAGAAGGGCTTCCCTTTTTTGTATGCTTAATTAATATCTTCTCACTAGTGGTATAACTAATGAGGGTCAAGCAATCATATCAATTGTATTGGAGCAGATTGAGTCTAGGAGAAATCCAATGCCTTTAATTGTTGGAGAGACTATGCTTAGTCTTGATGAATTAAAGAAGAATCCAAAAGCGCCTTTTCGGGGCTCTCCAATTTTATTACAGGTAGAAAAATAATATTTTTTATTACAGAAATCAAAAACATATTTTTGTATAGTAATATAAATTATTTGCATTGAATGTTTTTACAGATGTGGCTAATGGAAAGACTAGAATTAATTAGTCCTCCAGACAACATTGAAAAGTACACTCCAAACTGCTTTGTGAGAAGGAAGAAGCGCTTCTCTAAGATGGGGCGCCCTGAATGGAAGAAGGTCTTCGGATCTTGCAATTTTACCATCAAGTGGGTCATACCTTGGTGGAAAATAGAAAAGATGGTTGGTGTCAACAAGCAACCTTTCTGCCGTCTTCCAAGCTTGTCCAGAATGACTTTTTATTATCCCTGCAGGGTAAAAAGACTGTACGGCCTATTGCAAACAATTCCTTTCGGGGATCTTCGTCGTCCTTATGAATTTTCTATCTCTCAAGAAGTAGACAAATTTGATGCTTATTGGAGCGCTTGACCTGTATGGGAAGTGATCACCCAAAAGTTTCCTCCTTCCTTGCCCAATGATGTGAAGAAGTGGCTTCTGAAGAAACCTTCAAAGGACATGAAGAAAAATCAGAGTAAAACTGATGTGAAGAGTCGTCTAGGTGACAAAGTGATTACTGTTAAGGAACGCTTGGGTGAAAGATTTGAGTTCAAGACTCCTACAATGCCTAAGAAGAAAAGCTTTACGAAGGATAAGGGAAAAAGAAAAGATGACACTATAGAGAAGAAGGCTTGGGTAGAGAAGAAACATGGGGTCCTAGCTAAGGGAGAAACTATTTAATCCAAGATTGAATCTAGATCCTCTAAAGGATGCCTACTAGCTAAAGTTATGGATGAAGAAGAGGACGCAAATAAAAATTAGAAGAGAGCAAAGAAAGAGAAAAAAGATTAAAGCATTGCTTAACTTTCAATTATTAGACTTAGTTTTAAATTCAAAGTTAATTTGTTTGAGCTTTATTTAAATTCCATCAATAATGTAATTGTTATTTTATTTTATTAATGAAATTGAAGCTTTTTTAATTAAATTATATCCTTTAAATTTAATTTATTAAAGCAATGAAAACTGAAAATTTAAATTTCCAGAAATTTTTCGAGTACGGAAGTCGAAAATTTTCCGAAAAACACCGAAATATCCCCAGGTACTTTCCAAAAAAGTGGCGCCATGATTTTACGGCTGGCGCCAGCTACGGCAGTCTGGCGTCAGGCAACAGGGGTTGTCGTCTGGCGCTAAGGTTCATCGGCTGGCGCTAGAATTTTTTCTGTGACGCCGATATTTCGTCGATTTTCTGTCAAGTTTTTTTATTAAGTCTGGGGTGCGAGGTTTGAAAAAAATAAAGTGGCCGCACCCGTAAAGGGTTGCCTACGTATCCTTTCTTAAGGAATCAGGCCAAACGTAGCTCTCTTGAGTGTCCTACTCAAGTAATTATTGGTAGTACTTTTTAAGTTGGTCAAGATTTGTCATGTTTGAGAACTCATTTCCATCCATATCAGTTAACTTTACTGCACCTCCTGACATGATTGTTTTGACAATATAGGGTCCAGACGTCATCCTCACCTTCCTCCGGCTTATCACCGGCAGTCTGTTCAGGGTTCCAAACTCAACGTTGGCAACTAAACACGAGGGTTGCGCTCGTTGCGGGTCCAACTTTGTCCTCAACTGGTCGGGCACAAAGACATAGCAAACGCCCCCAAATACTCTGAAATGTGTCTTTCCCCACGGAACATCCTTGCTCGTATTTCAGGCCATCGTCGTATTAACCAGTCTCGCGGAAATTAGGCCTAAATTTTCCCCTTGGATCTAAAACATTTTTCCTTAATGCTTTTAACACCAAGTCTCCTACTTTGATGTTTCTTGTCTTGACCTTCTTATTAAAACGCCTAGCCATACGAGTTTGGTAGCATTGAGTATGATGTAGAGCTTCTAGTCGTTTTTCATCAAGTAGCATTAACTCCTCATATCTCGCTCTAGTCCATTTTCTTTCTAATGCAATGCGTAGAGATGGTATCTCTAGCTCTACAGGTTGTACGGCATCCATTCCATAAACTAAGGAAAATGACATATTTCCTGTTGATGTGCGAATTGACATGCGATAACCCCACAATGCGAAGTGAAGTTTGTCAGGCCAATCCTTGTAATTTTCTGTCATTTTCTCGATGATAGTCTTTAAAATTTTATTAGCCGCTACGACTGCTCCATTTGCGTGAGGTCTATAAGGAGAAGAATGATGATGTTGAATACCATATTTTTGTAGCAATTCTTCACACTAAGCTTAAAAGTGAGTTCCATTGTCACTTATCATTTCATGTGGGACTCCATATCGACAAATAATATTTCTTTCGATAAAGAGTGCTACATGTTTTGCAGTGAGTTTAGCATATGATTGTGCTTCGACCCACTTTATGAAGTAATCAATTGCCACTAAAATATATTCGTGACCTCCTATTCCTGGGGGAGTGATTTTGCCAATGATGTCGATTCCCCATGTAGAGAATGGCCATGGCGAAGTGTAGGTTAGAGTACAGATGGAGGAACATGTTGTAAGTTGGCGTAGATTTGGCACTTAGGGCATCTTTTTACGTATTGATGACAATCCCTATTCATGGTAGTCCAATAGTATCCTTCTCGCATTATCTTTTGGACTATCATTTTGCCATTTACGTGAGTTCCAAAAATTCCTTTGCGGACTATCCTCATTGCTTTTTGTGCATCATTTTTTCCTACACATAAGAGAGCTCGACCCTTAGGTTCCCTTTTGTGTAACTCGTTGTCTGTGAGTACGTATTGGGAAGCCAAGAGTCTTAATGCTCGTTTTTCTCTTTTGTCAGCATGGGGAGGGTATTCTCCTCTGGTGACATAGTTGAGTATATCCGTGTACGACGATTCTTCTTCTTCTTCTTGGATCACTTCATCATCTTCTATGACTTGAATATAAGCCGGTGTATGCCTTTTTTCTATAGTTAGAGGCATTTGCTCGATTTTCGTAGGAATCCTAACCATTGAGGCTACTATTGCCAAGGCATCAGCAAATTGATTTTCCTCTCTAGGTAGATACGTGTATTCCACCTTCTCTAAATGGTTAGTGAGAGTCTCTAGATAAGTTTGGTAAGGGGCTAGACTTTCGCTCCTTACTTTCCATCTTTTAGAGATTTGATTGATGATTAATAAAGAATCTCCGAATATTCGTAATTTTTTCACTCCCAATGCCAAAGCTGTTTCAAGGCCTACCACGCATGCTTCGTATTCAGCAGAGTTGTTGGTAACGTCAAAATCAAGCTTTATAGAGATTGGAACATGCTCTTCTTTATGTGATACTAGTAATACTCTAACACCACATCCCTTTTGGTTTGAGGCTCCATCGAAGTATAAGGTCCAAGTATTTTCCTCGATGACCATCAAGTCTTCGTCTGGGAATTCATTGTCGTGTATTGGCGTCGAATCTTCTATTGGAAAGTCTGCTAGAAAATCCAAAACCACAGATCCTTTGATAGCTTTTTGTGGCATGAACCTTACATCGAACTGGGCTAAGTTGACTATCCATCTTGATATGCGCCCATCGAGTGTAGATTTCTCGAATAAGTACTTGAGTGGATCCAATTGGGAAACTACAAAGACTGTATGCACGAGCATGTAATGTCTTAGCTTGGTTGTGGCCCACACCAATGCGAGGCACAATTTCTCTAGTGGTTTATAGCGTACTTCATACTCGAGCATCTTTTTGCTTAGATAGTAGATCGCATTTTCTTTGCCTTCTACTTCTTGCGCTAGCATTGCTCCCATTGTCTCTTTGGTGAATGTTAAGTACAACCTAAGAGGTATTCCCGGAAGTGTTGGTGCTAATATGGGAGGATAAGCGAGATAGGCTTTGATCTTTTCCAAGGCTTTTTGACATTCATCATCCCAATTACTGGTAAATTCTTTTTTGAGCTTTTTGAAAATTGGTTCACATATTGTTGTCAATTTTGATATGAACCTGCTTATGTATTGCAGCCGGCCAATAAATCCTCGAATTTGCTTCTCGATTTTAGGCGGTGGAATTGACATGATTGCCTTGATCTTGGTTGGGTTTATCTCTATTCCTCGAGAGCTAATGACATAACCCAAAAGCTTGCCTGAGGTGACTCCAAAAGCACACTTAGATGGATTCAACCTCATGTTGTATTTTCTTAGCCTTTCGAAGAATTTTCTCAAGGCTATTTGTTGACCTGGGCGTTCTTTTGATTTCACAATCATATCGTCTACATATACCTCAACTTCTTTATGCATCATGACATGGAGCAAGTCAGTCGCTGCTCGTTAGTAAGTAGAACCCGCGTTTTTCAACCCGAATGGCATTACCGTGTAGCAGTAAGTACCCCATGGTGTTATGAAAGTTGTTTTCTCCATGTCTTCTTCCACCATGAGAATTTGATTGTACCCCGCGTATCCATCCATGAACGAGAGAAGTGCGTGATTCGCTGTGTTATCTATAAGAATATCGATGTGTGGTAAAGGGAAGTCGTCCTTTGGACTTGCCTTATTTAGATCTTGATAGTCGACACACATTCTTACCCTTCCATCCTTTTTCGGAACTGGGACGACGTTGGAGACCCATTCAGGGTACTTGGATACCTTTATAAAACCTGCATTAATTTGTTTTTGAACTTCTTCTTTCATTTTAAGAGCTACGTCGAGTTTCATTCGACGCAACATTTGTTTTACAGGTTTCATTCCTGGAATTAGCGGTATGGTGTGTTGAGCTATTTCTCTATTAATGCCTGGCATATCTTCATATGACCAAGCGAATACATCAATGAATTCTTTAAGCAAATTGATTAAATCGGTTCTTTCTTGTTCGTTAAGTGTTAATCTGATTTTAACTTCTCTTTTATTGGTTGAATCGTTTGAGATATCAACCGTCTCAGTTTCCTCAATTATCGGTGTTTTCTTTTCAAGTGTTTCCATTGCTTTAATAAGTTCTTTGTCATTTTCATTGTTAGTTAAGCAATGCTCGTCATCTTGGGTTAAAGAAGAACACAAGGAGTAAGAAGAAGAAGACATATTATTAAATTCAGAGATCATTACATCGAAGAGAGATATGTCCTCAGGGACTTGATCGCTAACTATCCTAGGGGAAGAGACAGAAGGAGGGGACGCTACAACTAAAGACTTAGATGACTCTATAGGAAGAGACTCTGACTCTAACTCTGACTCAGACGACTCTTCGAACATCGGTCCTTGCCCCGTTGTGATGGAGATTTTCCTTCCGCTTGGAGTAGTCACCTTGACGGTCTTGCGCCACCCTTGTAGTGATCCTTCCGCTGGAGTGATGAGCTTTGAGGGATCAAAGCTTTCGCTTTGTAGGACCATTTGGATGAGCGAGGAGTTATCCTCTTTGTATGTTGGCTCATCTTTTTCTCGTCCAAATAGTAGTCCCATGACATTAAAGTCAAAGCATGGGGGTGCTTTCTCCTTATGAGTAGGAGTTGGGATTTCATCTATAAAATAGCAATCTTAGAAAATTTCAAATCCCGGTTGCCTTATGCCATTTACGACAAATGGTTCGGGAAATTCGTAGCATGGATAGTCCTCTCCTTCTTTTACGAATTGTCCATTGAGGGTAAGAGGATAATGATCCATTGGGATTGCTTTCTTTTGGATGCAAGCGTCCCTACGTGCTTTAGATTTTTCCTGGGCTTGCTTGAGATCTTCCCGAGTCGGTTCAAAACCAAGTCCGAAAGTGTCTAATTTAGGGAGGCCAGGTGATTCCAGGGATTTTGCTATTCCTTTCTTCTTTCCTAAGGTCATCCTAGGAAAATGTCCTTGTTTCTTCAGAATAGCGTTCACTACCATATTGGAGTGGGGGTCGTGGCAGAGAGGGCTCCTTTCATCTTCATTTATTAAGGAGACCTCTTCAATAAAGCCCCACAGGTCTTCATCATCTTCATCGTGCTCCACATTAATTATAAGATTTTCTATAGCTTTAATCCGCATAGGTTAAGCATCGATTGTAATGAGAATTCCTCCAACTATGGCCTTTACCTATTGGTGGAGAGATGAAGGGACGACCTTTAGGTCATGAAGCCAAGGGCGTCCCAATAATAGATTAAATGAAGCCTTAATATCTACTACTTGGAATGTAGTAGCGTGTTCTATTGCTCCGCCGTTATATTCATAGTAATTTTACCAAGAGCTTGACGAAGAGTGTTGTCGTAAGCTCTTATTCCTTGCGTTGACGAGGTTAGGTCTTCGTCTCTTATTCCTAGCATCCTTGCAGTTCTGAGTGGACAGACATTAATGGCCGATCCATTGTCTAAAAGAGTCATAGGGACATTCATTCTCTTGTAGACCATTGTGAGGTTTAATGCCTTATAATGCTTTTCACCTTCTAGAGGTAAGTACTTGTCGGAAAAGGTGATCAAGTTGATAGGACTAGGGAGATCACTCGTAAGGAAGTTAGCCAACCCCTCAGGAGTGGTGTCAGAATCTATCCCTATCTTATCCAAGGCATTCATCACTGCCAACCTATGCTCTCGAGATATTGCTAGAAGTTTCCATACATTCATTTCAACTTTAGTTTTCTTGATCTGTTTGACAATATCATTGTCTTCTATGATAGGTATGGGAACTTGCTGCGTAGTTAGTATAGGTTGTGTTGAAATAGGAGGTTGCATTCTCCCGGACCTTGTGAGGACGTCTATAGATGAATCTTTTTCAACCCAGAAGTCATCCATGGCATATGACACTGAAGGTGGAGGTCCTACTATGTCCTTTAAATAAACGTCTTCTTCATCAATGTCCCAAACTCCATTAATACTTATGTATTCCTCTTGTGGAATTTGGACTAGTCTTTTGTCATCATTCATTTTCTGAATTAAATCCTTAAATTTAAAACAGTTTTAAATAGTGTGACCCCCTGATTGATGGTATTGACAGTAGAATCTATCTGTCCTTTTTAACGATTCAAATGGTCTCAGTTTGAGAGGTTTGACCTCGCCACTCTCGGAGAGCATTTTAAACATTTCATCATATGGAATCCCAATTGGAGTATAGAGCCTATTACTCTTCTTGGGTTTATCGATTACTTGCAGAGAAAAGGGTTTCTTTGTTTTCTCGCTAGCTAGAGGCAATGGGATCTTGTTTGCTTCCATGAGATCTTGAATGAGGTTTTGAAATCTGTAACATTCATTCGTGGTATGACCGTTTCCTCGATGGTACTTGCAATAGGAATTGGGATCCCATCTTGAAGATCGCTTTTCTGGTGTTGGATCCTCGGTGGGGCCAATAGGTTTGATTAATCCTTGATCATAGAGACGATCAAAAGTAGCATCATAGGTCATTCCCATGGGTGTGAACTCTCTCCTAGGTTTATTTTTCGTGGGTGGAACCTTATCACACTTTTCTGAAGCTCTTCTAATTGTTTCTTCACAACTTCAAGAGCTTCACGTAGCAAGTTCGACCCCTCTAACATGGACAACGTAAGTAACCGTACATCCTCTTTACTTGCTAGATCTGGAAGGTTATCCATGGCATCGAAAAACATCTCCTCCTCTTCTTCGATAGCATGGATTTCTTTGATGGGCTTGATGAGAGATGAGGGATCAACCTCGTTTTCCTTATCAGAGATGGCCAAAGAGTGAGCGAGAGGTGCATTATCAATGCTCGGCTTCTTACTGGCAGGAGGCAATGGTAGTTTGTTGTTGTCGATTAAATCTTGGATAGCTTCCTTAAGCTTCCAACAATTCTCGGTAAGATGGCCCCTACCTTGGTGATACTTGCAATGTGCATTGGGGTTCCAATTAGCTGTCCTCTTCTCGACCAGTGGGTCCCCAAATGGTCCAATAGGAGTTATAAGACCTTTTGCATTTAATCGATCAAATGATGTGTCATAACTCATACCTATAGAAGTAAAGTTCCTCCTAAATGGTTTCTTTTGTCCTTGATTATTCATAGCAAGGACTTCACTTAAGTTAAAGGTACTAACATTGTTTGAGTGGGTGGTTTAGGAAGAAGGAGGATTGTCGTTCTTCTTGCCTTTCCAGCCACTGTTGGAGTTACTATTAGCAGCTTTCAGCTTAGCCAGGTCGTCTTCAATATTGATTCCAATGTCATAGACGGCCTTGAAGGTATGGAGATTATTCTGGTATTTGAGATGCTTGGAGTAATTCTCTTGAAGGTTTTTGATGAATAACCTCACAGATTCTTTTTCACTTGGCACCTCGATCATCTTAGCTGAGGTTTCTCTCCATTTATTCAAGAAAGAGGTAAAACCTTCATTCTCCTTCTGCTTGAGGATTTCAAGTTCTCTATAGTCAGTCTCAACTTGAATATTGCACTTGTATCTATCAATGAAAGCGTTTACTATAGACTCCCAAGTAGAGGTTCTTTCTTTCTCAAGAGAAAAGAACCATTGTTGGCAAACGGTTTTGAGATATAGTTAGAACAAATAGGGAAACACCTTCTTGTCAATACCCTCAATACTCATTATTGTTTCGAAGGCTCTTAAATGAAAGTAAGGGTTGTCAGTCGCTTTGAATTTCGGGATGTCGTTGGTATTGAACTTCTTCGGAAGAAGATCCTTGTCCACCGAGACCCCTTTTGAGCTAATTCCTTGGAACTTATAGTCACTAGACAGCTTGCTTAGACTTTCTTGCATGAGGTCCATCTGTTGTTGTTTCACAAGATCATCAATCTTGAGGGTTCAAACCTTTAACGCCTCAGTCACATTAATTAATTGGTTCCTGAGCTCATTAACTTCCTCTTGAGTTTCCATTATTGTCTTAGCTTTCCTTTTACGAGCGATCGGTTTGTCGAAAAGTTGGACTTGAATAAAAAGGTTGTCTTTGATCAAACGCCCTTCCTTTCTTGACCACGCGCTGTAAATTAAACCGTTTTTGTTTTAATTACTTGACTCAAATTGACTTTTGACTTTACGGTTTGAAAAAGGAAAAAAGCAAAAATATGGTGCATATTTTTAGCAAAAATAAGGTATATATTTTTGGGATTTAAGTATAGGGTTCAAAAAAGTTGATTTAATTAGAGGATTAATATCCGACTTACCCCCCTGAAAAAAAAGACGGAAAATACGCGCATACAAGACTCCCTTAGACATGGTCAAAGTGTACATTAGTGTGTGCTTTATATGGTGAGTGTAAGTGACATTATTTGACACTTGTGTAAGACCATGGGACTTAGTGCCTAGACTTGATTAATGACTTGACAAGATATTATTAGACTAGAAAACTATTCAATTAGACATAAGGTGATGACTCGAGCAATAAACCGAACTGTCGCCAAAACGACAGGACTGGCGCCTCTCTTTGCAGTGTAGCGCCAGACGACAGGACTGTCGCCGGGCGCTATGCTCCATAGAGTGGCGCTGCATTTTAAATCTTGGCGCCATTGCTGGAACATCGATCAGGAACTAGTTTCGGTATTATTACTCTACAGGGTATGCCTAAAGTCGTACTAAGTCAACTTTGATTAAATTATTAAACTTAAATTACTCAAATTAATTAATTAATTAGGCAAAGTTCTTTTAGTCATAAATCAGTTTATTTTGTCTTAACACAAGTCAAACAAACGGTTAGGAAAAAACACATAGAGTATGCACAACCAATAATGCGCAATTAGTCAAGTAGGCACAACATGATGCAATGAGTTTGCAACCTAACCATGGCTCTAGTTCTCTAAAGTTCGGGATATGGGTTAGTCAATAGAGGGTCCATGGTTAATTGTCCGGATGCACCACGCGGAAGCCTAACCGTGAAGGGTTGGCGCGAGTGGATGGGACACCGCGAGTTTAAAAAAACTCGCTTCCATGGTTTAGTGAATTCAACATTCTCGGATGTACCCTTTGTTGCTCAGAGAGTTCAATCAAGTAGATGAAGCATGAATTCCCAGGGGGTTATGTCCATATGTAGAACACATATGGGTTTCAGAAAAGTGAGAAAAACTCAATCAGGAAGTAGGATCGAGCAAACAGTGCTAAAAACTGGTCGAAATTGGAACTCATATTTCTGGCTCGGTATTGGAAGAACTTGACACCAGTAAACATAGGCCAGCGCCACCCTTTGGCTTTAGCGCCTAGCGACAGAAGCTGTCGCCTGGCGCTAACGTCAAATTGTTGGCACTAGACTTTGTTCGCTTGCGCTAGGTCCTACATGACTCAGCAGCTTTCTGTGCTCGATAAAATTTTCCAGTTTCGCGCAGCATTATTTCGATCCTAGTTGTGAAAGATATTCCTCAATTTTCCTACGTGTAAAAATCCTATGTTTTAACTCATTACGGATGGTCTTTACAATGAGATCTTTTTTATGCATATGACAATAATATTAATCAAAATTACGCACATGAAATACTTAGAACTTTTCGAGTCTCATCCACTCATTTTAAATCATTGCCGAAATAAATTTCAGGAATTAAAATAGAAATCCTCCCCAGTGGAGTCGCCAAAAATTGTAGGGAATATTTCAAGCATTAATCCCTATCTTGAACCCCACTATGATCATACACTAAAGTACGGTGGCATCCAAAGGGAAAGAAGCTAGAGCAAAAGAGTCGCCAACAAGTTTTAGGAACTTGTAAACCGTTCACAGGGTGAAGGTTACACCCCTTAACGATCTAGGAGATCGTCAACTCCAATAGGTCTAGAACCATGACTGGTAGTTCGGGGATGAAGGTACAAATCCAACCTAAAAGAGATTGAACCTGCCCTAATAATAGACTTCTACTTTATTTTGATCGTATTCATGTGCGCTTTCTGACTAACATACAATCAATAGGATTAACCCTAAACCTGTTTATCTATGTTGGTTGAATATAATGCAAAAATAAATCTATTATTGGCGATCACTAGAATTATAATCAAATTAACCCTAACAAGCTTATTAATTATCTTAAGCGTAATTACAAGTACCAATTCCCTTTAAACTTGCAATAAAAGGCGTGATCAAGCAATAACAATAAATATCAAGCAACATAATAAATCAAAATAATAATCATCATAATAATAATCATGATAAAATAATCATATTAAAGCATAATAATAGCAAGATCCTAGGCATGATTTTAACAAGATTAATAACAAACCCTTGCATGTCACTAAACATAAAAGATCAAATATTTAGCCCTATTATGATACTAACATGAATAATACGAAAGAAATAGGAAGCATCGCAGGAATCATAATTGTCATATTTGATATTAAAAATTATAGTTTTTACCCTAAACATGATACTAGGAAGATCAAAACACCCTAACATGACGCTAGGAATAAAAATAACAACCTAAACATGATTTCTATACCATAATATCAAATAAAATCAATTAAAGCACTTACTTGGATGCATCGTATCTCTTTCTAATAACAAAATACACTTGTTAGTAACTTCAAGGAAAATAATAAACAACATTTAAATTAAATAATTGAAATACAGATTTGGGACTAAACCCTCAGAAATTAAAACCTTTCACGTCTAGGGCGAAGGCAACTTCGAACTTGGATCGGTGTTTCTTGGTCTTGTGAATGCGGAATTTTGTTTGTAAAAAGGCTAGTTTAGAAATGAGAGAGAGGGAATAAGCTTTAGCCTTAGAGAGAGAAGAGAATTAGAGAGTTGTTGATAAGAATTGATGAGAATTGGTGATGAAAAACGGAGATTTTAGGAGGCTATTTATAGAGAAAATCAGCCAAAAAGATAGAAAAACAAATTAGAGTTTCGACGAGGAAAAAACAAGTTACATCATACGCTGACCATTAACGCTAACGCTAGCGCCAGGTGCTAATGTCTGGCGTTAGGCGCTAATTAATTCTTTCACACGTTTTCTAAATTCAGAAGATAAAATTTAACCGTACAGAAGGACAAAATTGTATTTTCCTTAAAAACACTTTTTTATTCTGATTAAAACTCCAAAAAGTCAACAAAAGTCAATTTATCAATGCTAATTGAATTAGGAATGAAAATAACCTTCTAGAAGAATCTAGAAGACTAAAACCATTCCTAATTGCATTAGGAATGATAAATCCATATTAGGTCCTCCTCTAGATCATTGGGCCGCATATAAGGCTCAAACCGGGCCCAGTTTAGTAATTTGGCCATAACTTCCTTGTTATTCATTAGAATTGGGCTTATAATATATCGTTGGAAATCTCTTTTCAAGCCCCATCCAACTACACCATTATTGGACCCTTGCTATGGACCAACCAAACTGGATTGGCTGTTTTCTTAAAATAGGTTTTCAAAAACAAAGAGAAAAGAAAAGAAATTAAAACTATCCGCAACACTAGACTTTCCACACTTTCACTTCATTCGATTATGATTCGACGCGAAAGGTTGTTCGCGGATAGATGGGTCGTTAAGCTACCACCCTAACCAAATTAATCATTTATAATACCTAAACCTACACTAAACTAGTTAGTGGCAAGTAAAGGGTCGAACCCAAAAGGACTAAGTGTATCAATTTGTGCAAATTAGACTAGTAGGAAAGGTTGTGAGATAGAGAGAGAGTAAACCAAACACTACTAAGAGCAAATAACTAAAACTAGGGAAAGTGGAATCCAATCACATCAATGTATTAAACAACATCATACAAATAGATGAAAATTACCTCGATTAGGAACATCAACACATTTAACTCACTCTCGCACAATTAAGCATGTTAATTATCCTACTAAACTAATTCACTCTCGTGCAACTAGCCTAGCAAAGGTATGGAAGAATTTAGGGCTCTCAACCAACTCACTCACGCACAATTGATTGAAAGCACAATTAAGAGCATAGAATCGATTAGCTAGAAAGATTCTAAACCATAAAAGCATCACCCATACAATTTCATACTAATCAAAATCAATCATTCAATTCATTAATATAACCTTCATACAATTCCCTAGAACAAGACCTAAGCTAACATAATGAAGAAAGACATGGAAAACAAGGTAAAATAAGAATAAAAACAAGATTAAACAAACAAACTAATTAATCTACCCAAATCAATAAACAAAAAGCAAAAACTAAGAATTAAGCAAGAAATAAAGATGATAGAAAGTTAGAAAATTCTCATTGAATAGATGAGAAGAAGTTCCACAAAGTTGCTTCTTTAACCCCTCAAAAACTCCATGGAAATCCAAGCTTTCTCTCTCTACCCTACTCCTAAAACTAGAGAGAGAAAATCCTAATCTAACCCTAAGAGAGAGAAAATATAGGCTAAACTAATCTAAACTATCTAAAATAAAATGTTGATTGAAAGTTTTTAGAAAATAACCCCAAAGGGGGTATTTATAATACAAGTTAAATAAAAATAAAATAAATTAAATTAAAAAGAAATAAAAATAAATAAAACAATTAAAATAACTAAACTAAAAACCAAAAAAAATAAAACTACAATAAAATAAAATAAAAGAAAATGAAAAGGAAAAAGAAAAAGAAAAACCCCAAAACCCCACTACACCCGTCAGACCCACAAAAAACCAACAGCCCTCCTTTCTCCCTTCACTTTCGAATTTGGCTGCTTTCATTCCACCATCAACCATCATCCAAACAACATCATCACCGTTCATCAACATCATCATCACCTAGCATCAAATCGTGGCCGTCCGATTTTCATTAAAATCACGTGAAAATCTCGTCATTGACCCACAATTGCTCGCCCGCACAGAAGTCGCGCACAGGTCGCGCAAAGCTACTGCCTCAACTCTGATTTTGGACTCCAATTTGTGCGCTTTTTGACAGGGCTGCGCGGCCGCGAATTGGTTGCTTTGTGAGTTTGGGTTGCTGTGAGTTGCGTGGCTTAATTGGTGAGTAATTTGGTGGTGATTTGGGTGGTTATTGTTGATTAGAGGTGGTAATTGCTGTTGCGGGTTGTTTGGTGGTGTTTGTGGTTCAGGTGGTTTGGGTGCGCTGAGTTGAGGTGGTGCGAGTAGGGTGAGGTGGCTGAGATTGGTGGTTGATTGGAGTTGCGGGGTGTTGGTGGTGATTTTGGTGGCTAGTGGAAGGTGTGGTTTATGGGAACAGGGGGAGCGGTTGATGGTGGAGGTTCGTAGGTGGTTGCGGTTTTGTGTGGTGAAAGTGGTGGAACAGGGGAGAATTGATGTGGCTGTGATAGGTGGGTGCTGGTGGCTGGTGGAGTCGAATTGATGGTGGTAATTGCTGGCGGTTTTGGTGTCGAAATGGGAGGTGTGCGGCTGTTGCTGGTTGTGTTGGTGTTGTTGGGGGAAATCAGGGAGCATGTGGTTGTTGTTGAATGAAGGTGGGAAGAGGAAGTGGTTGTGGTAGTCAGGGTGGCTGCGTGGTGGTGTGCGCTGCAATTGGTGGAGCAGGGGAGCTTAGTGGTTGATGGTGGAGGTTGGCAGTTGGGGTTGCGTGGCAGCAGCCATGTTCGATGACTTGGCTTGGACCCATTTGACTCAAACCCGGAATTTCGAACTTGATTTGAACATGGAAATCGAGGGTCAACCCGAACACACCTACAACCAAAAATCAAACACGAGGGGATTATCAAAAGATAAAATAAAATAAAATAAAATTAGATAAATAAATTAAAATAAAATAAGATAAATAAAGTAAAATAAAATAAAATGCTAAAACTTATACAAAAATAATAAAATTAAATGAAATAACATAAAATAAAGAAAACAAACTAGAAACTAAAAGAAAAATAAATAAAAAGAAAGAAACTAGGAATTAATAAAACTAAGTTAATCTAAATTAAACTAAAAACTACAAAATACTCAAATAAAAAGATAAAAGACGAGAATAAGAAAAATAATAGAAATAAAAAATAAAATGAGCTTAATTATTGAAATAAGCCGGAAAATCGACTCAATAAACACCCTAAAAGTGACATAAAAGTCACTTATCAAACTCCCCCAAGCTAAACTTTGCTCGTCCTCGAGCAAATTAACATGAAACACGGGAGAAGGAGAGTGATTTATTCAAGCAAATCTAAGACACTAAAAGAGACAAGAATTTACACTAACTCACTTTCGTAGGAATCACGGTCAATTTTAGCAACTAAAGACAAGCCCTTTAAACCCCTAGATCGCCCTAGAGGACGAGTGTGCTCTCGTGAGGGTATCCTAAGAGTTTAACCCACAACTCTAAATAAAAACCAAGACAAGGCAATAAAAAGAAAAGAAAAGGAAACATAAAAATAGAAAGAAAACACAAAGTTCATATTTGGACAAGAGATAGGAACAAGCACCAATGAATGCAAACCTTTCTAAATAGACAAATATATGCATGTTCCAAGATGTCAATGGTTGATTGAAACATAACATATGCTAAGCATAGAGAACTAATGGGGACACAATCCACCCTATCCCCAACCAATTGGGCCGCGTTCTCTTCACTAGCTTCAAATCAACCCTTAAGCTAGTTTCTCATGATTCCACGAAGGAACCGGAAAAAGATAAAGAAATGAAAAACTTTGAGAAGGTAATCCCAACATCTCAACTATGCATACTCTCTCCATAGGCTTGAAGTTTATCTCCCTCCACCGTTCTTTGACTCAACCCCACTAAAGTCTAAGGGTCTTTTATTGGGTTGTAACGTAAGGCTAAGGGTTAAGGCGGGGTAAAAATTTGAAAATTTTGGTGATATTTCCTAAGTGAAGCAAAAGAGTGGCCTACTCTCAAAAACAAACTCAAGAAGTCACAAAATATCAAATAAAATACCAATAATTCCATCTCCCCCAAGCTTATTCAACACTAACACAATATATACCAAAACCTAAGTAACGCTCCCCCCCAAGCTTGAACGAAGCATTGTCCTCAATGCTTTAACTAGGGAAGAAAACGAAACAAAACTAAAATATTTTTGTGTGTTTTTGTTTCTTTTTCAATTATTTTTTTTTAAAGAAAATCTTATTTGATGTCCTTGCCTCTTTTTTTTTAAAAAAAAAACTATGGACGGCTTTTTCTTGAAACTTTATTTGATTTTCTTGAATTGCATCTTTCTTCTCAAACTTTTTTGCATTTTCTTTTCAAGATCAACTTTCAATACCGTACTTAAACCAATTCACAAAATGTCTTGTTAAATTTCAACACTCTCAAAACTCAAAACCCAAACCTCACATGCCAATGTTTCACTAACTAAAAGGGTTGGTAAACATAGGCCATTGGGTTTGTAATGCGGTTTAAACAAGAGCGGGAAACATTAGGCTCAAATTGGTTAATAAGTAGGTCGATGCAAAATAGAAAACCAAATTTGTAACAAAATAAAAAGAAGATAAAGAAAAATGAGAAAAGGTGCCCTTTTCCTCCCCTAGAGTGGCTCGGTCACGATCTTGGGAGCTAGAGGTCAAAACAAGGATTAAGACATACATAGTCAAGGATCCTAAATAGTCGCTCAACAAGGTGATGAAGGCTAGAACATATGAAGCTCACAAGGGATTATAACCAAACAAATACCAACCAAGGGTTTCAAATCCGCTATATAGAGCAACTCCATCTTACCACATTCCCGTGAACTAAGGCTTCATGGATCCCTAAAAGTTCTTAACCCGACTACCTTAGCATATAGTATCCTAGAGTCAACCAATGACACTCTCAAACCGTGCATACATTTACCACTTAGGAAGAAAAACATTCAAGGATTCAAGTCCCAAAATAAAATGTCCAAAATAAGAACAAACAAAACACATTTTGCCAAAATTACCTTGAAAGTAAACAAAATTCTTTTGGATTTTTCAAAATAAAAGAAAAGACATGGAAATGCATATACTCAAGTGCATGGCATAAATGAATCAACATCCCACCAAACATGATAGAATACCCTCCCCCCAAGCTTGAGTGAGACAATATACTCAAATATAAATTAAATAATCCATGGGAGGGGAAAAGAAAGAACTCAATCCAACAAACCAACACATGTCCAACGAGTCACCAACCATTAGAGAAAGAGATAGGAAAGATATTACCGGATATTGGTGAATGTAAATACCCGCAAATGAACCAATTTAACCTTTCAAAGCCGATTTCCTCTTGAATTGAATCTCGATTTCCATATGCTAGCAAAAATAGGCATTAAACTTCCTTATTCTTGATCCAAACCAATGCATAAGTGTATATCAAGTCGTGTACCTAGTAAAAGGCACACAAACATTTCCATGAGAGAAAATCTAATATAAAAAGAAAAGATAATGAAAGCAATAAAAACCTCGGGTTACTTCCCGAGAAAGGCTTGTTTAACGTCCAAGCGAGACCACTTTAGTAAATAATATTGCAACGAACGCAAGAGCTTATCAAATGCACTAATACACATTTCATATGATAACAAGTAGGAAAATGACGGGAGGAGGACGTGCAACAAGATTATTGCACGTAAGTGAGGAGGAAGATGCCAAAAGAAAGAAGAAAAATCAAGAAAATAAGAAGAGAAATAACGAAAAGAATAAAAAGACAAAACCTCCTCAAAATATTTTTGGGTGGCATAATCACCCATTTCCTCAATAATAGGAGGATGAAAAGGAAAAATCTCATCAAACAAGAGAAGGTCCTCAATAGGCTCTTTGACAAAAGAAGGGAGGAATATGGGATAGTAGGAGATGTGGTCAAATTTCCTTGAGAAAGGGACATGAGGAAGGGGAGGAGAAACAATGGTCTCACAAAGCCTCACATCACAAATGAGGGCATGAAAATCAATCATAGAATCTTCAAAAGAACAGTCATGACTCACATCTCCCTCAGACAAAAACTCTCCAATAGAAACAACCTCATCCTCCTCTCTATCACAACGATGAACAACAACTCCCTCAAGATCCTCAAAGCCTAGAGTCTCTAAACCATGCATGAAAAGGATAAAGGTTTCTCTCAAACTCATCCCTTTCCCATGAAGCATTGCTAATGAACTCTCTCAAAAGGCTATAATGATTTGCTACACCTTAAATGAACATACTAGCCACAACCTCAAATGAGTCTAAAGACTCATGGATAGAAGGGTCACAAACATGCAAGGTAGACTCATCAAGATGGGGAAGGGGGTTGGAAACCTTAAAATCGACATTTTCTTCATTCACAACTCCTCCACCACCACTCAAGGGACTCTCAATCTCTCTTGATTTCTCAAACTCACCATTATCATCCTCATGAACTCCCTCATTCAAACATGAAGATGGCTCACTCACATCCTCACCAAGGGAAGCTCTCAAAGGGGGTGAATAAGGGGGAGGATGGCAATCAAGCTCAAATGGGGAATGAAAAGGATCAAAATCCTCAAAAATCCTCTCATCACAAGAAAATCTCCCCTCACCTTCACACCCTTGCCCTACATCATCCTCAACAACACTCTCACACTCCAAGTGAGGTGCCTCAAGTCCATTTAAATCAAACATAGCACTCATCACTTGGGCAAGCCTCACTTCTCTCAATTTTTGTTCCTCTTGAAGCACTTGGAGTTTTTGGGTGAGATATTGCATTTGAGAGAGAATTTGGGCATCAATGTTATTGGGTTGAGGTTCATGATCAAAGTCAAGTTGCACATCATCAAGATTAGCACAAACCTCATCAAAATGAGCATAAGGGGGAAATGTGTCAATTTGCATACTTGGATCATCACACGGCACATAAGAAGTATCAAGAGAATTCATGCAAAAATTAAAAGAATCTTGGCATTGAGAATCAAAACAAGAAACATGAGATTCTTTATCTAAAGAATCCCTAGCAAGCCATGTGAAGATATCCCAAGCATCATGCATAGACAAATGACAAAATCTACCATTATTCATGTCCTCAACCATTCCCCTAGTATACTCATTCATGCCCCAATAAGCTATACCACAGGCATCACTAAGAGAACACCCATGGTAACTAAGAAAACCATCTAGTCTTTCAAAGTAAGCATAGAAGGGTTAATCATCAAATTGAGGAAAAGATAAGCATGCCATTTTTATACAAAGAACAAAGAAAAGCAAACAAAATCAAATAATATACAAGAACCTAGCTAATCTAATCAACACAAACTAATGAACGCCTTAGTCCCCGGCAACGGCGCCAAAATTTATTCGCGGATAGATAGGTCGTTAAGCTACCACACTAACCAAATTAATCATTTATAATACCTAAACCTACATTAAACTAGTTAGTGGCAAGTAAAGGGTCGAACCCAAACTAACTAAGTGTATCAATTTGTGCAAATTAGACTAGTGGGAAAGGTTGTGAGATAGAGAGAGAGTAAACCAAACACTACTAAGAGCAATCACATCAACGTATTAAACAACATCATACCAATAGATGAAAATGACCTTGATTAGGAACATCAACACATTTATCTCACTCTCGCACAATTAAGCATGTTAATTATCCTACTAAACTAATTCACTCTCGTGCAACTAGCCTAGCAAAGGTATGGAAGAATTTAGGGATCTCAACCAACTCACTCTCGCACAATTGATTGAAAGCACAATTAAGAGCATAGAATCGATTAGCTAGAAAGATTCTAATCCATAAAGCATCACCCATACATAATAACCAAGAAACAATTTCATACTAATCAAAAATAATCATTCAATTCATTAATATAACCTTCATCCAATTCCCTAGAACAAGACCTAAGCTAACATAATAAAGAAAGACATGGAAAACAAGGTAATATAAGAATAAAAACAAGATTAAACAAACAAACTAATTAATCTACTCAAATCAATAAACAAAAAGCAAAAACAAAGAATTAAGCAAGAAATAAAGATGAGAGAAAGTTAGAAAATGCTCATTGAATAGATGAGAAGAAGTTTCACAAAGTTGCTTCTTCAACCCCTCAAAAACTCTATGGAAATCCAAGCTTTCTCTCTCTACCCTACTCCTAAAACTAGAGAGAGAAAATCCTAATCTAACCCTAAGAGAGAGAAAATATAGGCTAAAATAATCTAAACTATCTAAAATAAAATGTTGATTGAAAGTTTTTAGAAAATAACCCCAAAGGGGTATTTATAATACAAGTTAAATAAAAATAAATTAAATTAAATTAAAAAGAAATAAAACTAAATAAAACAATTAAAATAACTAAACTAAAAACCAAAAAAAACAAAACTACAATAAAATAAAATAAAAGAAAATGAAAAGGAAAAAGAAAAACCCCAAAACCCCACTACACCCGCCAGACCCACGAAAAACCAACAGCCCTCCTTTCTCCCTTCACTTTCGAATTTGGCTGCTTTCATTCCACCATCAACCATCATCCAAACAACATCATCACCATTCATCAACATCATCATCATCTAGCATCAAATCGTGGCCGTCCGATTTTCATTAAAATCACGTGAAAATCTCGTCATTGACCCACAATTGCTCGCCCGCACAGAAGTCGCGCACAGGTCGCGCAAAGCTACTGCCTCAACTCTGATTTTGGACTCCAATTTGTGCGCTTTTTGACAGGGTTGCGCGGCCGCGAATTGGTTGCTTTGTGAGTTTGGGTTGCTGTGAGTTGCGTGGCTTAATTGGTGAGTAATTTGGTGGTGATTTGGGTGGTTGTTGTTTATTGGAGGTGGTAATTGCTGTTGCAGGTTGTTTGGTAGTGTTTGTGGTTCAGGTGGTTTGGGTGCGCTAAGTTGAGGTGGTGCGAGTAGGGTGAGGTGGCTAAGATTGGTGGTTGATTGGAGTTGCAGGGTGTTGGTTGTGATTTTGGTGGCTGGTGGAAGGTGCAGTTTATGGGAGCAGGGGAGCGGTTGATGGTGGAGGTTCGTAGGTGGTTGCGGTTTTGTGTGGTGAAAGTGGTGGAACAGGGGAGAATTGATGTGGCTGTGATAGGTGGGTGTTGGACGCTGGTGGAGTCGAATTGATGGTGGTAATTGCTGGCGGTTTTGGTGTCGAAATGGGAGGTGTGCGGCTGTTGCTGGTTGTGTTGGTGTTGTTGGGGGAAATCAGGGAGCATGTGGTTGTTGTTGAATGAAGGTGGGAAGAGGAAGTGGTTGTGGTAGTCAGGGTGGCTGCGTGGTGGTGTGCGCTGCAATTGGTGGAGCAGGGGAGCTTAGTGGTTGATGGTGGAGGTTGGCAGTTGGGGTTGCGTGGCAGCAGCCATGTTTGATGACTTGTCTTAGACACATTTGACTCAAACCCGGAATTTCAAACTTGATTTGAACATGGAAATCGAGCGTCAACCCAAACACACCTACTACCAAAAATCAAACACGAGGGGATTATGAAAAGATAAAATAAAATAAAATAAAATTAGATAAATAAAGTAAAATAAAATAAGATAAATAAAGTAAAATAAAATGCTAAAACTAAATAAATAATAAAATTAAATGAAATAACATAAAATAAAGAAAACAAACTAGAAACTAAAAGAAAAATAAATAAGAGTGAAACTAGGAATTAATAAAACTAAGTTAATCTAAATTAAACTAAAAACTACAAAATACTCAAATAAAAAGATAAAAGACGAGAATAAGCAAAATAATAGAAATATAGGATAAAATGAGCTTAATTATTGAAATAAGCTGGAAAATCGACTCAATAAACACCCTAAAAGTGACATAAAAGTCACTTATCAAAGGTACTCATCACCGGGTTTGGTTTTGGGGAGACACAAATGGGTGTCTACAGTGTGTTAATTCACGAATTTTTATGAAAATTCAAAACTTATTTTGCTTTGTTTGTTGGATTTTATGCCATGAAATTGCTTGATTATGTTTATATATTGCCTTGGGAGTGTTATGAGACTTATTTAACTCAATTTAGTGGAGAAACAAACAATTCACCATTGTTGAACCCCTTGAGGTCGTGAGAACAATGTGGCTTGTTCTTTGCGTTTTTGCTAGCTATTCTTGTACAATTTGTCACAATAATTGTCATAGTATTGCAAGAAATTGTTTGATTGCTTGGAAATGTCATTTATGCTTGAATTGAATTAGTGCTCTGTTTTAGTACTACGTACTCTTTTTTTTTTTTTTTTTGCAAACATAGTATCATGCGGCTAGGAGAACCTTAGATACCATAGAGCCTTAATTTTTTTTATTCTTCATAATATAATATGGCTAGAAAACGCGGTTCCGGTTCACGGTCTAGGGACACTCGCCGGGAGCACGAGCCCGTCAGTGAGGGCGAGGAGCCATCCACCTGTCTAGGACCCTTCCAAGAGTGAGATGAGCGTACTCTGTTTTTTGCTCCCGAGCACCACATCTCTGAGCGGGTACGACGCGAGATCGTCAGCGGGAGGACTTGTAGCCGCGTCAATGGCAACGAGACCATTGGCTCGTTGTACTACAAATATTTCCGCAATGATGAGGGATTGCGACTGCTATGGAATTCTTGTGGGTTGACTTCCTTGTTTCGGTCCACTCAGGCCATGTACTCTTTCGAAGCGAGCCACCACGTGGTTCGAGCTTTGGTGGATTTCTTTTAGGACACCACCAACACCTTTCACTTTCCTTGGAGCGAGATGACTATCACCCCTACTGACTTCAGTCTTATCTCGGGACTGCAGTTCCGTTCTGCTGCACTACCATTCGATAGTAGGATCACTGTCTTTTCTCCGATGGTTGAGGAGTTTTTGGGTCCGATTACTATTCGGGCCCGTGCTGAGGCTGAGCTGACACGACTTAGTGCTCGGTGTATCCACTGGTCTAATCTAGCGATGGCTTTTGAGGATGGTGCGACCACTAGTGAGCAGTGGGTGCGCATCGTCGTTCTCATTTTGATGTCAGGGACCTTTTCTCCTGACAGAGGTAGCCGAGTACTTCTCTACTGCCTTCCTACTTTCTGCAACCTTCAGCTGGTCGGGACCTATGACTGGGCCAGCTTGGCCTATGCTGATTTCTTGCTAGGTTTGCGACGCTTTTGTCGTCACACAACTTTTACGGGGGATATCGCATTATCCAGCTTCTGGGGAATTGTAGAGGTATACTTTATCCCTTCTTAAAGTTAGCTCTAGATTCCTATTATCATTCGCTAATTTTATTATTTCTTCATAGATTTGGTTCTACGAGTACTTTCTGTCATTGGCGCCGGGGAGACCATCTCCTCACGATTCCCTATTGGCGGCTGTTGGGGAGGTCGCGTCAGTAGCCAGGCCACTACTTCCCGTGTCCGAGAGTTGATCCTCTCGATATATTCTTTTGGACGCTTTCCTCTTGTATTGCCTTTTAATAGACTTTTATCCCACATACATGTTTTACAGGAGCCTGATGTGGTGTATCGGCCATGGGCCGATCTGGCTTTTCCTGCGCTGGCTTCCTAGTACATTACTGAGCGTCTCTACTTTCAAGGGACGTACGAGGCCGTGTTGTACCTCGGTGAGAGAGTGGATGTCCAGTACTCCTCGAATATCTTTGTCGTCCTTGCTCCTCCGCCTCGACACATGTTCCATGAGACGATGCTGATAAAATTGGCGAGAGATCGCCTACTAGTACTCCTTGGCAATCTCATGCCCGTCTAGGGTAGTGTTACGAGGAGGATTTTCTGCCACTGCTAGCTTCGGCCCCTGTTTTATCTAAGGAGGCGGCGGTATGCTTTTTATCCTTTTGCTTTTTTTGCTAGATAGCCCCCAAGTGGATTTTAATAACTTAGATTTTGTTTTTGCCAGACTGCGCCTGCTGAGTTTGTTCCTCCTCGGATATCTATCAACTATCAGGGGATGTACGGCCCGATTGAGGAGATGATTCCTCCGGCTCCTGAGGATTAGCGCTTTATCGAGTGGTCTATTCCTCCTCACCAGACCCGGGTGAGTTATCCGTTTACTGCTTACTTGCATTTATCTTGTATTGTTACTGATCTTGTTTTTGACATTTGTCACGCGAGGTGGTCACAGCGAGGCGAGGTGTATAGACGCCTTTCAGAGTCAGATGGTGAAGATGAGGAATTGAGCTTCCTGTCGTCGTGACGACGTTGCTGAGGAGGCATCTCCTTCTCTTTACTTTGTGTTGTTTATCCTCCTATTTTCTTTGCATCTGACTTGGTTTAATTTTCAGGGACAGCCGATTCCTTCACCACGTACTCGGACGAAACCCGAGGCTAGGAGGGAGCCGTCTAAGTCTATCTTGAGGCATCGCCACACTACTTCTGGTGGCCGATCTGATGCTGTCGGACCGAGAAATTGGAGGGTTCGGGTTCTTCGTCTAAGGGCGCATAGACTAGGCCGATGGGACAGGGAGGCGCGACATCGGCTCCTCCGATGGGTGGTGGGACGTACGAGTTTGGCTCGTCGTCGCAGCAGCCACAACAGCCTCAACCTTTGTCAATTCAATACCAGGGTGAGCCTGGGTGGACGAGCCCTAAGTTAAGGTTCCCGCCTACTGGCGAGTATGGAGCTGGTGAGGAGCATACTCCTCAGTCTGCGATGTTCTTCGATATGATGAACATTCCTTCTCATCTGCGTCCTCCAGCACCATAGTTGTACCTGTACTTTTATTTATTTTGACTTTTGTAGGACTTTGCCGGCTTGTATTATACAACTTATATTTTAGACACTTTGTATATACAAACTATTATCTATTATGTCTATATTATCTTTGCATTTTATGTTTCATGTTATGTGCATATGCGTGTGTGCAAAAACTTTGTGATTAATTTTGCGCAAAAATTTCCGTCATTTTCATTATCGATGGAGGGTATCTGACTTTCTACCCAAAAAGAAAAAATGAAAAATAGTTTGGACTAAAATAAGCCTAAATTGAATTAAGCTCGATTATATCCAAGAAAAAATGGGAAAAAAATATTGAATGTATAGGGTGATTGAACAAAGGGTATAATTGTAAAGTCATTGTACAAAATCGAATCGTAGTTAGAAAAACGCGGTTTGCATAGCGCGTTGAGCTGGCGTTGCACCGCCTTTCGTTGCTGTGCGCTGCATGTCGTCGCCAGGCGATGAATTTGTCGTCTAGCAGTGCAGTGCTTTCCTCCGAATCCTTTTAGGAGTCGAGTTGCACCAACTTTGTATAATTCGAACAGATTAATTATAATTATAACCTTAGTTTCTCAACAAGTCATCATGTCTTTAGTCACTAAGAGTTCTAGCGATTTTACTCGTGAGTGGTGTCGGTCTTTGACTGCTAAGGAGAGAAAATAACTTGACTTTTTCAACATGGGAGGTATTTATGGTATCAAGGGGGTAGATATTGATGTAGATTTTATTTATACCGCCTTAGAATATTGGGATCCAAACACACATTGCTTTAGACTAGGCTATGATTAAATTAGCTCTTTACCGGAAGAATTTGGTGCCATTCTAGGCTTCCCTTCATTAGATCTTGCGGTAATTCCTAGAGTGAGTGAGTATTATTATAAATATTTTGAGCGCTTCTTTAACCTAAAAGACAGAGATCTAACAAATATTGTAGATGGTAGCGTAGTTAATCTAAAATAATTTGCACGCCACTACTTTGATAGAACCTGAGTCTTTTCATGTTTATAGAAGAAGGGCTTTCCTCTTTTGTATGCTTAACCAATATCTTCTCACTAGTGTTAAAAATAATGAGGGTCAAGCAACTATAAAATCTGTCTTGGAACAAATTGTATTTGGAAGGAATCCAATGCCATTAATTGTTGGAGAGACTATGCTTAGTCTAGATGAATTGAAGAAAAATCCAAAAGCACCTTTGTAGGGAATATTTCAAGCATTACCCCTAGCTTGAACCCCACTGTGATCATACACTAAAGTACGGTGGCGTCCAAAGGAAAAGAAGATAGAGCAAAAGAGTCGCCAACAAGTTTTAGGAACTTGTAAACCGTTCAACGGGTGAAGGTTACTCCCCTTAACGATCCAGGAGATCGTCAACTCCAATAGGTCTGGAACCATGACTGGTAGTTCGGAGATGAAGGTACAAATCCAACCTAAAAGAGATTGAACCTGCCCTAATAATAGGCCTCTACTTTATTCTGATCGTATTCATGTGCACTTTCTGATTAACATGCAATCAATAGGTTTAACCCTAAACCTATTTATCTATGTTGGTTGAATATTAATGCACAAATAAACTATTATTGGCGATCACTTGAATTATAATCAAATTAAGCATAAACAAGATTATTAATTATCTTATTAAGCATGATTACAATTACAAATTCCCTTTAAACATGCATAAAATATGTGATCAATAACAATAAATATCAAGCAACATAATAATAATAATAATAATAATAATAATAATAATAATAATAATAATAATAATAATAATAATAATAATAATAATAATAATAATAATAATAATAATAATAATAATAATAATAATAATAATAATAATAATAATAATAATAATAATAATAATAATGCTAGGTGTGTCTAATGCTAATGTATGAGGAATTGTGTTTGTAAAAAGGGTAGTTTAGAAAAGAGAGAGAGAATCAAGAATTTCTTGATGAGAGTTGGTGAATGAAAACGGAGTTTTTAGAAGACTATTTATAGAGAAAATCAGCCAAAAAGATAAAAAAATCAAAATAGAGTTCTGACGCGCAAAAACGAGGTTAGCGCTAGACACTGACATTAGCGCCAGGCGCTAACGCTAGCGCCAGGCGCCAAGCTTAGCGCTAGGCGCTAATGCTGGCGTTTGGCGCTAATTAAATTATTGACGCGTTTTCTAAAATCAGATAGAAATTAACAGTACAGGAGGATAAAATCGTATTTTCCTCAAAAACCTTCTTTATTTCTGATTAAAACTCTAAAAAGTCAACAAAAGTCAATTTATCAATGCTAATTGAATTAGGAATGAAAAGAACCTTCTAGAAGAACCTAGAAGACTAAAACCATTCCTAATTGCATTAGGAATGATAAATCCATATTAGGCCCTCCCCTAGATCATTGGGCCACACATAAGGCTCAAATCGGGCCCAGTTTAGTAATTTGGCCACAACTTCCTCAATATTCATCGGAATAGGGCTTATAATATATCGTCAGAAAGCTCTTTTCAAGCCCTATCCAACTACACTAGTATTAGACCCATATCATGGACCACAAACTGGATTGGCTGTTTTCTTAAAATAGGTTTTCAAAAACAGAGAGAAAAGAAAAGAAATTAAAACTATCCACACTTTCACTTCATTCGATTACAATTCGACGTGAAAGGTACTCATCACCGTGTTTGGTTTTGGGGAGGCACATTTGGGTGTCTAAAAAATCCCCCACTTTGACTGAGTTTGGAGAAACGCAAGTTTCGAAAACAAAAGTCAAAGTAGCGATAGGGACGGAGAATGATTCAGAACGTTCTGCGATCCTAAATCATTCTTGTAACGCTGATACCTGCAAAACTAGCGTTATTTCAAACAGATAAGAGAGTTAAGAAACGCGTATCTTGCACCGTCGAGCACACGTCTCTAAAGAGTAACCGATTTGTTGTGACGATCTTCCGCAAGCTAGAGAATACTGCCTTAAGACTGCTATGCGTGTAACTGCCTCCAATTTCCGCTGTGATAGTCTTCGAAAAGATCACTGCTTGTTGATCCTTAATGTTGCTATGCCAGTACATCGGCGTTTTGCTGCTTGTGAGCCAGTATGTCGGTGCTTTTGCTGTGATGACAATCCTCTTTTATTTGGGAATAGTTGCGAACACAACTCTTGTATGATGTATGACAATCCGATTTAGGGAAAGTTGTCAATGCTTTGTAACAATCCATCCTTGGAAATGTTTCTACGATGAAGCGATAATCCGTATCTCGGAAAATTTACCAAAATCAAATTTTTGGGAAAAGTTGCCAATGCTTCATAACAATCTGTCATAAGAAATTTGCTACGATCGACAATCCACATCTTGGAATATAACTCTTGAAAGCAATCCACCTTGGAAATTTGCCAACGCTATGCGACAATCCTTTTAGGAAAATATTGCCACAATTGACAATCCGCGTCTTGGAACATTTGCAAAAAAAGAGTCGACCGACAATCCACTTCGGGAAAATTTGCCACTTATTGAAATGAATGACAATCCATGTTGAGGAACCTTTGCCGAAATTTAAGATGAATAGAGACCTACAACAATCCTTTGGGAAATTTTTCCATAGGGAACTGGGTGTATGACAATCCAATCTCGGAAAACTTGCCAGCGATGACAATCCGAACTTGGAAAAAATTGCCAAACAGAGAAGGAGCATGACAATCCACGCTTGGAAACTTTGCTAGAGATGACATTCCAATCTTGGAAAAATTGTCTTTGAAGAAGATGCGCGACAATCCATATTTGGAAATATTGTCAGTTGGGGATGACAATCCAATTTTGGAAAAATTGTCGTTCAAGAAGAATGCGCAACAATCCATATTTGCAAATATTGTCGTTTAATTAGAATGCGCGACAATCTGTATTTGGAAATATTGTCGTTTAAGAAGAATGCGCGACAATCCATATTTGGAAATATTGCCGTTTAAGTGCTTGCTTTTAAACCGATACGTTGGTGCTTGTAATAAGTCAGTGTTTTAGGCGCTTAAGCTAAGTGAGACGACATTTTGTCAAGTCAATCAATTACTATGATTGTAATCGAGCCGACTACTAACCATGTCAATTTGCTTATAGGGGCTAATTGGCGTACCAAGGAACCCGAAATTGTTGTATGAAGTCGAAATAACCGTTTTGAGAGGCTTCGAGCTCTGTCGCTGCTGAAATATCGCTGGCGCCAAGAATTGGCTCTGTCGCCAGACGCTGAGATCTAGCGCCGGTGCTGAAATCTGTTACTAAACGCCAGATGTTGTTGTCTGGCGCTGGAGTCGGGTCTTCTCTATTTTGCTCTTGCTGCCGCTGTTGCTCGGTTTCGCTTCGAACTTTCAGCTTGGTCGTTTCCTTTCAACCAAATTCGCTCAAATCTTTTGTAAATTAAACCTCTTCATCTCTAATTTACTGATCCATAACTCCTCTTATCTTGGAGGAATCTCCTGTATCATATTTGCGGTTTTTTTGAAAAAAAATCCGGGAATGTCCTCGCTTACTGGGATGCACCTGCATTTATATCTTTGACCATAGGACTTTTCTTATCTTTCTTTAGGGTTGACCTAAGACTTAGTGTTGCTCGACTCATTGACTTGTCGTGACTCAAGGTATAACCCGCTGTGATTGACTCGAGGTTGACTCGACTCAAAGTGTTTGACAAATGTGTTAGACTCAAATCAAGGTGATATCATGACATGACTCAATGTGTACATGACTCGTGTGTGCATTGTATTTTTGATCGTGGGACTCGAAAATGCAAAAAAGCAAAAATTTTCCGTCATTTTTGTGGAGGGTACCGACTTTCTCCTGAAAAAGAAAGACGCGAAAAAGAAAGAAGCAAAGTTTTTGAAGGTGCATGTTGAATGAGTTTAATCAAATGTTGTTTGATACTATCTCTCAAGGTGCAAGGATTAATCCATCCTAGGCTATCTCAATGGTTGACTCAATGATGAAAGTATTTGGGTAACTTAGGCATGGAAGCTAAGCACTTCATACTTCGTGATGCAGTGACAATTATGATTGATGAGTGATGTTGATATGACAAGGCATGCTTTAACTTTGTGTTAAGATTCCATGACAAAGGGTTCCTAAGGGAAGTATATTTGGCCATGTATCTGTGATGTGTGTGATAGTGACACTAAAGTTCGGCCGCAAGGGCTAAGTGTGTGGAGAAAGAATATATATATATATATATATATATATATATATATATATATATATATGTATATATATATATATATATGTATATATATGTATATATATGTATATATATATATGTATATATATATATGTATATATATGTATATATATATATATATATTATTTCAAGAAGAGTCAAATGATGGTGACTCTTAGGCTAGGTAGGCTAATGATGTAGGGATCAAACCCCCAATTCTGGCTCTACATGAATAGGGATGAGCATTGGAGATCCTTTGATATGAACATGGTGTAAGTGTGTGAATGTGAATATGAATGCATTTTTATTACGGTCGCACCTCGATGTGAGGTTGCCTACGTATTCGTTAGGAATCAGGCCGAACGTAGCTCTAGCCGAACCTCGAACAAGTGTGTGTATACCTCAAAAAGATCTTTTTAAGGGTTGTAACGTGGTTAGGCTAAAGGTTATAGAAGAAAGGGATAAAGGCTCAAGACCGTAGATAAGCCCCCAAGGTGTGCAATCTCGCTTTTGAATCTTATATTTTTATGCTTGAGGTTTCTCACTCTTTTTTTTTATTTCTTTTTTCTTTAGCATTTATTTTATTTTTATAAGTGTGGGCAATCTCGATCATGCTGTCTATCACTCACTTGACATTCATGTTTCTCAGGCACTGTACCGAGCACTGGATAAGAGACGCAATCTGAGACGTGTTCATATCAAAGAAATTTTCATATCAAAGACACTGGAACACTTGCCCTTTTGTACACTTTTATTTATATATTTATTTTTACTTATTTTTTGCTATTTTAATCTTTTGAAGTCACTCAAGCTTTTTATGAAATTGAAAATTGCATAAGTTGCACACCATCCCATCCCAAAGTTAGGTAGATGTGGGTTGAAGAAAGACAGGTCTATCGTTAGACAAGGCTCAAAGTGGTTTATCAAAAAAGGATTGTATATTGAAGGGTGAAAGGTGATATGATGTGGCTACAAGGGGTGCCTCAAATCATTGGTATACCTTGTGCTTAGTTCAACATTTTTTTATTTTTTTAGTTCAAGGTGATATGATCATATGTAAGGAAATAAATGTTCATTTATTTAAAAAAGTAAAGGGTAAAAGTCAAACTCTAAGAAATAAATTCAAGGAGGATGAAGGGTGCCTAAGCTAGACTTATTGGGGAAAGGGTTTGAAAAAAAAAAAGAAGAAGAAGGCATGAAATATTGGTGAGAAACTTGCCTTGTGCATTTGTTTCATCATTACCCTCATTTTTTTTGTTTGTCAATCACATGACTCAAACTCTATTCAACATGTATGGATGGAAGAATGTAGGAAGAATGAAGGTTGTAATATGGAGAAAGCATGTAGAAAATGGAAAGATGATGTAGATGGAGAGATATGAAAAAATTAGAAATAGAATGTACCCCCAACTCAAGTGACGGAAAAAACTGACTCATGCATGAACCTAATACATGGTCATGGTGTGAAAAGAGTATATACAAAGTATGTGCTAATACTAGTGAGTGTAGGTGACATGTTAAGACTCATGTCATGACCATGTGGCTAGACTATGTGACTAGACTCGAACAAAGACTAAGTTAAGACCTCACGTATATGCATTAAACTAGATAGACTGTGGTATTTTAGTCATAACGTTTGATCTGTGACTCTGATTGGGATTAAACCAACGCAAAATTAATTATAAAACTCAGGGCTACAGATCCATAGGCTGTACGACTCGTATTTCTTCCTAGAACTCCGTCTATGCCCAAAGAAAGTTGACATTTGTGCAGTATACGGGAATAAAAATCCGGGTTGACTTAAAGGAACTATGACTCGATTTAAGGTATATTTATTAGATCAAATTAATTAATTAATTAATTAATTAAGAAAAGTCTTTAGTCATTAATTAGTTTATTTAGGCTTAATAACATGTCAAACAAACGGTTAGGAAAAACACAGAGTATGCAGAAGCAACGAATGCACAAGTAGTCAAGTAGTCACAATATAATGCAATGAGTTTGCAACCTAACCATGGCTCTAGTTCTCTAAATTTCGGGATATGGGTTAGTCAAAGAGGGTCCATGGTTAATTGCCCAGATGCACCGCGCGAAAGCCTAATCGTGAAGGGTTGGCGCAAGTGAAGGAGTTGTGTCTTCGATAAGTGCAATTACTAGATATATCAAGGATCACTATTATGGAGATAATAAGTTCATTCTCTTGGGGCGTCATCATCTGTTGCTAAACTATGAGAGATGATCTTTGGTCTAGTAAAATAGTCCAAAGCCCTCTAGAATGGATCCTATGAGGTCACACACAAAGGTATTGGGTTAAGCAAGTAAGAGGCCCATTAATGGGCCTTATGAGCATATAACTAATCATGAATAGGATTGGGCTAGTGTAGTTTGATTGGGATTAGGAATTGGGCTTTATCATGGACTCTTATTTAGAGATGTGATCTATAAATAAGATCCATGCCTAGGGTTTAACATAGAAGTCACAATTAACTTAAAGTGAATTGTGAATCAAGGCAACCAAATCCCAAAAACCCTAAGCTCCCTCTTTCTCTCTCATGGCACCCCTCTCTTCCCCCCCCCCTTGGACTTGCGGCCGGCCACCCCTAGTGGTGTTCGCGGTGGTTCGTGGTGGTTCGTGACTAGTTCGTTGTTCATACTTCTCTGTAGAAAGTCGATTGAAGAGTTCGATCGCGACTAACTAGCATTAGTGGAGGTCTTAATCCATGCCTATGGACCAAGTAGAGGAATCACGTTTGAGGTTCTTTGTCTCCCTTGTTCTTGCTCGATTACTAGTGGAATCACGCTTCAAAGGTATAATTCTTACTCTTTATGTGTTATGCATGAGATCCTTGGTTAGGTGCTATATGAATGTGATTCATGTTCATTTCCGCTGCGTAGTACCTATAATTCTCTACAGTGGTATCAGTTAGCCTCTTGCAATTACATATATTGAGTATCAATTCTTTGATAATCCACAATTTTAATTCAATTAGGAGGGAGAATAATTTAATTATGGGTCAATTATTATATTAAATGTGATTTAACAATATAGAATCATTAAAAGTTGTTTAATTTGCTCCATATTAGCCCTAATTTGATCTGAAAATCGCCCTATATTATTCGAAAAATTCGAACCCCCCCCCTAATATTTCAAAAATTTCGAAATCAAGAACCCTAATTTGTGAAATTTTGTGTTTTGATTTTGATATAATTCGAAAATTTTGTGTCTAAAGAATTTAATTCTTTTGATTTCATGTTAAATTGTGAATTTTTCATGATCAACCTATTTAATTTAAAAGCTAAATTGAATTGGGATTAAATTCATGAAGAACCCTAACTTTGAAATTGAATATGATTTAATTTTAAAATTAGATGGACCACATTAATTTCATTTTAATAAAAATATTTTGTTTTAAATTAAAAATCAATAAAAAAAAAAGGGGGATTGAGGTGCGACAGCCGCGGCTGGGTGGCGCAGCCACGGCGACTGCCGCGCCGGTGGTGGTCCAGGAGGGAGGGTGGGCTGGGCACGGGTCGAACAGGGGCAGCGCAGCAGTGCACCACCCTGTTGCGTGTGCTGCTACTGCTGTCCTTGCGTCGCTGCAGGGCAGGGTACACCGCAAGGTGTACGACCACCGTGGCTAGCTTCGGCTGGCCACACCACGGTGGCTGACGCTATTTTCAAAAAAAAAATTATTTTGGATAAAAAAAATCAGTTTTCAAAATTAAAAAGTATAAGATAAGTTTTGATTTTGAAAAGGATAATTAACAAAGTTAAAGTTGTTAATTTTGTTAAGATAGGATAAATATGGAGCAAAAGATTCTATTTGGATAATAATTGATTAAATAATTTGATTATCCCATAATTATTTTAGGATATTAATTGATTTAAAATATGTGATTGACAAGTAATTAGGATAGAATTTCCTAAAAGTTAGGATAATCATGGAAAATAAATATGATTTATCTTCCATAATTAAAATAAGATTTGATTCTATCTCATGCCTAAATTAAAATATATGATATTTTATAATTGGTTATGAATAATATATGATATTATCTAATTACAGTAATTAATTAAAATATGAGATATTTAGGAGCCATGTTTCCTTTACTGTGAACATTCGATGTTGTAGTTTAGGAAAGCATGATGAGTGATTTATTATATGGCATTTTATAATATATGACGTTATTTATTGCTATATAGACTAGTATGGCCCATAGATTCTAAATATGATATGTGCATCGTTTCGTATTTTTGTAATCTAAATACGGTCTGCGTACCGTTAAGTATTTTTGTAATTTATTTTATTTTATTTAAGTATTAGATAGAATAGAATAGTATTACAGGTTGCAGTTAATCCAAGAATCCATGGAGTGGAGGCCCAAAGGAGCAAGATGGATGAGATCCATGAAGGTTCAAGTGGGAGCTTTTGCTTTATTAGTTTTCTTAGGATTAAGGGGTCATACTATGTCATGCTTTTTATTTATGAATTAGTAGATTATGCATGTTAGATTTTATTTATGTTGTTTGATGATGCGCTAGAGTTCACTAAATAATCACAACATAAAAAATCTAGGTCCCAGTAATATTGAGGTTGCTTTTCCAATTAAAAACCCGATGAAACCTTCGATATTTATGACAGGTCATGCCTGAGCTGGGTGTCATACTATATCTTAGGGGAGTGGGGGTAAATCACGTTTTACACTTTTAATTGGTTATACTTAACAAGGTTACCTAAAGAGTTTAGAACCTTGAAGCTAAGGGTAATAATTAAACATGTGATGGGTAATTATTCAACCAAGAATTACAAAGAGTTGTAATCAGTAAAGAGTTTACTCACCTTGAAAATGCAATACTTGATGGTAGGGCCTCAGTCCGGTCAATTATTGCACAAATAAAGGATCTTGGAATCATTCTATTCAATAGGGATCAATTTAAAATTGAATGAATGTTTTAAAGTTACCAGTTTTATAATCGCTTATGGTACTTTAAAACTTTATTAAACATAATTATTGAACTTTGCCTCGTTTGTTTTTGTTTGTAGATGAATAACTTATACAAAAACACTGTTTTACCAATAAAATTTAACTTAAGGCTGAATCTCAAAAACTTCAGGGAATGGGAAAATGAGTTGAGAAAAGTTATCACAAGCCATAGGCTTGAATCTCGTTTATATATTCCTGTTGAGAGCAAGTATACAGAAAAATATGAAACTGAAAGGCATGCTGAAATTGTTTCAGATGCAGAGAAAATCAGAGGGCTCATTTTAGAATCTATTCCATTTGTTGGAAAAGGAGATTCAGGCACTATGAGCTAACCAACATGTACAAATGTCTTCGTGCTATATGTCGAGGTGGCATTGGGGCGTTAGGAAGTGGAGGTTTCAAAGATCATAATGTAAGAGAGGTCGTTAACTCGATCCCTCAGATTTACTATTCCTGGACTGACAGCGTCAGGTATGAGGCTTACAATGTTCGTTGTAAGATAATGGCTAAAAGACTCATGCCTGGTCATTCAGTTAGGGCCCATGTCAAGGAACTGATTGAAATGTTTAATCAGATGGATGTCCTTGGGAAACCGATCGATGATGACTCTGCAAATGATATTATCTTGTTCTCACTCCATGATGGTTTTGACATTGTCAAGCTCACTCATAATGATGAGGGATCATCGGTGACATTGATCAATCTTTTGCTTAACCATGCTGAGGAGTTCTTGAAAAGGAGAGGAAGTGTATGCTTCTTTTGCGGTAGTTGGCCATGCCATACACCAGGGTGTCCCCATTACACACTAGTGAAAACATAAGGTAAAGAGTTACTTGATGTTTTTATTGTAGAAATCAATCTTACTTCATCTTCCACTTGGGTATTTGATACCGGCTGTGGTGCTCATATCGTTAATAACGTGCAGGGCTTGAAAGAGAGTAAGAAGTTAGCAAAAGGGGAAGTAACGCTTTTAGTAGGAAACGGAGCAAAAGTTGCTGCACTTGCTAGTGGAAGTTATCACTTAAAACTTCCCTCTGGACTTATTTTCGTGCTTAATAACTGTTATTATGTACCAACAAATACTAAAAACATTATTTCAGTTCCTGTTTTAGATTCTGAAGGATTTTCATTTGAAATAAGAGACAAATGTTGTTTTATTTTGAAATAAAATATGTTATATGCTAACGCAAAATTAATTAATGGTTTGTATGTCTTAGAATATACAACTCATGTCTACAATATTGATTATAAAAAGCAGAAAACAGATGGTTCAAACCCAACTTACCTATGGCATTGTAGGCTTGGTCACATCAACCAAAAGCGCATCCAGAAATTACATAAGGATGGACTCCTTTCTTCTTTTGATTATGAATCATTTGAAAATTGTGAGTCATGCTTGCTTGGAAAAATGACTAAGTCACCCTTCACGGGTATAGGTGAAAGAGCTATTGACCTTTTGGGACTCATACATACAGATGTGTGTGGACCAATGAGTTCAAAAGCAAGGGGTGGGTTTAATTACTTCATTACTTTTACTGATGATTTAAGTAGATATGGTTATGTTTACTTAATGAAGAACAAGTCGAAATCCTTTGAAAAGTTCAAAGATTTCCAAATTGAGGTACAAAACCAACTTGGGAAAACGATTAAAGCAATACGATCTGATCGTGGTGGTGAATATTTGACCCAAGAATTTGATGAACATCTGATTAATTGTGGAATACTTTCACATTTGACTCCTCCAGGAACACCACAGTTGAATGGTGTGTCAGAAAGGAGGAATAGGACCTTACTAGACATGGTTCGGTCCATGATGAGCTTTACTGATCTTCACATATCGTTCTGGGGATATGCATTAGAAGCAGCTGCGAGAATACTAAATAGAAGCCCGTCCAAAGCAGTTGAAAATACTCCATATGAGATGTGGAATGGAAGAGCTCCAAAGTTGTCTTTTCTCAAGATTTGGGGATGTGAAGCCTATGTAAAACGTTTACAAGGTGATAAACTACACCCTAAATCAGACAAGTGTTTCTTTATGGGCTATCCAAAAGAAACAAAAGGGTATTACTTCTACAATCGCTAAGATAACAAAGTTTTTGTTGCTCGCGATGGTGTCTTTTTAGAAAAGGAATTCGTGTCTAGAAAGCCAAGTGGGAGTAAAGTGGTTCTCGAAGAAATTCGAGACGAGCAACAAATGGATGTGGATAACACCACATCAGAGGCGAGGGCGCATGAGTCGATTAATTATGCGTCGGAGCAAGATAATTCGACTAGCGAGACTCCTATCGTCCCACTTGAGCCTAGTTCATGCGAAAATCTTCAAGGAGTTGGAGAGAATATTTCTATTGTTGCTCCTACCCCACGTAGGTCTGCCAGAATCAGAAACAAACAATTTGTTGAGGTTCTGATAACTGAGGATTCTGAAATCTTCTTATTGGAGAACAAAAAACCTACAACCTACAAGCAAGCTTTGGCGAGCCCCCACTCAGATAAATGGCTTGATGCCATGAATTTCGAAATGGAATCAATGTCTGAAAATGAAGTGTGGACCCTAGTTGACTTACCTGATGGGGTAAAACCTATTGGTTGAAAATGGGTTTACAAGTTTAAAACAGACAAGGATGGAAATGCCTAAATCCATACAGCAAGACTGGTTACGAAAGGATACAGACAGATTCATGGTATTGACTACGATGAAACCTTTTTCCCAGTAGCCATGCTTAAGTCCATTCGGATTCTTCTAGCGATTGTTGCATTTTTCGATTACGAAATTTGGCAAATGGATGTCAAAACCGCCTTCTTGAATGGGTTCTTGACGGAGGAAGTGTACATGACACAACCTGAGGGTTTTGAAGATCTAGAAAATCCTAGAAAGGTATGAAAAATTCAGAAATCTATTTATGGATTGAAGCAAGCATTCAAGAGTTGGAATCTTTGTTTTGATGAAGCAATCAAACATTTTGATTTTCTCAAAAGTGAAGAGGAACCTTGTGTATACAAGAAGTCTAGTGGGAGCAGCATAGTTTTCCTAGTCTTGTATGTGGATGACATACTGCTCATGGGAAATGACATACCAATGCTTGAGTTAGTCAAGGAATGGTTGAAGAGTTGTTTTTCCATGAAGGACTTAGGTAACGCCGAGTACATTTTAGGAATCAAGATCCATCGAGACAAGTCTCGATGGATGATTGGACTAAGTAAAGAGACTTATATTGATAAGGTTCTTGACAGGTTTGAGATGGCAAACTCCAAGAGAGGATTTCTCCCCATGTCTCATGGCATTACGCTCAGTAAATCTTATGCCAGATGAGATGAGATGTATGGCTATCACTCCTTATGCTTTTGCAATAGGATCGATAATGTATGCCATGATTTGTACGAGGCCGGATGTTGCATTTGATCTAAGCATGTGTAGCAGGTTTCAGGCAAATCCAGGTGATGCACACTTGACAGCTGCCAAGAACATCCTTAAGTACTTGAGAAGGACGAAAGGAATGTTTCTATTTTATGGTGGCGAAGATGAGTTGGTTGTCAAAGGTTATACGGATGCGAGTTTCCAAACAGACATAGATGACTTTATATCACAGTCTGGGTACATTTTCTGTCTGAATGGAGGAGCAGTGAGCTAGAAGGGTTCGAAGCAGAGCACTGTCGCAGACTCTACAACAGAATCAGAATATTTGGCTGCAGTTGAAGCAGCCAAAGAAGCAGTTTGGATAAAGAAGTTCCTAACTGAGCTGGATATCGTACCAAGTGCTCAAAAGGGAATTGAGTTGTATTGTGACAACAATGGCACCATTGCTCAATCAAAGGGAGCCTAGGTCACACTTCAAATCCAAACATGTTGAGAGGAAATATCACCTCATTCGAGATATCGTTAACAGAGGAGATGTGAAGATGTGCAAAGTTCATACGGATGAGAATATCGCTGATCCACTTACTAAACCCCTTCCATTACCTAAGCATGAGAAACATGCTAGTGAAGCTGGATTGAAGCAAATGATGTAATTAGAAGTTGTATTTATTTTTGGAGAAAAATAAATTACATATGTAATACAATCATTTGCAAAATTATGTTTAATCAGAAATTTTATCATTTCTCTTATTTAATCGTGGTTTCAATATTAAATAAAATGTCCAAAATAATTATGAATTGATGGGCTCATCAGGTTGATGACCTGATGAATGAAACCCCACATGTGAACTAAATTCATACATTATTTAAGTTCCTAGTTTGGAATCATTAAACTGGACATAAATGATTTTTAATAATGGACTAGCATGTAAGATTGATTGGATAGCGCAGTTTCACGAGCTATAGGAGCATAGTGAGGCTTGGTCAATAACATGGATATGCATGAATGATGCATGATCGAACTATAGACCTACTTTGAAGTTTAAGTATAGAGCTTCTGGATATATTAGTGGATTCCTTTGACATGAGTGGAACATTGTTTTCATTCAATGGATGTTATGGCTGTGGTACACTCAAACGTCTGCCCGTAACTGGAGATTACAAAGGGTGTTTCCCGGTTATTTCAGAAGTTGAGTGGGAGCTTTGGTTGCCACAAGATTGGATTGAGTCTACCTATTAAATAGGAATGTGTCTTGGCCCCTTGAAGAGGGAGAATTCAGAAAAATGCATGGTCGTGCTCAATGTATTACATAGTAATCATTTGTTCTTTGAATCTGACTCAGTTTTTCAAGAAGAAGATTTGTAGACTAATATGATCACGACATGAGATGCAATCATATTATCAAATCGACACACATTGACTTAAGGAATTTGAAAATTATGCACTTGTCTCAGACAAGTGGGAGATTGAAGGAGTTGTGTCTTCGATAAGTGCAATTACTAGATATATCAAGGATCACTATTATGGAGATAATAAGTTCATTCTCTTGGGGCGTCATCATCTGTTGCTAGACTATGAGAGATGATCTTTTGGCTAATAAAATAGTCCAAAGCCCGCTAGAATGGATCCTATGAGGTCACACACAAAGGTATTGGGTTAAGCAAGTAAGAGGCCCATTAATGAGCGTTATGAGCATTTAACTAATCATGAATAGGATTGGGCTAGTGTAGTTTGATTGGGATTAGGAATTGGGCTTTGTCATGGACTCTTATTTAGAGATGTGATCTATAAATAAGATTCATGCCCAGGGTTGAACATAGAAGCCACAATTAACTTATAGTGAATTGTGAATCAAGGCAACCAAATCCCAAAAACCCTAAGCTCCCTCTTTCTCTCTCACGGCACCCCTCTCCCCCCCCCCTCCTTGGACTTGCGGCCGGCCACCCCTAGTGGTGTTCGCGGTGGTTCGTGACTAGTTCGTTGTTCATACTTCTCAATAGAAAGTCGATTGAAGATTTCGATCGCGACTAACTAGCATTAGTGGAGGTCTTAATCCGTGCCTATGGACCAAGTAGAGGAATCACGTTTGAGGTTCTTTGTCTCCCTTGTTCTTGCTCGATTACTAGTGGAATCACGCTTCAAAGGTATATTCTTACTCTTTATGTGTTACGCATGAGATCCTTGGTTAGGTGCTATATGAATGTGATTCATGTTTATTTCCGCTGCGTAGTGCCTATAATTCCCTACAGCGAGTGGATGGGACACCGCGAGTTTAGAAAAACTCGATTCCATGGTTTGGTGAATTCAAAATTCTCGGATGTACCCTTTGTTGCACAGAGCGTTCAATCAGGTAGATGGAGCATGAATTCCCAGACCGTTATGTCCATATGTAGAACACATATGGGTTTCACAAAAGTGAGAAAAACTCAATCAGGAAGTAGGATCAAGGAAACGGTGCTAAAAACTGGTCAAAATTAGAACGCATATTTCTGGCTCGGTATTGGAAGAACTTGGCGCCAGCAAACAGAGGTTGGCGCCAGCTTTTGGCTTTAGCGCCAGGCGATAGAGGCTGTCGTCTGGCGCTAAGGTCAAAATATTGGCGCTAATCTTTGTTCGCTAACGCTATTTCCTACATGCCTCAGCAGCTTTCTGTGCTCAATAAAATTTTCAAGTTTCGCGCTGTGTTATTTCGATCCTAGTTGTGAAAGATATTCCTCAAATTTCCTACGTGTTAAAATCCTATGTTTTAACTCATTACGGATGGTCTTTCCAATGAGATCTTTTTTATACATATGACAATAATGTTAATCAAAATTACGCACATGAAATACTTAGAACTTTTCGAGTCTCATCCACTCATTCTAAATCATTGTCGAAATAAATTTCAGGAATTAAGATAGAAATCCTCCCCAGTGGAGTCACCAAAAACTGTAGGCAATATTTCAAGCATTACCCCTAGCTTGAACCCCACTGTGATCATACACTAATGTACGGTGGCGTCCAAAGGGAAAGAAGATAGAGAAAAATAGTCGTCAACAAGTTTTAGGAACTTGTAAACCGTTCACAGGGTGAAGGTTACACCCCTTAACGATCCAGGAGATCGTCAACTCCAATAGGTCTGGAACCATGACTGGTAGTTCGGGGATGAAGGTACAAATCCAACCTAAAAGAGATTGAACCTGCCCTAATAATAGGCCTCTACTTTATTCTGATCGTATTCATGTGCGCTTTCTGACTAACATGCAATCAATAGGATTAAACCTAAAACTGTTTATCTCTGTTGGTTGAATATTAATGCACAATTAAACTATTATTGGCGATCACTTGAATTATAATCAAATTAACCCTAAACAAGATTATTAATTATCTTATTAAGCGTGATTACAAGTACCAATTCCCTTTAAACATGCATAAAAGATGTGATCAAGCAATAACAATAAATATAATCAAGCAACATAATCATCATCATAATAAAAATAATAATCAAAATCATAAAATAATCATAATAATGTTAAAGCATAATAATAGCAAGATCCTAGACATGATACTAACAAGATTTATAACAAACCCTAGCATGTCACTAAACAATAAAGATCAAAACTTTAACCCTAACATGATACTATTAGTAAAGACAATAAAAGGCATCATAGGAATCATAATTGATTTAAGAAACTTATTCTTTACCCTAACATGATAATAGGAAAATCAAAACACCCTAACATGACATTAGGAATCATAATAACAACCTAGACATGATTTCTAAATCATAATACCAATAAATCAATTAAAAGCACTTACTTGGATGCCTCGTACCTCTTTCTAATAACCAAATACACACGTTAGTAACTTCAAGGAAAATATAAAACAATTAAATCAAATAATAATTGAAAGAGAGATTTGGGACCAAGCCCTCAGAAATTAAAACCTTTCACATCTAGGGCGAAGACAACTTCGAACAATGCTAGGTGTGTCTAGTGCTAATGTATGAGGAATTGTGTTTCTAAAAAGGGTAGTTTAGAAAAGAGAGAGAGAATCAAGAATTTCTTGATGAAAGTTGGTGAATGAAAACGGAGTTTTTAAAAGACTATTTATAGAGAAAATCAGCCAAAAAGATAAAAAATCGAAACAGAGTTCTGACGCGCAAAAACGAGGTTAGCGCCAGATGCTGACATTAGCGCCAGGGGCTAACGCTAGCGCCAGGCGCCAAGCTTAGCGTCAGGCGCTAATGCTGGAGTTTAGCGCTAATTAAATTATTGACGCGTTTTCTAAAATCAGATAGAAATTAACCGTACAGGAGGATAAAATCGTATATATTTTCCTCAAAAACATTCTTTTATTCTGATTAAAACTCTAAAAAGTCAACAAAAGTCAATTTATCAATGCTAATTGAATTAGGAATGAAAAGAACCTTCTAGAAGAATCTAGAAGACTAAAACCATTCCTAATTGCATTAGGAATGATAAATCCATATTAGGCCCTCCCCTAGATCATTGGGCCGCACATAAGGCTCAAACCGTGTCTAGTTTAGTAATTTGGCCATAACTTCCTCAATATTCATCGGAATAGGGCTTATAATATATCGTCAGAAAGCTCTTTTAAAGCCCTATCCAACTACACTAATATTGGACCCATATCATGGACCAACCAAACTGGATTGGCTGTTTTCTTAAAATAGTTTTTCAAAAACAGAGAGAAAAGAAAAGAAATTAAAATTATCCGCAACACTAGACCTTCCACACTTTCACTTCATTCGATTACGATTCGACGTGAAAGGTACTCATCACCGGGTTTGGTTTTGGGGAGACACATTTGGGTGTCTACAGAAGCCCCCAATTTGACTAAGTTTGGAGAAACGCAAGTTTCGAAAACAAAAGTCAAAGTATCGATAGGGACGGAGACTGATTTGTTGTGACGATCCAAAATCATTCTTGCAACGCCGATACCTGCAAAACTAGCGTTAGTTAAAACAGATAAAAGAGTTAAGAAACGCTTATCTTGCACCGTCAAGCACACGTCTCTGGAGGGTAACCGATTTGTTGTGACGATCTTCCGCAAGCTAGAGAATACCGCCTGAAGACTGCTACGGCTGTAACTGCCTCCAATTTTCGCTGTGATAGTCTTTGAAAAGATCACTGCTTGTTGATCCTTAATGCTGCTATGCCAGTACATCGGCGTTTTGCTGCTTGTGAGCCAGTATGTCGGTGCTTTTGTTGTGATGAAAATCCTCTTTTCTTTGGGAATAGTTGCCAACACAACTCTAGTATGATGTATGATAATCCTATTTAGGGAAAGTTGTCAATGCTTCGTAACAATCCATCCTTGGAAATGTTGCTACGATGAAGAGACAATCGGAAAATTTGCCAAAATCCAATTTTGGGAAATGTTGCCAATGCTTCGTAACAATCTATCATTAGAACTTTGCTACGATCGACAATCCATATCTTGGAATATAACTCTTGAAATCAATCCACCTTGGAAATTTGCCAATGCTATGCGACAATCCTTTTAGGAAAATATTGCCACAATTGACAATCCGCGTCTTGGAACATTTGCAAAAAAAAAAAAAGAGTCGACCGACAATCCACTTCGAGAAAATTTGCCACTTACTGAAATGAATGACAATCCACGTTGAGAAACCTTTGCCGAAATTTATGATGAGTAGAGTCCTACGACAATCCTTTGGGAAATTTTTGCCATAGGGAACTGGGTTTATGACAATCCAATCTCGGAAAACTTGCCAGCGATGACAATCCGAACTTGGAAAAAATTGCCAAACAGAGAAGGAGCACGAAAATCCACGCTTGGAAACTTTGCTAGAGATGACAATCCAATCTTGGAAAAATTGTGCGACAGTCCATATTTAGAAATATTGTCAGTTGGGGATGACAATCCAATTTTGGAAAAATTTTCATTCAAGAAGAATGCGCGACAATCCATATTTGGAAATATTGTCAATTAATAAGAATGTGCTTGCTTTTGAACCGATGCCTTGGTGTTTGTAATGAGTCAATGCTCAGGCGCTTAAGCTAAGTGAGACGATTTTTTGTCAGGTCAATCACTTACTACGATTGTAATCGAGCCGACTACTAATCATGTCAATTTGCTTATAGGGGCTAACAGGCGTACCAAGGAACCCAAAATTATTGTATGAGATCGAAATAACCATTCTGAGAGGTTGAGCTCGGTCGCCGCTACAATGCCTCTAGCGCCGCGATTTAGCTCTGTCGCCAGACGCTGGGATCTAGCGCCAAGCGCCGAAATCTATTGCTAGACGCTAGATGTTGTTGTCTGGCGCTGGAGTCAGGTCTTCCTTATTCTGCTTTTTCTGCCGTTTTTGCTCGGTTTCGCTCCGAACTTTGAGCTTGGTCATTTCCTTTCAACCAAATCCGCTCAAGTCTTTTGTAAATTAAAGCTCTTCATCTCTAATTTACCGATCAATGTAATTCCTCTTATCTTGGAGGAATCTCCTGTACCATATTCGCGGTTTTTTTTTGAAAAAAAAAAAAAAGATTCGGGAATGTCCCCGCTTGCTAGGATGCACCTGCATTTATATCTTTGACTATAGGACTTTGCTTATCTTTCTTTAGGGTTGACCTAAGACTTAGTGTTGCTTAACTCATTGACTTGACATGACTCAAGGTATAAACTTGACTTGCTGTGATTGACTCGAGGTTGACTCGACTCAAAGTGTTTGATGCATGTGTTAGACTCAAATCAAGGTGATATGACACGACATGACTCAATGTGTACATGACTCGTGTGTGCATTGTAATGTGATCGTGCGACTCGAAAATGCCAAAAAAGAAAAAAATTTCCGTCATTTTAGTGGAGGGTACCGAATTTCTCCCGAAAAAGAAAGAAGCGAAGTTTTTGAAGGTGCATGTTGAATGAGCTTAGTCAAATGTTTTGCAATGGATTAATTCATCCTAGGCTATCTCAATTGTTGACTCCATGATGAAATTATTTGGGTAACTTAGGCACGGAGGCTAAGCACTTCGTACTTTGTGATGCAATGATGACTGATTGACGAGTGATGTTAATATGACAAGGAATGCTTCAACGTTGTGTTAAGATTTCATGACAAAGGGTTCCTGGGAAAGTATATTTGGTCATGTATCTGTGATGTGTGTGAAAGTGATTCTAAATTTAGGCTGCAAGGGCTAAGTGTGTGGGAAAATATATTGAAAAGAGTCAAATGGTGGTGACTCTTAAGCTGGGTAGGCTAATGATGTAAGGATCAAGCCCCCAAGTCTAGCTCTAAATGAATAAGTATGAGCACAGGGGATCCATTGATATGATCATGGTGTGAGTGTGTGAATGTGAATATGAATGTATTTTTATAACGCCCGCACCTCAATGTGAGGTTCCCTACATATCCGTTAGGAATCAGGCCGAACGTAGCTTTAGCCGAAACTCGCACAAGTGTGTGTATACCTCAAAAAGGTCTTTTTAAGGGTTGTACGTGGTTAGGCTAAAGGTTATAGAAGAAAGGGATAAAGGGTCAAGACCCTAGATAAGCCCCCAAGGTGTGCAATCTTGCTTTTGAATCTTTATATTTTTATGCTTGAGGTTTCTCACTCTTTTTTTTTATTTCTTTTTGCTTTAGCATTTATTTTATTTTTATAAGTGTGGGCAAACTCGATCATGCGGTCTATCACTCACTTGGCATTCATGTTTCTCAGGCATGGTACTGAGCACTCGATAAGAGACGCAATCTGAGACGTGTTCATATCAAAGACATGTTCATGTCAAAGACATTGGAACACTTACCCTTTTGTACACTTTTATTTATTATTATTATTTTTTTACTTATTTTTATTGCTTTTTTTTTTTTTTTGAAATCACTCAAGCTTTTTGTAATTGCATAGGTTACACACCATCCCATCCCAAAGTTAGGTAGATATGGGTTGAAAAATGAATGGTCTATCGTTAGACGAGGCTCAAAGTTGTGTATCAAGAAAGGATTGTATATTTGAAAGGGCAAACTGCATGATATGGCTACAAGAGGTGCCTCAAATCATCGGTATACCTTGTACTTAATTCGACATGGTTTTTTTTTTTTGATATTTAGAGAGCCACAAGAGCGGGGTGAGAATCGATCCCAGGATCTCCTGAAATCGGGAGGAAAGCTCTAACCACTTGAGCTATCCCTCACTTTCTCACGATCACAATACAATGCACTACCTAATATTATTATTATTATTATTATTATTATTATTATTATTATTATTATTATTATTATTATTATTATTATTATTATTATTATTATTATTATTATTATTATTATTATTATTATTATTATTATGATTATGTTGTCCCCCAGCGGAGTCGCTAAAAAACTGTAGGGAATATTTCAAGCATTATCCCTAGCTTGAACCCCACTATGATCATACACTAAAGTACGGTGGCGTTCAAAGGGAAGGAAGCTAGAGCAAAAGAGTCGCCAACAAGTTTTAGGAACCTGTAAACCGTTCACAGGGTGAAGGTTACACCCCTTAACGATTCAGGAGATAATTGGGCTAGATGCTGACATTAGCGCCAGACACTAACGCTAACGCCAGGCGCCAAGCTTAGCGTCAGGCGCTAATGCTAGTGTTTGGCGCTAATTAAATTATTGACGCGTTTTCTAAAATCAGATAGAAATTAACCGTACAGGAGGATAAAATCGTATTTTCCTCAAAAACATTCTTTATTTCTGATTAAAACTCTAAAAAGTCAACAAAAGTCAATTTATCAATGCTAATTGAATTAGGAATGAAAAGAACCTTCTAGAAGAACCTAGAAGACTTAAACCATTCCTAATTGCATTAGGAATGAAAAATCCATATTAGGCCCTCCCCTAGATCATTAGGCCGCACATAAGGCTCAAACCGGGCCAGTTTAGTAATTTGGCCATAACTTCCTCAATATTTATCGGAATTGGGCTTATAATATATCGTCGGAAAGCTCTTTTCAAGCCCTATCCAACTACACTACTATTGGACCCATATCATGGACCAACCAAACTGTATTGGATGTTTTCTTAAAATAGGTTTTTAAAAACAGAGAGAAAAGAAAAGAAATTAAAACTATCCGCAACACTAGACCTTCCACACTTTCACTTCATTCGATTACGATTCGACGTGAAAGGTACTCATCACCGGGTTTGGTTTTGGGGAGACACATTTGGGTGTCTACAACCTTTTAGGGGCTCTCCAATTTTATTACAGGTAGAAAAATAATATTTTTAATCACAGAAATCAAAAACATATATTTTTTTTATAGTAATACTAATTATTTGCATTTAATTTTTGCAGATGTGGCTAATAGAGGGACTAGAATTAATTAGTCCTCCAAACAATATTAAAAAATACACTCCAAACTACTTTGTGAGGCAAAAGAAGCGTTTCTCAATAAAGATGGGTCACCATGAGTGGAGCAAAATATTCGCCTGACAAGGGAATAAACGCGTGGTCAATAGTCTATCCCTAGATCAAATACAATTTATACAACCTAAACAAACCTAATACGAGTATAAGGCAAGCATAGGGGTCTAACCACAGAGAACGAATGAACACCACCAAATGTTATCGACAATTAAGCTAGTCCGGAATAAGAGATAAATAAACTAAAGTCTAAAGATGCTAAAACAAGAAATAAAACATTAAGGGAAATGGTTTAGGTATAGCATTCACTTGAACATAAACAAAGGCATAGAAATTAAATTAATTATGAACTAAACATGCATGAATATCGATATAAGGTTCCAATCTAGCCGCTTTCCGGGGTCAATTGGCTTCTCCTAACATAGCCTCTATGTTTCCACATTAGAACCATATACTAGGAGGTACTATTAAATAACAATCGATAGTAATGAACCTTAACTAAGTCAACTTTCGTTCCTTGTTAGCAAAGATTCACCTTTAATCAACCAACAATGTGCACTTGCAAGAAGATTAAAGAATATCAAGCATATAAAGACTTTAATCACAAATAAATCAATTCTAAACCCTAGAACATGCTCAAGATCCAACTACACCACAACCATCCCCTTAATGGGGAAATTACTCACTAATCATGCTAATAATAAGATTAATTAACAATCAATCAAGAATAAACATGATTAACAAGCAATACCAACAACTAAAATAATAATTAAAATAAAGCAAATAAAAATAGAGGAGAGAGAGTTAGAGATTCTCATTGATTGAATGTGGAAATCTACAAGCAAGATGAGCAATCTTCCTCTTCAATATCCAAGCTCAACAATGGTGAAACCCTCACTTTTTCTCTCTAAACTATCCTAATCCTAACCTAAACCTAGAGAGAGAAGCTCTCCTAATTAAAATTAATTAGAGAATAGAATAGATGATAATTGTTTTTTCTCCTTACCCCAAAAATTGGGTATTTATACTAAGCTAAGAATACTAAGTAAGTAAAAGAAAAGAAAAGAAAGTAAAAAGGAAAAATAAAATAAGAAAACTAGATATAAAAATAAAAGAAAGAAATAAGAAAAAGGGAAAAGAAAACAAAGAAATAAAAATAAAAGAAAAAGAAAATATTAAAACCCACCAATCCCACCAAAACAATCAGCCCCTACTTCTTCTTCTTCGAAATTGGCTGCTTTAAACTCCATTGAAGAGCCTGACCATTGCCACCGTTCATCAACCACAAATCGAAGATCAACGGCCATCACCAAGCTTCAATCGTTCGATCTTCATTAAATATCATGTGACAAGCTCGTGCTACGGTTCAAAATGAACCCAGAAGAGCGTGCCCGCGGAAGAGTAGGCCGTGCCCGCGGTGGTCTGAGCCGCGCCATCTCCTAGACATCTCCTCGGCATCTATCGGAAGTTGGATAAGGGGTGGAAGGACAGGGTTGCGCCCGCGGCAGAAGAAGACGCGCCCGCGGCGGCCTAGGTAGCTGCAATTGCGAATTTGGGCCAATTGATTGCGGTGGCTGCTGCTCTGAGTTGCGGTGGTGTTGGTGCGCTGCTACGACTGTTGGTAATTTGTGGTTGATTGTGGGTTTGTGATTGTTACGGGGGTGATTGGTGGCTGAAACTGAGGTGAGGGATTTTGGGGATGCGTGGATGTGAGTTGCGGTGGCAAGTGGTTGGGAGTGGTGATGTGAGGGAGCAGCGGTGTGGCTAGGTTGTTGTTGCGGCTGCTGTGGTAGACTAATGGAGTCGGGGAATGGTGTTAAGGGTGGCTGAAGGTGGAGATGCTGCTGATTTTGGTTGGTGGTTGCAGCAGGGGAGTTGGAGTGGAATTGGTGGGTGTTTGCTGGTGAGTGGTGTTGCGGATTGGTGGTGGGTTGCTGCCAGGTGCGTGAGTGGAAGGAGGCGGCAGAGGATTGGTTGTTGCGGTGGTGTAGTTTGGTGGTTGATTGTGCGTGAGGGAGGGAGCAGGGGAAATGGTGTATGATATTGGTGGGTGATGGTGGTGGTGCGGCTGCTGGTTTGTGTGGTGAAGGGGGAAACAGTGGTGGAGCTGGGTGGAAATTGAAAAGCTTTGACTTGGACCTTAATCTCGAGCCTACACATAAATAAACCTCGGGATAAAAGTGTGAAACCGAGACAAATAAAATAAAATAAATAAAAAGGAAATAAATAAAATAAAATAGAAAAATAGAAGTAACACTAAACTATTAAAAATAAATAAAAGTAAAATAGAAATAAGAGAAATAAAACTAAAACTAATAAAGACATAAAACTATACAAGTAAATAAAATAAACTTAAAACTAATTAAAAACTATGAAAGTAACAAAGGAAAGGAACGAAATAAAATAAATCCAAAGCAAATAAAATACGAAAATAAACTAATTCTAATAAAAACTACGAAAAGAACTAAAACACGACAAAATTACCAAATAAACCAGAAATGTTATTAAAGAGAAAACAAGAGAAAGAAAGGGAAAATAAGAGAAAATAAACAGGAACATAGCTCTAAAACTACTCCCTAAGAGTGACATAAATGTCACTCATCAAATTCCCCCAAGCTAAACCTTTGCTCGTCCTCGAGCAAAGCTAAGGCAAAAGAGAACAAGATGGAATTATTGAAAGCAAAAGAAACAAAATAGAAACAAAGAAAAAGAATGTACACTAACTCACTGCCGTAGGAATCACGGATGCATTTAGCGTATGCATCAAGCTCTTTAAACCCCTATGTCGCCAAAGAGGACGAGTAAGCTCTCGTGAGGGTTTCCTAAGAGGTTTAACCCACAACTCTTGGCATCACATCACATTCAAGGCAAAGGTGAAATCAAGAAAACTCGAGTTTTGACATTTCAAACCAAACACAAACAACGGGCTAAGTGCACAAGAATACAATCCTTTCTAGACATTAAAGGTAGCCAAGCAAAAGAATGGCTAAGGTTGGTACACGCATAAAGCATGCAAAGGGTAGAGAACTTAGAGGGACTTACATTCCTCCTTATCTCCAACCAAACTTCCGCGTCCTCTCTAGTTTTGCTTCCACTTTTAAGGTGATATCTCGAGATTCCTCAAAGGAACCGGAAGAAATAAGCAATGAAAAACATTTAGGCTACCCGAAATCTTGGCATCGATAGCTCGCTCAATAGGCTTGGCTTGATTACCCTCCACCGGTACTAACTAAACCTTACTAAGGTCAAAAGGTCTTAAAAGGTTTGAAACGTTTAGGCTAGGGAAAAGGGCGTGGAAATAAATTTGGAAATTGGTGGTAAACTTAGAAGTGAAGCAAGGTTGATCATTCCTCAATTCAAACTCAATAAACTACCAACTTTCAAATCAAAAATTCTAGAAACTTCTCCCCCAAGCTTATTCTTTTTCAACAAAACAACAAATATTTTTGTATTTTCTCAATTTTTTTTCTTTTTTTTTCTCTTTTATTTTTTATTCTTTCCTCTCGCCTCTTTTAACTTTGAGCTGCTTTTTCTTTCATTTCCTTTATTTTCTTCTCATTTGCTCAAACCATTCAACATAACAAATATAATCATAAGTACCAAAATTTGAGTTTTTCACTTCTTTTTCATTCTCTTTCTCACTTTCATTAACCAAAAATACAAATCAAGTCCCAAGAATGTTTCACAAAAACTAATAAAGGTGAAAATAAAGCAAAGGTCCATTGGTTTGTAATGTGGTTATGCCAAAGAAGGGAAAATGGCTCAAATTGGGTTACTAAATGAGAAAATGCAAAAGAAAAATAAAAGAATAGAAAATAATAAAACAAAACAAAAATCCTAATTGCCTTCGTCTTCCCCTAGGTTGGTTCGGTCTCGATCTTGGGTAGATTAAGCCAAATTCTCGATATAAGCTAGCAATGCCAAGGATCCAAACGCCACACATGCAAGAAATGTAGAAGGCTAGAACAAAATAGACACATCCTCACAAAAATGACGGTAGTGGAGTAGCAAAAATCACCTTTAAAGCTTCAACTAGCTAGAGAGCGACAACCATCTTACCACAAACCAAGTGAGCTAAGGTCTCATAACCCTTAAGTTCTACTACCTTGGCAACGCTATATGTGTGAACAACCTCGACATTCAAGTGCATGAAATCCTCTAACAACTAGCAAAGAGGGTATTCTAGGTGCTAAAGCCCAATTATGTCCAATTTTAAAACAAAAATTTTTGAAACTTTGCCTTGAATGCCATGGAAAGACACTATACACACAAATATTCACAAAACCAACAATACTCAAGAATGCATATACAATTGTGCAAGATGAAAGCATGATCAATCAAAGCTACAAATACCAAAAGTCAACTCAATAAGGCGCTCATGGCCATCCAAACATAGAAAACCAATCTCAATAATAGACTTTGGCAAGTATGAGAGAAATAAATCAAGCAATCATGAGACTATGTATTAAGAAACCACCAAGAGATATAGATAACCCCCCAAGCTAGCGAATAGCTACTATCCCAAGCTAGAATGGAGCATTGTCCTCAATGCTCAAAATAAAGGCAAAAAGGGTGGGAGGGAGGGGAAGAAAGAAAACACATCCACACAACAAATCATAATTCATTCAATCCACATGCATTTAAGAAAGAAAATTTAAGATGAGGGAATAAGGAAAGAGTAAACCAAATGTGAGGTGGGTGTTGAAACCCACAAGTGAGCACATTTTCCACATTTTAATCTAATTCCTCGTCTTTGTTGCTTTTCCAAATGCAAGCAATCATTGGTGTGCTTCTTCTCAAGGATCTCAATCCAAAATCCTTGCACATGAGTATATGCATTAAGTACCTACACACATAGACAAGAGAATAAACAAAAATGAGAAACACAAAAGAAAGAAAAAGAAAGCAATAAAACACGGGTTACTTCCCGAGAAAGGCTTGCTTAACGTCCAAGCATGACCAATCTAGTAAATAACCCGACAAAGAACGCAAAAGCTTGTCATATGCACCGGCAAACATATCAAGAAATAGAGCGTACGCGATTCTTATATGACAAGAAAACATAAAGTACAAGGTGACTTTATGCTTGAGAGAAGGGAGAAAAGAAAAAGTAAAAGAATCAAAAGAAAAATCAAGAAAATAAGAAGAAAAAGTAAAAGAATAAAAAGAAAAATAGGGAGGCAAACTCTCCTCACAAAAATATTTTTGGTTGGCATTATAACTCTTTTCCTCATCAACAATGAGAGAGTTGGGGGCTTCGAAAGCATGAATAGGAAGAGGATCCCTAAGAGGTTCTTTGAGAAAGAAGGGAGGAACATAGGATAATAGGAGATATGGTTAAACCTTTGGGAGAAAGGTGTATGAGAAAGGGAAAAAGGGGTAGCTAATCCCTCATCACAAGATCTCACATCACTAATAAGGGAATGAAAATCAATCATGGAATCCTCAAATGAAGAACCCTCATGTTCTACATCTCCCTCAAGCTCAAAAACTCCAAATGATTCAACCTCAACCTCCTCTTCACCATCTTGAACAACATCTCCCTTAAATTTCTCAAGGCCTACCATCTCAAAATCAAGAGTGAATGGGGGAAAATTTCTCTCAAACTCATCTCTTTCTAATGAAGCCTTATCAATGAACTCACTCATAAGGTTATGGGCTACCGTTTGAAACTCAAGAAATATTTGGGCCATAATCTCAAATGAGTCCAAATCATCATGGGTAGACGAGTCAAAAACTTGCTCATTGGAATCATCTAGGGGACTATGGGGCACACCTTTAGAATTCATTCAAAAATCGGATGCAATATGAGAAAGAACATGCACTTCATCATCATTAGAATGTACCTCATTACATTGAGCTATAGAGGGAGGGGAGTTGAAATCATGCTTTACATGGTCACTATGGGGAGCATCAAGCACATCATGGGAATTCATATTAGACAAATCATGACAATTAGCACCAACATTAAAAGCATGAGAATCCCGAACATAAGTCTCATGATTGGCCCTCTCCCAATCATAATTATCCCTAGCTAACCATGAATAGAAATCCCAAGCTTCATCCGAAGACATGTCTTGAAATTTACCATTTAACATATTATCAACTACTCCTCTAAAATGCTCATTTAATCCCAAATTGATGATTTCACAATAATCACACTTGGTTAAACCTTTAACACCATCTAGGAAATCCTCAAGTCTATTGAAATACACCCAAAACGGTTCATTATCAAATTGAGGAATAGAAATATAAGCCATTTTTTTTTCAAATAAAGAAACACAAATAAAAAACAACAAATAGAATGAAAATTATAAACAATGGACTAGTCTCAATAAGATAACATAATGGTAATGGAAGTCGTTCCCTGGCAACGGCGCCAATTTGACAAGGGAATAAACGCGTCGTCAATTGTCTATTCCTAGGTCAAATACAATTTATACAACCTAAACAAACCTAATACGAGTATAAGGCAAGCATAGGGGTCGAACCACAGAGAACGGATAAACACCACCAAATGTTATCGACAATTAAGCTAGTCCGGAATAATAAGAGATAAATAAACTAAAGTCTAAAGATGCTAAAACAAGAAATAAAACATTAAGGGAAATGGTTTAGGTATAGCATTCACTTGAACATAAACAAAGGCATAGAAATTGAATTAATTATAAACTAAACATGCATGAATATCGATATAAGGTTCCAATCTAGCCGCCTTCCGGGGTCAATTGGCTTCTCCTAACATAGCCTCTATGTTTCCACATTTGAACCATATACTAGGAGGTACTATTAAATAACAATCGATAGTAATGAACCTTAACTAAGTCACCCTTCCGTTCCTTGTTAGCAAAGATTCACCTTTAATCAACCAACAATGTGCACTTGCAATAAGATTAAAGAATATCAAGCATATAAAGACTTTAATCACAAATAAATCAATTCTAAACCCTAGAACATGCTCAAGATCCAACTACACCACAACCATCCCTTTAATGGGGAAATTACTCACTAATCATGCTAATAGCAAGATTAATTAACAATCAATCAAGAATAAACATGATTAACAAGCAATACCAACAACTAAAATAATAATCAAAATAAAGCAAATAAAAATAGAGGATAGAGAGTTAGAGATTCTCATTGATTGAATGTGAAAATCTACAAGAAAGATGAGAAATCTTCCTCTTCAATATCCAATCTCAACAATGGTGAAACCCTCACTTTCTCTCTCTAAACTATCCTAATCCTAACCTAAACCTAGAGAGAGAAGCTCTCCTAAAACTAATTAGAGAATAGAATATATGATAATTGTTTTTTCTCCTTACCCCAAAAATTGGGTATTTATACTAAGCTAAGAATACTAAGTAAGTAAAAGAAAAGAAAAGAAAGTAAAAAGGAAAAATAAAATAAGAAAACTAGATATAAAAATAAAAGAAAGAAATAAGAAAAAGGGAAAAGAAAACAAAGAAATAAAAAATAAAAAATAAAAGAAAAAGAAAATATTAATAAAAACCCACCAATCCCACTAAAACAATCATCCCCTACTTCTTCTTCTTCGAAATTGGCTACTTTGAACTCCATTGAAGAGCCTCACCATCACCACCGTTCATCAACCACAAATCGAAGATCAACGACCATCACCAAGCTTCAATCGTTCGATCTTCATTAAATATCATGTGAGAATCTCGTGCTACGGTTCAAAATGAACCCAGAAGAGCGCGCCCGCGGAAGACTAAGCCACGCCTACGGTAGTCTGAGCCGCGCCATCTCCTAGACATCTCCACGGCATCTACCGAAAGTTGGATAAGGGGTGGAAGGACAGGGTCGCGCCCGCGGCAGAAGAAGACGCGCTCGCGGCGGCCTGGGTAGCTGCAATTGCGAATTTGGGCCAATTGATTGCAGTGGCTGCTGCTCTTAGTTGCGGTGGTGTTGATGCGCTGCTGCGACTGTTGGTAATTGGTGGTTGATTGTGGGTTTGTGATTGGTTGCTGAAATTGAGGTGAGGGATTTTGGGGATGCGTGGCTGTGAGTTGCGGTGGCAAGTGGTTGGGAGTGGTGACGTGAGGGAGCAGTGGTGTGGCTGGGTTGTTGTTGCGGCTGATGTGGTTGACTGATGGAGTCAGGGAATGGTGTTAAGGGTGGCTGAAGGTGGAGATGCTGCTGATTTTGGTTGGTGGTTGCGAAAATAAACTAATTCTAATAAAAACTACGAAAAGAACTAAAACACGACAAAATTACCAAATAAACCAAAAATGTTATTAAAGAGAAAAAAAGAGAAAGAAAGGGAAAATAAGAGAAAATAAACACGAAAATAGCTCTAAAACTACTCCCTAAGAGTGACGTAAATGTCACTCATCATCGCCTCCCGTAATTTTGCTATAAAATTGGTTGTCCCATGGTGGAAAATTGAGAAGATGGTTGGTGTCAACAAGCAACCCTTCTTCTTTCTTCCAAGCTTAACCAAGATGAATTTTTATTATCCCTGTAGGGTAAAAAGGCAGTACGGTCTTATTCAAACAATTCTTTCTGGAGATCTTCGTCGTCCTTATGAATTTCCTGTTTCTCACGAAGTAAAGAGGTTTGACACTTATAGGAGTGCTAGGCCTTTATGGGAAGTGATTATCCAAAAGGTTCCTCCTTCCTTTCCCAATAATGTGAAGAATGGGCTTCTTAATAAGCCTAAAAAGGACAAGAAGAAACCAATGTGAAAAACCGCCTAGGTGACAAGATAATTCCCATTAAGGAACGCTTAGGTGAAAAAGTTTAATTCAAAACACCTGTGATGTAATCCCCCATATTTTTAAATATATTATAAATGAAATTTTACTTTATTTATAATATTTATTAGTATTTTTCCGAATTTTATTTTAAAAAGTTTCAAATTATTTTTATTACATTATGATTTTTTTTATGAACCATCATTCTACAGTCCATGTCCAACAAACAAAGCCTAACCCGCTTTACTTATTTAATTGGCCCATAATTTGCATGAGGCCCAATATTCCTTCATATCCTAGAATTCTCTCTCCTATAAATACCCCATACATCCCCAAAATTTTCCCCACACAAAAGGTTAGTCTAATTTTCTTTCTCCTTTATTTTATTTCTTTTATTTCTTTTATTTTTATTTTTATTTTTCTTTTCCTTTTCCTTTTCCTTTTCTTTTATTTTTTTTTCTTTCTTTCTTTCTTTCTTTCCCCTTATTTCTCCTTCACGCTGCTACCACTGCTACTGTTCACCACCGCCGCTGCTTGCCGCCGCCGTCGCCCACCTGACGCTGCCCACCGACCAGCCGCCAGCAGCACCACTCGTGGCTGCTCCCTTATCTCTTCCCTTTTGATTTTCTTATTTTGCTTAAATTATTAATTTTGGTTTATGTTTTGATTTTGTAGTATAAAGATTATATTTTTAGTATCAAAATCATATTTTTGATAGCTTAAACCTATAATATCATATTTTAATTATTTTATAAATTTTTAGATTTTGTGATTATAAAACCTAGGGTTTCAATTTATTGAAATTGGGATTTTAGGGTTCTTATAACTAATTAAATTGGGGCTTTTGTTCCTATTGCATTTCTAATGATTAATTAACCATAAAAACATGTTTTTAATGAAGTTTTAAAGGGTTATTGCTGGAAACTTGGTTAAGTACTAATTTATTGTTGTTGGTTGTTTTCTAGGAAGTGATTATTACCTAGGAGACTTTTAAGTGATTAAAAGTGGCACAAAGGATTGTTTACACGAGGTACGTACATGTCGACTTCGTTGTAAGTAGTATCATGTTTAGGTACCAAAGAAAAGAACTTAGTTTCATGATTAGAGAACACTTGGATGAAAATTGTTTGGTTGTACATTTAATTAATTCATGTGCTTATGTTTATGAGACATGTTTTGGTGAATTGATTATGTTTGTATGGAATTATGGATGCAAACATGTTGAATTATATTGGATTAATTGTTTGTATGGAATGTTGATACAAGCATATTTTTATTGGATTGGTTTGTGAAGCACATTTGGATTATTAAAGGATTGAAATTGAATGGTTTAAGTGGAATGAATTTATTAATTATTCCATAAGGTTGTTATTAATTTTATTACTAGATCATAACTTGTTAGTATGTTGAGTAAAGGTGGATTAAGCCAAAATGGCTAGGTGAGTTGACTATGTTCAACAATTTTAGATAATTTGGAAGTTTAATGGAATTAAAGGTCAACTTGTGATGTGATCACCATTGTCCTAAATAAGATTAAAAGTGAATTGATGTATGATTGTTATGTATGGTCTTCTTGAATGAGTCGGCTATTAATTAAAATTGTAATCACGTAAAGTGAAACATGGATGAGCAATAAAACTCTGAAAAGCGTGCACTTCTAGAGTATTGACAATTATGGGTTGGGGTACACAGTGGTAGCTCGTGGCTTTTCGAGGCTTGTTTGATCAACAAGTACTCTTTTCTTTTGGTATTTACATTTTTATTTTATAATGAAAGTTAGATGGGATCCTAGACTAACTTTGTGAGAATGGAATCGCGCCCATTCTTGCATCGCGCTAAACTTTTATTTTAAATGGTCAATTGGGACCAAAATGATTTAGTGGGTTGGACAACCTTGTCTATTGCTTACTCCAAATTAAATTAATTAAATTAAACTAATTAAATATAAAGAGTCAAGTGTTAGGAATTGATTAGTATGTAAGTTGAGTCAATTGACTTGTTAAAGTGTAGAGTCGTGATTAATGAATTCGAGTTGTATGTTTATTTACTTTAACTAGTTTAGCATGCTAGATTTTGTGCGTTGTAACTTGTATGTACTCAGCTTTGCTAATTGCGTGCTTTTGTGTGTTTTCTTTTGGTCATGGCCTTCGCCTTTCAATGACCTTGTGATGATCCAATTATTACACTCGTACTATTGGGGAGCAGTATTGCACAGGGTAACTTGATGATGTGAAGTTCGGTGATTTGACATACGCATTGTCAAGGGATTGGTGTGATTGAGAGTATTCATCCTTTGTGTTGAACTTATTTATGTTTTACTACTTTAATTATGTTTTGGGATTTTGATTATCGGTTTGGTTTTAAATAAGGGCCTTTAGGGTTCCAATTTGTAAGCTTTGACTTATTCGTTTTCTAAATTATATTATTTTAAGATTTAAGTTGGATTTTCGCTGCAGTACTTTGATAAAGCCTTAACGTTTTAACACGTGGCGGTAAAATGCCAATGAATCTCCTCTTTTTTTATTCAAATTACGTGGTTTGGAAAAGGAAGAATTATTGGGGTGTTACATGTGATGCCTAAGAAGAAGGACAATACTAAAGGCAAAGAGAAAAGAAAATCTGACTCTTTGAAAAGAAGGTTTGGGTGGAAAAGAAACATGGCATCCTAGCTAAAGGAGAAACTATTTACTCTAAGATTGAATGTAGGTCCTCTAAAAGATGCCTACTAGATAAAGTATTGGACGATGAGGAAGATGCCGACAAGAATTGGAAAAGAGCAAAGAAAGAAAAGAAATATTAAAGCATTGCTTAACTTCCAATTTACTAGACTAGTTTAATTTTTAAGTCTATTTATTTTACTAAGCTTTTATTTAAAATCCATCAATAATGTAATTTTACTTTATTTTATTAATGCAATTTCAGCTTTTTAATTAAATTAAATTTTACATTTAATTTATTAAAGCAATGAAAACAACTTAAATTATTTTCCAAAAAATTTCTCAAGTACGGAAGTCGAAAATTTTTCGAAATACACCGAAATTTGCCCAGATATTCGCAAAAAATTGGCGCCGCGATTTAAAATTTGTCGCCTGGCGCTGCAGTCTGTCATCCGGCGATAGAATTTTTTCCTTTGCGTTGATGCTGAGCGATTTTTTGTTGATGCTGGGATGCGAGATTTGTGAAAATTAAAGCGGCCGCACCCTATAAAGGGTTGCCTACGTATCCTTTCCTAAGGAATCGGGCCAAACGTAGCTCTCTTGAGTGTCCTACTCAAGTAATTATGGGTATTACTTTTTAAGTTGGTCAAGGTTCGTCATGTTTGAAAACTCATTACCATCCTTATCAGTTAGTTTTGATGCACCTCCTGATAGGATGGTTTTGACGATATATGGTCCGGACCAATTAGGTCTAAATTTTCCTCTTGGATCCAAAACATTTTTCCTTAGCGCTTTTAACACCTAGTCTCCTACTTTGATGTTTCTTGTCTTGACCTTTCTATTAAAGTGTCTAGCCATACGGGTTTGATATCATTGAGTATGATGTAGAGCTTCTAGTCGCTTTTCAGCGAGTAGAATTAGCTCTTCATATCTTGCCCTAGTCCATTCGATTTCATCGAGTTTACTTTCCAACGCAATGCGTAGAGAAGGTATCTCTAGCACTATAGGTTATACGACATCCATTCCATGAACTAAGGAGAATGGCGTATTTCCTGTTGATGTACGAATTGACGTGCGATAACCCCAAAGTGCAAAATGGAGTTTGTCAGGCCAATCCTTGTAATTCTCTGCCATTTTCTCGATAATAGTCTTTAAATTCTTGTTAGCCGCCTCAATTGCTCCATTTGCTTGAGGTCTATAGGGAGAGGAATGATGGTGTTGAATACCGTACTTTTGTAGCAATTCTTCACATTCTGCTTGAAAGTGAGTTCCATTATCACTTATCATCTCATGTGGGACTCCATATCGACAAATAATGTTCCTTTCGATAAAGAGTGCTACCTGTTTTGTAGTGAGTTTAGCATATGACTGTGCTTCAACCCACTTTGTGAAGTAATCAATTGCTACTAGGATGTATTCGTGACCTCCTGTCCCAGGAGGGGTAATTTTACCGATGATATCAATTCCCCATGTTGAAAATGGCCATGGTGATGTGCAGGTGTAGAGTAGAGATGGAGGAACATGTTGCAAGTTAGCGTATATTTGGCATTTAGGGCACCTTTTTATGTATTGATGACATTCCCTGGAAGTCCAATAATATCCTTCTCGCATTATCTTTTGAACTAGCATTTTTTCCATTAACATGAGTTCCACAGACGCCTTCGTGTACTATCCTCATAGCTCTTTGAGCTTCCTTTTTTCCTATACATAAGAAAGCTCGACCCTTAGGTACCCTTTTGTGTAACTCGTTGTCTATGAGTACACATTGGGAAGCTAAGAGTCTTAATGCTCGTTTTGCTCTTTTGTCAGCATGAGGAGGATATTCTCCTTTGGTGACATAGTTGAGTATGTCCGTATACCATGGTTCTTCTTCTTCTTCTTCTTCTTCTTCTTCTTCTTCTTCTTCTTCTTCTTCTTCTTCTTCTTCTTCTTCTTCTTCTTCTTCTTCTTCTTCTTCTTCATTGTCTTCTATTTCTTGAATGTAAGCCGGTTTATGCCTTTTCTCTATGGTTAAAGGCATATTTTCTCGATTTTCGTAGGAATCCTAACCATTGAGGCTATTTTTTCCAAGGAATCAGCAAATTGGTTTTCCTCTCTAGGTAGATATGTGTATTATACCTTTTCCAACTGGTTGGTGAGAGTTTCCAGATAAGTTTGGTAAGGGGCTAAACTTTCACTCCTTACTTTCCATCTTTTGGAGATTTGGTTGATGATCAAAGAAGAATCTCCGAATATTCAAAGTTTATTTACTCCCAATACCAAAGCTGATTCAAGGCCTACCACGCATGCTTCGTATTCTGCAGCATTGTTGGTAACGTCGAAATCTAACTTTATGGAGAATTGAACATGTTCTTCTTTAGGTGATACTAATAGTGCTCCAACGCCACATCCCTTTTGGTTTGAGCTAAGGCTCCGTCGAAATATAAAGTCCAAGTATCATCTTCTGTGACCATCAAGTCTTCATCTGGAAATTCATTGTCATGTATTGGCGTTGAATCTTCTATTGGAAAATCCGCTAAGAAGTCTGAGACCATGGATCCTTTAAAAGCCTTTTGAGGCATGAACCTTACATCAAATTCGGCTAGGTTGACTATCCATCTTGATATGCGCCCATTAAGTGTATATTTTTCAAATAATTACTTGAGTGGATCCATTTGAGATACTACAAAGACTATATGCACGAGCATGTAATGTCTCAACTTGGTCGTGGCCCACACTAATGCGAGGCACAATTTCACAAGTGGTGTGTAGCGTACTTCATACTCGAGCATTTTCTTGCTTAGGTAGTAGATTGCGTTTTCTTTTCCTTCTACTTCTTGTGCGAGCATAGCCCCCATTGTGTCTTAGGTGACTATCAAGTACAGCCTAAGAGTAATCCCTAGAAGCACTGGTGCTAATACGGGAGGATTTGCGAGATAAGATTTGATCTTTTTAAAGGCTTTTTGACATTCATCGTCCCATATTACTGGCACATTCTTTTTGAGTTTCTTGAATATTGGTTAACATATTGTTGTTAGCTTTGATATGAACCTACTTAAGTATTGCAACCAGCCAATATATCCTTGAATTTGTTTCTCAGTTTTGGGTGGTGGCATTGACATAATTGCTTTGATCTTGGTTGGGTCTATCTCTACTCCTGATGAGTGTCATTTAGGGCACTCATTTGGCTTATTTTAGGATGAATTTCATGCTATTTTACAGCTCTTTTCTTTAGTTTCCCTTAGTTTTGTTCTTTATTTCTTTAGTTTGTGCTTTCCTTAGTTAGTTTTCTTTCTTTGTGCATTTCTTTGTTTATTTGGTATTTTTCCCTTTTATTTGCTTTTTTTGTGTATTTTTAGGTTATGATCGTGTTTGAGGATTCCAGAGCCTTCCTCTCATATTTCTCATCATTTTCGACGCCTCTTGCTTGTCATTTGGAGCTCAAGTTTGAAGGAATGCAAGGAGCTAGTTCATGAGATCGGTGCATGCATGCGGTGGGGGCATCATCTTTGGCATGAACCCACCAAAATGGTCATTTCAAGACTGCCTACCTTAGTGTTCATCATCATCACCAAGACGAGCGCACGAGGATGAGCTAAGACGAAGAAGAGGGGGGCTCCCCTGCTGCCAGGTGCGGCCGCGCACAAGGGTGGTGCGGGCGCGCCTGCCAGGGCCCCTGTTCCATACCCTTTTTCCAGCGGCCGCGCCTCTCCCTTGATGCGACCGCGCCTTCCGGGGTTTCTTTTGGGACGATCTAACTAACTCTTCTTTTGTATCTTTCCTATATATATTTTTTCCTTCTATTTTTAGAAGAGGTGAATTAGAAGAGAATTAGAATTAGTTTTAGATCAAATTAGAGAGATTTTTAGAGAGAGAAACTCTAGATTTTTAGAGAGAGAATTTCATGGTGGATTGTTAATGATTGAAGATTTCTCCATTTCCTTTGGTTTTTGATCAAGTTTGTAAGGAATCCTTTTATTTAATGCAATCTTTAGTTTGATCTTTAGTTTGATTTCAATTATTTGTTGAATGTTCAAGTTTGATTGAAGTTTGATTGATTTGAGTTTGATTTTAGCTTGTTTGATTTGATCATGATGAATTTGTTGCTTAGTGTTGTCTTGATCTTGATTTCAATGGCTAGTGATTAGATTGCTTGCTAGGGTAATGGTGAAGCATGTATGAGTAATGGATTAAAGCTAATTGGGGAAAATTGATGGAGTTGACTATGTGATTAAATTGGTTGATGATTATGTGCATGTGTGTGATTAATTAAAGAGTAACTAACTTTGATTGTTGCACTAGATTGCATTATAAGTTCACATTGATACGGACCATTGATTTCTGGCTTGCATTTAACGATTGAGGTGTCTTGTGACGTTCCTAGCTAGAGTTTATCGTAGTTGACGCTAGTTAGACCTCTAGGAAAATAGCTTGATATGCTCTTTTGGTTGCATGATTGGTCTTCCCTCACATTGCTTTACTTAGTCACTTTGACCTCCCAATTAGTTGAATCCGTTACGATTGCATGTGGATCCTAGCCCTAGCGTTTTACATACTTGATTTCAATTCGTTGTTTAGTCATCCTTGTCCTAGTTTACATAGCTACACCCTATCATTTCGGAGTAGCTTGACTTAGGAAATAGATAATCGCCCACCGTTCCTTAGTGGTTCGACCCTCAACTTACCATTATACTTGTGTAAGGGTGTGTTGAGAGATTACAAATTTTGTTTGGCCTTGGGTAGGGGTTAGTTTCAATGACCTAGTCTCGACCCGCGTCAAAATGGCGCCGTTGCCGGGGAATGGTTTTGTGATTGAGTATTGTTGTTGAGTCTATTCCATCTTATTCAAAAATATAAAAAGATTTTTCTTCTTTCTTTTAGGATACACTTGTAGCCGCGTTACTAACAATTTCTTTTTGAGTTTTTTCATGCATAGTAGAACTCGTGATAGGTCCTTAGTTCCTTTGGATCCGGAAATTGAAATAACTCTTTCACGAAGAAGGATAGCCAACCGATCTTTGAGCCTAAGTTCCTCAAGTGAAGAAGAGTTTGAGGAAGAAGAAGAGCAAGCCATGGGAGAGAATCCAAGAGTAGCTTTGAAGGAGTTGGGAATTCCCGATGCTTATAGGTTTGAGAGCGGCATTGCTCCACCTACAACACCGGCGAACGATTTTGAAATAAGACCGGCCATGATTACTTTGATAGAATGGAGGCAATTTAGTGGAGCCAAGAGTGAGAGCCTGTTGAATCACCTAAAGGAATTTCAGAAGTATTGTAATACTATCAAGGTGAACGGCATTTCTCAAGAGTTCATTCGGCTAAAGTTGTTTCCCTTTTCTCTTATTGGTCGTGCCTTAGAGTGGTTAGATAAAGAGGTTAAGCCCAATTCCCTTAGGACGTGGGATGAAGTCACAAAATCTTTCTTGTCTCACTTTTACCCACAAAAGAAGACGGCAGAGGCTAGAGCCTTGATCCAAGGATTCAAACAAAGGCCTAATGAGAATCTCTATGAAGCATGGAAGAGGTACAAGGAGTACCAAAGAGAGTTCCCACATCATGGAATTCCTACCTATCAAGTGATACAAATTTTCTATGGAGGCTTGAGTGCACAAGGCAAGTCATGCCTAGATGGAGGAGCCGGAGGTCCTATAATGAATAAGACGGAAGAAGAGGGAGTTGACATAATTGAGGATGTGGTGAGATACTATAGAGATTGGCAAGAAGGAGAGAGGGAGTCTACGAGCAAGAGTGGCTCGACGGTGTATTCGGTGGATCATCTCAATGCAATAAACAACTTGTCCTCCCAAATTTCAAATCTAGGGAAGGAAGTGACATCGATCAAAGCAAATCTTGAGAGTTTTTCTACGAATTCATTGAGTCTTCCCTCCCAATCCAAAGGGAGAGGTACACTTTCTAACTCTTCTCCTTCTACTTCCAATAACATGCCAAGTGGTTGCCTATTTTGTGATTCTTGTGGATCTTATGATAATGATTCTTCCATTTGTTCTCAAACTTTTGTTGATGGATGTGATGATGTTAAAATTAATGAATGTGAACATGTGAACTTTGTGTCTAATGCCAATGGTGGTCAAAGGTTTGATGGACCTAAGAATTTTGGTAATAGGAATTCTCACCCCCAAGGTGGTTTCGATAACTACAACAATAGAGGCTATAGGAACCAAGGAAACCAAGGTTTTCAAGGTAACTATAACAACCAAGGCTATAGTAATCAAAACCCAAGCCATGGGTATGGTAACCAAAGTCAATCTCAAGGCTTTGGTAACCATTACCATAATGGTGGCAATAGTCAAGGTCGTGGCAATTGGAACAACAACCAAAATCGGGGAAGTTTTCAAAATAACAACCAAAGGGGACCCCCACCCGGTTGTGCTCCAAAGCCTCAAGGCAATGGTGAAAATTCTTATTCCCAACCATCATCATTTAAGACAAATTTGGAAGAGATGATTTATAACCAAACCAAGATCATCAACACATATATGGCGGTGAGTGACAAGAAATTTAATGAGATGATGACTCATAAAAAAATGCTTGAGACACAAATAACCCAACTAGCCAACACTCTAAAGGATTGTGCTAGTCCATCCTCTTTTCCTTCTCAAAGAGTGGAACCTAAGAAACCCGTGTATTCTATCACCACTAGGAGTGGGAGAGTTCTTAATGAGGGAGTTTCAAGGTCCATTGAGGAGGATGAGGAGAGGAGTGACCCAAAGAGAGGAAGTTGAGAAGGTTGTGTACATGTCTAAGAGTGTGAGTTATGAGGAGGTGCAAGAGAAAAAGAGTAGTAGTGAGAAAGAGCGTGAGGAAGTGTGGAGACCCGACTACCCACAAAAATTCTTGAGGCACAAAATTGATGAGCAATTTGGAAAGTTTATTGCTATGCTCAAGGAAGTTCACCTTTCTATCCCCTTCACCGATGCAATTACCCAAATGCCTAGGTACTCTAAGTTCCTTAAGGAGATTTTGAGTGGGAAGAGAATGTGTAATAAAGTTGATTCGGTTGAAGTTGGGAGTTGTTGTAGTGCTTTCATTCATAATGAGTTGCCTAAGAAGATGGAGGATTGGGTAATTTCTCTATATCATGTGAGATTAAAGGGAAAATGTTTGATAATGCTTTTTGTGATCTTGGAGCTAGTGTGAGCGTCATGCCTTATTCCATTTTCAAGAAACTCAAGCTAGGTGAGCTCCTCCCATCTAACATAACCCTTCAATTGGCCGAACGGACTATTATGATTCCAAAGGGGAGAGTTGAGGATGTTCCTCATAAGATAGGAGGGTTCACTATTGCCGTTGATTTCATTGTGCTTGAGATTGCGGAAGATGACCATATCCCTATCATTTTAGGAAGACCTTTCTTAGACACTTCAGGAGCCTTAATAGATGTGAAAAGAGGTCGTATTACCTTGAGAGTTGGTAAGAAAGAGGAAAGATTTGAGTTGAAACCAATGCATGAGTCTTTGTCTCTTGTGAAAGGAATTATGTGTGCTAATTCCCCTCGCTCTATTGATACCTAGTGAGAGGAGAGCTAGAGAAACCAATATAGATATGGCGGGGCCAACAATAAATAATTTGGAGCAAAATAAACAATGACAAATTGAGTGAGGAGTGGGGGAAGTGTACACATAAACAGAGTATTAATATTGCTCATGGGCGAAAGAACCGAAGTCGTAGCTGGGGATCTCACGTTTCATTACTCATCATATTTGAGTTGATTGTAAGCGTCCAATTATTAGATATGGATGGTTTAGATTGTTTCTCATCCTTCCTATTTTAAGGTCCTTCTCATATATATATATATATATATATATATATATACTGTCAACAATGAAATCAATATTTCTAGTAGGAAATCGTGAAGATCTGATCTTTTGTATAAAAGATTGCTATAGAATTACAATACAAACTATTTTGTTAACAATGAAATCAATACATTTGATAGGAAATCATGAAAATCTTACTATGTATGGAAACTTGTTTTTAAATAATTGATTGATCATATTCAAGTTAAAAGTTTACTAAAAATCATTTCAGTTAAATATGTAATTATAAATATAGAGATTTATTCCATACATAAGGCATGCGAATGAGAATACAATACTATTTTTTTTTTGTCGACAAACACAATACTATTATTTAAAAAAAATTATGTGTTCTCTCTCTTCAAACCCTAAAATTTTCTCTGTTTTCTCTCTTGAAACCTAGCCAACACAGTAAAACTTAGGGGCTTCCATTGATTTTTATTGATGGTAAGCCCTAAATTATTCTTTAATTTATTGTTTTTAGCCATATCGATAGTAAGCCCCAAATTCTTCTTTAATTTAATGTTTTTAGCCAATAAAGATCACTAACAGGTGATTATAGTCAGTCCCTCCACATGTAGGGTTTAGTTAGTTCCCTAATGGTGAGATGTTTACTATTGTTTGTTTGTTTTTCGTGTGTGTAGGGATACAAATTTGAAAGATTTTTCTGTCAAATTTGTGGAAATGTGGGTCTATTGGTGTAGGGATGTAGATTTAGAAGATTCGTCTTGCAAATTTTCAGATTTTGATGACCAATCAAGTTTTTCACTTTTACGACTATCCATCAATAGAGCCCCGTTAAGAACGATGTAAAGACATATAATTAAAATTATTCAGGAGCTGTTCAGAAGTGGTGCCATTAGTTTAGGGGTGTTTAATTCTTGTACTAAGAGTTTAGATCTCTTAGGGTGATTGTAAGTACTAAAGGACTATTATTATTTAATGAAATCACCCTTCCATATTCTATTTTTTTCTTAAAAAAAAAACAAAAATAAGACAAGCGAATGAGACAGTGACATTTGTCATTATTTTTTTGGTGATTAGAGGGCCAAGAGGGCAGGTGATGAGAATCGATCCCAATAATCGAGAGGGAAGCTCTAACCACTTGAGATATCCCTCACGCTTTGAGTGACATTTTTCATCCTTACATTGATTTTGTTTGTCTTGTAGTATAACATATAGATAGTAATTAAGATAGATATGAGAGAGAGAGAGGACATCATCGAATCAACCAACAAAAGCATTCCATTTCCTTTAAGCTCTCTTGCTTTATCGCTTACTTAATTTTCCCTTGGCTTAATTAGTAGTCAAGTGATAGTTTAGTTTACTTAGCATGTATTGAAAATCGTTAGTTTGTTAAAATTTTATGGAAATGAAGGTAATCTTTCCTTCTCCTTGTACAATTATAGCCCTTACTTTATCTTTTAATTAATGGAAAGCGTATGCATCTTTTGTCATTTATTTTCTATTCATTTATTTAGTGATCCAACTTTTTAAAAACTTTTTCAAGGATGACTTCTTTACTTTTTTCTGTGTTATGTTAGTGAGGTTATCACTTTGAAACCAGTAACAATAGTGTAACACCCTAGAAATTCATTCCTTTTAAAAATACCTATTTTGCCCTGTTTAAAACTTTAAATTGGAATATCTAAGACATTACCACCACCGTGAAAACGGCTAAGGCAACTATCAAAGACACACATTGGAAGACTACTTTAAAAACCATTCAAAACAAGTCAACTTGAAAAGTTAATCAACGAAACTAAAGTCAAACCAAAGTCAAACGAAGTAAAATAAAATCAACCTACAACTTGAAACCATTGTAGGCCTTTATTAAAACCAAACCAAATTCAAACCCTCTTCCTTAGTCATGCATAATAATAATGTCATAAATAATTAAAGCAGTAAACACATCATATACTTATAGAAACTAGCAAGATTCGCTCTTCACTCATGTCAATTCATGAATATGCTTCATCACTTGAAAAGCTTCTCTCTACTTGTTTCCACTACTCTCCATTAAAAATGGGTCATCATAGGGCCAAGATAAAGACAAGGCCAACAACACACAAAACACACAATCAGCAAAGCTAAGTACATAAGCGTAATTAACATACTAGCATACAATTTCCTATCAACACACAACTTACCTCGTTGCACCTGTTTTTCAAGCATACAACATTCAATAAAAGTTCTCACTAGACACTACATAACTTATTTAATGTTGACTACGCATCGAACGGGTTTCCCCACTAACCTCCCCCAAATAAATTGAGGTTACTAACACGGGAGCTAACCGTGCCAGCATCAATAACCACTCGTAAGTGGCGGAATTCCTGTGCGTAATAATAATAAAAGGAATGTACAACGTCCTATACTCCAGTAGAAGTTATGATCAAATATAAAGTCACATAACTCCCCCCATATGTTCATACTCAAGGTGTATACGTTCCAAGAGTTTTGGTGCGTAATCTCTTTCATTTTACGTTATTTACATATTATTAAACTTGGTGATGACTCTCAAAACATAACACAATCAATCATTAATAATTATTCAATCAATCAAACATACCAATTAATTCTTGAATAATTAGTGACCACATACTATTTAATGTTGAACCCTTTTTAATTCTACCTCGGTGCCAATGATACCTTAAACGCATAAAGCGCCACAAATCCTATCCCTCGGTGTTAAAAATACCTTAAGTGCACAAGGACACCAACATACAATTTATTCCTCGTGTACTTAGACATTCATATAGCTCCTTTCTCATGCTTATCACATCAATAAAAATTATATGAACCATAATAAAATTACTTTCCAATATTCCAAACCAAATTAAACATTTAGTTTCATTAAACATGCTCTCTAACATGCCACAAATATATATGTGGTTCATAAACAATACTCCAAACTATAATTTTCCAACAAATAATCCATCACAAATACATCATGCTTCCTATTTCAATCACCAATAACAACCAATTCATAAATTCCATTCCAAATCTAGCATGATACTACTTGTAATCAATTAAACACATTTAGCATGCTACTATATCAATAAAATTATGCTAAGAACGTACCTTGTATACGATCTTAAAATCGCCACGACTAATAGAAATCACTCACTTCGAAGTTTCCTACAATTTAAAATCATAGAAGAGTATTAAAATCCTTTCTACACAAATTTCCAGCAATATATACTATTATAAAACCCCTCATAATTTAATTAAAATAAGCTGAAATTATATTTAAAACATCATACTTTTATCCCAATTAATGGGTAATTGAAATTCCTTAAAGAAACTTGATTTTTAATGCACCGCCAAAAATTCCAGCATTATATTTTAATGAAAACTTGTTGTAATTAAGCCTTAAAACACTTTAATTAAAGTTTTAAACCATTATACATCATAACCCTTCAATAATTCATAATTCAAGAACCTATGGTTTTTAAAATTAAGGCTTTTAATTAAATATATAGTCTGAAAATTAATTAACATAATATTCATAATCAAACATCAAAAATCAAATCACAAAACTCATAATTAATAATTAGATCTAGGATTAAATTGATTTTTAAAACAAAGTTTTAATTTTTTTGTTCGAAAAGATGCGGCAGCCGACAGCCACCACGGCTGCTGCCAGCGCCGGTGGCTGCCTGCTGCCGGCGGCCACGACTACCGTTGGTGATCAGCGGTGAGGGGGAGCCGAAAAAGGGGAAGGGGGAAAAAGAGAAAGAAAAAGAAAAGAAAAATAAAGAGAAAGGGGAGAGAAGTTTGCCTTGGGTTTTCTCCACTCTGGGCAAAATTTGATTAGCTTCAATTGTTGAATATTTATTTCCCTTCTCTAGAAACCCTTCTACCTAAACTTTCCTCTTTTAATTTTCCTAATCCCTTCCCTAATAAAACTTTACTAAAATAACACTTTCCTTAAATTAAACCCCAACTTAAATAAAATAATTAATTAAATAAAATTTCCTTTTATAAATATTCCCTAACTTAATTAAAATAAATAATTAAAATACTTTAAATAAAACAATTCAATTTAATTAAATGCTTCTCAAAATACTTATTTTAATTAAATACGTATAAAAATACGAGGTATTACAAATAAGGGCAACCCTTTAATACTCTTGATCAAGGTAAGGTATTTGACTTGTTGATAAAGAATAAGATTTACCTCAACAAGACATATAAATGTGTTCATAATGTCAATTCCTTTTCAACAACTACTGTTTTATACAGTGTAGACACCTAAAAATGTCTCCCAAAACCAAACCCGTTGATGAACACCTTTCACCGCCATTATTGGTCAGGTTGAGTATTTATTATTTGGAGTGCTTAAATCCATTTTCTATCCAATATATTTCATGAACCAATCCAATTTCTAGCTCATTTCCCTAAACCATAACCTATTTTCCACTTTTCGTGTCCACATCGCAAAACCGAGAGAACTGATTTTATGTCTATACAATTTTGATCCAATTATTATTTTTTTGGATAGGCCTATAAATAATCTTTCCAACCATATATCATAAGCCCAATTCCGAGCTATAACGGAAAAGATATGAACAAAACACTAAACTCGGCCTAAAACCGACACCCTTCCACTAAAACGAAAATATCTTAAAATTTAAAAATCATTTTGACCTTATTTTAATTGTTTTGGAAATTAGACTTGATAAGCTTTCCAATGATATATTATATTCTTTATTCCGAGTTACGGATCAAAAGTTATAATTATTTTAAAAACGGGTAAAAAACTGAAATTACCGCGCAGCAGCTAAAACGCCGCGACGCGGCAAATGCTGACGTGTCACGGGGATTATTCCCGTGACACGATGCCCTTTTTGTGTAATTCTGCACATTTTTCTCCCGTGTCACGGGATTTTGCACCGTGTCACGGTGCCCATTCCGTGACACGGGGATATTCCGTGTAATTTCCGCGTACTTTTTACACCGTGTCACGGGATGTGCATTGTGCCACAGTGGACAATGCCGTGTCACAAAATTTCTTCCCGTGTCACGGTGCACATCCCGTGACACGGGATTGCTCCGTGTTTTCTCCGCGTAATCCCTAAACGCGTTTTCACTTCCCGTAACCTAATTATTTCCCGCGTCACTCAGTTTTCCCCCGTGTCACGGGATCTTCCTCCGTCTGATGGTGCCTGGCACCGTTTCACGATGCTCTTTTCCGTGACACGGTGTTATTTTTTTAGGGTTTCTATCTTTTTAGGGTTCCGCGTGTTCCCTCTACTCATTTTCCCTATAAATAGGACCCCCCCCTTTCTGCAGTTCGGGGCACCAATAATCATTCTCTCTCACCTTACACCAAAAATCATTCTCTTCTCCCTCTTTAACCTAATTTCTAGCCTCCTTATTCTTCCATAATAATTCCCCTAAGCACTCCAAGGAGTCTATACTTAACCCGGGGTTCCGTCCTTTAAACAAGGCGTGAAAGGTACAAATAACTGAGGGTTTGGACCAAATCAACTCTACTTTTTTATTTAATTTAATTTAATTTTCATTTACTTTATTTTTTTTATTGAAGTTACTAACAGTTTATTCATGATGTAGCAATTTAAAGGAACGTGCTAAATGTGAGTAATTAATTAATTTAATTACTCTTATTTTATTTTAATATTGCTAGTATCATGATTAGGGTTATTTTATATTTGATTTGACTAACACTATTATTGAAAAATTGCTTCCAATATTAATGTTTATTCTATTATTATTATTTTGATCACCATATTGCATGTTTAAAGGGAATATGTAATTGAAAATCACGCCTAATAAGATAATTTGGACAACCGGTTTAGGTTCCTTTTTAATCTTGTTATTTAATCAAGTGATCACGATATTTTAGAATTATATGTTCCATTAATATTCAACCAATTTAGCATAATAATAGATTGGAGCAAATTGAAATTTTGTTTGTATGCCTTTGTGATCGCAGGAATCATTTTTCACTATAAGAATCGAGTAGAGGCCAATACGGGCGAATGTGACTCCATGACTCACTTCGTACCATCATCCCCGATCCTCCTTTCGTTGTTCCGAACCATATGGAGTTAGTAATCTCATGGATTATGAATGGGTTGTAACCTTCACGGGTCAATCGTTGTTGCCTATCGTTGTCCCTTATCGTGGTTGCCTTTTTTTTCTGATCCGTGAACGGTTTACAAGTTCCTTAAAAACTTGTTGGCGGCTCCCTACTTTCCTTGTCCCTAATCGTAATGTCAATTCCCACTTCCTAAGAGTGCCAAGCATATTCACAACATGCTTTAACTGTAGGCGTACTTTGGTCATCGCAGAGTTCAAGTTACTATTGGTTCGGAGATTGTCTTGCGAATGCTGTTGGACCCTATACCGGCCACCTTTCCTTATATTCACTTTATTTGAAAATGCAACGTGATTGGGAGATTACGAGTGGTCATAGGTGCAGAGAGGCTAACCAAGTTGTTGATTGGTTAGTTATGGGGTGACGACGTCCAATAAAAAATTGGTCATTTTTTTAGGAGATCCCGAAAGGTCTTAAGCCGTTTTATTGGAGGACCTTAGGGGTGTTTCTAGGCCTAGGATGGTTCTAAATAATGCACCATGGTTATTGCTAAATAGTGCTTAGGTCTAGTAGTTAGTAGTTTGTTTATGTTCTATTGGTTCTTTGTTTTTTCTTTAGTTTGTTTGTTCTTCTTTTTTTGGGACTTGCCCCTCGTTTTCACAAAAAAAAAAAAATGAATGAGCTTAATTAGTTATGCTTACTACCATATCAATTCCCTTTGTATTTTTTTTTTCTTTTTTCTTATATTGCATTGGATTTTGTTATTTAATGTCACAACTTTAAAATAGTTTAAATCGCCCATGTACTATAGTGTTGTAACTATTGTCCACTTGCTCCTCATCTTTTATGTTATAATTTCCTATTGTAGATTAGTCATTTATCTCAATATGCTATTGGGAATTCGGGGTCCATAAAGTTGTAACCGAAACAATTATCTTAGATAACATGATCTTTAACTCTATGTAATTATGGAACTTAGATGCACAAAATTTTGCAAAAGTCATATCGGCTTACTTGCATAATTAGTTACATAATCGGTTAGTTCTAACTACTCGAAAAAGGTAAAAAACCATATAAGATTATTGTTTTGCTTACTTTTTCTTAGATTGTCCACCATTTGCCGAGTGCAACAATGTGATTCTCTCATGATCCCATCTTAATGTCGTCTCCTAGCTAGTCTATAATATTCGTCCACGTACTCCATCTATAACTTTTCCATGTGTTTTTTTTTTAATTTTTTTGTTATTATTTTTTTATCACATCTCTTGTCAAACTGTTGTTGGACCTTTATAACAACCTTATTATACCACCAACTTTTGTAGAAAACAGCTTGATTTATTCTCTAAATGGACCTCTACAATACCAACATTACAAAATATTCAACAATAGTTGTTCCATTAGCACAAGTTGTTTTTAATATCTTTACTAACTCATTAATCTAGAGATAAACAACTCATACGGAAAGAAAATTTAAATGAAGCGGGCGAATCTTCAACCCAAAATGATCTGAACTGATGCAACACGATTAAAACCATTTACAATGAACGTGACTAAACCCAATAACGATTCTTGTTTATGATCAACCTAGTTTGAACACGAGGAACATATAGTATAAACAAACCGGCTAGTTTAAAGACTCGACATGCAACTCTGCAAGCTACATTTTGATTTGAAAGTACTTCACCTGATTAAAACCGACCCAACCATCCGAATCCTTACAATGAATTGACTAGTTTGAATACTCTCCCGCATTTTGACTCGAAAGTAGTTGACCTGATCAAAACTGACCCGACCATCCGAATTCATATACCAATAAATGTGAGAGATGCAGCCATCTTGCACCGCTTTAAAGCGTATATAAACATCAAAATTGACCTCAGTCGTTCCCTTCTTCAGTTCTTGTCTCTCTGAAGAATCGCTGCTTTTTTGAAAATCCTCTGAAACGGTTTACTTCAGTTCCAGGTTACGTTAATTTCATACATTTCTACTGTCAATTTTCGTCTTAATTTTAGTAAAAATTAATAAATTTTTGTCAGTTTTTCTTCAATTTCATCTCAATTATACTATGCTCTTGGATTCTGTATAATCTCACTTAATCATTTGGTGAGTAAAATTGAAAATTGAATTGGAATCTGGGGTTTATGCGAGAATTCTTGATGATTAATCGTAGAATTGCTGAGATTTGAAATTGTAGACGACATTGTTATTCAATTTTGATAGTGTAGTGTTGAATTTTTGGTTTTAATGGGTAATGTCGTATTACCCAAATGGCTAAAGGAATTGCCGTTAGCACCGGAATTCCGACCGACCGATACCGAATTCGCTGACCCAATTGCTTATATATCGAAAATTGAGAAAGAAGTTGGTGCTTTTGGTATATGTAAAGTGATTCCTCCATTGTCAAAACCATCAAAAAGATATGTTTTTGATAAACTAAACAAAACCCTTTTGAGAACTCGTGAATTGGGTTTGGATGTGAATTTGAAAGAAACCGTTGATTCGTCGATGAGGGTAAATCAGGACAAGAAGCATGAGGTTGAGAATAGAGCTGTATTCACTACTAGGCAACAAGAATTGGGGAAAGATGCAAAGAGAGGCAAGGGTGGGGTTGATATGTCACAACCGGCGGCACAAAAGCAAGTATGGCAAAGTGGGGAGTTATACACACTGGAACAGTTTGAATCTAAGTCGAAAGCGTTTAGTAGGAGTGTGTTAGGTTCAGTGAAGGAAGTTACTCCTTTAACTATTGAGGCATTGTTTTGGAAAGCCGCTTCAGAGAAGCCTATATATATTGAATATGCAAATGATGTTCCAGGTTCTGGTTTTGGTGAACCAGAGGGATTTTCGGGTCACTTCCGTGCTTGTAATAAGAGGAAGAGAATGTGTGGTCCAAGTCCTGGAGGCAGATCCTACTTGAGGCAACAGGGTGTAAACAAGGAAGCAATTCCGTGTGCTGGGGTAGAAGGTGAAGAACTAGTGCCGAGTTCAAGTCCACTTGAAGAATTAGAAAAGAAACTCATTAATTTGGAAGAAGCATCATCACCAGATGATATTCCTCAATTTACTAAGCAGAGAGACCTATGTGCTGATGCTGAACTCGAAGGAACTGCAGGATGGAAGTTATCAAACTGTCTTTGGAACCTACAAGTAATTGCTCGCTCTGCTGGATCACTTACTCGTTTTATGCTGGATGATATTCCTGGTGTCACATCACCAATGGTATACATTGGTATGTTGTTCAGCTGGTTTGCCTGGCATGTTGAAGATCATGAACTTCATAGCTTGAATTTTCTGCATACGGGTTCACCAAAGACATGGTATGCAATTCCTGGGGAGCATGCATTTGCTTTTGAGGATGTTATACGTAAACAGGCTTATGGAGGAGATATGGACCACTTGGGTATGTCATTTTTATATTATGTAGTATTTTGACTTGCTGTTAGTGCTAATCATTCAGGAGTCAGTGATGTATCCCATGAAGTCATTAATCTATCCTAGTATAGTGATCCCATGATCAGATTGTCCGGCAGATTGGTGTATGTAGTAACTGAGTGTTGGCCTGTTGGCTAACACTTTTTGGTTCTGGATGACATAGCTTGCGTAGGCAGTTGGCTTTAATAAATTATGGGAGTGATTAATTTGAATTGTTGGTGATGGATACTGGTCAGTATTATTAACCGCCTAAAACTGAGATATGTGGGAAAATGAATGTCTCATGCTGACAAAGACAGTATGGAATTAGAGAGTGATGTACCTCTCTTCTGTTAACTTTCACTTGTTTTAGGAGAAGCTAGATTTTTATGTTATATGACTATCATAACTAGTTAAGATTTTCTTGGAGCAGTGATCATTATATTATAAACATTCTCGAAGTTTATGATGTTATGAAGAGCTTGAAGCAAATTCTTTGTTTGAAATAGGCAATCCTTTCTCTTTTGTTGAAATCTATTATAGGGTCTTTCCGGGTTGATGATAGTTGTGTTTTTTTTTTTCCTTTTCCTTTTGATCCATCTGTTGAGAATAATGGTTTGAAAACATTACCGGTGATTATATAAGCTCATAATGGGCCAGAAAGTGTGTCTAATAATGGGATGCATTTTAAGGGCACTAAGGTGGATTACCCATGTATAAAAGGAGTGGTAAGTACCAAGTGTTTCTTCTATTTTTGGGTGATAGGTCTGTTGTGGTGGTGGTGGCGTAGAGTGCTATGTGGACTAAACTAAAGTGGGGAACCATGTTGAGGTATAGTTAAGAGAGAGAGTGTATAAGTAATCTGAGTTTGGGCAGTCGAATCTTTGTTATGAATCCAACGTGACCGGAAGGGAGAAAGGATAAGTACCAAGAGTTTGCTAAAGGAGAAAAATAGTGCAAGAGGACACAATAGGATCAACCAAGAGTTTGTTGGAGGAGAAAAAATTGAAAGAGGGGGATAGAGCAGACATTAAATAAGTTACATAAAGGACATATAGAGGGCAGCATAGAGAAGAGGCTAATAGAGAAGAAGTGATTAAAAGATAAAGAAGTGAGGAAAACAATTAGGTATTTGGGTTTGTTAATCTTCTAAATCATACATTTTGTCCAATTATTCAATACTAATTCAGATTATGTTTGTTTTTGTTTCTTTTAAGCTGATTTTTTTTTTTTTCCTCCAACTAGTATAGAAGAATTTGTTTCACAAATTTTGTGTAAAATAACTCTTAAAATAAAAGTTGCTTGTGTTTGTGGTTTTGAGATTTTTGATTATATAACATCAAGCAAAATTTGCTGTACAAGCATTGTTTTAAATAGTCCCCATCCAAAAATGTTGATATATGAAGAAAAAAAATGCCGCCAACCTTGAATCACAAAGGAAAAGCCATTGACAGACTAGGATTGAGAATTCTATACTAATATCACAAAGAAAGCTAATGGGATTGTTGTCCCATTATGTATTTATATTAGTCTTGATAACATATTTAACCTATAACATGATTAATTATGGCCCTTAAAATTGTACATGGAGGGTTATGATTCAGATTATGTTTGTTTTAATCTCTATATGATAGGGTGCTGGGGAATGCATGGTGGGTCTTGATCTATGATATGTGAACTGTGAAGTTATGGTTGCACGCCTTTATGGTATTTTTTTTGGTTCGTGCTTGATGTCACATTTTTGTGAAGCACTACTTTGTGGTGGCTCTGCATTGGTAATTCATTTTGGCATGGATAGTGGTGCACTTAGGATCATAAGTTTGTAACCTCAATCTGCTAAATCAAGGCAGAGAAACCCTATCTTTAGTGTCACTATTTGGCTTCGTGCATGCCAGCCTGCCAGGGCAATTTTTTGTGGCTGTGATATTTGGTGAGAATGGAGCAGCAATATGGGCAGATGAGTTTGGCTGTAGCGACTGTGCATGATTTAAGAGGTTTTTAAAACATTTTATTATGCATCCTAATACCAATTGCTCAATTCCATGCTGAATACCAAATAGCAATGAAACCAATGCTCATCTTAGGGCCTTGAATATAACTCCTAGCATGTTATAATTTTCCAAGTGTAAGTAGATTTATTCAAATGAGTCACTACAAGCCTATAACATTAATATGTGACTCCCTTCTAAGACTTATACAGTTGCCAATGCTGAACTTTGAGCCTTTATATATCTAATTATCTATCAATTAAAATTATGAAAAGTTGATTTGTTGAAATTCTTGAAAACATATATGTAGATAAATCTATGAATAACGTGTATGCTAACAATTGTTATTATATGTGATTAGAATATTATGGTCAAAGAAAAATATGTGAATAGTGGAGAAGTCAACATGTTGCATTTAACCTGAAACAAAGGTAGTACATGAAAATTCTCATTAATTTGATTGATTTGAACACTGATGCTCCATCACTCCATCAGTCATGACAAAGAAAAGACCACACTGTATTCTCAAAGAATTTGGAGCTGTGTTGGCATTCCCCCCCCCCTGTTGACTTTTTTTTAAAAAATTATTGGTTTTGATTGAGATGGTAGGCTCTATGTTTGAGATGTAATCTCTACTGGACAACCTACAAATGAATGACATGGAGTTGGTTATTGCTTTTACATTACCAACTGATATCCGTTTTTCTATCTTCTTGTATGGATTCTCTTATTGGTTAAATTCTATACTATTGTAACTCAGGTAGTTGTCTCTTGCGCAGCTGCATTAAAAATTCTTGGAGAGAAAACCACTCTTTTCTCACCTGAGATGGTGGTTGCTTCTGGTATTCCATGTTGCAGGTATGTTTATTATATAAATTTGAAGTTCTGATGGCAAGATCAAGTTCTAGTGGTTTCCCCTACTTTGTTTTTTGTATGTTTTATTCTTGATGCTATATATGTTACAAATTGCTGCCCATCTTTTTTGTTTTGTTTTGTTTTTGTTTTTGTTTTTTGTTTTTTAAAATTATTTATTTATTATTTTAGTATTAAATTGTATGCATCTTTTGTAGGTTGGTACAAAACCCTGGTGAATTTGTAGTGACGTTTCCAAGGGCTTATCATTTAGGATTCAGTCATGGTAATTACTTTACAAAATTGTTTATAGATCATTGCAAATTATATGTTGTTGACATCAGCATAAGTTTCCAACCATGTAAAATCCTAAATACTTAGTAGCTTTTCCAGAAAATATGTATCCTGTTTGTGTCTCTAATGAATTATTTTGTGGCTATGACTTATTCATGTTTAATCCACAGAATATTACAGTGTAATTCAATATGGTGAGTTTTTAGCTTGTGTATGACTGTGCTCCACATTTCCACCATGCCACCAAGTTACCTCCATAAATGCTGTAGATTATTACCTTGTAATATTCATTGTTTTTCGCGAGTTATTAACAATACTTGTATGTAAGGAAAATTAATTATTGTACAAATATCGTATTATAGTGAGCTATGTGGAGTTACAATGGAGAAACAAATGATCTGTGTTTGTAACATGTCTCTAATACCTTTGTCTCTTGATGCATCAGCTGGATGTGTTTGATAATGTGTTGAGTTGCTGACTTTCATATCATGTCAGGAAGATAGTGGTGGGTGGGGGTGGGGCTGTGGGGGTGGGAATAACACAAGCCAGTATGATGATGCAACAATGTATAAGTTGAATGAAAAGTAAGTATACTATTAAAGGATTGGGTGGGTTGGTGGGCATTCAGGGAGTACAACTGCACTAGTCAACTAAGTGATGCAATAATGTACTAATACATTAGGAGAATATAAGTAAACACAAAGTCTGGCCTCTGTTTTCTCTTTTCATGGTTACTTTGTAATTTAGTTATCTTATACTTTATCTTCATATATCCTGTACCTTTGGGCAGATAATTGGCCTCTCATAAATAACCCCTCTGTGGTTCCATTAAATCTGCTTGTTGTAATGTGTGTAGGTTTTAATTGTGGAGAAGCTGCCAACTTTGGCACACCTCAATGGCTCACCATAGCGAAGGAAGCGGCAGTGCGGCGGGCTGTAATGGATCATTTGCCAATGCTCTCCCATCAACAACTGCTTTACTTATTGACTATGTCTTTTGTATTAAGGTCAGCAATGTTTTTTAAAATTTTTGTTTCCTCTGCATATACAATTGAGACATTGTTATGTACTCCTTCTCATTTTTTTTTTATTTTTATTTTTTTATTTTTTTTTTAAAAAAAAGTGAAAAACAGAATTGTTTATCTCTGGTGTATATGACTTTTTATTTATGAATAGTAGGGACACTTTTGGATTTTTCCACATTTTGTCATAATAAGAGACCCACCTTCCTCTCCTCTAGCTACTCTACCTCCATCAACATTGTAGACGATCGTTAGCACCACCAAACCAAATTTCTTCCCCATTACACGAGCACTAGCTACGGAAATCACCACCACCACTTTTAAGTTTTGTGGCCATAAAAGATCTGGCGGATAGCAAAAGCTTTTCCCTAAGGGTTTACTATGGGCAATATATATATTTTGCTACTAGGGTGTCTTTTATTCGGCCAAGCCAGCCGCAAAGCGGCGAGATAGGTGGGTTGATCGGCATGGCCATGGGAGGGGAGGAGACAGAAGGAAATATTTTGGTTTGGTGGTGGAGTTGCTAGAGGAGTCGGAAATGAGGTGAGCTGTCACAATCTTAGTTTTAAAAAGCGCGCCTAGGTGCTGTTGAGGCGCAAGGCGACGCAGGGCGCATGCCAAAACGCCGCGACCTTCCTATGCGTCGCGTCTTCCAGAAGGCGCGCGCCTTAGACCACCTCCACCACGGCGTAAGGTGCGTGCACCGCCCGTGCCGCTTTATGTTTAAAAGCGTGATAAAAGAGGATTTAGATTAATATTTGTAAAAAACACAATTTTTTTCCAAATTGAAGCTTACCCATTCTTGTAAGTGATAATTCGAGCAAAAGCCCTTTGTTAATTGAATAAAATCGCTTCAATTTGACCCCTAATTTTAAAACCCTAATTTTTCAAAAACCCTAATTTACGAATTGCTTTGCAATTGAAGAATTGGTGGGTTCTGCTATGGAAGACCGCAGACATTGCCGGAAATCAATCCTCGGCGGTTTCCGGCGGTAGATCGGTGACCAGCGCGTTTCCTTCTATTCTCTCTCTTTAACCTCTGCTCTTGTTCTTTATTATTTTATCAGTTTTAATTGATAAAATACCAAAAGCCTCCTTTAGACTGTCAAAAGTGTCAATCACATGACCAGTCTAACCTTTTTTTTCTTTATATATTTTTTTAAAATTTTTAATTTAACCAAAAAAAAATGTTTTAATTCTTTATTATGCTTGAATCTGAGTATTTGTAGAAAAATTTATTTCAAAAAAGCAGTAAAATTTCTTCAAAAAACTAACAAATTAAATAATTATTACATTAATTTGATTTTAAAATATATTTTTATTTTTAATTCCCAAAACGAAGTAATAAAAAAAATTAAAAGTTAAAATGATTGTGCGCCTCGCGTTTTTTTAAACTAAGGTCACAATGAGATAAATGTGTTTGTTTCTCACGGATATAAACCCGGGAAGCTCAGTGCTTTATATCTAATGTAAAAGTCGCCTTGGTGTACAGTTTCCAAATATGGACTTTTCATGACTTTAATTTTTAATAATTAAAGATATTATTGGTCAGAATTCTGCGTTGGCAAATATGTTGGTCAAACTGGGGCACTTAAAAAAGACTGAGTGAGTAGTGGTCTAGATGGACTATATTAATTTGTTTTGAGTTCTTGTCACATCTCAAACAAAATAAGTCTACATACAATCAAGATGAAAATAAAATATACCACACCACCCAATGCTTTTGAGAAGCCAACAACAACAATGTCAAAGCTTTAATCCCTATCAATCCCTATCTGCTTGAACCAAATATCTTTATCTTTGGTGGTCGTCAACAAAGTTCCTCGTCCTCCATTTATTTCTATCAAGTGCTATATGCCTTTAAGAAGCCAACAACAACAATGTCAAAGCTTTAATCCCTATCAGATGGGATTGCCTCTTGAACCAATTATCTTTATCTTTGGTGGTCGTCAACAAAGGTCCTTGTCCTCCATTCATTTCTATTAAATGCTATATGCTCTATACTAAAGAGGGTATATTTATGTAACCATGTATGTTAAAAATGGGAGTCATTTTTAATTTTATCCCAGTCATAGTGGCTCTTTTGGATCTTTGACTAGAAAGGATTTTTTTAGCACTCCACTCTATTCTGTTTTTGGCAAGTCCAAGTCCTTTTTTATTACCTTACCTGCTTACTCCACAATACTTACCTTTCCACTCTCCTTTTTACTTTATCCACCATTTTCTTACACCCACCTACTATGTTACATGGACTCGGGTACGTGTGTCGGACACGAACACGTGTCCAAGTGTCCAATTCGTCAATTTCCAAAATTTTAGGACACGGGGACTTTGTCCAATATTTGGACACGGGTGCGGAGACACGGCACTTTTATTTTTTGCAAAAAAAAATTATACATTACAAAATATTTTAATACTCTTAAATTTTTATATCATATTCTTGTAATATAAATTATATGATTACTATTTCTTGTTATAATTATTCTAGTACTTTCTCTAAAATGAATTGTTTACCGTTTTAAAAAAAAAAAAAAAATATTAAAAGAATTTTTTACTGCTGTAAATTGTTTACTGCTGTAAATATTGGGTAATGTATCACAAAAAAGTAATTTTGGTTAAAGTTAGTAGTCAAAAAGTCAAAAGCAAAATAAGTGGTATCTCATTACCCTACCCCCCACCTTTCTGACAGCCCCACTCATTTCCTCTTCCTGCCTTTCTCTCTCTCCTCCCCCTCTTTTCTTTTCACTCTCTGGTTTCAATGGAGTCGAAGAAGATTTCGCACACAGCCCTTGCTCTGAAGTATCCGAGTGCAAATAGCCGAATCTGACACGAATTCCGTGTCCGTGTCCGCGTCGTGTCGTGTCGGACACTTTGGGATTTCAGCCGAGTCCGATGAACATAGCCCACCTATACACCTTTCCACTTACCCTCACCTACTTTATCCACCTTTTTCTTATACCTAAGCAACTTATTACACTATCTCTAATGCTACACTTTCTCTGTTTAATTACATCACCCATCTTTTTACAGTTTTTCCCCTTAATTCTTGTGTAAAAAGTATTAATAGACACTTCAATAAGATGAAAGCTCTATAGTAATCTAAAACTTTACAAATGCCTTTTAAATTTTAAATTAGGTTATGTTTAAACTCACATGTTTTAACTCATATTTTATATATCTTAAATCAGATGTTCTATTACAACTCATATTTTATTAAACTAAAATAAGATGTTCTAAATAATTGCTCGATCTTTTATATATCTTAAATTAGATGTTCCAATTTTTTACTTATATGTGAACTTTGGTTTTCTTAGTTTTAAACCATGTGTTCTAAATTTTAGATCATTTATTCTAAATTTGTAAGTTTATCAACAAGATTAATTCAACCTTCGCCCCCTTCTCCCAAAATAATCCAACCTTTTGATTAACCTTGAATAATCCTAAATTTATTATTTATTTTCTAATAGCAAGCCTATTTAAATTTTTTTTCCTCTTCCTCAATATCATTGATGTAAGACCCCAACCATTAAAAATGGCCTCCCCCCCCCCCTCTTCTCTCTCTCTCTCCTCCTTCCTTCACCTCCCCGAACTTTCCCGCCACCACCTCACCCCCGTCAACCTATCGGATTTCCCTGTCAACCAGCCCGCTCCACTACCCCCTTCCCTCCTTGTCAAAAGCCCCCCCCCCCACCCTTTTCCAAGCACAATGTGACCCACAGTCACAATTTTAATTGATTTGGGGCTGAATTTAAGCTATTTGCAGACTGCTTGTGGACTGAATTGGTTTCCTTTTAGCATGGCATTGCTTGAATTGTTGATTGGCCGGCTAGATTGAATGGTGGCAGAATAGATGCGTGTGGGTGCTGCCGACTTGCCGTGGGTTGTTGCGGCAGTGAGATGAGGATGATACAGGCAGAAAGCTATAGAGAGTGTAGCTGCCGCTGTGGACGGGCGGTTGTTGTGCAGGGAGGTGCGTCAAGTTGGTGGTGTGGTGGCGTGGCTCAGTTTGGTGGTTGCTGCCAGCTGGTTTATGGGGTTACTGGTGGCAATAGATGGCCGGGCTGCTGCGCGATTGATGTTGGGTGGCTGGAGTGTGGTGGTGGATGAGGTTAATGGTGGCCATGAAAGGGGAGAAGAGAGATACGAGCAGGACGGGAGGAGAAGAAAGGATTTTTTATTTTATTTTACTTTATTTTATTTATTTACTATTATTATTAAAAATAAAAGACTAAATAAATAATAATAATATGACCAATTAGGATGTGACACGTGGATGGTAACTGGTTATAGGGTTGTTAGGAAAAAATGGGTAGTAAACTTAGGATTATTCAGGGTTATCAAAAGGTTGGATTATTTTGAGAGAACACAACAAAGGTTGAATTATTCTTGTTAAATATTCCAATTTTAAATCATATATGTGCAAAAAATTTGACTGAAATTTAATTTGCATGTTTTTTTTTGCATAATGAGCATAAATTTTCGTAAAAAGTAGTAAGTCGTAAATTTAAATTGCATATTTAGTAGAAATTATATGCTCATTCATCCTTCTCATTATATGTATATTTAAGTTTGACATTAACTTTTACATTATTAAAAAATAAGAAAATTTCATTTATAATTTGGACCATCATAATATTTAGTTTAGACTATATTAATTTGAACCTTAAAATTCGCAAATTACTTGAAATTAGGAAATTCTAATAAGTTTGTAATTACCTTGTTGCTTGTAGATGAGTAGGATTAGCAATTGAAAAAGATCAATGTGTAATGAATTTCTGATGACTTCGACAATTCTTTCTACACCGAAATTCAAATCACGAATATATAATTGTTAATACTCTAAATTCACATGATAAAAGCTCGAAATCACAAATCTACACTTACCTTTTTCTTTCACGATATATGTTGGAGATTTCGCTGCAAATTTTTCTCCGTTGAATTTCATGTGACACTTCATGAAATCTAGGGTTTTTCTTTTTACAATTCAAAAATTGGGAGAATTAGTATGTCTGTAGCCATTTTACTGCATATTGCGGGTAAACTTGGGATAAGTTTGAAAATTGTTGATGAAGGATAAAAACTATTGATGAAATTTGAAGAAATTTTTAAGGAATTTCAAGAGTCAAAAAATGGGGGAATTTTGGAGAGAGAAAATTAGGGATGAGGATATGATCTGATTTAGTATGTTAGAAATATTTGATTAATTACCATTATGCATTAATGATAAGTGAATCTCAACCTTTTGATCTAAACTAATCTAGTGGTTTAGATTTTCTTATATAAGTAGAGTAAGGCCTGTCTATTTAGGTCAACGGGTTGGGTTTGAGTAAGTTTTCGGATCATTTGGGTAGAGTCGTTTGGGTCATTACAAAATGATACATTGATCAAATCGGGTCAATTCGGATTATTTGGATCAGGTTTGGGTTCTCTCTCTGTAACTCATGTTTTGATTCGTGTCAAGTCGGGTTATCGGATCGGGTCGGGAATGGACAGGTATGGTGTTCTCACATACGAACCTATTCTTGGTATATATATGTTGAATGATGATAATGATGGTGTGTGTCTCTATTTTGAGGCTGAATGGTTTCATGCTTGTCTTATGTTTGTTTATTATACTTGAAATCTAGCAGGGTCCCAAGAACTATGCTTCCTGGTGCACGGAGCTCTCGTTTGAGAAATCGTTTGAAGGAAGAAAGAGAGCTGATGGTTAAAAAAGCTTTTATTGAAGATGTTCTCAAGGAAAATCACCTATTAAATACTCTACTAGGAAAAGAATCTGCATTTCGTGCTGTGTTATGGCACCCTGATTCACTTCCATCATTTGCCCGATACTCTAAAGTTGGAACTATTGTGGATGCTGCCCCCATAAAAGGTGTTGATATGTCTGTCCTGCCATATAAGGGTGTGAATGAGGATAATATCCCGCTAACCTCACATAGGAAAACTCCTAATGCCTTGTGTCTGGATAGTAATGGAATTTTGTGTGACTTTCAAGTTGACTCTGGAACCTTGGTGTGTGTTGCTTGTGGAATTCTTGGATATCCTATTATGTCAGTGGTTCAACCATCAAAGAAGGCATCAATGGAAAATTTATCTGCAGTGAAGACGAATGTATCTGGGGTGGTTGATATTTCAAGACAACCAGATTCGCGTCACATTCAATGCAGCACTAAGATCTTTTCTCCAGGTATGTCATCATAATCTTAATTAGTTATAGCATGATTGGGTTGAATTGCTTTTTTCCCTTTACTTCTATTATTCACTTGTTTGCAATAATGGCGAGTTACTACCTCCACTTCACTGGATGACCTCTTTCTTTATGTATGCGTACTTGATTGATAGTCCAATAGAATCCGTGTGATTCATTGCAGAAATTCAGTTTTATTGGCAGTCATTATGATATGTTTTTGCTAAAATATAAAAACCAAATGTCTTTAAAAATTTGTTTGAACTGTTAGTTTCATAATGGTGAGCTAGTCAGCTGATTTCCTTTAAGTTTCTTCCTTTTTTTTTATTAGGCATTATTTTATTTGGTAGCATTGGAAGGGCCGCATGGAATTGCCATGTCACTATAGAGTTAAGGATATAGATATGTAGAGTACAATTAATAAAAATTTTACTGTAAGATATTGGACAAAAATGTTTCCAAAATTTTATTACGATTTCTGTTTGCACACAATTTATTATACAAGGCAATTAGAGAGAGTGTTGATGTTGGAGTGGGTATAAGAAAAAAGGTGTATAAAGTTCTGGAAAGAGTGTAAAAACCAAAAAAGTTATTTTGTATGGAAAAGGTGGGAAAATTAAGGTTGTGGGGTGAATGAAATAGGTAGTAAATGAGGTTTGCCAAAATTTGATAAAGCAAAAAAATGTAAAGAACTTGGAGAAATAAAGGTGTGAAGTATACAAATCTTTCTGGAATGGATAGTTGATTTTAGGAAAGCGTGTAAAAACCAAAAAAGTTATTTTGTATGGAAAAGGTGGGAAAATTAAGGTTGTGGGGTGAATGAAATAGGTAGTAAATGAGGTTTGCCAAAATTTGATAAAGCAAAAAAATGTAAAGAACTTGGAGAAATAAAGGTGTGAAGCATACAAATCTTTCTGGAATGTATAGTTGATTTTAGGAAATAAAATGAACAATTGAACATCAGGGATCATTTGACAATGATAGATCAATAGAAGTTTAGGAAAATTTTAAATATCTGTAAATAGGACTATAATAATTTGTTGGTCTTACCTTCATTTTTTCCTAAAAGAAAAAAAGAAAAAAAAATGAAAAAAAAGTATCTTCATCTGAATAATTCAAAATCTTTTAATATTCATACCATTGGAAAGAGTTTAGGAAACTTATCAATAATTGAAAAAAAAGACATTTATAATTTGGAAGCAAAGTTTACATTTTTTATAATAATTCAAAATCTTCTAATATTCATACTATTGGAAAGAGTTTGAAATATACTTTAAAATTAGATCGAATTATGATATATGATATGCAGAACTAAGGATGTTTTGAATAAAAGAAATGATGTCTCATAAGTCATAAGTATGTTTATCTACATATTTTTATCATGTACCACACAGGTCAAACTAGTTTTAATGATTTCTTTATTTGGTACAGAGACCAATGATGATGAGACATGGGATACTTCTGGGTTTATGAGACCGCGGATTTTCTGCTTGGAGCATGCTGTAAAAATTGAAGGTCTTCTAAGACCCAAAGGTGGAGCAAAGATGCTTGTAATCTGCCACTCTGGTAAGCCATTCTTTTGTGTTTCTGTATCATCACTGGTGCATAATATTGCTCTAAACTTAATATCTGAACATAGTCAGCAAATTGTGGAGTTTTCACATGCTTGTGTTTTTTCAGTCCCACTAGTCTTGGTAGGGGTTTAGATCTGTACATAAGGGCCTCTCAAGATCATTTGAAGTGATGTTAAAGTAGCTCACTAGCATTTTTGCAAATAAGTACGAATTGTGTTCGTGATGTTTGCACTTTCATCTTGTTTCTTGCTTTTGTGATTTATGAACATGGGAACATTTTGTATTTTTATATCTAAAATTGGTGTCATATTTCTAGAGAATTATCTTCTTTAACAGATTGTCTGGCATCAAAGCTTCAAACTTGCATAGTTGCAAATTTGCAATGACTTCCTTGCTTTTGACTTTTACCTCCTTATCTTTTGTTGCCTTTGTACTGCAGACTATCAAAAGTATAAGGCAAATGCTGTAGCTGTTGCTGAAGAGCTCAGGACCTCATTTAATTATAAAGAGGTTCGATTTGATTCTGTGTCTCAGGAAGAACTGAATCTAATTGATATTGCAATTGATGAGAAGCTTAATGACTTTGAAGACTGGACGTCAAAACTTGGAATCAACCTAAGGTTTAGTGTCAAGACTAGAAAAGATAGTCTCCCAAAGAAGATGGAGCATGCGCTGAATATTGACTATTTACTTTCCATTATGGCTCCTGATTCAAGAATTTCATATATCAAATGGGGTTCTAGAAAATCTCGGACAAAACAGAAGTCAAACTGCAGAACTCTTGCAACAAATTGCAATGGCAATCTCTCAAAGAAGGATGAGATTATTCATGTTACCAGTTCTATGGAAAGTAAAGGAAAGATACTTCTCCAATACTCTAGGAGGAAGTATAGGACTACAACAAGAACTTTTACTGGAGCAAAACATGCTTCTGAGTGTAGCTTGGCATGCCCAACAGGAGTGACTGATGCTGATCGTGGAAAGGTTAATGATCACAGTGAGGACATTCCAGGGACTTCCTGTTTCAAGAGTTTGGAAAAACGATTTGAAGTATGTGGGGAAGTTGAGGCGCCTGCTCTGAACAGGGATCCTGTAATTAATGAAGCTTTAGCATCTGCATCAAGTGTATCCAATGTGCTCAGAATTTCTGGGGAGACTGATAATATTAATGAGCACTTGGATGCTGAGAATTGTTCTAGTCTAATTGGTTCTGCAGGGATATCTAGTAGTGCTAGAAAGGAGGTAGGAGGTGAATATGGCTTCATGGCTAAAGCAAGTGGTCATGCAATGTTGTGCATACCTGAAGAGCTGAATGATGATCAGATTACTGTAAATTCATTCCCAGACAACTCCTGCAATAACCTTGAGGTTTATGCTACTGCGGCGAATAATGCTGGTGAGAGTGAGCCTTGCAAACATGGTACTACTACTGTGGAGGTAGATATGCATATCTTACCTAAGGATAACCTCACTGGTAATTCTCAAACTGGTGGGTGTGCATCTTCATTGTTGAGCCTGCAGGAAAAACAGGAAATTAAATTGGCTACTGCAAAAATGACTTCTAGGGATGGAAGTAAAAGAAGAAGAAAAGTAGTGCTGCAAACTGAAGCCCATAAAAACTTTATAAAAAGTCCATGTGAAGGTTTAAGGCCAAGGAAGAATCGAAACGATTTAGTTCATACACCAGATAGCAATGTTGCTGAACTAAAGGAAGAAAAGCCCCCGACTAAGAAACTTAAGAAATCTTCAGGCAGAGCTTCCTGCAATCAAGTGCTAGATAATAAAACTTCTTACAGATGTAGTCGTGAGGGTTGTCAAATGACTTTTAGGACGAAGGTTGATCTCTCATCACACAAAAACAATAAATGCCATCAAAGAGGATGCGGGAAGAAGTTCAGATCCCATAAATCTGTGGTTCTTCATCAACGAGTTCATGACGATGAGAGGCCTCTAAAGTGCTCATGGACAGGCTGCACTATGACTTTCAAATGGGCATGGGCTAGGACTGAGCACATGAGACTACACACTGGTGAACGTCCATATCAGTGCAAGATTGAAGGGTGTGGTCTTACTTTCAGGTTTGTGTCCGACTTTAGTCGCCACAGGCGGAAATTTGGGCATCATGTAACACCTGCTTCATGATGCATATTTTATGCATTTGATGAAAGCTAGTCTGCTTAGTGAAGGATGATGCCAAGTTGGCTAATAGCAAGATGTACAAAGAGTAGTTATAGCCTTTATAGGTTTGAACGTGATTATTGAGGATTAGGGTGTTAAATCTTTCATTCTTCTCCAGTACATGATTTTAGGTTTGAACGTGATGATTGAAGATTTTCTTCTTCTGACTAGAAGATAAAAAAAGTTATTTTGTGGGGGGTGGGGATGGGCTATAAAATTCAATTCTATCTTGGGCGTAATATCTTTTTTTTTATTGGGTAGTAGCTTTTAGCAATTTGATTCAAACACTACTTTATTTTTTTTACAACCAAACACTACTTGAAATAAACAATGTTTTGAAAATCAAACCATTTAAAAGAAAATTTTGGTTTTAATAATGGAAAAATACTTTAATAATTCCAACTTTGCCAATTTATTTAAGGAAAAATTGCCCGGAATAATCCCACCTTTGGCACGTCCGTCCAAAATAATCCCACCTTTGGATTATTTTTAAATAATCCGACCTTTATATCCTCTTCGCTCCCAATGGTCCCAACCGGTCAACTAACCTGCTATAACAAGTTGCACTGACACGTGTCGGCCGACGATTGGTCTAAAAAATTAACAAAAGTTTTTTTTTTATAGCAGGTTAGTTGACCGGTTGGGACCATTAGGAGCGAAGAGGATATAAAGGTCGGATTATTTAAAAATAATCCAAAGGTAGGATTATTTTGGGCGGACGGGCCAAAGGTGGGATTATTCCGGACAATTTTTCCTTTATTTTAAATAATCCTAACTTTTGATTATTCTGCAATAATCTCAACTTTAACATGCATTTTCTTTTTTCAATCCCCTTTACCAGTTACCTGTAGAAAGAGTTAAATTTTTTGTAAAAAAAAATAAGTTGTCACGTGTCGCTTGTTTATTAGTTTTAAAAAAGTTTAAAAAGTTTATTTAAAAAAAAAGGTTTTTTTTTTTAAAAAAAAAAGTTAAAAAAATCGAAGGCTTAACTAATTTCCGGCGATGGCCACAACCTTTGCTTCGTACCCAGCCATGACCACGGTCGATGGTCACGACCTCCCCATCCCAACCCTACTTCATACCCTGATTCCCAATTTTTGGCGCCCATAGCTAATTTTCGACGCCACGTCCCTTGCTTCCCCCCACTACAACCTAGCCCTGAAACCAATTCGCTGGGACTTGGGAGTTTGCGATTGATTTTTTCGAAGGTGGGGAATGCAGGTAGGAGATCGGTTTTTGGATTGAGGGAAAGGAAAGAGGCCGGCTTCGGTGCTGTGGGAAGGGATGGGGCTCCGGTTTCGGCGATGTGGGAAGGGGGCTATGTTTTCGGCGATGTAGTGCCAGTGGGGGTTTTGTTATTGAGGTAAGAGATGGAGCAAGGCTGCTTGTTGCTGTTGGTGTTGAGAGGTGGCGTGGTTGTACTATTGGGGATGTTGGTGTTTGAGTAATCAGGGATAAGGTGGAGTGAGGAGCAGGGGAGTAAAGGCAGCAATGACTATTTCTGAGGTGGGGTTTTGGTGGGGCAGTCGATTCCCTGTGTTGGAGTGGTTTAGTGGTGAAAATCGGTGACCGGTGGTTGGTTGGTTCTGGCGTATAATAGGAAGAAGAGCCACCATTGATGGCTTGTGGCTGGTGGTTTGTATTTTTTTTTCTTTTTCTTTTTCTTTAATATTTTTCTTCTTTTTGTATTTTCAGACCAATCACGTGTTGACTCATGTTAGATAACCTATAATAAAGGGTTATTGACTTTTATTGACCGGTTTGGGTTTGAAGAAAGAAAACATATGTTAAAGTTAGGATTATTGTAGAATAATCGAAAGTTGGGATTATTTAAAGTAAATTAGTCAAAGTTGGGATTATTAAAGTGAATTTTTCTTTTAATAATCACAATTTTGACCGTTTGCTTTTAAAAATCCCAAGTTTGGATTATTATTTAATAATCCGAACTTTATAGGGATATTTACTTTTATTGGTCCCAAATTGGTCACCCAATATGTTATAACATGTTAATGGACATGTTTTAGCATGTGATTGGCCAAATTTTTTTTAAAAAAAATCTAAAGAGAAAAATATCAACCAAGCCACGACCACACTCTGGTAACCCCTTTAACACCACCCCTCGTGGCGCCTAGCCCTCGCCACTGTCGTCGTCTCTCCCTTTCACCTGGAACCACAATCCTCGAAACTCCCCTCACCCCCATGAAACCCCTAGATTGCCTCTCTTCCACCTTCGAAACCCCAATTCCCTTTGCACCACCCTCGAAAACCTCTAGCTGTTAGGGTTTCATGGGTATGGGAGGCCAGGTTCTCTTTTTAAACCTGTAAATACCTTTAATAAAATGCAAGAGAATTACTGACGTGCTACTACCACATGTTCAAACGTTAAGGCTAATTCAGAATTTAGCAGCGAAAAACTAACTTAGTTATACATAAGTTTCAAAACCAACGAATAAAACCAAATTAAGTCTTACAAGTTGGAATCATTAAGACCGTTATTCAAAACCCAAAAAAAGTAATAAATAAATAAATCAAACCAGAGTTTAAATAAATTCAAACTTATGAAATAAATTGTGGACAATATCCAACACTCCACTCAAAATCCCACCACCTTGATGCAAGTCCAAACTATGTAAACACCTGTGATAAATATACTCTCCAATATTACAAGTGTATAGATTGGATTATTACAGGGTCATTGAAAGGCGAAGGCCATGACCAAGAAAAATCACATAAAAGCACGCAATCAGCAATGCTGTGTACATACAAGCTACGAAATATAACAAAGAATTCCTAGCATGCTACTAATTATCAATCAACACAAACAATTTATTTATGAACCAAACACACGACTCAACTGTTGACAGGGTAAAGTCGTATCCCCTAATCAAAAGTAATTACCTAAGTCCTCTAACTAAAGTAGATAGGGAAGTAGGGTCGAACTCCACAGGGAAACAAGTCTTTCTACTCCTAATTAATTATTATAATCTAAATTATCTAAGTAACCAATATTATTGTGAATAAATTCTATGCTACGAAGAATAAGGGCGAAAGAAATAAAGTAGGGGAAAATAAATTATATTAAAAGACCTAGGGCATAGGTTCACTAATAAACAATATTCCAGGGCAAATCATAATAAGCGATCATCAAGCATTGATTAATCAGATTATAAAGGGCTTTCGCTACGTATTATAATCATAGAGTTAATTTATCGGTATTAAATCTCATCTGTCGAATCTCGACTTAACCATTTATAAATTAGTCCGCCTATTGAAACTAAGCCTAAACATCAATTCTCATCTGTCGAATCTCAAATTAATATTGCTAAACTCATACAATTAAATCTAGACAAACCTAATTGCATAGCATTAAATCAATCAATAGGAAATTAACCAAGCATTGATAATTAACAATCACAAAATTACCCCTTCATATCATTTATTAGATCCCCATAAACCCTAGAAATAAAACTACTCAAGCATCATCATAACTAAACTAATCAAATAAATAAAGCAAAGCGTAATCAAAGAAGTAAGTAAATAGCTGAAATTAAAAGAGAAGAAATTGTTACCAAAAGAAATCTGGATTAATGAAAGTAATTAAGAACAAAAGTTGAGAGAGAATTTAAGAGAGAGAAATATCCTAAGTAGAGAGAGAAAATCTAAAAAAGAAGGTAATCCAAAATTACGTACATAATTTGTATTTAAACATTCCTTAAAACAAAAATTAAAACTAATCTAATCATCTTTGAGAAAAACACGCGCCCGATCGGGCGAAGGGCCGCCCGATTGGGCCCGCCTTTTTGCCTTGCCCGCTGCTGGTGTGCTGCGCCCGATCGAGCTTACGCTCACCCGATCGGGCGCGCCTCTTCCTTGAGGGTTCTTATGCACGCAGCCGCCCGATCGGGCGTATGCTTGCCCTATCGGGCCCGGTCTTCTTCTTCGAGGCTTGGATTTCGATTGGGCTCAATTCCTCGGCCCAATCTGGATTTCCTCATCGGGACTTGATTAACCGATCCAATAGCCCCGGTATCTCATACCGAGCCCTTAACCACCAGCTTTCACCGATCCTGGGCTTCAAGAGTGGTCGTGTCCTTCTAGCTTCCGTAGTTGATCCATGAAAACCCGAGAAAATGCTCTAAAAGTGCAATTTCCTGTAAAATACAACTAAAACTACGAAAACACTAGAAAACACAAATAAGTAATAAAAGTGGCTCTTTACTACTAATTATGACCATGGGACGGGGGTAAAACACTATATAAATTGGACATATCAAACTCCCCCAAGCCAAACCTTTGCTTGTCCCTAAACAAAGAGCTCATCAATGAACATATAAAACATGCCTCATCCCAATAAACAAAATCAAGCACAAACGATTCAAGATAAATCAAATGAACATGATTCAATGTCAATCAATCTCATGCATACATCTAATTATCATTCATCCCCAACAATTGTCAAGTAAAGCAAACCACATGAGCATATAGAATTCAAGACTAGTGCTCACACACTCAACTCTCATTTATGTGGCGAGTAAAAGATGTACTCGATCGCTCTCCAACCAACCCCTTTATTTGTGAACAATGCCCACCCATCTCACACTCTCGTGTGTTTAAAACAATGAACGCTCAACCTACTAGTCGACTCGAAATATGTCAAGTCATAACTTGCATTGATAAACAACACTTTCACAATCATACAACTCTATGCACAAAGGTTGGAAGGTCTTTAAAGCTTGTAATGTAAGGCTAGGGTAAAGGGTAGGATAAATTTGGGAATATGTGAGAGAAAAGCTATGCTTAAGGGAGCAAATCCTAATAAAACCCATGATCAAAATAAATAATGATCAACATCTCCAACACAACCAACTCTACAAAAGTCCACCAAACAATCCCATACATAACAACAATCCCAACACTTACATAATCACTCACAAAGTATGATAATAGGAAATAGAGTGAATTAAAACAAACTTTGAACCACTTATTCTTTTTCTTCTTTCTTTTTTTCAAACTTGAACTCTTTTTTCCTTTTGAATTTTTTCCTTTTTTATTTCTTGAACAACCTTCAAAAAGAAAATTTGAACATATGAAACAATCTTTTTTCTTTTCTCTTCTTTTTTTTTTCTTTTTAACTCATATTGGAAATTTCAACTTTGTAACACAACATATCAATATTTTCCAAACATAAAATAAAAGAACAATCACTCTTCTTTTATTCCCACATTGTGCAAATAATGTGCACACCAAAACTCCCTCACCTCACCAACTAATAGCTCCCCCAAGCCAAGTTTGGGACTAGTAACCAATGGGGCTCATATAGGCTTGTAATGTGGCTAAATAAACAATAAAAGAGCACAAGAAACAACATGGGTAACAAGAAGGGAACAAATGTATCTAATTTCGTCTGAAGGCTTCCTAAGAGAACAAATGCCTTCGTTCTCCTCAATGTGCATAATATTGAGCTATATAAACATTACTAATAGTTGCAAACCAATACTCAAATTCATTGACATACCAGGAACTAACACACATTCCTAACCAAATCAACTACTCGAGCACTATATTCACAAATAGTTGGCAAAATTGACGCATGTTTAGGAATCCAAACAATTAAACTTCAAATCATGATCAACAAATTCACAAAGCTCATTATCATATACCAAGAATCAAAACAATATTTTATAAGTATGGGACACAAGGAAGCATGAATTACAATTCATTGGAACGTATTTTTGAATTTTTTTTATTTTTTCTAATTTTTTTGTATTTTTTTCATAAGGAAAAGCGATAAAAACTACACTAGGAAAGCAATAAATAGAGAAGAGAGAAAGAAAGTTACCATATATACAAGAAATCTCCCCCCAAGACTAATCAAGCAATGCCCTCATTGACTTGGGAGGGTAGCTAGGAGAAGCTACTCCTCATCGTCATCCATCCTCTGATATCCTCCTCCATAGCTCGAGCCAGCACTACCCTGGCTCGTTCCAGCACCACCATAACCCGAACCACCTGCAAAGTAGTTAGGGTTCACATTTCCCCCCCATACCCCCAAAAGGAGCGTCACCCCCATATCCATGAACTGAAGAGTAGTCCACATAAGTACCAAAAGCACCGGGGTGAGAATACCCTCCTTGGGGGTATTGGAACCAGTCAGGAGCTAATGCCTCAGGGGGGATAGCCCCTCGGCGTGCATAGTCATCGTACATGGGGTATAGACCCCTCCCGAGGTTCCTCTCTATGTGTCCTACCCGACTATCCAAGGTGCTTAACCTAGAATCTACGTTTTGCATCATACCCTCAACTCTCCCTTGCCCCATCTCTATACGGTCCAATTGACTCCTAAAAGCCGAAATTCATAAGGGGCATTGGGGTCGACGTTATAGTCGACCGAGGAAGTGGGTACGCCATAGGTGAAGGGTGGAGGTGGTGGGTAGTGTGGTGAATGGTGTTGGGGTGAATGGTCTTGGGGAGATTGGTGGGGTTATGGTGAAGGGTGAGGTGCTTGAACCTCACCTTGACCGTTAATCTTAAATGTATAGGAAGGCTTCCCGTTCTCAAATTTGGTCAAGGCGGGGTTGGGTAAGGTGATGGCTTGGTCCCTCCTACCCGATTGTTGGTGGACTATCCACCAAGTATCACCCCCTACGGCTTGCACCCAGTCTAGACTCCCTAAATAGGCTAGGTCCATGAGGTTTGAGCCTACAACTTTCCTATGCCCATCCGGGTTCCAACCTAGGTGTTTTTTTGGCAATATGGGTCACTAACCCCCCAAAATAAATAGGTGCCCTAAACCTACTCGCTTCGGCCGCATTGGCCGCCCTTTGGAAGTGATTGGCTATCCTATGGGGTATGTTCAATTTTTCAGCGTTAGGAATTACATAGGATGCCAATAGTTCCAATTCATCCCTCCTCACATTTTCCGGTTCATGCCTCCCAAAAATAGTGAGGCCGGCAAAATTTTGGGACGGGATGTTGAATCCACGTCCTTTTGGCGTGTTGGAGGTTAGCCAAATCCTTCCCAGTTAGCCTCATATAGACCACGACAGTGTGGTCTTGAGAGGGTTTGATCGGTTTATCCGATTTCAAATCAAACAACTTTCCAAATTCATTAAGAGTTAATCTCACATCGTTGTTCAATAATCGGAATTGCACATGAGTGATTAATGCATTCATTTTAATAACATTAAAACTTGAGATAAATTCTAATGTTAAATAGTCATATGTATCATGGCACATTTGAAAGAAACCACTCATGCCTATACCTTTAAACAATTTTTCCACATATTTATCTAGACCTAATCTAGCTAGTGTGGGATGATGAACAAAGCGGGTTGAGATTACCTGTCGATCAATGAGGTTTAGCATCCTAGCCCGTTGCTCCTCCGAGGTGATAACAACCTCCTCCCATCCCGGTACTTGAAGCTCCGGGTTGACCGTGTGTTGTTGTGCCCTTGAACTTTCACCCCTTTGTGTCCTTGAATGTTTTGAAGCCATTGTATGTGGAAAATTGGGTATTTGGAGCTTTCTCTCTCTAAAGGTTTGAAGGAAGTATGAGAGAAAGTTGGAGAAAATGGGTGAAAAATGTAGAGGAAGGTGTGAGGATTAAGAATATGTAAGAAATTTGAGGTTTTGATGGGTGAATTTGAGGAGATCTTGGATTGAAGGTGGAGTTGAAGGTTTGAAAATGGAGGTTTTAGAGAGAGAATGTGTGAAGGAGAAAGAAGAAGTAAGGAAGAAAAAGAAAAGAGAAAGGGAGAAGGGGGTTTAAAACCCCGGATTAAAAAGGCGCGCCCGATCGGGCGAAGGTGGTTCAGGAAGATTTTGTAAAGTGTGCGCCCGATCGGGCGACCTTCGCCCGATATTTCTTTTTGTGGCACTCGATTTCTCCAAAATTCCGCCCGATCGGGCGAAATTTCCCTTGATTTCTTCCCTAACTTGCGCGCCCGATCGGGACTCCTTGCCCGATCGGGCGAAATTAAGCTCCGATAAAAACAATATTGCGCGCCCGATCGGGCGTTGTTGCCCGATCAGGCGAAGTTTTATGCAATTCTAACCTTAGGTGCGCGCCCGATCGGGCCCGTACCCAGGCCGGCCTGGAGCTTCTCTTTCTTCGCCTATTTTTTTCTCTTGAAACCTCCGTAATTTGTAATCTAAAACCTGTACAAAAACACTCATAAAAGGTAAAATTCACTCTCCTCACCTCTCTAAGAAAAAAAAAATAAAAATAAAAAAAAGAATTAGTCTAGAAAGCAAGAAATACGGGTTGCCTCCCGCAAAGCGCTGGTTTATCTAGGTCCCGCACGATCTTCTTACCACAGTGAAACTCAGAGTGAATCGGAACCGCTTAGGTGAAGTAATTCAACTGCACCAATTGTATCCCCCTCATGATATAGCTTAAGTCTTTGGCCATTAACCTTAAACTCGTTACCATGTTCGTCGAAAACCTCCACATAACCGAATTTATTGGCCCTTTTTACAATAAAAGGACCCGACCACCTTGACCTTAATTTTCCTGGGAAAATTTTAAGTCGAGATTTGAATAGTAACACTTTATCACCCTCCTTGAATTCTCTCGGAAGGATCATCTTGTCGTGCCACTTCTTCGTCTTCTCTTTGTAGACTCGAGCACTATCATAGGCCGTCAACCTAAACTCATCGAGTTGATTAAGTTGAAGTAAACTCTTTTCTCCCGCTAGTTTGGCATCTATATTGAGCTCCTTAATAGCCCAATATGCCTTATATTCCAATTCAACCGGGAGATGACATGCTTTGCCGTACACGAGTCTATACGGAGTAGTACCTATAGGGGTCTTGAATGCAATTCTGTACGCCCATAGGGTGTCGTCCAACTTGTCGCTCCAATCTTTCCTTGACTTTGCCACCACCTTCTCTAGAATGGCCTTGATCTCACGGTTAGAAACCTCAACTTGGCCACTAGTTTGGGGGTGGTAGGCTAAACCTGTCCTATGGTAAGCACCATACTTTTTGAGGAGAGTGTCTAACTTCCGCTCATGGAAAGGAGAACCTCCATCACTTATTATTGCTCTAGGTACGCCAAATCTTGGAAAGATGGTCTTCTTGAAAAGTCTGTGGACCACCTTGGCATCATTGGTAGGAGTGGCGATGGCCTCAACCCACTTGGATACATAGTCGACGGCGACAAGAATATAACGGTTCTCTTTTGAAGAAGGGAACGGTCCCATGTAATCAACACCCCAAACGTCAAAAATTTCAACTTCTAAAATTCTTTTTTGGGGCATCTCATGCCTCCGCGAGATGTTGCCAGTCCTCTAGCAAGAATCACAAGCCTGCACAAAAATGTTAGCATCCTTAAACATTGTAGGCCAATAGAATCCCGACTCATTAATCTTGGCCACCGTTTTAGTGGGGCCATGATGTCATCCATATGATGAGGTGTGGCAACTAGTAAGCACACCGTGGACTTCCCATTCGGGAACACACCTGCGAAACAATCCATCTGCACACTCACGAAACAAAAAAGGGTCATCCCAAAAATAATGTTTAACATCAAAAAGGAATTTCTTTTTTTGTTAGTAAGACAAGTCAGGAGGTAGAGTTCCACCCACTAAATAATTAGCAAAATCCGCATACCATGGGTGTTGCTCTACAACTGCATAAAGGTTGTCATCAGGGAAAGAATCATCTATAGGTAGAGAATCCTTACCCTCATCATACCTGATACGTGACAAGCGGTCTGCCACTACATTCTCTGCTCCCTTTTTATCTTTTATTTCTATGTTGAAGTCTTGGAGCAAGAGAACCCATCGGAGTAGCCTTGGCTTTGATTTCGCCTTAGCTATCAAGTACTTTAATGCTGCATGGTCAGTAAAAACAATGACTATAGAACCAACAAGATATGATCTAAATTTTTCTAAAGCATAAATAACAGCAAGAAACTCCTTTTCCGTAGTGGCATAGTTGACTTGGGCTTCATCCAAAGTTTTGCTTGCATAATAAATAGCATGAAAAACCTTGTCCTTTCTCTGTCCAAACACGACTCCTAGCGCAAAGTCACTTGCATCACACATGATCTCGAAAGGAAGGTTCCAATCGGGAGCACATATGATGGGTGCCGATATCAAAGCCTGCTTAATCCTGTTGAAAGCCTCAAGACACTCGCCAGTAAAAATAAAAGGAGCATCCTTGAGCAAAAGCTGAGTCAGTGGTTTAGCAATTTTAGAAAAATCTATGATAAAGCGGCGATAAAACCCCGCATGACCTAAGAAACTTCTAACTCCCTTAACATTAACTGGGGGAGGTAATTGCTCAATCACTGATATCTTAGCTTTGTCTACTTGTATTCCCTTATCAGATACAATGTGACCTAGGACTACTCCCTCTGTCACCATATAGTGACATTTTTTTGCAATTTAGAACTAAATTGCACTCTTTACATCTTTTCAAAATTTTAGCGAGATTAATTAAGCATGAATCAAATGAAGAACCATACACGCTAAAATCATCAATAAAGACTTCCATAATAGACTCTATGAAATCAGAAAAAATGCTCATCATATAACGTTGAAAGGTAGCGGGTGCATTATATAAACAAAGGGCATTCTACGATAGCAAAAGTGCCATAAGGGCATGTAAAAGTAGTCTTTTCCTAATTTTCAAGGTGAATTGGAATTTGGAAAAATCCCGAATACCCATCAAAATAGCAAAAGAATTTATGATTAGCTAACCTCTCAAGCATTTGATCTATAAAGGGAAGAGGGAAGTGGTCCTTTTTAGTGGCGATATTTAATCTACGATAATCGATGCACATACGCCACCCTGTGACAATTCTAGTGGGAATTAATTCATTTTTTTCATTGGTTATCACAGTCATCCCACCCCTTTTTGGCACTACCTGCACAGGACTTACCCATTTGGAGTCAGAAATAGGATAGATAATACATGCATCAAGTAATTTCATAACCTCCTTCTTGACTACCTCCTGCATGTTGGGATTTAATCTTCGTTGGGGTTGAATGCATGGGCTTATAGTTGTCCTCTAGATGTATCCTGTGCATACAAAAATCAGGTCTAATACCCTTGAGATCATCAATACTGTACCCTATAGCTTTCTTATGGGTTTTGAGAACCCCTAGAAGTTGGGAAGTTTGTAGGTCAGTAAGTGCAATACTGATGATCATGGGGTATAGTTCCTGTTCATCAAGAAAAATATATTTTAAATGTGAAGGGAGAGGTTTTAGCTCAGGTTTCTTAACCTCTACAGGTTTTGATTCCTGAACTAAATTTACTACCTTCATTGCTTCCTTGGGGCTTAACTCTTTTAAGGAAAGAGCCTTTTCAATATCTTGTACCTCATTACCCCAAACGCTTGCATTGTCTCTAGATAAATTCCCGCAGAGAACTTCCTCTAGGGGATCCCTCGCAAGAACCTGTGGCAAGCTATCATCACAAATATCGTCCATTATATCAATTATATCAATATAACAACAATTTTCCTCTAGCATAGGCCCTTTCAAAACCTTCCCTAAATTAAAAGTAACATTGTCATCACCTACAGAAAGGGTTAGTTTACCATTTTTAACATCTATAATTGCTCCTGCGGTATGGAGAAAAGGCCTACCTAATATAATGGGTATTTGCGTATCCTCTGCCATGTCTAACACAACAAAATCAACAGGAATAAAAAATTTACCAACTCTGACAGGGACGTCCTCTAAAATACCTAAGGGGTATTTTACCGAACGATCTGCCATTTGCAAAGTTATATTAGTAACTTTTAATTCTCCCATATTAAGTTTAGCACAGACAGACGATGGCATGACACTGACACTAGCACCCAAATCACACAAAGCTTTATAAATAAAAACATTCCCTATATGACAAGGGATAGAAAAACTATCGGGATCCCTTAATTTAGAGGGGATTTGTTTTGCAATAAGGCGCTACACTCCTCTGTGAAAGCTACAGTTTCTACTTCATTAAAGGCCCTTTTCCTAGTCAGAATGTCTTTCATAAATTTAGCATAAGTAGGAACTTGAGTGATTAAATCAGTAAAAGGAACTGTTACCTGCAGGTTTTTCACAACCTCTAAAAACTTACCGAATTGTTTATCAAACTTACTCTTCAGTTGTCTATTAGGGAATGAAAGTTTGATAACCGGGCTCTGCACATCTTCTCCCTTATCCTGGGATTTACCCTGGACAGAAACATTAGTAGAGTTAGTATCTATTTGTAGCCCTGCAGGGCTAGCAGGATTAGCGTTTGGTATAGAGGAATCTGGATCAGGAACTGGTCTATCTTCCTTTGGCATAGGAGGTCCATCATAATGTGAACCACTCCTTAGAGTGATTGCATTGGCATGATCTGTAGGATGGATAGGTTGTGATGGTAGAGCTCCCTACTGACAGGATTGTAGGGTAGATGAAAGTTGTGCAATTTGATTGTCCATGATTTTATTATGGGCTAAAATGGAATCAATTTGCGCATCCCTACTCTCCATATGCTTTTGCATATTGGCAAGCATTGCTCTAATTTCTGTCATGGCAGGGTCGGAAGATGATGAGGGTGATGCTTGGCTTTTCTGGCTGGAATTAGGATGATAATATTTTTGCTGTGGTGGGGTTTGCTGTTGTGGTTGTGGTGGAGGTGGAGGGTTTTGTACATTGGTGCTCCGGTATGAAAGATATGGATGATTCCTATAACCGGCATTGTAGGAATTGGAATATGGGTTATTCTGCCTATAGGTTTGAAAGGCATTAACTTGTTCCATAGAGCTCCTACAATCTTGCTCCCAATGCCCTACAATTCCACAATTTTCACAAAAAAGCTTCATTGTTAGCAACAGCAGAAACATTAGCTATAGAGTTAGGAGCAACAGTAAGATTATCTAATTTTTTACAAATAGATGTTAATTGAGCTTGCAAAAAAGGATACGGAATCGACATTATGTTTGCCTTTATTTGCAAACCCTCTCGGATTCCTGTATTGGGTATTGTGTATTGCCATGTCTTCGATAACCTGTCCTGCATCGTCCACATTTAAATTCATGAACCTCCCACTAGCTGCAGAATCTAGCACTGATCTAGAAGAATTTCCAAGTCCATTATAGAATGCTTGGATCAATTGCCATTGTGCTAGATTGTGGTGGGGGCACTCTCTCTGTAGATCCTTGAACCTCTCCCAAGCCTCATATAGCGTTTCGTCGGCCTCTTGAGCGATGTTCTGAATAGCACTCCTTAGTATCGCTGTTCTCTCTACAGGATAGTATTTATTATAGAAATTCAAAGCAAGAGTTTCCCAGTCAGTAATACCAAGTGCAGTTCTATTCAAACCATTAAACCATAATTTAGCTTTGCCACATAATGAAAAAGGAAAAAAGAATCTCCCTGATTTGGTCCTGCATGACCCCGACTTGTCTAATGGTGTTACAATACTGGCAGAAATCTGTGATGTGAAAATTAGGATCTTCACCCTTAGCTCCACTTAATTGCTTCCTCTCTATCATAGTGATAAATTGAGGCTTGATTTCGAACTGAACTCCATCTAGTGCTGGAGTGGGAGTACGGTGCGGGAAATCTGTGAGCTTCGGCTGCGAGTAGTAACTGAGTTTCTTCTGGGCCGTCATCTCTGAATCGGAATCTGAAGGAACATCTGTGTCACTAGAATCAGAGGGAGGATCTCTTCGACTGTTGTCCACTTCGGAACCCGCCAGAATTTGTCTATAGATTTTCCTTTGCCTATGAAAAGAGCGCTCGATCTCAAGATCGAATGGGATGTAACCTGATCTGGAACACCTAGGCATAAACAAGGAACTAAAAGACAAATATGAGAATTTCCTCAAAGAACTAACGTTCTCTAAGACAAAAGGGGATAATCTAGACTACAAAAAATAATCAGAAAATAAAAATAAAACCGTTTCCCCGGCAACGACGCCAAATTTTGACAGGGTAAAGTCGTATCCCCTGATCAAAAGTAATTACCTAAGTCCTATAACTAAAGTAGATAGGGAAGTAGGGTCAAACTCCACAGGGAAACAAGTCTTTCTACTCCTAATTAATTATTATAATCTAAATTATCTAAGTAACCAATATTATTGTGAATAAATTCTATACTACGAAGAATAAGGTCGAAAGAAATAAAGTAGGGAAAAATCAAATATTAAAAGACCTAGGGCATAGGTTCACTAATAAACAATATTCCAGGGCAAATTATAATAAGCAATCATCAAGCATTGATTAATCAGATTATAAAGGGCTTTCGCTACGTATTATAATCATAGAGTTAATTTACCAGTATTAAATCTCATCTGTCGAATCTTGACTTAACCATTTATAAATTAGTCCGCCTATTGAAACTAAGCCTAAACATCAATTCTCATCTGTCGAATCTCGAATTAATACTGCTAAACTCATACAATTAAATCTGGCCAAACCTAATTGCATAACATTAAATCAATCAATAGGAAATTAACCAAGCATTGATAATTAACAATCACAAAATTACCCCTTCATATAATTTATTAGATCCCCATAAACCCTAGAAATAAAACTACTCAAGCATCATCATAACTAAACTAATCAAATAAATAAAGCGAAGCATAATAAAAGAAGTAAGTAAAATAGCTGAAATTAAAAGAGAAGAAATTGTTACCAAAAGAAATGTGTATTAATGAGAGTAATTAAGAACAAAAGTTGTGAGAGAATTTAAGAGAGAGAAATATCCTAAGTAGAGAGAGAAAATCTAAAAAAGAAGGTAATCCAAAATTACGTACATAATTCGTACTTAAACATTCCTCAAAACAAAAATTAAAACTAATATAATCAGCTCTGAGAAAAACACGCGCCCGATCGGGCCCGCCTTTTTTCCTTGCCCGCTGCTTGTGTGCCGCGCCCGATCGAGCTTACGCTCACCCGATCGGGCGCGCCTCTTCCTTGAGGGTTCTTATGCGCGCAGCCGCCCGATCGGGTGTATGCTTGCCCGATCGGGCCCGGTCTTCTTCTTCGAGGCTTGGATTACGATTGGGCTCAATTCCTCAGCCCAATCTGGATTTCCTCATCGGGTCTTGATTAATCGATCCAATAGCCCCGATATCTCATACCGAGCCCTTAATCACCGGCTTTCACCGATACTGGGCTTCAAGAGTGGTCGTGTCCTTCTAGCTTCCATAGTTGATCCATGAAAACCCGGGAATGCTCCAAAATTGCTATTTCCTATAAAATACAACTAAAACCACGAAAACACTAGAAAACACAAATTAGTAATAAAAGTGGCTCTAAAGAGGCAAAAACACTACTAATTATGACCATGGGACGGGGGTAAAACACTATATAAATTGGACATATCAACTGTTAACATTACTAAGACTTATCTACTTAATAATATATAATTCATTTCATTTTATTCATTGGATTCAGCATTAGACAAAGTTATCTCCCCATGCTCCAATTTGGAACATCAATTAAAGAAAAACCTCATGCCTCCTTTTAGAAACATCAATAAACATCCAACGGCAAGGGGCGCAACTCTGTGGCAACAACTAGTATGAGATCTCATCATACTCCTTATAGTTTTAAAAAAGTATTTGTAAACAATAGACTCGTAGATCAGACGACCTCTAAAGAGTACTTTTAACTTTTCCATATTAGTTGGTTCAATCCTATAAGATGCTTTAGAATTACGTGTATTTCCTCTAGCTAGCCCAATAGTAACCTCAACTTCTCTTTTAGGTGGCATTCTCGATATTTCTTATGGAAAAACATCTAAAACTCATTCAAAAAATTGAACATCTCCATTTACTTTTCCTCACCCAGACTCAAGTCTTGAACACTACAAAAATATAGTGGACACCCTTTACTCAACAGCTTTCTATCCTTAAAGGCATAACAATATCAAAACCTATAGATTTCCCAAAACATCTATAACGCACAAACTTTCATAAAAGATCTTTCAAGGGTACTTTTTGTATCTCACCATCTATTTTGACCTTGCATAAACTTAGTCAGTCCATTTCTAGAATAACATCTAAGTCCCCTAAATCAAACTCAATAAGACCAGATAGAGAGATAAATTCTCTTATGTCAAAGGAAAGCATTTAAATAGTTTTTCCCGTGGCAGACTATTTGATACATTAACAGAAATCGATTCAAATAAATAAAGTGAATAGAGAAAGTACCAGTTTTCATATCTGGGGACCTCTCCCTCTCCTTTGCCCATTACAGACAAACGCCCAGGAGTGTTGTTCCTTCCCTAATTATATTACCATTGTTGCCATTACTAGTATTATTGTTGCCATTTTTGTTACCAATCCCAGACTTCCCATTCTGACCACTCTGCCCATTACTCTTTCCTTCCTAGTTATAGGAATTACTAGACCTCTGTTAGTTATTTCCACCATTTCCACCATTCCCCTGTTGGTTCAGCTTGGTGTAACACTCATACTCCTTATGCCTCTTCTTATTACAGTACCTACAAGTCACTAAATTTCCATCACATTCTTTCCTAGGGTGGTTCTTACTGCACCACTTGCAAAAGAATTTCCTCTCCCCATTGCTATCATTAGAAGAATTGCTAACATTATGGTTACCTCTTTCAGATGAGTTCCCATTCTTAAACCTCTTAAAGTTTCCTTGGTTTTCAGATCTCCCAAAGTCCTTTATTTTCTCCTTATACTTAGCACTTTCACCTATATTCTTAGAGTTTAGATGGTACATGTAAGTAACTCTCTCCTATACCTTGTAGAGGGTTTTAAAAACTTTTCCAGTTAAGTCTTTCTGTACCTATAGACACCTGATCGTGTCTCCCCAAAAATCAAACCCGGTGATGAGTACTTTTCACGTCATTGACATCGAGTAAGGTGAAATGTTGAAGAGTCTTGTGAATTATTCTATTTTCTAAAATGTTTAATTACAATAATTCATTTCTGTTTTCGAAAATCATTCATTTTATATCCTAGTTATAAAAAACGTCCAATTCAGGTTATTTTGGTCCATAATACGGGTCCAATAATTAAGTAGTTTGATAGAGCTTGAAAAGATATTTCCAACGATATATTATAAATCCAATTCCGAGTTATAATGAGGAAGTTATGGTCAAAATACTCAACTGGGCCTAAAACGAGTTTTATATGCGACCCAATGATCATGTGGAGGGTCCATTAATCTTAAATGTATTCCTAAACCAATTAAGATTAACTAGAATCTATATAAGTTTCTGCAAGATCTTAATTATCCTTTTTGAAAAGATAAGATAAACAATTTTAAATTGAATAAAACTCCTCTTTTTGAAAGTCCTAATTCTATTCGAAATGAAAGACGTTCAAAGATGATCAGATATTATTTTTGTGCCTCATAAATTTTTATCAAAATCTTATATGGTTAGATAGCTCTTGAAAAATGATGTATTATATTATTAATTCCAAGCTATAACAAAAAAGATATGAAATAAATACAAAATTCTATCCAAAACTGACACCCATGCACTATTTCGACCATATCTTTTATCCAAAAAACAATTATAATATGATTCTAAGTGTTGGAAAGTAGATTTCAAGATCTTTCCAAAGACATATTATATGCCTTATTTAGACTTATGGATCAAAAGATATTATAAAAATAAAATCCGCAAAAATTGTCTTATCGCGACACGATAATTCTGTCGCGCCGCAATATGCTATGTCGCGTCGCGACAAATCAATTTTATTCCAATTCGAATTCTAATTCTTTTCTGATCGTTTTCGGTCGCATTTCTCTAATAGGGTCTTTTTCCTCCGTTTTTACTCAACAACAACAATCATCTTTCTATTCTCTCTCTCTAAAAGCTAAAAGCTTATTTTTTCTCTCTCTTTCCATGCCTTGCCTTTTCAAAAACAGCATTCCTCCATCACGATATTTAGGCACACCTAGCTAAGCTCGTAGTTACCTTCTCCCAATACGTTAAAGGTTTATGATTTCTGAGGGTTTGGTCCAAAATCCCTATTTCAATTAATTGTTTGACGATATTTTAATTGAAGTTACTAACGTGTGTATTGTTTTTGTAGAAAGAGCTACGAAGCATCAAAGTAAGTAATTTAATTACTTAATAATTCTTTTGATATAGAAATCATGATTAGATTGTTTTATTTATTCCTAGTATTATGTTAGGATGTCTTTATTGGTTTCTAGCTAGTATCATGTTAGGGCTAAAGCTTCGATCTTTATTGTTTAGCGACATCCTAGGATTTCTTATTAATCATGTTAGTATCATGCCTAGAATCTTGCTAATATCATTACGTTTTGACAAGAGATTATTATGATAATGATGATTTGTCGTATCAATAATTTATAGGAAAAATTGACATTTGCTACCACCGAAAGCACCTTGTATCACATTTGCCACCCATTTAAAAAATATTTTACTTTGCTACCTGTAGGGAATATGTCAAGCATCCTACACTTGAGCCCCACTGTGATCATACACTTAAGCATGATGCCATCAAAAGGCAAGTAAGCTAGAGCAAAATAGTCGCCAACAAGTTTTAGGAACTTGTAAACCATTCACATGGTGAAGGTTACACCCCTTCACGATCCATGAGATCGCTAACTCCATAGTGGTCTGGAACCATAACTGGATATTCGGGGATGAAAGTACAAATACAACCAAAAAGAGATTGAACATGCCCTAAAAATAGGCCTCTACTTTATTCTTCTCATATTCATATGCGCTTTCTGATTAACATATAATCAATAGTTTAAACAACAACATGTTTAATCTCTGTTGGTTGAATATTAATGCACAAACAAATCTATTATTTGCGATCACTTGAATTATAATCATATTAGCCTAGACAAGATTATTTATTATCTTATTAAGTGTGATTACAAGTACAAATTTCCTTTAAACATGCATAAAAGGCGTGATCAAGCAATAATAATAATAATAATAATAATAATAATAATAATAATAATAATAATAATAATAATAATAATAATATAATATCAAGCAAGAATAAACCACAATCATCATACTAATAATATTTAATCTCAATAAAGCATAATAATAATATCAAAATCCTAGGCATGATACTAACAAGATTAATAATAAATCCTAACATGTCACTAAACAATAAAGATCAAAGCTTTATCCCTAGCATGATACTAACATGATATTAAGAAAGAAATAGGAAGCAACGAACCTAAACATGATACTTGAAATTTTAGTTATTACCCTAAACATGATACCAGGAATCATAAAGACATCCTAACAAGGAATCAAAATAATTAAAGCATGATTTCTATATCAAGAGAATAATTAAAACAAATTACTTGGATGCCTCGTATCTCTTTGTAATAACAAAATACACGCATTAGTAACTTCAAGGAAAATAATAAACAATTAAATTAAATAATTGAAATAGAGATTTGAGACCAAACCCTAAGAAACTATTAACCTTTCACGTTTAGGGCGAAGACAAATTCGAACTTGGTTAGGTGTGTCTAGAACTAATGTATGTGGAATTTTGTAAGAGGGAAGGTTTAGAAAAAGAATAGAGAGAGAAATCTTCTAGCTTTAGAGAGAGAAAGAATTAGAGAATTCTGGGTGATTGTGAATGATTAAAAACAGGGAGATATGACCCCTATTTACAGAAAAATAGTCCAAAAATGATAGAAAATACTTCAAGTTCTATACGGAATAAAACTAGCATATGTCGCCAAGCGACAGACTCTGTCGTTTGGCGCTAATTAAAAGATAAAAGCGCTTTGTATGCGAAATCCTCTTCTTAATATGATTAAGCAGCAAATTCCTTTTTTTTTCAAATTTAAATCGGATTTATCATAAAACACTTATTTTATTCCAAATAAAACTCTTTAAAATATAATTATAAATCCTAATACTATTAGAATTTAAAAGAACCTTCTAGATTATTTTAGAAGATTAAAATCAATTCTAATAACTTTAGGAATAATAATTAATAGGCCCTCCACTAGATCATTGAGCCAGATATAAAATTCATTCTGGGCTAAATTTAGTTTATGCCATAACTTCCTCATTATTCATCGAAATTGGGCTTATAATACATCGTTGGAAAGCTCTTTTTGAGCCCAATTGAAATACACTATTATTGGACCCTTATCATGGACCAAACTAAATTGGACTGGCTATTTTCATAAATAGAGTGTAAGAAGAAATATTTTCAAAAACAGAAAGAGAGATATTTTAATAAAAACAACCATATCACTAGACTTTTCCCATTTTCACTTCATTCGATAATCAAATGACGAGAAAGGTATTCATCACTGGGTTTGGTTTTGGGGAGACACATTTGGGTGTCTACAGAAGCCCCCACTTTGACTGATTTTTGGAGAAACGCAAGTTTCAAAAACAAAAGTTAAAGTAGCCATCGGGACAGAGAATGATTTAGAACGTTCCGCGATCCTAAATCATTCTTGTAACACTGTAGGGAATATTTCAAGCATTATCCCAAACTTGAACCCCACTGTGATCATACACTTAAGCATGGTGGCGTCTAAAGGGAAAGAAGTTAGAACAAAAGAGTCGCCAACAAGTTTTAGGAACTTGTAAACCGTTCACAGGGTGAATGTTACACCCCTTAACGATCCAGGTGATCGTGAACTCCAATAGGTCTGGAACCAAGACTGGAAGTTTGGGGATGAAGTTACAAATTCAGTCTAAAAAAGAAAGAACCCGCCCTAATAATAGCTAGCCTCTACTTTATTCTTCTCGTATTCATGTGCGCATTCTGACTAACATGCAATCAATAGGTGTAGACACCCAAATGTGTCTCTCCAAAACCAAACCCAGTGATGAATACCTTTCGCATCGAATCATAATCGAACAAAGTGAAGGTGTGAAAAGTCTAATGTTGCGGTTAGTTTTTATAAAAAAATCTTTCTTTCTGTTTTTGAAAACCTACTTTATTTTATGAAAATATCCAATCCTGTTAAGTTTGGTCCATGATAAGGGTCCAATAATAGTTTTATTGGATAGGGATTGAAAAGACCTTTCCAAAGATATATTATAAGCCCAATTCCGATGAATAATGAGGAAGTTATGGCCAAAATACTAAACTAGGCCCGGTTTAGTTCTTATATGCGGCCCAATGGTCTAGAGGAGGGCCTATTATTAATTGTAATTCCTAAAGATATTTGGATTGATTATAGTCTTCTAGAATACTGTATAAGGTTCTCTTAAATCCTAATGGTGTTAGGATTGATAATTATGTATCAAAGAGTTTGAAATTGAATAAAACTACTCATTTTAAGAATCCTTGTTTTGTACGAGATGGAATATTTTAAGATATTATTTTCATGCCTCATAATATTTATTAAAATTTTATATGGCTGGATAGATCTAGAAATTATCTTTCCAATGATATATTATAATATTTATACCGAGCTATAACGAAAAAGATATGAATGGAATATGAAACTCTATCCAAAACTAACACCCTTTAACTATTTTGGCCATATCGTTTTATATACAAAAGATTTTATTCTGATTCTAATTGTGTTGGAAAGTAGACTTCAAGAGCTTTCCAACGACATATTATATGCCTTATTTGGACTTCAGGATCAAAAGATATGATAAAAATAAAATCCGCAAAACGCCATGTGGCAGCACACGTGACAGCCATGTTGGCAGCCGCCACGTTGGCAGCCACCTAGTGGCAGCCACCTAGTGGCAGCCACCTAGTGGCAGCCACCAAGTGGCAGCGCGCCACTATGGCGACACATGTGGCAAGGGCCATGGACCCGGGGCGATGGGTCATGGACACAGGCCAAAATAAAATGGCCCAACCGAACCCAACTTGGGGCTCAAGGTTGGGTGACACATGGTTAGTTCACATTGCATGTGAATCGCCTTGGGGACCAAGTGGGAAAGTGGTCCTCACCTAACCATGTGACACTTGTTACTTGTTCCTTGATTTATTTAACTAAGGATTAAATTCATCAATCTTTCCATGTGGGCTCTTTTTGTGAAAAAGTCCCACATTGAAAGATGAGTGGAATTCACAAGCTATCCTTCCTTATAAATAGCCAAAGCATGGCTTGAGAATTCTTAGCTTGAGTAGGAGTTCAATAGAGAATTGCATTAGCAAAAACTCTTAAACTCATATAATACTCAGGTTTTGGTCGGACCTCGCTAACCTCGAGGTAACGGACCTAAAAGTCGCTAGTAGTTTTTGTGGGTGGATTTCCGTAGGTAGCTCGTGTATTTTCGGAGCTTAAGCTTTCAAGTAAGAGCCCGACTTTGAGGGCGAAGCACGCTTCAAAGGTAAATTCCGATTTTATCCTTTTATGATTATTTGTTATGCTTTATGGTTTTATTAATTGCGAGTGGTTCTTTGGGTCGGGGTTGTTTTAGCGGTAAGTCGGACTTACCAAACCCCAACAGCGGTATCGGAGTCTCGCTCGTTTATTTTTAAAATCATAATATTTTTTCAAGGTGTTTTTATGGCTTAATTTTTCTGGTTTTGTGTTGCTAATTAGATTAGTAGCTCGTTTTATTTATTTTAACCTCATATTAAAGCTATCATCAGCCCCGAACCCAGATTTCGACCCAAAAATAGTGAATTTTGGGTGGAAAAGGCGTTCTGGAAAAGGCTTTACCCTTTTAGGACTCGGTTATTAGCCAAAAAACGACCAGAAATGCACTTTTCGAGGGATTTTTCGTTTTGACGAAAATTTTAAGTCTTTCTAACCATGAAAATTAATTGCATATTTATGGTGGTTATGTAATTGGTTCAATACATATTTTATATGCAATTTTAAACCTCTTTAGGCATGATTACTTGGTGGTAATTTGTGCTTGAAAGCTTGGTTTTATTTTTCACATAATTGCAAACTAATTGCATTAAGTGTGAAATTGTTGTTCTTTGAGGCTTCCAAGTACTAAAGATTCAATCTTTAATTATGTTAAGTGATTGAAACTTTAATTTACTAAATTCCATGAATTTTTGTTAAACTTTTTTGATTTAATAATTTTTTAGTTGATTGGAATCATAAAGTTTGAAACTTTGTGATAGAAAATTGTTTATCTTCACATTGGAAGATATAATATTTCAAGGATTCACGAGTATTAAAGTTGGAATCTTTATTGAACTTATGTTCATTTTTTCAACTTCCTCTTATTTTGTCAAAAAACTCAAGATTAATTTAAATTAATTAAATTAATATTGAGTAATTGCCCTCTTATTTTTTGCATCAAGTTAAACCAATTTAATTAAAGAATGGTTCTTGGGAATTATTTTGGTTAGATGCACTTTGAAAATTTTATTTTAAGTTAGACTTGTTTAAATTTTTCATTTTGCTCAATAAATTAGTTCTAAAATTAATTTAGAATTAATTATAATGTCACGGAAAATTTTGGGACCAAAGACCCATGGCTATGGCACGCAAATCAAGGCATAAGAACCCTTAGCTATGCAGCCCGCATGTGGCTGCCAAGGGGCTGCCTTGAGGGTGCGTGCAGCCAGCCGTGGCTAGGTGCGCATGACCACATAGCAGCAGCATCACAACAGCAGCACGCTGCCTTGATGGTGCGTGCGTGCGTGCTGTGGTGTGTGGTGCGTGGTGCATGAGCATGTTGTGCTTGGGCTTGGTGCATACGTCGTGTAAAGGGGAATATGCGTAGACGTTGCTTGCAAAGCAATGTAGTGCAATGAGTTCGTACAACATGGCCATCAAGGGCCACGTTATTGATGTGTGAAAGTTCGCTGATGTGGGCGGTGTAACGCTTATCGACATCGGGCCCACTCCCACGTTCATTGAGCATCAAACGGTTGTGCGGAATGTGAGCACTCCATGTCTTAGTGTTAGGCACTTAGGCATTTTTTACTACGTAATTTTGCTTAAATTGTCGTTTTAGTTATTTTATTAATCTAATTTGGTTTTAATTATTTTAATAAATTTTGGAGGCTAGGCCTCGGGTTTTGAGCGGCATTGACAGAATTTATTTTGATAAATTTTAGGTTTTACCGGCTTAATTTATTGGATTAATTGAGCTGGATGCGGAATTTAGTAGGAGCTTCAAATATTAATTGCGCTTATTTTCATAACCAGTTAAAACAACTTTGACTAGTTTTAATTAGGCGTGTTAATCGGATTAACCACCTAGATTAGTTACTATTGAGGGCATGTGTTTTATGCATTGTTACTTGTTCATCGTTGTAAAATGCATGGGCCATTCATAGATAGTGAATGGATGAATGAAATGTATATTCTCTCACAGGTTTTATGAAATGGCAACTAGTGGGGCCCGATTAGGACAGAAAATACGGACTGTGATCCGTGATGTATTTTTGTAAATCTAAATACGGTTTGCGAACCGTTGAGTATTTTTGTACCTTAATATTTAGATTTGTCCTAATTGTAGATACTAGCAGTTGCATTTATTTTGGTCAAGTCTTGGAAGACGAAGCCATGAAGTTGCAAATGAAGACCTTTTGAAGACTTGAAGATCTCAAGGGGTCATGCTAGTTGCCAAATGCATCTCTATTTATGTTTTTCAATATATATATGTTTATGTATATGAATTATATGTTAGATGCATGTTTAGGATTTCGAATGTTTTGATGATTAATTAAGTTCACTTAAATCAACCAACATAGAAACCCTAGGTCCTTAAATATCGAGTAAAACTTGCCATTCCAAAACAACACTTACCAACCGAACGAGGGTAGTGGTGGGCTACGACAAAGCGAGGAATCACTTCCTCTCCAAGGAACGTAAGGCATACCAGGTATGCAAGTTGGTTTTGGTTGTACTCAACTATATGAGTGATGGAGTCCTTTGGAAAAGTGAATAAATTGTTGACAGAGCATTAGATGCGACGATTTATTCAACCAAGAGTGGCTTGGAGCCATTAGCAAAAGCGTTGCTTACCTAGGAGATTGAGTGTTAAGACAAGCCAAAGCATGCTTAACCACTCTTTGTTTCTTTGGATCTTGGAATCGACTTATTCTCGCCAAATGGGGAAAATTTTAATGCGTTGATAAGACGTTTAATAAGATTGAAAATTTGCATGAATACCTTTTAATTTTCAAACTTATTATGTTATTTACTTGATAAATGGTTATACTTTGCACTTATATTTGTAGAATTCCAAATCAAACTGTATTGTTTTCCATGATTGGTAAAGGAAATCTTTGAGAATGACTCTCAAAGAAAATTAAAGCATTTCTAAAATACAATTCTCATAAATGACTTTTATAACAAAGTCCAAAAGAACGGTTGGACATCATGTATTCAAAGTACTAGGTAGTTTTGATAAAACATGAAGTATTGAGTTGCAAACTCAATTTGTCAAGGACGGTTGGACATCATGTATTCAAAATACTAGGTAGTTTTGATAAAACATGAAGTATTGAGTTGCAAACTTGAATTGTCAATATTGACAACCAACATATCTTTTCGCTTAATACATAGATGAGTAGGACTCATTGATGTAGTAATTTAAGCGTGAATTAAAGGAAAAGATGGAACTTTGTTTTACGGCGCATTAGATGCTTAATTATGCCTAAAAAAGTATAAAAGTCAAATACTCTTAAAGAAATGGTTATTAAAAGATTATGAGATAAAGTATGATAAGAAATATCGGAAGGGAAAAAGATTCCATTTCAACCATGAGTTCATGTTATTGTAGTTAACTTAGCAATTTGTTATCTTCACAAGTATCGGATACTGCTTGAGTGTTTCACTTTGAAAGTGACCTCAAACTATTGAAGATAAGCTAAGTTATCAACTTACAAGCTAAGAATGAAGCAAGTGGTGCTACATCAGTTGTAAGGACGTATGCTTTGTTTAAAGACCTTTAAGTAAAGGCTAGAACAAATAAATAGTTATTGTGTTCCATAATCAGCAATTGATCCGTTTACACACGGGAAGACTCACATTCAAAGCAATGAGCAATAGTTGCAAATTTATTTGAATGGCATGATTGTCTAAACCATGAGTCAAGAATGCTTGATTATAAACAAACATTATCTTAACATGATAAACTAGCAAAAGCTCAAATTCATGGGCTTGATTTGCGTTCCAAACATCTTTAGCAATGTCACATCGACAAGAACATACTCAAGGCTTTATTAGATAGGCTCTTGATAGTTGATCGATTCGGAATCGTTCTAAGACAAGCAAGTCTTACTTGTTGAAACCGACAAAGTAAAGAGCTATTGTTCTTGGTATAGACAATTGACTCCGAAAGCTAAAGAGGATTCATTTACTTCAACGTTTCACAAAGAATTTGAAAGAATATGGCTATATTCATCAAATGTGAACAAACTTGACCTTGAATAGTTCAAGAGTTCAGTGAAGTACATAATCGACTTGGTAAGATATCAAAACGTCTAGATTAGATCGAGCGATGTTTTCTTGAGCCAAGCGTGACCATCACAAATTTATGAAATTGAAATTTTCATAAATAACTCCACAAAGAACATAGTGTGTCTTCACGGAGACCTTGATGCCATTTAAAAATGACTCGAACAATGATGGATCACATCCCTTCCTATAAAGTTCTTAAGATTTGCACGAAGGACTAATGTTACACTAAACAAAATGTCGAAGCTAAGATAGGATGCCATATTCAATTATGGATAGAATTGTCTTCTAAAGGTTTTTTCAAGTATATGTCTAAAACTCTTAGCCACAGTGGGAGTTCACTGGCAGTGGGAGCTAAGTGACTCAATGGGAGCTCACCGGCTTAGAAAGAGCAAGGTGGTTGAGTGGGAGCTTAATGGCTCATTAAAGGCTAAGATAGCTCAAGTGGGAGCTAACTGTTTGTTTTACAACGAACTTTTACCAAAGACAATATACATGTCTCTTTGTAAGCATTCAAATAAGACCACGGGCATTACCTCCACAACTTAATTGAGAACATAGTGTTTGTTGCTCTAAGTGGTGTCTTTCTGGAAAGTAACACATTTCCAAAACGACAAGTGGGAGGAAAATGAACTCGATGACTATCGAGCTTAGAAACAAACTAGAACTGAGGATCTCGGAAGACCTTAAAAGGGTTTCGTGAGAATACTTGATCAAGAATACTCAAAAGGACTTTACAAGTGCCTTAAAAGAGAATTCATTACTCACAATACATCAGAAATGTTGGAGTAAGATCAACATAATAAAAGGGATTTGGAAGCGTCTTGAAACTCAGTGGTTGATGCAATTGCCCCGTATAGGTATAGAATTCACCAAAGGCTTGGATTGAATCCTATAAATTTCTATTAAGTTAGAAATAAAACCTAATACTTACAAGCATACTATTTACTCTTAGATAGAATAATGTCTTGTAAGATAGCTACGACAAATCCAAATTCCGAATAATGGTTAGAGGCCATGAAAATCCAAAACTGACCCCATGTTTGAAAATCATGTTTGAAACTTGATTAATTTGCATAAAGGGTGAAAGACCCATTGATTGCAAATAAGTTTTCAAGTAGAAAACTAACAAATGTGGAAATGTATATGCATACATAGCTAGATTGGTTGAAAAAGGATACAATTAAATTCACGGAGTTTATTTTAATAAAAACCTATTCACCAATCAGAATGCTAAAGTCTTTTCGTGGTTGTTTTAGCAAAATTGCTCATATGAAATATGGAAAAATAGATACCAAAAATTCCTTCCCAAAATAGGATTTTGGAAGTGACTATGAAAATAGTCTAAGGGTTATGAAAATCTAAATAAATGCTAGATTTAAAAGCAAGCTTAAGGAATCCGTCATGGGATTAAAGGAAGCATTGCACATAGGAATTGGAACGTGTTTTCTCATAAAGTTAATAAGAGGATTGGCTTATGGAGAAACATAGAAATTCTGATGAATAAGAAGTTTAGTGGGAGCCAAAGTAAAGGTCCAACGAGAAGTTTAAAAACTCTATTGTGAAACAACTATCAAATGCTAGACGTTTAGATTTGAAATTATTTTGACAATGGACCAAGCTGAAGGCAATACTTAGTATACATATTGGGATTTAATTTCTATGGTATAGAATTAATTAAATGTTTAATGAGTAAAGGAATTTACTATATTAAACATGAAGGACTTTGAAAGGCTTTCGACCCATATGTATAAAACTAAGTAAATGTTTGAACTAAGTATAAGCTAGGCTAAATACTAAGTCAAACAAGAAAGACTCTAGTAAGAGACTTTCAACCATATCACATAGCGAACAATTTAGCAAAGACTCAGTGAAACTGAATGAGCTAAAATGTCAAATTGATGGGATAAAGATTTAGAATCATTCTACAATTAAATCCATCATGTAAAGCTATGATATGGTATCGTCACACGACTTACTTGCTTAGAGCATCTGAAGTATGTATGTAGTACCAATCAACCTGAATCTATGTAATAGATCGTTAGATTATGGCCAAGAACATCCAAAGTACTTGGATAAGTAACAAGATGAGTTCTTGACTTGTGGAAACAAATACGATTTGAGAATTGATATTGCAAGCACAAACCTTAACAAGGATTAGATCCTTAACAAGGAAGCCGTTTATAAGCACAAGCTAACAATAAGTCGTGGCTTGAGAATGGTAACATGGACGTGGATCCATGTGTAATGTGCAGGAATTTAAGGAAAATTTCCATGATCACAAGTGATTAGGATATCCCAAATCATTGTGAGCCGTTTGGAATGAAACCCAAGCAAAGCATCATCAGGAAGTCTACTAAAATATATGTTGAGAATATTATTGCCTTAATGGTGATAATAAAGAAGATGTTCTATGGAAAGTTCGTTGCTGAACATTAATGATTGTAGGTTGTCAAGTTGAAGGTTTCAATCATGAAAATGAGTGGGAGCCATCACTTGGACAATAAATCCTAAATCAAATATAATCCATGACACTCTCAAATTTTATCATCTTATTATGAAAGTGATCAGTAATGAAGATACTAAGATTAGCAAAGTAGTTATAACTAAACCTATGCAATAAGTGAACGACAACATTCAAAATTGCATGAAAAAAAATCAAGCATATTAGATATGGGTGTGATTTCTTAGATGTTTTATAAAGAGTGATACTCTTAAAACATTCGGAAAAAACATTTATCATAAGATGAACCATTCAGATTTTGGAGTAATTTAAAATTTCATGCAATTTTATCACTCTGTTTACTATTTAATTGTGGTTTAGAATTAAATAATGAGTCCATTCGATTCTTGGAATATTCAAAATAGGGTATCTAGACCAGTCTTGGTAAGGAAACACCTATTAAGTGAACATTGAATATTGTAATCGAAAATTATCCCTAATCAAGGTCATTTAAACGGTGGATGATTAATGACCAATTGAGATTAGTGTGTAGTCTGATTTATAGCACCGTTTCTTGTGCTACGAGGACATGATTGTCATAGATCATTTGCACAGGTATTGGTTTAGAACCATACTGGATCGACCTATGAGAATACTTTAAGAGATTAAAAAACGTCATAAGTATACTTCTCATTATGGCTATCGGAACCTATTTCCTCGACCATGAGTATTGTGAGTTCTCTTGTTTGAGTACTAGTTCGCTTTGATGTTGTCAAACGTCTGCCGTCATAGGGGATTATAATGGCAACACTCGGGCGGCTAGGTCCTCTCAGTAAGAGGAGCTACATTACAAGACTGGAAATGTCCCCCTACTAAAATAGGGAAGATGTCTTTGTTGTATACAAGGCCTCTCGTAGAGCAAGACTGTGAAAATGCATGGCCGTGCTCGGATGGATTTTAGGAATCATCTGTTTATAGACAGTCGAACTCGAAATCGAGAAACATTTCTGGACGTAGTAAGGATGACAAAATAATCTTACCTTACAGTTCATGAAGAGACAATAAGCGACATAGGAAAAAGGTTGTACACTGAATGCGCACTTGTCCGGAAGGACAAGTGGGAGATTGAAAGGAATGGTGTCCTTCGAACAAGTGTACTATTCCGTTAGTGGGTTCAGAATTATTAGAAAGCTAATATATTCAGTAAGGTCAAGCGATCGGAATGCATAATATTAATGCATAATTAATTTTACAGCTTAATCCTGACTGAACCCTTTGGGTCACACCCTTAGCAGTAAACGAACTGACTCGACGAATTAATTCGGAAGAAATTAATTCGTCACCCGAGTATTAAATATTTAGACGTTGGAAATTCGAGCTTGGAGCGTCGAAACCGAGCGTCGGAGAATCTCAAATGTCGAGCCAAAATTTAGGATTTGGCGAGATGGGAAAATGCTTCAAGTAACAAGTAAAATCCTAGCCACGCGAAATGCTAAGAAAGCGCGCCTAATAGGAGCGTACCACGTGGCAGCACACATGGCAAAACGCCATGTGGCAGCACACGTGGCAAGAGCCGTGGACCCGGGGCGATGGGTCATGGACACGAGCCAAAATAAAATGTCCCAACCGAACCCAACTTGGGGCTCAAGGTTGGGTGACACAGGGTTAGTTCACATTTCATGTGAATTGCCTTGGGGACCAAGTGGGAAAGTGGTCCTCACCTAACCATGTGACACTTGTTACTTGTTCCTTAGTTTATTTAACTAAGGATTAAATTCATCAATCTTTCCATGTGGGATCTTTTTGTGAAAAAGTCCCACATTGAAAGATGAGTGGAATTCACAAACTATCTTTCCTTATAAATAGCCAAAGCATGGCATGAGAATTCTTGGCTTGAGTAGGAGTTCAATAGAGCATTGCATTAGTTAAAACTCTTAAACTCATATAATACTCGGGTTTTGGTCGGACCTCGCTAACCTCGAGGTAACGGACCTAAAAGTAGCAAGTAGTCTTTCCGGGTGCATTTCCGTAGGAGGCTCGCGTATTTTCGGTGCTTAAGCTTTCAAGTAAGAGCCCTACTTTGAGGGTGAAGCACGCTTCAAAGGTAAATTCCGATTTTATCCTTTTATGTTTATTTGTTATCTTTTATGGTTTTATTAATTGCGAGTGGTTCTTTGGGTCGGGGTTGTTTTAGCGATAAGTCGGACTTACCAAACCCCAACAGTGCTATCTTCTCAAATCTTGGAAACAACCTCCACAATCTTAGGAAATGCTGTCGAGGACCGCCCATCTCGTGCTATCTTCTCAAATCTTGGTGACAAACTCCACAATCTTAGCGAATGCTGTTGAAGACTGCCCATCTCGTGCTATCTTCTCAAATCTTAATGACAACCTCCACAATCTTAGCGAACGTTTTCAAAGATAACTTATCTTGAAGCCATCCTCAGCTTTCTGACAACCTTCCATATCCTAGGGAACGCTGTCAAAGATAACTTCGCTTGAAGTCATCCTCAATTGTTACGACAATGTTCCAAAGAACATTACCGAAGACCAACACTTGTCGATCTTTAAAGCTCGCTTGAACTTTGCTGTTGCAATTTTTTTTGCTGTAATTTCCGCGATGCTAATATGCCAGCGCATTTTTGCTGTTTGTGAACCATTACGTTGGTGCTTTTTCCTACTTATGAACCATTATGCTGGTGCTTTTACTGCTTGTGAACTACTATGTCGGTGCCTTTGCTACGAGCCAATGTTTAGGCGCTTTAAGCTAAGTGAGATGATCTTTTATCCGGTCGATCACTTTATGTGATTGTAATCGAGCCAATTACTAAATCATATCAAATTTATTAGAGGGGCTAACTAGCGTACCAAGGAACCAGGAAATTTCAGCACTAGGTCCGCATAATCTAATATGGGGGCCACACATTATCTCGCCGCACTAGCGCCTGCTTGGAAAATGTGTCGTTACACTATCTGGCGCTGGAGTCGGGTCTTCCTTATTTTGCTCTTGCTGCTGCTGTTCGTTGCTCGGTTTTGCTCCAAACTTTGAACTTGGTCGTTTCCTTTCAACCAAATCCGCTCAAATCTTTTGTAAATTAAAGCTCTTCATCTCTAATTTACTGATCTATGTAACTCCTCTCATCTTGGAAGAATCTCATGTGTCATATTTGCGATTTTTCGAAAAAAATTCGGGAATGTTCTTGCTTGCTGGGATGCATCTGCATTTATATTTTTGACTATAGGACTTTGCTCATCTCTTTAATTATCTTAGTGGTTGACCTAAGGCTTAGTGTTGCTTGACCCATTGACTTGACATGACTCAAGATATAAACTTGACTTAATGATGAATAACTTCGTGTGACTCGTGTGTGCATAGTGTTGACTCATGAAGCTCGATATGTACATGACTCAAAATGCAGAAAAACAAAAATTTCCGTCATTTTTGTGGAGGGTACCGATTTTCTCCCGAAAAAGAAAGCACGCAAAAAGAAAGAAGCAAAGTTTTTGAAGGTGCATGTTGAATGAGCTTAATCCGTTAACGTTGTCTCTTACTGTACAAGGATTGTAACATCTTAGACTATCCTAGTTGACTCGATAATGAAAGTATTTAGGTGACTTAGGCACGGAGGCTAAGTACTTCATACTTTGGTTGATGATTGATGTCGATATGACAAGACATGCTTCAGCGTTGTGTTAAAATTTCATGACAAAGGGTTCCTAAGGGAAGTATATTTGGTCATGTATCTGTGTTGTGTGTGATAGTGACACTAAAGTTAGGCTGCAAGGGCTAAGTGTGTGGAAAAACATTATTTTTAGAAGAGTCAAAGAATGGTGACTCTTAAGCTAGGTAGGCTAATGATGTAAGGATCAAGCCCCCAAGTCTAACTCTAAGTAGATAGGGATGAGCATAGGAGATCCCTTGATATGATCATGATGTGTGAATGTGAATGTGAAAGCATTTTATTACGGCCGCACCTCAATGTGAGGTTGCCTACGTATCCGTTAGGAATCAGGCCGAACGTAGTTCTAGCCGAACCTCGCACAAGTCTGTGTATACCTCAAAAAGGTCCTTTAAGGGTTGTAACGTGGTTAGGCTAAAGGTTTGAAGAAGAAATGGATAAAAGCTCAAGACCCTAGATAAGACCCCAAGGTTTGAAACCTTGCTTTTGAATCTTTATATTTTTATGCTTGAGGCTTTCTACTCTTCTTTTAGCTCTCTTTTTTGCTTTAGCATTTATTTTATTTTTATAAGTGTGGGCAATCCCGATCATGCGGTCTATCACTCACTTGGAATTCATATTTCTCAGGCACGGTACCAAGAACTCAATAAGAGACGCAATCTGAGACGTGTTCATATCAAAGACATGTTCATGTCAAAGACACTGGAAGACTTGCCCTTTTGTACATTTTATTATTTTTGCTATTTGATTTATTTTGATCTTTTGAAATCACTCAAGATTTTTAAAATTGCATAAGTTTCACTCTGTTCCATCCCAAGGTTAGGTAGATTTGGGTTGAAGAAAGAAAGGTCTATCGTTAGACGAGCCTCAATTTGGTTTATCAAGAAAAGATTGTATATTTGAGGGGTGAAAGGTATGATATGGCTACAAGAGGGTTTGGTCCCTTTTTATAAATTTTTTTTTTTTTTGCAATGCGATAATCATATGCAATAAAAGAAATGCTCATTTTATTAAAAGGTAAAAAGGAAAAAACCTACAAAATAAGATATAAGGAAAATAAAAGGTCCCTATGCTAGATTTATTGGGGAATGGGTTTGAAAAACAGAAGAAGAAAGCATGAAATCTTGGTGAGAAGCTTGCCTTGTGCATTTGTTTCATCATTACCCTTTTTTTTTTGTCAATCACATGACTTAAACTCGATTCAACATGCATAGATGGAAGAAGGTAGGAATAATGAAGGTTGTGATATGGAGAAATCATGTAGAGAATGGAAAGATGATGTGGATGGAGAGATATGAAAAAATTAGGAATATAATGTACCCCCAACTCAAATGACGGAAAGAACGACTCATGCATGAACCTAAGACATGGTCATGGTGACATATACAAAGTGTGTGCTAAGACAAGTGAGTGTAGGTGACATGTTAAGACTTGTTTCATGACCATGTGACTAGACTATGTGACTAGACTCGAACAAAGACTAAGTTAATACCTTATGTATATGCTTTAACTGGACAGTCTGTAGTATTTTAGTCATAATATTTTTTATCTGTGACTCTGATTGGAACGAAACCAACGCCAAATTAAAGATAAAACTCAAGGCTACAGATCCATAGGTTGTAATACTCGTAACTCTTCCTAGAACTCTGGCTATGACCAAAACAAGTTGACACTTGTGCAGTATACGGGAATAAAAATCCGGGTTGACTCAAAGGAACTATGACTCGATTTAAGGTATATTTTTTTTAGCTCAAATTAATTAATCAATTAATTAAGCAAAGCAATTTAGTCATTGGTTGGTTAATTAAGACTTATTTACAAACACAAGTCAAACCAAAAGGTTAGTTTAATCACATAATAAGTATGCACAAGTAAGAGATGCACAAGTTGTCAAGTAGGCACAATATGATGAAATGAGTTTGCAACCTAACCATGGCTCTAGTTTTCTATAGTTCGGGATATGGGTTATTCAAAGAGGGTCCATGGTTATGAGTCCGGATTCACCGCGCGGAAGCCTTACCTTTGGAAGGGTTAGTGCGTGTGGATGGGACCCCGCGAGTTAAACTCGCTTCTATAGTTTAGTGAATTCAACATTCTCGGATGTACCCTTTGTTGCTCAGAGTGTTCAATAAGGTAGATGGAGCATGACTTCTCAGTGGGTTATGTCCATATGTAGAACACATATGGGTTTCAGAAAAAAGAGAAAAAACTCAATCAGGAAGTAGAATCGAGCCAATAGTGCTAGAACTAGTCGAATTAAGAAGGCAGATTTCTGGCTCGATATTGGAAGAACACTGCACCAGAAAACAGAGTCTGTCGCCAGAGAAATAGCTCTATTGCTAGACCACAAAATTGTCGCCAGGCGAAAAAGCCATTTTTCAGGCGACGAACGTCGTTTTCTAGATGCCAGTTCCTACATGCCTTAGCAGCTTTCTGTGTTCTTAGAATTTTCCATTTTTCGCAGTATTATTTCGATTCTAGTTGTGAAAGATATTTCTCAAATTTCCTACGTGTAAATAATCCTATGTTTTTGACTCATTACATATGGTCTTTCCAATGAGAACTTTTTTTATGCATATGAAAATAATGTTAATCAAAATTACGCACATGAAATAATTAGAACTTTTTGAGTCTCATCCACTCATTCTAAATAATTGCCAAAATAAATTTTAGGAATTAAAATATAAATCATCCCCAGTGGAGTCGCCAAAAACTGTAAGGAATATTTCAAGCATTACCCCAAACTTGAACCCCACTGTGATCATACACTTAAGCATGGTAGCGTCCAAAGGGAAAGAAGCTAGAGAAAAAGAGTCGCCAACAAGTTTTAGGAACTTGTAAACCGTTCACAGGGTGAAGATTACACCCCTTAACGATCCAGGAGATCAGCAACTCTAATAGGTCTGGAACTAAGATTGGAAGTTCGGGGATTAAGGTACAATTCAATATTAAAGAGAAAGAACTCGCCCTAATAATAGGCCTCCACTTTATTCTACTCGTATTCATGTGCGCTTTCTGACTAACATGCAATCAATAGGTTTACCCTAAACCTGTTTATCTGTGTTGGTTGAATATTAATGAACAAATAAATCAATTATTGGCGATCGCTTGAATTATAATCAAATTATCCCTAAACAAGATTATTAATTACCTTATTAAGCGTGATTACAAATACCAATTCCCTTTAACCATGCATAAAAGGTGTGATCAAGCAATAACAATAAATAATAATATATGAAGCAACATAATAAATAATCAAAATAATAATTATAACAATTATAATCAAAATAATCATGAAAATAATCATAATAATGTTAAAGCATAATAATAGCAAGATCTTATGCATGATACTAACAAGATTGATAACAAACCCAAGCATGTCGCTAAACAACCAAAGATCAAAGCTTTAACCCTAACATTATACTAACATGATATTAGGAAAGAAAATAGGAAGTATCACAGAAATCATAATTGATATAAGTAACTTCTTCTTTACCCTAAACATCATACTAAGAAAAGCATCCTATCATGATACTAGGAAAAGCATCCTAACATTATACTAGGAATCAAAATAACAACCTAAGCATGATTTTATATATCAAAATTTCAATAAAACAATTAAAGCACTTACTTGGATGCCTCGTACCTCTTTCTAATAACAAAATACACACGTTAGTAACTTCAAGGAAAATAATAAAATCAAAAAAATTAAATTAAATAATCAAAACAATCAAACCTTTCACGTCTAGGGAGAAGACAACTTTGAATTTGGCTAGGTGTGTCTAGATCTTGTGAATGCGGAATTTTGTTTGTAAAAAGGTAGGCTAGAAAAGGGGAGAGAGAGAGAGAGAGAAGAATTAGAGAATTCTGGTTGAAAGTTTTTGATCGTTTGAAAAAGGGGAGATATGATCTCTATTTATAGAGAAAAACGAGGGTCGAAGAATAAGAAAAGAATCCGAATTCGATTCGAAATAAAACTCGATAACAACAGTTTTAGAAATTTTTTTTTTATCATATCTTTTGATCCAGAAGTACAAATAAGGCATATAATATGTCTTTGGAAAGCTGTTGAAGTCTACTTTCAACCCAATTGGAATCAGATAAAAATATTTTGAAGATAAAAAGATATAGCTGAAATAGTAGAACGGTGTCAATTTTGGATATAGTTTTGTATTTCTTTCATATCTTTTTCGTTATACCTCGGAATTAATATTATAATATATCATTGGAAAGATAATTTCAATTTCTATTCATCCATATAAAATTTGGATAAATATTATGAGGCACGAAAAAAATATCTGAATATATTCCACTTCGTACAAAACAAGGATTCTCAAAAGGAGTAGTTTTATTCCATTTCAAACTCTTTGAAACATAATTATCAATCCTAACTCCATTAGGACTTAAGAGAACCTTCTAGAGTATTCTAGAAGATTATAATCAATCCTAATAGCTTTAGGAATGATAATTAATTATAGTCCCTCCTCTAGACCATTGGGCCGTATGTAAGAACCAAACCGGACCCAGTTCAGTATTTTGGCCATAACTTCCTCATTATTCATCGGAATTGGGCTTATAATATATCTTTGAAATGCTCTTTTTGAGCCCTATCGAATTACACTATTATCGGACCCTTATAATGGACCAAACTAAATAGGAATTCACGTTTTCATAAATAGGGTAAGAAAAGAAATATTTTCAAATACAGAAAGAAGAGATATTTTAATAAAAACACCCTCATCACTAGATTTTTAACACTTTCACCTCGTTCGATAATCAAATGACATGAAAGGTATTCATCACTGGGTTTGGTTTTTGGGGAGACATAAATGGGTGTCTAAAAACACCGATACCTGTAAACTAACGTTAGTTAAACAGATAAAAGAGTTTAGAAACGCGTATCTTGCACTGTTAAGCAAACGTCTCTAGAGTAACTGATTTTTGTTTGACGATCTTCCTCAAGCTTGGGGATATCGTTTGAAGACTGCTCTGCTTGTAGCTGCCTTCATTTCTACTGTCTTATGACCATCTTCCATATCCTAGGGAATATGATCGAAGATAACTCCACTTGTAGCAATCTTCTATTGTTTATGACAACTCTCCGCATCCTAGGGAACGTTGTCGAAGGTGACCGCTTGTAGCCATCTTCAGTTTTACTGCTGTTGATGTTGTGATCGCACTTCGTGCTGTTGATGTTCAGTCGTCTCTAAACAAAAGAGATTCTTCCTTTTTTAGGAATGTTCACTCGTCTCTGAAAAATGGATCTTCGATAGGATGCCCACGCGTCTCTAAGAAAAAGAGCTTAATAGAAATGTCCACGCGTCTCTGAACAAAAGAGTTTTGATAGGATGCCCACACGTCTCTTGAGCAAAAGAGCTTGAAAGGAATGTCCACGCGTCTCTAAACAAAAGAGCTTTGATAGGATGCCTACGCGTCTCTAAGAAAAAGAGCTTGAAAGGAATGTCCACGCGTCTCTGAACAAAAGAGCTTTCATATGTCCACGCGTCTCTAAACAAAAGAGCTTGATAATATGTCCACGCGTCTTTGAACAAAAGAGCTTGATAATATGTCCATGCGTCTCTGAACAAAAGAGCTTTGAATACCTGAATGTTTGTTTAGATCATTCGGTTGGCTGCGAACAGGAGCTTTGCTGATTGTATCCTGTAAAACTCTAAATATTGCCAAAAGACTTTGCTGGTGTTTTTCTTAGGGTTGACCTAAGGTGATTGACTTAAAATAGAAGATGACCTTGCAAAGCAAAAAGATGCTAGCAATAGCAACAACAGTGGCTGGAAAGGAAAGAAGAACGACAATCCTTCTTCTTCCAAAAACGCCCACTCTAGTAATAATGTTAGTACCTTTGATCTCAATGAAGTCTTAGCCATGGATAATCAAGGGTATAAAAAGCAACTAAGTAAAGATTTCACTCCTATTGGGATGAGCTATGATACTTCCTTCAATCGACTCCATGCCAAGGGACTCATTACTCTCATTGGACCTATTTAAGATCCCACACCTGTGAAGAGATTGCCTAGTTGGAACCCAGATGCACATTGCAAGTACCATCAAGGTAGGAGTAATACTACTGAGATCTGTTGGAAGTTAAAAAAGGCCATCCAATACTTGATCGATAATAACAAGCTTCCCATACCTCCAGCTAGCAAGAAGACCGAGTGATAATAAGGCATAAGACAAGAGGTGAGCTTCAACTTCAAGATTTCATGACCTTTTTTTCTATTTTTTTTATTCAGCCATTCACAAATAAGTCTAGGATAGACACTTTTTATTTTCCTTATATCTTATTTTGTAGGTTTTTTTTCCTTTTTACCTTTCAATAAAAATGAGAATTTCTTTTCTTGCATATGATTATCACATTACATTGCAAAAAAAAAAAAAAAAAAAAAATCCATTTTGATCTAAGCACAAGGTATACCCATGATTAGAGGTATCTCTTATAGCCATGTTATACCTTTCACCCTTTAAATATACAATCTTTTCTTGATAAACCACTTTGAGCCTTGTCTAACGATAAACCTTTCTTTCTTCAACCCACATCTACCTAACCTTGGGATGGGATGGTATGTAACTTATGCAATTTTCAAATTATAAAAGCTTGAGTGAATCAAAAGATTAAAATAGCAAAAACAATAAAAGTGTGCAAAAGGGAAAGTGTTCCAATGTCTTTAACATGGACATGTCTTTGATATGAGCACGTCTTAGATTGCGTCTCTTATCGAGTGCTCGGTACCGTGCTTGAGAAACATGAATGCCAAGTGAGTGATAGACCGCATGATAAAGAGAGTTTAAAAGTGAGAAAAACTCAAGCATTAAAATACAAGGATTAAAATGCAAGGTTGCACACCATGGGGGCTTATCTAGGGTCTTAATCCTTTATCCCTTTTTCTTCAACCTTTAGCCTAACCACGTTACAACCCTTAAAAGACCTCTTTGAGGTATACACACACTTGTGCGAGGTTTTAGCTAGAGCTACGTTCGACATGATTACTAAAGGATACGTAGGCAATCTCACAAAGGGGTGCGACCGTAATAAACATGCATTAATATTCCCATTCACACACTCGCACCATGATCATATCAAAGGATCTCCAATGCTCATCCCTATTCATTTAGAGCTAGACTTGGGGGCTTGATCCTTACATTATTAGCTACTCAGCCTAAGAGTCACCATCATTTGACTATTTTCAATAAATTTTCCACACACTTAGCCCTTGCGGCCTAACTTTAGTGTCACTATCACACACATCACAGATACATGACCAAATATACTTCTCTTAGGAACCCTTTGTCATGAAATCTTAGCACAACGCTGAAGCATGCATTGTCATATCGACATCAATCATCATTGCATCACAAAGTATGAAGTACTTAGCCTCCGCACCTAAGTTACCTAAATAATTTCATTATCAAGTCAACCAGGATAGTCTAAGATGTTACAATCCCTGTACTATGAGAGACAACGTTAACTGATTAATCTCATTCAACATGCACCATCAAACACTTCGATTCTTTTTCGCGTCCTTCACTTTCGTGAGAAAGTCGGTACCCTCCACAAAAACGACAGAATTTTTTTGAATTTTTGCTTTTTCAGATTTTGAGTCAAGCACATCACGATACAATGCACACACGTGTCATGAGTCATACGTGTCAATTCACCTTGGGTCAACCTCAAGTCAGCCAGTCACATTGAGTCAACCTCAAGTTAGTTAATCACCTTAGGTCAACCAAAAGAAAAAAATCAAGCCTTAGGTCAATCCTAAGAAAAGCACCAGCAAAGTCTTTTGCAATCTTTTGATTTTTACAAGATACAACCATTCAGCAAAGCTCCTGTTCGCAGCCAACCGAACGATCGCAACAAACATTCAAGCATCAAAGCTCTATTGTTTAGAGACGCGTGGACAATCCTTTCAAGATCTTTTGTTCAGAGACGCGTGGGCATATCAAAAAGCTCTTTTGCTCAAAGATGCGTGGGAATATCATTCAAAGCTCTTTGTTAATAAACGCGTGGACATGTCTTTCAAGCTCTCCTGCTCAGAGACGCATGGGCATCCTATTAAAGCTCTTTTGTTCAGAGACGCGTGAGCCTTTCTTCTAAAAGCTCCATTGTTTAGAGACAAGTGAACAATCCTAAAAAAGAAGCTCTTTAGTTCAGAAACGAGTGAACATCAACAACGGCAAAGCACGACACCACAACATTAAAACAATAAGATGGCATTACCTAGCTTGTGGAAGGTTTTCACAACAACAAATGCAACAACAAATTGATTACCCTTAGAGACGTGTGCTCGACGGTGCAAGATACGCGTTTTTTAACTCTCTTATCTGTTTTAACTAACGCTAGTTTGCAGGTATCTCCGTTACAAGAATGATTTAGGATTGCAGAACGTTTTGATTCATTCTTTGTCCCTATATATACTTTGACTTTTGTTTTCGAAACTTGCGTTTCTCAAAACTCAGTCAAAGTTGGGGCTTCCGTAGACACCCAAATGTGTATCCTCAAAACCAAACCCAGTGATGAACACCTTTCATGTCATTTGATTATCGAACAAAGAGAATGTGTGAAAAGTCTAGTGATGAGGATGTTTTTATTAAAATATCTCTTCTTTTTGTTTTTGAAAATATTTCTTTTCTTACCCTATTTATGAAAAAAGTGCATCCAATTTTATTTTAGTCCATGATATGGTTCCAATAATAGTCTCTTTGGATGGGCTTTGAAAAGACCTTTCCAACGATATATTATAAGCCCAATTCCGATGAATAATGAGGAAGTTATGGCCAAAATACTAAACTGGGCCCAAACCGGATTTTACCTACGACCCAATGATCATGTGGAGGGTCCAAAGGTTTAATACTATTCCTAAACTAATTAGGATTTATTAGAATCTTCCATAAGTTTCTAAAAGGTCTTAATTATCCTTTTTGAAAAGATAAAATCAAAGATTTTGAAATTGAATAAAACTTTTCTTTTTTTAAAATCCTAATTCTATTCGAATTTAAAGAGGTTCAAAGAGAGTCATATATTATTATTGTGCCTCATAATCTTTATTTAAATCTTATATGGTTGGATAGATCTTGAAATTATCTTTCCAATGATATATTATAATATTAATTCCGAGCTACAACAAAAAAGATATGAATGGAATACGAAACTCTATCCAAAACTGACACCCTTTTACTTTTTCTGCCATATATTTTTATCTACAAAATATTTTAATCTTATTCTAATTGGGTTGGAAAGTAAACTTCAATAGCTTTCCAACGAAATATTATATGACTTATTTGGACTTCTAGATCAAAAGATATGATAAAAACAAATTCCGTAAAAAAGCTGTCCTAGCGCTAAACAATAGGTCTGTCGTCTGGCGCTGCTCTCGTCGTTGGCAACAAGAGGTATTTTATTTCGAACAGGACTGGAACTATTTTATTTCGATTGCTGATCTATTTTTTCTGTAAATAGGGGTCTTATCTCCCCGTTTTTAATTATTAACAACAATCATCATCTCTCTCTAAAAGCTAGAAGCTTTCATTCTCTCTTTATTCCTTTTCTAAACCTTCCCTCTCTCAAAATTCCTCATACATTATTTCTAGAAACACCTAGCCAAGTTCGAAGTTGCCTTCGACCTAGACATGAAAGGTTGATAATTTCTGAGGGTTTGGTCCCTAATCTCTATTTTACTTATTTAATTTAATTGTCCTGTTTTATTATTTTTCCTTGAAGTTACTAACGCGTGTTATTTTGTTATTAGAAAGAGATACGAGACATCAAAGTAAGTAATGTAATTACTTTATTGATATTTTGATATAGAAATCATGCTTAGATTATTTTATTGATTCCTAGTATCACGTTAGGGTGTTTTGATCTTCCTAGTATCATGTTTAGGGTAATAACTAAAATTTATAATATCAAATATGATTATTATGATGCTTCCTATTTCTTTTCTAATATCATGTTAGTATCATGTTAGGGCTAATTGATCTTTAATGTTTAGTGACATGCTAGGGTTTGTTATTAATCTTGTTAGTATCATGCCTAGGATCTTGCTAATAATATTATGCTTTAACATGATTATTTTAATTGTGATTATTATTATTATGTTGCTTGATATATGATTATTATTTTTATTGCTTGATCACGCCTTTTATGCATGTTTAAAGAAAATTGGTACTTGTAATCACGCTTAATAAGCTAATTAATAATCTTATTTAGGATAATATGATTATAATTCAAGTGATCACCAATAATAGTTTTATTTGTGCATTACTATTCAATCAACATAGATTAAACATGTTTAGGGTAAATCTATTGATTGCATGTTAGTCAGACAATGCACATGAATACGAGAAGAATAATGTAGAGGCCTATTATTAGGGCAGGTTCAATCTCTTTTAGGTTGGATTTGTACCTTCATCCCCGAACTTCTAGTCATGGTTCCAGACCTATTGGAGTTAACAATCTCCTAGATCGTTAAGGGGTGTAACCTTCATCCTGTGAACGGTTTATAAGTTCCTAAAACTTGTTAGCGACTTTTTTACTCTAGCTTCCTTCCCGTTCGACGCCACCATGCTTAAGTGTATGATCACAATGAGGCTCAAGTGTGGGATGGCTTGAAATATTCCTTACAAGGCTAAGAACTTCATACTTTGTGATGCGATGATGTTTGTGATGATGAGTGATGGATGACTCTAAGATGACGAGGCATGCTTCAACGTCGTGTTGAGATTTCATGAAAAGAGGTTCCTAAGGGGAGGATTATTTTTCTATGTATCTTTGATGTGTGTGAAAGCGACACTAAAGCTTGGCTACAAAGGCTAAGTGTATAGAAAAATATTTTGAAAAGAGTCAAATGATGGTGACTCTTAGGCTAGGTAAGCTAATGATTTAGGGATCAAGCCCCCATGTTTAGCTCTAAATGGATAGGGATGAGCTTGGAGGTCCCTTGATATGATCATATATGAATGCAATAAATATGAATGTGAATGAATGCATTTTAATTACGGCCGCACCTCGATGTGAGGTTGCCTACGTATCCGTTAGGAATCAGGCTGAACGTAGCTCTAACCGAACCTCGCACAAGTGTGTGTATAACTCAAAGAGGTCTTTTAAGGGTTGTAACGTGGTTAAGCTAAAGGTTGAAGAAGAAGGGGATAAAGGCTCAAGACCTAGATAAGCCCCCAAATTTTGCAACTTTGCTTTTGAATCTTTATATTTTTATGCTTGAGGTTTTTTCTTTTTTGAACTCTCTTTCTTTTGTTCTATTTTTTGCTTTTGAATTTTTTCAAATTCAAATCCCTTTTTTATAAGCGTGGGCAATCCCGATCATGCAGTCTATGTATCACTCACTTGACATTCATGTTTCTCAGGCACGGTACCTAGCACTCGATAAGAGACGCAATTTGAGACTTTTTTTTATCAAAGATATATTCATATCAAAGACATTGGAACACTTGACCTTTTGCACACTTTTATTGCTATTTTATTTTTTTGAAATTTTTATAAAATCACTCAAGCTTTTATTCTTGGAAAATTGCATAAATTGCACACCAAGGTTAGGTAGGTGTGGAATGAAAAAAGAAAGGTCTATCAGTAGACGAGGCTCAAAGTGGCTTGTAAAAAAAGATTTATATTTTTTAAAGGGTGGAAGTGATATGATATGGCCACAAGGGGTACCTCTAAGCATTAGAATACCTTGTTCTTAGTTCGACATAGATTTTTTTATTTTTATTTATTTATTTATTTTTTAATACAATGTAATGAAATGATCATATGCAAGAAAAGGAATGCTCATTTATTTTAAGGAAAAAAAAGAAAGATCCTACAAAATAAATATAAGGGAAAATAAAAGGTGCCTATGCTAGACTTAACGGGGATAGTGGAATAAAAAAGGTAGAAAAAGAGGTCACGAAATATTTTCGTTGAAGCCTGCCTCGAGTCTTGTGCTTCATCACTCGGTCTTCTTGCCAGCTAGAAGGAACGAGAGTTTGTTTGTATCGATGAAGTCTTGAATGAGATATTACCCATGGCACATACCCTGAAAATACTTCATCGAAAGACCAACGAGCCTTAAGAATACTTGCGGCACAATACGGTCTAGTAAACGGTCAATTATGCAAAAAGGGACCTAATGGTCAAAGCTTACCGTGTATAGACCAACCCGAATCCACACGCCTTATGGAAAATACTCACAAAGGTGTTTGTGGACCTCACATGAATGGTAAAATTCTTGCAAAAATAATTTCACGACAAGGGTACTATTTGTCTAATATGGAACATGATTGCATACAATATGTCAAAAAATGTCCCGAGTGCCAAATGTTGGCTAATTTATAACACCTTCACCATCCGGACTATACAACCTCACTTCCCCTTCGCCTTTTTCAACTTGGGGAATTGACATAATTGGTAAAATTTCTCCAACAGGAGCAGGAGGGCATGAGTACGTATTAGTAGCCATCGATTACTTTACCAAGTGGATTGAAGCTGCTTCTTACGTGAACATCACTTCTAAACATGTCGCAAAGTTTCTCGAACGAAACATATTTTGTACATATGGAGTTCCACATGAACTAATTAGTGATCAGGGATCTCAATTCAAAGCTGAAGTCGAGACCCTCTTAAATCATTATAAAGTAAAACATCATCACACATCTCCATACAGACCTAAAATGAATGGAGCTGTAGAATCGACAAACAAAAACATAACAGTCATCATTAAGAAAATGGCTGAAAATTATAAAGACTGGCCCAATAAACTACACTTCGCATTGTGGGGTTATAAAACGTCCATACAAACATCAATATGGGTAACTCCATACTCCTTAGTTTTTGGAATGGACGCAGTTCAACCAGTTGAACTGGAAATACCATCCCTACGCATCATACTCGAAAGTAAGCTACCGGAAGCTGAATGGGTAAGAGCAAGGTATGAAGAGCTTTTATTCCTCGATGAACGACGATTAAGAGCTTTGAATCATGTAAAAGTCTACCAACGGTGCAATGCGCGTCATTTTTATAAAAAGGGTAAAACCCAGAAATATCAAAGAAGGTGACTTTGTACTATAGGATGTTAGGGGTCCACCAACCGATCCAAGAGGGAAATTCAAGGCTAATTGGATAGGTCCCTACCGCGTAATTGAAATCCTATCAGGAGGAGCCGTCAGATTAATGAGTATTGGAGGAGATGAAATTCGCCAATTAATAAACATTGATTGACTTAAAAAATATTACATATGAAACCCGGATAAACTCCTTCATTCATTAATTAATTTTTTTTTAGCATTCAATCGAAAGATTCCAAGTGTTATGCGCTTTACTGAATAACACGTCAAAGGACATAGCACTTGGGGGGGGGGGGGTAATTTAAAATAATAGACCATTTTAAGTGTTTAGATTTTTTCGAACATCACGAAAACTCTTCACACTTAGGGGGGTAATAATGCAAAAAATAAATAATTTTTTTTACACTCGTAGTACAGGTGTCGCGAGAAACTGGAATAGTTGCGTGCGGATGTCACGCGCAACAAATTTTCGGATGTTGCGCGCGCCACCTGACTATGAACTACGGACCCAGATTTTTTTTATGCTTGAAAAAAGTTTCGTCTTTTACTTGCGACAAAAAGAGGGCGTTTCTTTAATATAACATATACCCGGAAAATAAAAAATTAAACTTTGATTTGAATATTTTTTTTTTAAAACAAAGTTTGATCAATTTTTTCATTTAATTTCTATTCAAGATATTAAAGAAAAATACAAAATATATATAAAAAATAATATATAATAAATAAAAAAGAAGAACTACGCAAAGATCTGATTTCGTATTACGAATACGTAGGCAATCTTTATGATTCGGTCATATCAAAATAAAAAAAATATAAAGCTCATTTTTATTTAATTCAAAATCCAAAAGAGAGAGACATTATTCAATTAGATAGTAAATAACAAAAGCAAAAAAAAAAAAAAAACATAGTAGTGATTACACTTTATTCAAATTAAACTAATGATAAAATTGTGTAACACTCTAGGATTTTACTATGTCCTTGTAGGCGTCGTTTGAAGTGCGCCTACATTAAAGTATGTTGTGAATATGCTTGACACTCAATGAAGTGGGAATTAACATATACGATTAGGGACAAGGAAAGTAGGGAGCCGCCAACAAATTTTTAAGGAACTTGTAAACCGTTCACGGATCATTTAAGGCAACCACGATTAAGGGACAACGATAGGCAACAACGATTGACCCTAAAGGTTGCACCCCATTCATAATCCATGAGATTAGTAACTCCATATGGTTCGGAACCACTAAAAGAGGATCGGAGATGATGGTACAAAGTGAGTCATGGAGTCACATTCGCCCGTATTGGCTTCTACTCGATTCTTATAGTGAAAAGTGATTCCTGCGATCTCAAAGGCATGCAAACAAATATTCAATTTTGTCCAATCTATTATTATGCTAAATTGGTTTAATATTAATGCAACACATGATTCTAAAATATTAATGACCACTTCGATTAATAAAAAGATTAAAAAGGAACCTTAACCGGTCGTCCAAATTATCTTATTAGGTGTGATTTTCAGTTACATATTCCCTTTAACATGCAATATGGTGATCAATAAATATAATAGAATAAATATTAATATTGGAAGCAATTTAACAATAAATCCAATAATATAAAATCGTGAGAAAAATAATAGAAATAAAAGAGCATAATTCTTACTTTGATTCTGTTTGCTTGCAACTATAAAATAATAAACAAGTTAGTAACTTGAAGGAAATAATAACAAAACAATAATTAAATTAAATTAAATTAAATAGAGTTGATTTGGGGCCAAACCCTCAAACAGTTCTACCTTTCACACCTTGGCTTAAGGACAGAGCCACGAGTAAAGTATGGACTCCTTAGAGTGCTTGAAGAAGGAATTTTGAAAGAAGAAAGGGGTAGGCTAGTGTTTAGGCTAGAGCATAGAGGAGAGAAAAATAGAGAATTAATTGATGCCCCGTACATTAGAAATGAGGGGGTATTTATAGAAAAATGTGCTGAGGGCACACACGGAACCCTAAAAAGATAAAAAGCCTAAAAAATGCACCGCGACACGGCAAAGGGCACCGTGACGCGGGAAATATTTAGTGAACGGGGAACAAAATGCGTGAAAGGTTTACGCGGAAAGGACATGAAAACCCCCGTGTCACAGCAGGTGCCCCGTGTCATGGGGAATCCCACTGTCAGACGCGGAAGTTTCCCGTGACACGATGGACAAATGCCGTGACGCGGGAGTCTGTAGTCCGTTTTTCGGTCTAAATTCATTTTTTAACCCTAATTTCGTTCAGCATTTTAAGTGCCGATTGATAATTTCGGGCCATTTCTGATTTATTATTATTATATGGGCTAAAATACATAAATAAAAAAAATAAATAAAAGGTTTGGGCCAAAAAAAATAATAAAATAAAAAAAGGTTTGGGCTGAAAAAACTATGCTTTGACTAAACATCAAGACTGATCCATGGACTATTCAAAAATTGAATTTAATTAAATACGATTTTTTAAGCACTCTCGGGATTAAATACTGAACCCGACCAATAGTGGCGTTGAAAGGTTGTTCATCATCGGGTTTGGTTTTGGGGAGACATTTTTAGATGTCTATAGAAGCCCCCACTTTGACTAAGTTTGTAGAAACGTCAGTTTCGAAAACGATAGTCAAAGTAGTCGATAGGGACAGAGAGTTAAATCACTCTGTATACGCCGATACCTACAGAAAAATGTTAATTTCGCAGATAAAATAGTAAAGGGATAGAACGCTTATCTGACACCAGTGTATCGGTGACAAATGAGTTTGGCAGCTTCCTATGCTTGAAGGAATCCACCGGATGATGTTTTGTTGAAATGCTTTCCATGCTTGAGGAAAGCCGACTGATGAATTTGGTAGCTTTCTAAGCCTGAAGAAACCTACCAAATGATACTTTCCATGCCTGAGGAAAGTCGACGTATGATTTTGGTGTCATTCTATGCTTAAAGAAATTCACCAATAATGCCTTCCATGCTTGAGGAAAGCCGACTTGGCGGTTTTCTATACTTGAAGAAAAATCCACCGATAACGCTTTTCATGCTTGAGGAAAGCCGACTTGGCGGTTCTCTATAATTGAAGAAAAATCCACCGATAATGTTTTCCATGCTTGAGGAAAACCGACTTGGCAGTTTTCTATACTTGGAGAAAAATCCACCGATAATGTTTTCCATGCTTGAGGAAAACCGACAACTGATATAATCGCTGAAATTTGCAAGTGTATGATGGTTCGATTATCCCCGAACGTGGGTCGCAGATGATTCACACCTTCAAGTAAACTATCCGACCATATTAGGCGTTTAAAATGTCGACAAATTGACTATGACGCTTGCTAGGGGTAAAACGGTAATTTTGATACCCTTTAAATGCCAGTTAGAATTTTCCGCTTAATTTTAATGAGAAACCAACTGTCCAATTTGTGCGGAAAATCGTGCAATTTTGGTCAAAACACCAGGAATATTCGCTGACAGCTTCAAGGAGCGTGTAGGTCACGCATGAGACCACCGTGTCACGAAGGAAAACTGCCGTGACACGGCAGCTAGTCCTGTCACACGGTATAAGATCATGTGACGAGGGATTTTTGTTGTTGCAGAACTGGTCAAATGCTTGATTTTAGTGCTTTTGACAAGCTAAAATACACGAGCGCCACGTCAGTTCTGTGACGTTACACGGTAACGGTCACCGTGGCACGGGAAACGGGGGTGTGCAACGGGATGCTCATCTCTTTAAATTTGAGCTTCCTTTTGCCATTTCATGCTGTTGTTACTGCTCTTTCACCATTTTCATCTCCCTATTCTTCTTTCCTCCTGAAATTTTTTATTTTTAATTCCAAGAATTACCGTGCAACGTTAGCTCGACACCGTGGCTCTTTAGTGTTTACCGTGACGCGGTTTCTGTCATCGTGACACGGCGGTTCTTTTCGCCGCTGCTGCTGTTCCAGTGCTCGTCGTCTCCGTCAGAAGGTCATCGCGACACGGGCAGGTGTACCGTACCACGACAGGAAGCACCGTTTCGCAGTTTTTTCTCGAGCATTTTCGAGCTTTCCGAGCTTGTTTCTTCACCAAATTCACTCAAATTTCTTCAATCCTTCTTATTTTTGAATTCCTACTAAGATCCATGTAAGTTCTCTTGCCTTTCGTCGAGAATTTTTCTTCAATTTGAGTAGCTTTCATAAAAAAAAAAAACCCTTGAAAAAAATCTCTTTGGGGATTTTTTATTTTGAGGTATTATGTTGAAATTCTTGCCATGAATTAGCTTGTATATGTATATATGTGTGTTTGTGAGCGGTTTGAGACAAAAATTGCATGATTTGGTGAAGAATTGAGCAAATCCCCCCTTTTTGGTACTAATTCTTTGAAATGGTGTTCTTGTTATTTTTGTCGTTCCTTTGCACTTGTATTGATGATATATTGGTTGTAGATCTTGTAAAATATGCCATGATGTGTCGATCTATTGTTTTTTGTGCAATTTTGAAACATGTTTTGTTTTGTGTATGTACTACATTGTAATGGAGAACATAGTATCATGCAATTAGGAGAACATAGTATTAGTTCGTCATGGAGAAACTAAATACTAGAAATAATTCCATTATTTTGCTAATTTTTAGCCTTGAGGTAAAAATTTAGCGTATAATAGAAAATGAACTTGAAATAACCGTTAAGTTGTTTGGAATAAATAACTAAATAACTTAGGAAATGATGCTAAGCATTTAGATTTTTATTTTTGTAATAGCATGCCTAGACAACGGGATCGCGATCTTTCCACTTGTGGTCGGCGTCAGGCTTTTCGGGAGGACACTCCCACAGTTTCTGAGGGCATGGACGACAATGCCCTAGAGACCGAGTCTCGTCCTTCTTCGAGTAGGGGCAGGTGGGTTCCACCTCCGTGGTCGTCAGATGAGTTGGTTTTCTGCCGTGAGAACCACGTTTCTCACCGTCCACTTGCCGGCATAGTCGATGGCACGCTTCGCCATCATGGTTCCGGAGCTGGAGATTTGATTCCTCGACTTTATTGGATTATCACGAGGGATCCTATTATGAACGCCATGTGGGAATCTGCTGGCTTAGTAGATTTTTATTTGGCGGTCGTAGGGTTTCGCAGCCCCCGGGGTTGTGGCCCGACAGTTGTTCGCACGTTGTTGGAGTATTTTTGGGATACTACCAACACTTTTCACTTTTCTTGGGGGGGAGATGACAGTGACCGCTTTGGATTTTAGCATGATTAGTAGTCTACGTTTGTAGACACCCATTTGTGTCTCCCCAAAACCAAACCCAGTGATGACTACTTTTCACGTCGAATCATAATCGAATGAAGTGAAAGTGTGGAAAGTATAGTGTTACGCATAGTTTTAATTTCTTTTCTCCTCTCTCTGTTTTTGAAAACCTATTTTAAGAAAATAGCCAATCCAGTCTGGTTGGTCCATGGCATGGGTCCAATAATAGTGGTGTTGGATAAGGCTTGAAAAGACCTTTCCAATGATATAATATAAGCCCAATTCTGATAAATATTAAGGAAATTATGGCCAATTTACTAAACTGAGCCCGGTTTGTGCCTTATATGCGGCCCAATGATCTAGAGGAGGGCCTAATATAGATTTATCATTCCTAATGCAATTAGGAATGGTTTTAGTCTTCTAGATTCTTCTAGAAGGTTCTTTTCATTCCTAATTTAATTAGCATTGATAAATTGACTTTTGCTGACTTTTAGAGTTTTTATCAGAATAAAAGAACGTTTTTTGAGGAAAATACGATTTTATCCTCCTGTACGGCAATTTCTATCTGATTTTAGAAAACCCGTCAAATACTTAGTCAGCGCCAAACGTCAGCAGTAGCGCCTGACGCTAAGCTTGGCGCCTAGTGCTAGCGTTAGCGCCTAGCGCTAATGTCAGCGTCTGGCGCTAATCCTCGTTTTACGCGTCAGAACTCTTTTTTGATTTTTTTATCTTTTTGGTTGATTTTCTCTATAAATTGCGTTCTAAAAACTCCGTTTTCATTCACCAACTCTCATCAAGATTCTCTTGATTACTCTCTCTCTTTTCTAAACTAGCTTTTTCACAACTATAAAAATTCTGCATTCATTAGATTTAGAAACACCTAGCCAAGTTCGAAGTTGCCTTCGCCCTAGACTTGAAAGGTTTAATTTCTGAGGGTTTGGTCCCAAATCTCTTTTTCAATTATTTAATTTAATTGTTTTAATTATTATTTTCCTTGAAGTTACTAACGTGTGTATTTTGTTATTAGAAAAAGGTATGAGGCATCCAAGTAAGTGTTTTAATTGTTTACATTGTTATTATGATATAGAAATCATGCTTAGGTTGTTATTTTGATTCCTAGTATCATGTTAGGATGTTTTATTGCTTCCTAGTATCATGTTTGGGGTAAAGAATATAATATCAATTATGATTGCTATGATGCCTTTTTTTGTCTTTTCTAGTAGTATCATGTTAGGGGCTAAAGCTTTGATCTTTATTGCTTAGTGACATGCCAGGGTTTGGTATTAATCTTGTTAGTATTATGCCTAGGATCTTCCTATTATTATGCTTTAGCATGATTATTATTATTATTAATATTATTATTATGTTGCTTGATATTTATTGTTATTGCTTGATCACGCCTTTTACGCATGTTTAAAGGGAATTTGTACTTGTAATCACGCTTAATTAGATAATTAATAATTTTGTTAGGGTTAATTTGATTATAACTCAAGTGATCACCAATAATAGTTTTATTTGTGCATTATATTCAACCAACATAGATAAAAAGGTTTAGGGTTAATCCTATTGATTACATGTTAGTCAGAAAGCGCACATGAATACGATCAGAATAAAGTAGAGGCCTATTATTAGGGCAGGTTCAATCTCTTTTAGGTTGGATTTGTACCTTCATCCCGGAACCCTATTTGGTTCAAGACCTTATGGAGTTGACAATCTCTTGGATTGTTAAGGGGTGTAACATTCACCTCGTAAACGGTTTACAAGTTCCTAAAAAACTTGTTGGCGACTCTTTTGCTCTATCTTCTTTCCCTTTGGACGCTACCGTACTTTACTGTATGAACTCAGTGGGGTTCAAGCTAGGGATTAACGCTTGAAATATCCCTACAGGTTTTGGCGACTCCACTCGAAAAGTTCTAAGTATTTCATGCGCGTAATTTTGATTAACATTATTGTCATATGCATAAAAAAGATCTCATTAGAAAGACCATTCGTAATGAGTTAAAACATAGGATTTTACACGTAGGAAATTTGAGGAATATCTTTCACAACTAGGTCTGAAATAACACTGCACGAAACTGAAAAATTTTATCGAGCATAGAAAGCTGCTGAGGCATGTAGGAATTAGCGTCAGCGAACAGAATATTAGCGCCAGAATTTTGACTGTGGCGCTAGACGAGAGCTCTGTCGCTAGGCGCTACAGCCAAAAGTTGGCGCCAAATTCTGTTTGCTGGCGCCAAATTCTTCCAATACCGAGCCAAAAATATGCGTTCTAATTTCGACCAGTTTTTCGCATTGTTTGCTCGATCCTACTTCCTGATTGAGTTTTTCTCACTTTTTTGAAACCCATATGTGTTCTACATATGGACATAACCCCCTGGGAATTCATGCTCCATCTACCTGATTGAACGCACTGAGCAACAAAGGGTACATCCGAGAATGTTGAATTCACCAAACCATGGAAGCGAGTTTTTTCTAAAAACTCGCGGTGTCCCATCCACTCGCGCCAACCCTTCAAGGTTAGGCTTCCGCGCGGTGCATCCAGACAATTAACCATGGATCCTCTATTGACTAACCCATATCCCGAACTTTAGAGAACTAGAGCCATGGTTAGGTTGCAAACTCATTGCATAATATCGTGCTTATTTGACTAATTGTGCATTATTTGTTGTGCATATGATATATGTTTTTCTTAACCGTTTGTTTAACTTGTGTTAAGATTAAATAAATTAATGACTAAAAGAAATTTGCCTAATTAATTAATTAACTAATTAATTTGAGTAAATAAAGTCTAATATTTTTAACCAGAATTCACCTGGTACGACTTTAGGCATACCCCTATTCATTAATAATACCGAAAACAGTCTTAGATCGAAGCTCCAGCAATGGCGCCAAAGTTTGAACTGTAGCGCCACTTTGTGGAGTGTGGTGCCTGGCGACAGCTCTGTCGTCTGGCGCTACACTGCAAAGAGAGGCGACAGTCCTGTCGTTTTGACGACAGTTCGGATTATTAATCGAGTCATCACTTTGTGTTTAATTAACCAGTTTGCTAATTAATTCAGTTAAATTTTACTGTAAATATTACTACCTTGTTAAGTCATTAATTGAGTCTAGGCACCAAGTCCCATGGTCTTACATAAGAGTCCAAGCATGTCACTTACACTCAACGTACACACCAATACACATACTTTGACCATGTCTAAGAGAGTCTTGTATGCGCGTTTTTTCCGTCATTTTTTTAGGGGTGTAAGTCAGATATTAGTCCTCCAATGTAAATACCAAACTTGGTTCCTAAAAATAAATACATTTTTCCTGAAAATATGCACCTATTTTTATTTTATTTTTTCCTCTTTAAAACCGTAAAGTCAAGGTCGATTTGAGTCAAGTAATTAAAACAAAATGGTTTAAATTACAGCGCGTGGTCAAGAAAGGAAGGGCGGTTAATCAAAGACAATCTTTTCGTACAAGTACAACATTTCGACAAACCCATTGCTCGTAAGAGGAAAGAAGAAGTAAATGAGCTCAGGAACCAACTGGTTACCGTGACTTAGGCACTAAAGCTCCTAACCCTTAAGATCGATGATCCCGTGAAACAACAACAGATGGACCTCATGCAAGAGAGTCTAAGCAAGCTATCTAGCGACTACAAGTTTCAAGGGATTAGTTCAGAAGGGGTCTCGGTGGACAAAGATCTTCTTCCCCAGAAGTTCAATGCCAACGACATCTCGAAATTGAAAGCAACCAATAACCCTTATTTTCATTTAAGAGCCTTCGAGACAATAATGAGTATTAAGGGTATCGTTAAGAAGGTCCCCTCTGTTCTCACTATCTCTCGAGACCTTTTGCCAGCAATGGTTCTTTTCTCTCGAGAAAGAGAAAACCTCCACTTGGGAGTCCATAACAAACGCTTTCGTCGATAGATACAAATGCAACATTCAAGTTGTGACTGACCATATGGAGCTTGAAATCCTCAAGCAGAAGGAGAACGAAGGCTTCACCTCCTTCTTTAAAAAATGGAGAGAAACCTCGGCTAAGATGATTAAGGTGCCAAGTGAAAAAGAGTCTGTAAGGTTATTTATCAAAAACCTTCAAGAAAAATACTCCAAGCATCTCAAGTATCAAAATAATCTTCATACCTTCAAGGCCGTCTACGACATTGGAATCAATATTGAAGACGACCTGGCTAAGTTGAAATCTGCTAACAATAACTCCAACAGTGGCTGGAAAGGCAAGAAGAACGACAATCCTTCTTCTTCCAAAACCACCCACTCAAACAATGTTAGCACTTTTAACCTAAGTGAAGTCCTTGTTGTGAATAATCAAGGACAAAAGAAACCATTTAGGAGGAACTTTACTCCTATTGGCATGAGTTATGAAACCGCTTTTGATCAATTAAATGCAAAAGGTCTTATAACTCCTATTGGACCATTTGAGGACCCACTAGTCGAAAAGATGTCAGCTAACTGGAACCCAATGCACACTGTAAGTATCACCAAGGTAGGGGCCATCTCACCGAGAACAGTTGGAAGCTTAAAGAAGCTATCCAAGACTTAATCAACAACAACAAGCTGCCGTTGCCCCCTGCCAGTAAGAAGCCAAGTATTTATAATGCGCCTCTTGCTCATTCCTTGGCTATCTCTGATGAGGAAAACGAGGTTGACCCCTCGTCTCTCATCAAACCTGTTAACGAAATCCATGCCATCGAAGAAGAGGAAGAGATCTTTTTTGACGCCATGGGTAACCTTCCAGAACCAGCAAGTAAAGAAGACATACAATCGCTTACACTATCTATGATAGAAGGATCACACTTTCTACGTGAAACTCTCAAGGCTATAAAGGAACATCAGGAGAAATATGACGAGGTTCCACTCCCAAAAAGTGGACCTAAGAGAGAAATCATACCCATGGGAACGACTTATGAGGCAAAGCGTTTTCCTTTACAAGTCACCAAAAAACCCAAGAAGAGTAATAGGCTCTACACTCCAATTGGGATCCCATATATACAAATGTTCGAAATGCTCTCCGAGAGTGGCGAGATCAAACCTCTCGAACCGAGACCATTCGAATCATTGAAAAGGACAGATGGATATTAATGTCAGTATCATCAATTAGGGGGTCACACTATCGTAAACCGTTTTAAATTTAAGGAATTAATTCAGAAAATGATTGATGAAAAGAAACTAGTCCTAGTTCCACAAGAAGAGGATGCAAGTATTAATGGAGTTTGGGACAGTGACGAAGAAGACGTCTACTTAAAAGACATGGTAGGACCTCCACCTTCAGTATCATATGCCATGGATGAGTTTTGGGTTGAAGAAGATTCATCAATTGACGTCCTCACAAGATCCGGGAGAATGAAACCTCCCGTTTCAACACAACCCATGCCAACCACACAACAAGTTCCCATTCCTATCATTGAAGACAATGATATCGTTAAACAGTTTAAGAAGACAAAAGTTGAAATGAACGTGTGGAAACTTCTGGCGACATCTCGAGAACATAGGTTGGTTGTAATGAATGCCTTGGACAAAATAGGGATAGATTCTGACACCACTCTTGAGGGGTTGGCTAACTTCCTCACGAGTGATCTACCTAGTCCCATCAATTTGATCACCTTTTCTGACAAGGATTTGCCCCTAGAAGGTGATAAACACTATAAGGCATTAAACCTCACAGTAGTTTGCAAGAGAATGAACGTCCATATGACTCTTGTAGACAATGGATCAGCCATTAACGTCTGTCCACTTAGAACTTCGAGGATGTTAGGCATAAGGGATGAAGACATAACCCCGTTAACACAAGGAATAAGAGCCTACGACAACACTCGTCGTCAAGCTCTTGGAAAAATTACCATGAATGTAACGGCGGGAGCAATAGAACATGCAACTACTTTCCAAGTAGTAGACATTAAAGCTTCATTCAATTTGCTGTTGGGATGCCGCCCTTGGCTTCATGACCTAAAGGTTGTCCCCTCATCTCTCTACCAACAAGTGAAAGCCATAGTTAGGGGAATTCCTGTCACCATCGATGCTTCACCTATGTGAATCAAGTCTATAGAAAACCCAATAATTAATGTGGAGCATGATGAGGATGATGAATATCTATGGGGCTTTAATGAAGAGGTATCCTTAATCTAGGAGGATGAAAGGACCCCTCTCGGCCACGACTTCCATTCTAACATGATCGTGAATGCTATTCTGAAGAAACAAGGGCATTTTCTTGGGATGACCCTAGGAAAGAAAAAGGGAATAGCAAAACCGCTGTAGTCACCTGGCCTCCCTAAATTAGACACTTTCGGACTTGGTTTCGAACCGACTCGGAAAGATCTTAAGCGAGCCCAGGAAAACTCAAAGGCACGTAGGGACGCTCGCATCCAAAAGAAAGAAATCCCAATGGATCAGTACCCTCTCACACTCAATGGTCAATTCATAAAAGAAGGAGAGGACTATCCATGCCACGAATTTCCCGAATCGTTTGTCGTAAACGGTATAAGGCAACCGGGATTTGAAATTTTCTTGGATTGCTACTTCATGGATGAAATCCCAACTCCTGTCCATAAGGAGAAAGCACCCCCATGCTTTGACTTTAATGTCATGGGATTATTATTAGGGCGAGAAAATAATGAGCCAACATACAAAGAGGATAACTCCTCGTTCATATAAACAATCCTACAAAATGAAAGCTTTGATCCCTCGAAGTTAATCACTCCAGCGGAAGGATCACTACAAGGGTGGCGCAAGACCGTCAAGGTGACGACTCCAAGTGGAAGAAAGATATCAATCACGACGGGGAAAAGACCGATGTTCGAAGAGTCATCTGATTCAGAGTCAGAGTCTCTCCCTATAGAGTCATCTAGGTATTTAGTAATAGCACCTTCCCCTTCTATCTCTTCTCCTTGAATAGTTAGTGATCAAGTCCCTGAGGACATATCACTCTTTGATGTTATGATCTCAGAGTACAATAATATAATTTCTTCTCCTTACTTCTTGTGTTCTTCTCTAACCCAAGATGACGAGCATTGCTTAACTAACAATGAAAAATACAAAGAACTTATTAAAGCAATGGAAACACTCGAAAAGAAAACACCGGTAATTAAAGAAACTGAGACGGTTGATATCTCAAATGATTCAACCAATAAAAGAGAAGTTAAAATCGGACTAACACTTAATGAACAAGAAAGAACCGATTTAATTAACTTACATAAAGAATTTATCAATGTATTTGCTTGGTCATAAGAAGATATGCCAGGCATTAATAGAGAAATAGCTCAACACACTATACCACTAATTCCAGGAATGAAACCTGTAAAACAAAAGTTACGTCGAATGAAACCCGACGTAGCTCTTAAAATGAAAGAAGAAGTTCAAAAACAGATTACAACATGTTTCATCAAGGTATCTAAATACCCTGAATGGGTCGCCAACGTCATCCCAGTTCCGAAAAAAGACGGAAGGGTAAGAATGTGTGTTGACTATTGAGATCTAAATAAGGCAAGTCCAAAGGACGACTTCCCTTTACCACACATCGATATTCTGGTGGATAACATGGCAAATCACGCATTTCTCTCGTTCATGGATGGGTATGCAGGCTACAATCAGATTCTCATGGAAGAAGAAGACATGGAGTAAACAACCTTCATAACACCATGGGGCACTTACTGCTACACGGTAATGCCATTCGGGTTGAAAAACGCGGGTGCTACTTATCAACATGTAGCGACTGCCTTACTTCATGACACAAAGAAGTCTAAGTATATGTGGAAGACATGATTGTAAAGTCAAAAGGTCGTCTAGGCCATCAAGTAGCCTTAAGAAATTTTTTCGAAAGGCTAAGAAAATACAATATGTAGTTGAACCCATCTAAATGTGCTTTTGGAGTCACCTCAGACAAACTTTTGGGTTATGTAATAAGCTCTAAAGGAATAGAGATAGACCCAACCAAAAACAAAGCAATCATGTCAATGCCACCGCCCAAAACCGAGAAGCAAATTCGAGGATTCATTGGCCGGTTGCAATACATAAGAAGGTTGATATCAAAATTGACAACGATATGTGAACCAATCTTCAAAAAGCTTAAGAACAATGTACTAGTAATATGGGATGACAAGTGTCAAAAAGCCTTTGAAAAGATCAAAGCCTATCTCGCAAATCCTCCCGTATTAGCACCAGCACTTCCCGGAATACCTCTTAGGTTGTACTTAACATTTACCAAAGAGACAATGGGAGCTATGCTAGCACAAGAAATAGAAGGCAAAGAAAAATCAATTTACTATCTAAGCAAGAAAATGCTCAAATATGAAGCACGTTATACACCACTTGAGAAATTGTGCCTCGCCTTGGTGTGGGCCACAACCAAGCTAAGACATTACATGTTAGTGCATACAGTCTTTGTAGTCACCCAATTAGATCCACTCAAGTATCTATTCGAGAAATCTACACTCTATGGACGCATATCAAGATGGATATTCAATTTAGCCCAGTTTGATGTAAGGTTTATGCCGTAAAAGGATATCAAAGGATCTGTGGTGTCAGACTTTCTAGCGGACTTTCCAATAGAAGACTCGACGCCAATACAAGACAATGAATTTCCAGATGAAGAATTGATGGTCACTAAAGATGATACTTGGACCTTATACTTCGACGGAGCCTCAAACCAAAAGGGATGTGGCGTTGGAGTATTACTAGTATCACCTAAAGAAGAACATGTTCCAATCTCCATAAAGCTTGATTTCGATGTTACCAACAACGCTGCTGAATACGAAGCATGCGTGGTAGGCCTTGAAACAACTTTGGTATTGGGAGTAAAAAAGTTAAGGATATTAGGAGACTCTTCATTAATCATCAATCAAATATCCAAAAGGTGGAAAGTAAGGAGCGAAAGTCTAGCCCCTTACCAAACCTATCTGGAAACTCTTACTAATCAGTTAAAGAAGGTGGAATACACATATCTACCTAGAGAAGAAAATCAATTTGCTGATGCCTTGGCAAGACTAGCCTCGATGGTTAGGTTTCCTACGGAAATCGAGCAAATGCCTCTAACTATAGAAAAAAGGTACAAACCAACATATATTCAGGCTATAGAAGACGATGAAGTAGTCCAAGACGAAGAAAAAGAAGAAGAAGAACCGTGGTACACGAATATACTCAACTACATCAACAAAGGAGAATACCCTCCCCATGCTGACAAAAGAGCAAAACGAGCGTTAAAATTTTTGGCTTCCTAATATGTACTCATAGACAACGAACTACATAAAAGGGTACCTAAGGGTCGAGCTCTCTTATGCGTAGGAAAAAAGGATAGTCCACGAAGGAATCTGTGGCACTCACATAAATGGCAAATTGTTAGTCCAAAAGATAATGCGAGAAGGATATTATTGGACTACGATGAATAGGGATTGCCATCAATACGTAAAAAGATGCCCTAAATGCCAAATCTACGCCAATTTACAACATGTTCCTCCATCCTTGCTCTACACCTACACGTCGCCATGGCCGTTCTCTGCATGGGAAATTGACACCATCGGCAAAATCACTCTAGGAACAGGAGGCCACGAATATATCCTAGTGGCAATTGACTACTTCACAAAGTGGGTTGAAGCGCAATCATACGCTAAACTCACTACAAAACATGTATCACTCTTTATCGAGAGAAATATTATTTGTCAATACGGTGTCCCACATGAAATGATAAGTGACAATGGAACTCACTTTCAAGTCGAATGTGAAGAATTGCTACAAAAATATGGCATTCAACATCATTATTCTTCCCCTTATAGGCCTCAAGCAAATGGAGCAGTTGAGGCAGCTAATAAAAATCCAAAGACTATCATCGAGAAAATGACGGAAAATTATAAGGATTGGCCTGACAAACTTCACTTCGCATTGTGGGGTTATCGCAGTCAATTCGCACATCAACAGGAAATACGCCATTTTCCTTGGTATATGGAATGGATGCCGTACAACATGTTGAACTAGAGATTCCATCTCTACGCATCGCGTTACAGAGCAAACACGATGAAGTTGAATGGACTAGGGCAAGATATGAAGAGCTAATCCTACTCGATGAAAAACGACTAGAAACTCTAAATCACACTCAGTGTTATCAAACTCGTATGGATAGGCATTTTAATAAGAAGGTCAAGACAAGAAACATGAAAGTAGGAGACTTGGTGTTAAAAGCATTAAGGAAAAATGTTTTAGATCCAAGGGGAAAATTTAGACCTAATTGGTCTTGACCCTACATTGTTAAAACAATCCTGTTAGGAGGTGCCGCAAAATTAACTAATATGGATGGCAATGAGTTCTCGAACATGACAAATCTTGACCAACTTAAGAAATACTACCCATAATTACTAGAGTAGGGTACTCAAGAGAGCTACGTTTGGCCTGATTCCTTAAGAAAGGATACATAGGCAACCCTTTACAAGCGCGGCCACTTTATTTTTATAAAATCTTGCATCCCAGAATTAATAAAAAAAATTCGACAGAAGATCGACGGAACATCGGCGACACAGAAAAAGTTCTGGCGCCAACCGATGAACGTCAGCGCTAGACGATGGCAACCGTCGCCTGACGCCAGACTGCCGCAGCCGGCGCCAGTCACAGATCTGTGGCGCTAATTTACAGTTAAAATTCTGGGAATATTTCGGTGTTTTTCGGAAAATTTTCGACTTCCATACTCGGAAAAATTTCTGGAAAATTAATTTTTTCGGTTTTCATTGCTTTAATAAAATAAATTTAAAGTGAATAATTTAATTAAAAAGCTGCAATTTCATTAATAAAATAAAATTAAATTATTGATGGAATTTAAATAAAGCTTAAATAAATTAAATTTAAACAAAAAAATAAACTAAGTCTAATAATTGGAAATTAAGCAATGCTCTTAATCTTCTTTCTCTTTCTTAGCCCTTTTCCAATTTTTGTCTGCTTCTTCCTCCTCGTCCATAACCTTAGCTAGTACGCATCCTTTAAAGACCTACATTCAATCTTGGAGTAAATAGTTTCCCCCTCAGCTAGGACTCCATGCTTCTTTTCTACCCAAGCTTTCTTTTCTGTGGTGTCAGCTTTCCTTTTTCCCTTTTTTTTTTGCAGTGCTCTTCTTATTAGGCATTATAGGTGTCTTGAATTCGATCCTTTCACCTAGGCGTTCCTTAGCAAGAATCACCTTGTCACCTAGACGACTCTTTACATCAGTTTTACCCTTATTTTTCTTCATGTCCTTTGAGGGTTTCTTTAGAAGCCACTTTTTCACATCATTGGGCAAGGACAGAGGAACCTTTTGGGTAATTACTTCCCATAAAGGTCTAGCGCTCCAATAAGCATCAAATTTGTCTACTTCCTGGGAGATAGGGAACTCGTAGGGACGACAAAGATCACCAGAAGGAATAGTCTGAAGTAGGTCGTATTGTCTTTTTACCCTGCAGGGATAGTAAAAAGTCATACGGGACAAGCTTGGAAGACGACAGAAAGGCTACTTGTTGACGCCAACCATCTTTTCTATTTTCCACCAAGGGATGACCCACTTGATGGCAAAATTGCAAGACTCGAAGACCCTCTTCCATTCATGGCGCCCCATCTTAAAGAAGCGTTTCTTCCTTCTCACGAAGCAATTTGGGGTATACTTCTCAACGTTGTCCGGAGGGCTAATTAATTCCAGTCTTTCCATTAGCCACATCTGTAAAAAATTGCAATGCAAATAAATTATTATTACTATACAAACATATATTTTTTATTTCTGTAATTAAAAATATTATTTTTTTACCTGTAATAAAATTGGAGAGTGCTTTTGGATTCCTCTTCAATTCATCAAGACTAAGCATAGTCTTTCCAACTATTAATGGCATTGGATTTCTCCCTGATTCAATTTGTTCTAGAAAAGTGGATATAATTGACTGACCCACATTATTTTTACCACTAGTATGAAAAAATTGGTTAAGCATGCAAAATAAAAAATCCCTTCTTCTATAAACATGAAAAGATTCAGAATAAGGCCTATCAAAATAATGGCGAGTAAATTCTTTCAAATTAACTATATTACCATCTACTATTTTTGATATATCTCTGTCTTTTAAATTGAAGAAGCGTTCAAAATCCTTATAATAATACTCATTTATTCTAGGGGTTACTACAAGATCTATTGCAGGAAAACCTAAAATAGCACCAAATTCTTCCAGCAAAGGGCTAATTTCATCATACCCTATTCTAAAGCAATGAGTATCTACATCCCAATAATCTAGAGTGGTATGAATAAAATCTGAATCAAGATCTACCCCTTTGATACCATAAATACCCCCCAAGTGAAAAACATCTAACTCTTTTCTTTCTTTGGCATTAAGAGACTGACACCATTCTTGGGTGTAGTTGGTAAAGGTTTTGGAGACTAAAGACATGATTTTATTTTTCTAAAAGCTAAGAAATATTTTATCTGCTGAAATTATGATGAGAATCGGCTGGGCAGGGGGCTATTTATGCACAAAATCGGAGCAGTTTTAATCTACGAAGGATTCGGGGTCAGCGCTCATTAGCGCCAGACGCCAATATTGGCGCCTGACGCTAGAGCCTGGCGCCAAACTCTAAGTGTAGCACCTGGCGCTACACCAAAACGCGTGGCGCCAACTGGCGCCAATATGCCTCATCGTACGCGCTTTCTAAAAACTGCGTTTTTGCCTTGATTCGAGTCTGCTAATGACTTTACGGTTTCCTTTTCTTTTTCTAAAAAATTATTTCTTCCTCCTTTTTAATTAATATATCTATTATATTAATTATATTATCTTTTTTCTTATTTTATTTAAACTAATTTCCAAGTTTTTATAAATCCAATTTTTTATTTGACTTTTCCTTTTTCATTTTTTTCTTTTTGGGGGAGAAAGTTGGATACCCTCCATCAATAATAAAAATGACGGATTTTTTGCGCAAATTTTTTTTTCACAATTCCTTGCACACACAAACATGCACATAATAATAAAATATGAAAAAATATGATAATAAGGAATAAACTCATAATAGTATGTACAAAACATGTCTAAATAATGAGCATAACTAAAAGGCAAAGTTCTATACAAAGTCAAAATAAAATAAATAAAAGCACAGGAACAAACTACGGCGCTGGGGGACGTAAACCCATCATCTCATAAAACTCCGCCGTACGAGGAGTAACTTCTCCACCAGCTCCAGCTCCAGCACTAGCTCCAGTTTCCTCGGGAGGAGAAAAACTCAACACGGGACCCGTCCACCAGAGACCAACCTGAGGCTGAGTCTGCGGAGGCTGCTGCGATGACGAGCCGACCTCGTACATCCCACCACCTCTAAGAGTCGAGGTAGCCCCTCCCTAGCCTATCGGCGCAACATGTGCACCCTCAGAGGAAGAGCCTGAACCCTTTACCGGCTCAGTACGAGCAGCCTCAAAACAACCGCCCCGACCTCCCAAAGTAGTGCGGCGACGTCTCGAGCTAGACCTCGCCGGATCCCTCTACACCTCAGGTCTCGTGCGTGTCCGAGAAGGAATGGGATGACCCTACAAAGCAAATTAAATCAGAAACAGAAAAAAGTAAAGGCGGTAATGCAAAACATATGAAGGGAAGACTACCTCCTGAACATCGTCATCTCGACGGCAGGGATCCACGTTCCTCATCCGGACAAGCTGTCTTCGGAAGGCATCTATGCATCGTGTCATCGCTGAAACCACCTCGCGTGAGAACTGTCAAAGAAATAAAGTCAATAAACATGCATAGCATATATGGACAAAAGTTGCAAATAAACAAGCTTACCCGAGTCAGGTGGCGAGGAATCGACCGCTCCACAAAGCGCTAATCCTCAGGAGCCGGAGGAATCATCTCCTCAATTGGCCCATATGTCCCCTGATAGTGGATAGACATACGGGGTAACACAAACTCAGCAGCATCATCCAGACAAGACCAAAACAAAATCAGTAAAACATTACTTGGGGGCTACTTAACTTAAGATAAAAGTCGAAAATCGTACCGCCACATCCTCAGCAGGTATAGGAACTGGAGCTAACAACGGTAGTAGCTCCTCCCCATAGCACCGCCCAGGGATCGTGTAAGATTGCCAAGGGGTACCAGCTCCCTCTGACATGCTCACAAACCTCGTGGCGTTATACATGTGACGTGGTGGAGGAGTAGGAACGACGAAGGTGTCGGAGGAATGCTGAATAGCAACCCTCTCTCCAAAATATGCAGCCGCTCCATAAGTCCCCAAGAAATAGTGACGCTCCGCAGAATACTGCGCGGCTAATCCAGGAACCGCCAGGTCGACCCACGGTCGGTACATCACTACAAAAAGTGTCAATCAAGCAAGATTCTAACTAGAAGAACACAAAATATTAAATAAGGAGAGAATCATACCGAGATGACCCAATCTTGGATGTAAGCAGTGGACATCCCCACACGACGGCTGCCCCTGAAAGTGCTAACTGGAAGCCTACGCGGCGATGGTCTCGCCGGCGCAGCTAAGGGGAAGTACTCGTCGAAAAAGATCTACAAAAAGACAAGTTATCAGCAAGTGCTAGCTAAAATCTAGAGCTAAACTTTATAGGGAATAAAGAATACCTCTACAACCCTCCAAAAGCCGGACAAAGCAACATTCGACCCAAAGGATCGATGTCGACACGAGTCCTGCAATGCTCGAATGCAATCAGCATAAGCCAAGCTGGCCCGGTCATAAGTCCCGATCCAGTGAAGATCTTTAACGGCAAGAAGGTAGTAAAGCAGCGCCCTACTACCCTTGTCAGGGGAGAACGTCCCTGACAGCAAAATAAGTGCAAAGATGCGTACCCGCTGCTCTCGGGTAGTCGCATTATCGTCAAAAGCCGCTGCTAGAGTCGAGCGGCGAATCCCTCTAGCACTGAACTGAGTCGACTCAACCTCAGCTCGAGCCCGGATAGCAATCGGACCCAACAGCTCCTCGACCTCAGGAGAAAATACTTCAATCCGGCTGTCGAACGACAGTGGCACGGAGCTAAACTCCAGTCCTGTGATGAGACTGAAGTCGGTAGGAATGACCATCATCTCACCCCAAGGGAAGTGAAAAGTGTTGGTGGTTTTCCAAAAGAACTCCACCAGAGCACAAACTACATGATTACCCCCGCTAGAGGCAACCATAGCCTCGGAGGTCTCGTACGGCGAAGTAAGATCGCAAGACTCCCATAGAAATCTCGTCTGATCATCTCTGGCGATGTACATCTTGTATAGATCGCCCAAGCCGTCACAGCCAGAACCATGACAGCGCGTCCTCCCAACAGTGATGCCCCTTCCCACCCTCTCAAAGATGTGGTGGACGGGGGAAAAGTACAAGGTCCGCTCATCCCACTCAGGGAGTCGACCAAGCGAAGTGGACGGTTCGGCATCGTCCTCTACGGGCTCGTGCTCCCGTCGAACGTCTCGTGACCGTGAACCCGAACCTCGCTGTCTAGCTATGCTACATTGTGCAGAATTATCAAAAATTAAGGTTCTATGGTATCTAAGGTTCGCCTAGCCGCATGATACTATGTTCGCAAAAAACAGAGTACGTAGTACTAAAACAGAGCACGAATTCAAATTGGGCATGTATGGCATTTTTCAAGCAACCAAACAATTTCTTGCAATAATATAGTAATTATTGTGACAAATTGGACAAGAATTGCTAGCAAAAACATCAAGAACAAGCCACATTGTTTTCCAGACCTTAAGAGGTCCAACAATGGCAATTTGTTCATTTCTTCAACAAATTGAGTGAAACAAGTCTCAAATTACTCCCAAGGAAAAATATAAACATAATCAAGCAATTTCATGACATAAAATTTTACAAACAAAGAGAATTAAGCATTCTAAGTTTCAAATTTTCAAGAAATTCGGGAATAAACACATGCAAAATTCATTAAAACCGGCGTGAGTTTGAAGAAAACTTACATAGATCAGGAAAATAGATGGAATAAGCTTTGATTTCCAACAAATTCGAGCGAATTTGGTTGAGAAACGAGCCAGAATGGATCAAATTAAGTTTTGGAAATTTTCGAGCAAGAAAACGCGAAGAGAAGCAGCGGAAATGATGAAGAGAAGGGTATTTAAGGAAAACCCGACTCTAGCGCCAAGCACCAGACCTTGGCCTTAATCGATGACTTTAGCACCTAGCGCTAGCTCCAGCGTCTGGCGCTACAACTAGATTATTGGCGCTGATGTTATTTCAGCGGCGCCAGAATGTTCAGCCACTCATTATCGTTGTTCAAACTTTTTGCAATATGTTTTGGGTTCCTTGGTACGCCATTTAGCCCCTCTAAGAAATTTGACACGATTTTTAGTAATCGGCTTGATTACATAAAGTGATCGACCTGATGAAAGATCGTCTCATTTAGCTTAAAGCGCCTAAGCATTGGCTCATCGCAAAAGGCACCGACATAATGGTTCATTCGCGGAAGGCAACGACATATTGGTTCATTGATTCAGCAAAGGGCACCGACATACAGGTTCAAAAGCAGCAAAAGCGCTGACGTACAGGCATAGCGGAAGCAAAGTTCAAGAGAACTTTTAAAGATCTACAAGAGGAGGTCTTCGCTAATTTCCTTTGGATAATTATCGCAACAAATGAGGATACCTTCAAGCGAGGATATCTTCGGCAACGTTCCCTAGATTGCGGAGAGTTATCACAAACAACTGAAGGTTATTTCAAGCGAAGTTGTCTTCGATCGTGTTCACTAGGATGTGAAATATGGTCATAAAGAGGAAGAGGATCGTTTCAAGCGAAGCAATCTTCGATATTGGAAGAAATTACAAGCGTAGAAGTTTTCAAGCGGGATGGCATTCTCTAGCTTGCAAAAGGTCATCAAAACAGTAAAACAGCAACAAATCGGTTACTTTCAGAAACGTGTGCCCGATGGTGCAAGATACGCGTTTCTTAACTCTTTTATCTGTTTAAATAACTCTAGTTTGCAGGTATCGGCGTTACAAGAGTGATTTAGGATCGCAGAACGTTCTGAAACATTCTCCGTCCCTATCGCTACTTTGACTTTTGTTTTCGAAACTTGCGTTTCTTCAAACTCAGTCAAAGTGGGGGCTTCTGTAGACACCCATTTGTGTCACCCCAAAACCAAACCCAGTGATGAGTACCATTCACGTCGAATCAAAATCGAATAAAATGAAAGTGTGGAAAGTTTAGTGTTGCGGATAGTTTTAATTTCTTTTCTCCTCTCTCTGTTTTTGAAAACCTATTTTAAGAAAATAGCCAATACAGTCTTGTTGGTCCATGACATAGGTCCAATAATAGTGTAGTTGAATAAGGCTTGAAAAGACCTTTCCAACAATATATTATAAGCCCAATTCCGATGAATATTGAGGAAATTATGGCCAATTTACTAAATTGGGCCCGGTTTGAGCCTTATATGCGGCCCAATGATGTTGAGGAGGGCCTAATATAGATTTATCATTCCTAATGCAATTAGGAAAGGTTTTAGTCTTCTAGATTCTTCTAGAAGGTTCTTTTCATTCCTAATTTAATTAGCATTGAAAAATTGACTTTTGTTGCCTTTTAGAGTTTTTATAAGAATAAAAGAGCATTTTTTGAGGAAAATACGATTTTATCCTCCTGTACAGCAATTTCTATCTGATTTTAGAAAACGCGTCAAATTCTTAGTCAGCGCCAAACGCCAGCAGTAGCGCCCGACGTTACGATTGGCGCTAGCGTTAGCGCCTGGCGCTAATGTCTGTGTCTGGCGCTAATCCCCGTTTTACGCGTCAGAACTCTGTTTTGATTTTTTATCTTTTTGGTTGATTTTCTCTATTAAAAGCGTTCTAAAAACTCCGTTTTCATTCACCAACTCTCACCAAGATTCTCTTGATTACTCTCTCTCTTTTCTAAACTAGCTTTTTCACAAATATAAAAATTCCGCATTCATTAGATTTAGAAACACCTAGCCAAGTTCGAAGTTGCCTTCGCCCTAGACGTGAAAGGTTTAATTTCTGAGGGTTTGGTCCCAAATCTCTCTTTCAATTATTTAATTTAATTGTTTTAATTATTATTTTCCTTGAAGTTACTAACGTGTGTATTTTGTTATTAGAAAGAGGTACCAGGCATCCAAGTAAGTGTTTTAATTGTTTACATTGTTATTATGATATAGAAATCATGCTTAGGTTGTTATTTTGATTCCTAGTATCATGTTAGGATGTTTTATTTCTTCCTAGTATCATGTTTGGGGTAAAGAATATAATATCAATTATGATTTCTATGATGCCTTTTATTGTCTTTTCTAGTAGTATCATGTTAGGGCTAAAGCTTTGATTTTTATTGCTTAGTGACATGCTAGGGTTTGTTATTAATAATGTTAGTATCATGCATAGGATCTTGCTATTATTATGCTTTAGCATGATTATTATTATTAATATTATTATTATGTTGCTTGATCTTTATTGTTATTGCTTGATCACGCCTTTTACGCATGTTTAAAGGAATTTGTACTTGTAATCACGCTTAATAAGATAATTAATAATCTTTCTAGGGTTAATTTGATTATAACTCAAGTGATCACCAATAATAGTTTTATTTGTGCATTAATATTCAACCAACATAGATAAACAGGTTTAGGTTAATCCTATTAATTGCATGTTAGTCAGAAAGCGCACATAAATACGATCAGAATAAAGTATAGGCCTATTATTAGGGCAGGTTCAATCTCTTTTAGGTTGGATTTGTACCTTCATCCCCGATCCCTATTTGGTTCAAGACCTTATGGAGTTGACGATCTCTTGGATCGTTAAGGGGTCTAACCTTCACCTCGTGAACGGTTTACAAGTTCCTAAAAAACTTGTTGGCGACTCTTTTTCTCTATCTTCTTTCCCTTTGGACGCCACCGTACTTTAGTGTATGATCACAGTGGGGTTCAAGCTAGGGATTAACGCTTGAAATATTCCCCACAAAGTTTCACCGACCGGGTCGTAAAGCAGATTTCTAACCTTTCTTGGGGGGCGGCTGAGGCAGCCGATTTGTTAGGTACGATCGTTCAGCACATTAGGACTCAGCCAGTGTCTCTAGGTGGTCCTAGGAGCGGGAGATCAGAGTTGGCTTTTTTTCTAGCCCGTGGCTTTGACATGGATGAGACATCACCTGGGCAGCGAGTGCGGATCTTCATTTTTATTCTCATTTCCATGACTCTTTCTCGTGGTAGGAGCTCATCCTTTAGTGGGGCCAGCCTTGGATATGCCGATCTTCTCTTGTTGCTACATCATGGCTGTAGGCAGCTGAATGACCAGGCCCCTGTCAGTGTCTACGGTTTATGGAGAGTCGTAGAGGTGACAATCTTTCCTCTTCTTGTTTTGTTTGAATTTGCTCGACTCATGTGCTCAGAGATTACTTTTCATTGCAGCTATGGTTCTATGAGTACTTTCCGGGATTGGCCCCTCGACGACGTCGTGGAGCGGTCCATGACTTCCTTGTCGGAGCCAGCTAGCGTGACCGAGGCGAGTCACGAGTGGAGTCTGTCCCTGCGCTACGCGGGCTGCTACGCCGAGGCACCTCTTCTATTGGTGTCAGAATTACTTTTTTAGCCTGTTATTTTCTACCTTGATGTTATTTTCGGCGTTTCATTGCAACTTTTTATGGTTTTCAGGTTGCTATTGTTATCCAGTATCGGCCTTGGGCTGGGATGACTAATCATCCTGAGGCCTTGCAGCTTTCGGCGTACTGCACATTTTTTGTTCGTACTGGACGTTTTGTCTGGTTTCTTAGGGAGCGTGTCGTTCGTCAGCACAGTGGCGATCGTTTTGTGGTGCCCTTGTCTCCACCGGAGTCGATGTTGGACTCACGCTTGCTTAGGGAGTTGATAAACAGGGGAGAACGCTACACTTTTCCTTGGCAGGAGCTTGTGCGCATGGAGGGTGATTATTTGCAGGATTTGCTTCCCACTTTGGCTCCTCCACCCCGTCTTCCCAAGGTATGATTTCCTTTGAGAATTTTGTCGTTAGTGTATGTTTAAATCGTCGAATAACCTGATTATTCGATCATATTTTCTAACGAATGTTCGTCCTGTGGAAAAGATTGAGGTCCCGCCTCAATCCGTCCATTAACCGGGGTCGATCGGTATTACTGAGGATCACATTACTAACGCGCTAGAGGGTTTCAGACAGGCGCAGGAGTCTTTACCCGATGTGTTTGAACCGGTAAGCTTTTTGACACATTATTCATCTTTTTTATTACCGCTTGTTACTAATTTTTCTTTGCTTTGTTCTCAGCCTACTCACCCGAAGATGATGGGATTCATGAAGCTAGTTGACGCTTTCAAGTACTGCATTATCAAGCTTCGGCGTGGTGCGAGTTGTAGGGGCTGTTCTGGCGATGTTCTTGAGGAATCTTTACTATTTTTCATTTTTACCATTTGTTCTATTTTTCACCATTGACATCTTTTGATTTTATGTCTTTCAGAAGCGATGGAAGTCTCGCTCGCTCTCGAGGCATAGAGGCTCGGACGAGTGGGAGCCTAGTCGTGGCAGACGATCTCCTGAGGTTCGTCAGCATTCTCTGTCTCAGCGGGAGCCTCAGTTTTCTCAGCAGGAGGCTCTGTAGCAGCAGCCTGAGTCTTCCCAGCTATTCCAGTACTTTCAGGGTCAGTGGCAGCGACATTCGTTTTCACAGTCTTCACAGCCTGAGTTCAGGCCAGTCATCACTCTTGTGGATCAGGGTCTATACTCAGTTCCATTGTTTAGGGCGCTTCCTCCACCGGTGCCTGGCTTGTTTTCAGTTCCAGTGTATAGGACGATGCCTCCACCGACGCTTCCTACTTCTTGGAGTCAGTCTAAGTCGTTTGCTAGTTGGACGGGTCCTGCCTTGAGTTTGACTGCTACTGGAGTTACAGGGACTAGTAGGGATACTACTCCTCGTACCTGGATAATGGCGAGACTCTTTGGCTCACCGTTCCCGTATTCACAGGCTGGAGATGACACTGATCCTCACTCTTCTAGTTCTATAGATTTTTTTGCCGAGGGTCTTTACTTGTATTTTAGTTGGTGACACTTTACTCTGCTAATGCATCATGACTCATTTTGTACATTATTCACAGTTTATGTATTTATTGGTATGTATTAGTGTGTGCTTGAGACTCATTGTGTGTGATTGTGTATCTATTAATGACGTGAAAAAAAACGTAAGTGGAGGGTACCGACCTTCCCCAAAAGAAAAAAAAAATAAAAAAGGACACATTTACAACTCCTCAAAAATAATAAAAATAAGCATGGAAATGAGACAAATGTTACAACTTCCCCAGAAGAAAAAGAAAAATAAAGATAGAAAAATAATTAAAATAGAAATAAAAAATAAACTAATAATAAATAATAAAATAAAATAATAAATAATAAAGAAATAAGAATACAGTAATAATAAAATAAAATAATAAAGATAAATAAAATATAAATAAAAAAATGGAGAATTTTATTAGAAACGAAACTCTCGAAAAACAGAATAGTAAAAATCCGGATAAACATAGGTTAAAGGATAAAAAATGAAAACGCGTGGGCACCGCGACACGGCACTGTACACTGTGCCATGGCAAAAGTTGTCGTGTCGCGGCATGAATTCACGTGACACGTTGGAAATTCTCGTGTCACGGTGCGCGTATTTTGCGACGGTGTAGTTTACGCGTATAAAAAGATATGCATAATTACAAAACATAAAATAATGAGAATTTTATATTTCTATAATAATGTCTCAGAATTATAATAATACATTGCGCGACTGGTCGTATTCTCTGACCAATGCTGATAAAAGAGAGTTGGAATTGTTTCATGTAAGAGGCTTATTAGCCCTGAGACATGTAGCGATTGAACATGATTTTCTTAGGGCAGCATTAGACTATTGTTGTCCAGAAACACATTGTTTTAAATTTGATTACGATGAAATCTGTCCCCTGCAGGAGGAATGCGGTGCCTTCTTTGGGTTTCCTGCCAGAAATCTTATTGCCATGCCTACCCTACGTGAGTATTATTACCAAGACTTTGAACGTCATCTGAATCTGACGGATCTAGATTTAAATAGAATTGTGTGTGGTAATGAGGTAGACTTAGAAAAACTTGCAAATTTATATTTCAATCGGCATGTCTCTGAGTCTTATCATGAATACCGTAAAAGGGCTTATATTTTTTGCATGTTTAGCAAGCTTTTATTTGCAAACGGTAGGGTAGGATATGCTTGTCTAGCGTCTATACTTGAACATGTTAAATCTAGGAGATCTCCTATGCCTACGTGCCTTGGAGAAACCTTGCGCGGCCTTGACGAAGCAAAAGCTGACCGGAAAGCCATCGGGAAGGGCTCTCTAGTACTGGTGCAGGTAAAAACACGCTCTGAGTAGCCCCCGTGACACAAAACAGGGACCGTGTCACGGTGCACTTCTGTCGTGACACGGTGCATTCTGATGTGTCACGGTGGATTCTGCAAATTTTTTTTTTCGACTGAATTTTTTTTATTTTGCAGATTTGGTTGATGGAGCGTTTAAAACTTTTTGAAGCCCCCGACGATATTGAAAAATATGGTCCCAACGATCTAGTCCGTAGACAGAAGAATTACTCTGCGAACATGTCATATGAAGATTGGAAGAATTTCTTTGCAAAGAGAGAATTTTCCATTCGGTGGGTGGTGCCTTGGTGGAGACTAACTAGGATGGTTGGGAAGAATGATACTTCGTGTTGTCGCATTCCTAGTATTTTAAGGCTGACGTTTTGTTATCTTTCTCGATTGATGCGACAATATGGACTTGAACAAGTAGTTCCACGCTATAATGATAGTCCTCGTGAAGTATCGTTGCATGAAAGTAACGTTTACAAGTACAGGGCTTATTGGATTGGAAGACCTTTGTGGACTGTTTCTGCAAGTAGCCAAGCTTATCCTCCCTTATCTAGTGCATACCAGGTATGGTTGAATCCTAGAAGTAGAAGGGATCGAATTGGATCACGCAACTTTGATTTGAAGGCCCGTCTTGGAAGTAAGAAAGCGCCTCCTAAAGATCGTCTAGGTCCGAGAACACAAGGGATTGAGTTTAAGACTCTTGTAATGCCTAAAAAGAAGAATTATGTGAAAGGAAAGGGTAAGGAGAAGATGGTTTATAGAGAGAAGCAACCAAAGAATTTTAAGAAAGGTGAAAGGGTGAAAGTTCGACTAGGGGTGTGATGGTTCGGGCTACAAAAGACACATTAATGGTGAAGGACGACCTAGTTAAAAAAGAGAAGGAGGTTCCTAAAGTGGAGAAGGATTAGATAAATAATTCTTTGCTTATATGATTTATAATTTTATTTTTAAAATAAGGCGCATGATGCCAATAATTGTAGTCACATTTATTTCAATAATAATAGCATATTTATTTTCGCCTTAAATAAAAATTACAATGACTTTCTTTTTTTTTAAATATATATATCCGAGTCAAGAAGTCGGACGCAATGGAAGAAAAACGTCGAAAAAATAAGAAAATTCGCAAAGTCTGCATCACGAAAAAAATCGCAAAGTCTGATATTCCACCGTGCCACGGTGGAATACCCCATGGCGCGACAATTTTCTTCTTTTTTTTTTGGACTTCCACCGTGCCACGGTGGAAACTGCCGTGACATGGTAGAATACCCCGTGGCGCGGCAAAATTTTTTTTTTCTGAACTTCCACCGTGACACGGTGGTAGCTGCCGTGACACGGTGGAACTCCCCGTGCCACGGTGGCCTCTGGATGCTGAACATGCAAATTTTCTTGGTTTTAGCTCCATTTTTTTCGTGGCGCAATGATGAACTAGCGCGTGTACTTGATGACGGAGGATGAATTTTATTTTTTGAAAGTGGCCGGACCCCTTTGAGGGGTACCCTACGTATCCTTAAAAAGGAATCAGGCCAAACGTTGCTCTATTGGGTCATGAACCCATGCAATTAGGCATAGAATTTCTTGAGTTGATCCAAGTTGGTTAAATTGTGGAAACCGTTACCGTCCATGTCTACCAATTGTGCCACTCCGCCAGACAAGATGGATTTAACAATGTACGAACCTGACCAATTTGGTCTGAATTTTCCTTTGGGATCCAACACATTTTTGCGAAGTTCCTTAAGCACCAAGTCACCTTCCTTGATGTTCCTAGTCTTGACTTTTTTATTGTAATGTCGCGCCATACGCTGTTGGTAGGTTTGGACATGATGCAAAGCTGCCAAGCGTTTTTCGTCAAGTAAGACTAGTTCATCATATCTTGCTCTGATCCAGTCGACTTCATCTAGTTGGCTTTCCAACGCGATTCGAAGAGATGGGATTTCGAGCTCTATTGGTTTTACAGCTTCAACTCCATAGACCAAAGAGAAAGGGGTAGCCCCCGTTGATGTACGAACGGAGGTTCGATAACCCCAGAGGGCAAATGTAGCTTATTTGGACAATCTTTGTAATTTTCCGTCATCTTTTTTATGATAGTTTTCACATTTTTGTTGGCCGATTCGACCGCACCATTTGTTTGTGGCTTGTAGGGTGATGATCTTTGGTGCTTGATATGATATTTCTTTAATAGTTCCTCGCACTCGGCTTGGAAATGCGTTCCATTATCACTGATCATCTCATGAGGTACCCCATAGCGGCATATGATATTTTTCTCAATGAATAGAGCTACATGTTTTTCCGTTAACTTAGCATACGAGGCAGCTTTGACCCATTTGGTGAAATAGTCGATTGCTACAAGGATGAATTCATGCCCCCCTTGTCCCGGTGGCGTTATCTTTCCAATGATGTCGATACCCCAAGTAGAGAAAGGCCATGGAGAAGTATATGTGTAGAGAAGCAAAGGTGGAACGTGTTGTAAATTTGCGTAGACTTGACATTTCATACATTTCTTGACGTATTCGTGACAATCTCTCTCCATGGTAGTCCAATAATAACCTTGTCGTTGAATCTTCTGGACTAACATCTTAGCATTCATATGCATTCCACATATGGCATGAAGGTTTTCCATGGTTTTGTGTGCTTCTTTCTTGGCTATGCATAAGAGATTTCTCCCTAGTGTAGTCCTCTTGTAGAGTTCTCCCCCGATGAGCACATACTGTGAGGCCAGGAGCCTCAAAGCACGGCGTGCCCTTTTATCAGTATTAGGAGGGTATTCTCCTTTTGTCACGTAGTTAAGGATATCTCTATACCATGGCTCTTCATCTTCTTCTTATGATTATTGTTCATCATCAAGTGCGTGAACATAAGTCGGCTCATATCTTCTTTCTATGGTCAACGGTATTCTAATTGTTTTCGTTGGAATTTGCACCATTGATGCTAATTTAGCCAAATGCGTTGTCAAACTGGTTTTCTTCTCTAAGCAAGTACGTATATTCCACTTCATCTAGTTGCTCCGTGAGAGTTTCCAGATGAGCTTGATACGTAGCGAGACTTTCACTTCTCACCTTCCATCTCTTGGAGATCTGGTTAATGATTAGTGATGAATCATCGTAGATTTTGAGCTTCTTAATTCCCAAGGCCACAACTGTTTTTATTACCAAAATGCATGCCTCGTACTCTGCGGCATTGTTGGTGACATCAAAGTCGAGCTTCAAGGAAATTGTGATATGCTCTTCATTGGGTGACATGAGTAAGACTCCTACACCACAACCTTTTTTGTTTGAAGCTCCGTCAAAATAGAGCGTCCAGCTATCATCCTCGGTCATGAGTAGATCTTCGTTAGGGAAATCATACTCATCTTCTTCTTTTTCAACTTCTTCTAGCGGAAAATCTGCTAAGAAGTCAAAAACCGCATAATCTTTGATGGCTTTTTTTGGTAAAATTTCAAGTCAACCTGAGCAAGGTAGACTATCCACCGTGATAATCTGCCATTGAGTGTTGCTTTTTCGATCAATTACTTGAGTGGATCCATCTTGGACACGACATGCACTGTATGAGTGAGAATGGAATGTCTTAATTTCTCTGCGGCCCACACAAGTGCGAGACACAACTTTTCAAGTGGTGTGTATCGTGTCTCATATCCTTGAAGCTTCTCGCTCAAATAGTATATTGCATTCTCCTTGCTTTCGATCTCTTATGCTAGCATTGCCCCCATCGTTTCTCTTGTGACTGTAAGGTAGAGTCGAAGAGGAAAGTCAAGCATTGCTGGCGCTAGCACGGGTGGGTTTACCAGGTACTCTTTGATTTTGTCAAAAGCTTTTTTGGCAATCATCATCCCATGTGACTGGGACATTTTTCTTAAGCTTCTTGAATATAGGTTCACATATTGCCGTGATTTTTGATATAAACGTATTTATATATTGCAGCCTTCCAATGAAGCCTCGAATTTCTTTCACATTTTTGGGTGGTGGCATGGCCATGATCGCTTTGCCTTTTGTCGGATCTATTTAAATCCTTCGAGAACTGATCACATATCCAAGTAGTTTTCCTGACGTGACTCCAAATGCACACTTTGCTAGATTTAATCTCATGTTGTACTTGCGAAGTCTTTTAAAGAACTTATGAAGTGCAATGATGTGGCCTGGGCGATCTTTTGACTTGACGATCATATCGTCAACATAGACCTCCACCTCTTTGTGCATCATATCATGTAACAATGTCGTGGCTGCTCTTTGGTAGGTGGCACCCACGTTTTTCAACCCGAATGGCATTACCGTATAGCAATATTTACCCCATTGTGTGATGAATGTGGTTTTCTCCATATCTTCGTCGGCCATTAATACTTGATTATATCCGGCATAGCCGTCCATGAACGATATGAGTGCATGGTTTGCTGTATTATCGACCAGAATGTCAATGTGAGGTAGAGGGAACCCATCTTTCAGGCTTGCCTTATTGAGGTCCCTGTAATTAACACACATTCTGACCCTTCCATTCTTCTTGGAGTTGGAACCACATTTTCTATCCACTCTGGATACTTGGATACTTTGATGAAACTTGAAGCCAATTGCTTTCTGATTTCTTCTTTGTTTTTGATAGCCACATCCAGTTTCATTCGGCGCAGCTTTTGTTTGACAGGCTTCATACCTGGAATGAGTGGTATCGTATGCTGAGCTATATCCCTGTCAATTCCTGGCATATCTTGGTATGACCAAGCAAATACATAAATAAATTCACTAAGAAAGTGAATTAGCGTTTTGCGTTCGTCTTGACTTAGTGTTAATCCAATTTTTACTTCTTTGATAGTCGTATCATTGGAAATATTAACTGTTTCTGTATCTTCAATAATTTTTGTTTTAATTTTTTTGTTCTTCCATTACTTTTATTATTTCTTTGTCATTTTTATCATTAGCAAAGCAATATTGATCAGGTTTAGGGGAATGACACGCATCGTAAGCAAAGTTATTAATTTTTATTGAATTTATTTGTCATTACATCAAGGAGGGCAAGGTCAGCTGCGACCTCGCTGAAATTGTTTGGGACAGAAATAGAAGAATCAACAAGAGACTCATGATTAGACTCTATAGCGGAAAGAGGGTCGACCTCAGATCCTAAAGACTCTTCTACATACGTAGACTCAGACTCGGACTCGGACCCAGACGACTTAGATTCGTCAAACATATGACCTTCGCCAGCAGTAATTTCCAACTTCTCTCCGCTTCGCGCAGTGATCTTCATCATCTTGCGCCATCCCTTTCAAACATTATCAGCCTGGATAGTTAACTCAGAGGGGTCAAAATCCTTGCTTGATATAACAGCTTGAATGAGCTCGGAATAATCATTGCAAACAGGCTTGGATTCATTCTTTTCTAGTCCAAAAATAAGATTAATGTTCAGATCATCAGAGCTTGGACTAGCTGGTTTCTCCATTGTGAAGAGTTCATCGCCTTCGTCGACAAAATCACAATCAAGGAACATCTCGAACCCTGGCTCACACCTCCCATTGTGGACGAACAGCTCAGGGAATTCATAACATGGGAAGTCTTCCCCTTCTTTGATATATTGGCCATTTAGGGTGAATGGATATGGATCCATGGCATTTTTTATCTTAATGATTTGAGCATTATTGCGATCCTTCATTTTCAAGAGGGCTTGTTTCACATCTTATTTTGTTGGCTTGAATCCTAAGCCAAAGGTATCTTTCTTGAGTGCACCAGGATGGCCTCAAAGTTCAGCCATTTTCCTTTTGGGTCCGAGGGTCATTCCAGGGAAATGCCCTTGCTTCTTCATAATGTCATTAACATTGGTATTTGAATAAGGATCAAAGTCAAGATGACACTTCTCCTCTTCTTCTATCATGAGAACATCATCAAGCGAAAACCCCTATAAATCTTCATCTTCTTCGTCATGTTCGACATGGACGATGGGAGTATCGATAACTTGAATGCGCATGGGGGAGGCATCAATGGTAATTAGAACCGCTCTAACTATGGCTTTCACTTTTTGGTGCAAGGACGATGGGATCGCCTTTATCTCATGAAGCCAAGGACGCCCTAACAACAGATTGAAAGAAGCCTTAATGTCCAACACCTGGAACTTAGTGCGACGTTCAATGGATCCAGTAGTTATGTTTAGCTTGATAGTACCCACGGCTTGACGGCGAGTATTATCATAAGCACGAATCCCTTGAGTAGAGGGAGTCAATTCTTCATTTTTTATGCCCAACTTCTTTGAAGTGCAGAGTGGGCATACATTGATTGTAGAGCCATTATCAACCGGGCTCATAGGAACATTCATCTGCCTACACACCATAGTGAGATGTAAGGCCTTGTTATGTTGGTCCCCTTCCGGGGGCAGATCCTTGTTAGAAAAGGAAATCAAATTGCTAGTACTTGGCAATTCAGTAGTGAGAAAGTTGACCAGTCCTTGAGGAGTCATATCATCATCAACTCCTATCTTCACCAGAGCATTCATCACAGCCTTTCGATGCTCATGAGAGGTGGCCAAAAGTTTCAATACATTCATTTCCACCTCGGTCTTTTGTCATTGTTTGACCACATTGTTGTTCACTGGGTCGATGGGATCATCAATTGGTTGTGATTGCGGTGGAGGTGGAGGTGGACTAGGCTGTTGCAACCGTCCACTTCTGGTGAGAACCTTGACCTCAAGGTCTCCCCAAACATCTTCACTTGTGCCAAGAGACGAACAGGTTATATCTTTGAGATAAACATCTTCATCGTCACTATCCCAAATTCCATTTACTTCTTCATAGTTCGAGACAAATATAACTTCTGGCAGAGGTTCATTCATAAGTTGAATTAGTATTGATGGATCAAAGGAGACTTCATCTCCCATGATAGCCAAAGCATCAGAAAGAGGACCTGTTTGAATGTTAGGCTTCTTGCCCCTGGAGGGACAAGAAGTTGATTAGCATCAATTAGGTCTTGGATCGCATCCTTCACCCTCGGCTCCAACACTTCTCAGTATTATGACCCTTTCCTTGATGACACTTGCAATGAGCATTGGGGTCATAGCTAGAAGTTCTTTTATCTGGTCGAGGTTCTGGAAAAGGTCTAATTGGCATAATCAGTCCTTCACTATGAAATAGATCAATAGCAGCATCATAAGTCATTCCCAAAGGTGTGTAAACCATCATTTGCCTTTGGAATCTTTGAGGGGGAGCATTAAGAGCCAGCACATCATTGATATTGACATTGTTGGTAGCATTATTGGGCTTGGAAGATGAAGAAGAAGAAGTGTCGTTCATCTTGTTTTTCCAAGTGCTGTTGTTATTATTGTTGCTACCAGGAGTCTTTATCAGTTCATCTTCGATATTGATTCCAATATCATGTACAACTTCGAAGGTACTCAAAGGCAGAAACTTCAAGTGTTGTTTGTAATTATGAGTCAAATTGGCAATAAACAAGCGAACCATCACTTTCTCCTTGGGAGGATCCACCAAGAGCGCAGCTGTTTCCCTCCAACTGCTTAGGTAAGTAGTGAAGCCTTCATTCTCCTTCTGTTTGAGAATGGAGAGTTCACGTTCAGAAGTCTTGGTTTGGATGTTACACTTGTAACGATGCATGAAGCTTTCGGTAACGTCCTCCCAGGTCGAAACATGTTTGGATTCCTGAGAGTAAAACCATTGTTGACAGGAATGCTCCAAGGAAAGAGGGAACACAATAGGGAAGAATGTCACATCTACTCCCTTAAGAGCCATGGTCGCAGAAAAGGCCTTCAAGTGGAAAAGCAGATTATCAGTAGGCTTGAACTTGGGAATGTCGGCAGTGGAAAACTTCTCAGGATGTTTGTCCCTCATGGATGAAGAGGTGATAGGTTGTTCCACATAAGTGAACTCTTCAAAGATCTTAATCATCTATTCCTTAATCTTGCCCATTTCACCGGCAATGACATTGTTTTGATTGTCTTGCTCTACCGTGTTGACTCTAGTGGTGAGTGTTTACATCATGTTAGACAACATTTCAATTGTCTTGTTGATGTTCTCGATATCTTCCTTAGTAGCCATTGGTTGAAAGTAGACTGGAGATGGATCTTGTGGGGATGATTGTGGTGGTTTCCTTGTACTCCTATTTGGTATAAGAGGTTGTTGAGGTATTGACTCGAACCGTAACAATCTACCCCTACTTCTTAACCAAGTGATGTGACACCGAAACAAACACACCTTTAATGACCAAACTTAACCTTAACCCATCCGGAAATTAAAAAAAAAATTATTAAAAAATTTATTTTAAAATGTGAAATTATATTTATTTATTTATTTTTTTAAAAAAAATATATATGGGAGGATACCATCCGACTTACTCCGAAAAAAAAATGACACAAAAAAATGACAGAAGACTACCCTAAAATACGGCCATTAAATGGTGCACGACTAACAGAAAAAGTGTGTGAACATGACACGTGAGGGATTAAGTGAAGGTTATGGACACGTGTTATGACCGTACAACTAGATAAGACACCAAACCAGACATACGAGCCACATAAGCATGGACGAAGACAAAAAAAGCTGACTGGACAAACCTCCTGGGCACTGTAGACACCTAAAAATGTCTCCCCAAAACCAAACCCGATGATAAATAACCTTTCACCGCCACTGTTGGTCGGGTTTAGTATTTAATCCCGAGAGTGCTTGAAAAATCGTATTTTATTAAATTCACACCTTTGAAAGGTCCGTGGATTAGTCTTGATGTTTGGTAAAAGCATAGTTTTAATTTTAGCCCAAGCCTGTTAATTAATTTTAAGCCCAAACCTTTTTATTTTATTATTTCTTTTGGCCCAAATATTTTATTTTTTTTATTTCATTATTTTTTTATTTTAGCCCGAATAATAAAAGTCAGGAAAAAGCCTAAAATTATCAATCGGCACTTAAAAAGCCGAAAGAAATTAGGGTTAAAAATGAATTTAGACGGAAAAATGGACTGGAACTAACCGTGTCACGGTACAGCCTGACCGTGTCACGGGAACCCTTCCCGTCTGACGGTTGGACTTCCTGTGACACAGGAGGTCTGTCGTGACACGGGATGTTCCGTGTCCTTTCCGCATAAACCCTTAACGCGTTTTTCATTCCGTTTTCAGAAAATTTTCCGCGTCACTCCAAAACTGACCGTGTCACGGGAAAGTTTACCGTCTGACGGTACAGTCTGACCGTGTCACGGGATACGTTTTTAGGGTTTTTATCATTTTAGGGTTCCGTGTGCTCCCTCAGCACATTTCCCTATAAATACCCCCTCATTTTTTATGTACGGGGCAACCAGAATTTTATTATTCTTATTTTCTCTCTTCTATGCTATTAATCTAAACCCTAGCCTACCCTTTTCACTTCAAAATTCCTTCTTCAAGCACTCAAAGGAGTCCATATTTTACTCGAGGTTCTGTCCTTAAGCCAAGGCGTGAAAGGTAGAATCGTTTGAGGGTTTGGCCCCAAAATCAACCTTATTTTATTTAATTTAATTTAGTTATTGTTTTATTTTTTCCTTGAAGTTACTAACTCGTTTATTATTTTGTAGTTGCAAGCAAATTGATTCAAAGTAAGGATCATGCTCTTTTATTATTATTATTATTTTTCTAACAATTTTATGTTGTTGGGATTGTGATTAAATTGGTTTTAATATTAATGTTGATTCTATTATTATTGTTATTATTGATCACAATATTGCATGTTTAAAGGAAATATGTAATTGAAAATCACGACTAATAAGATAATTTGGACAACCGGTTTAGGATCCTTTTAATCTTATTATTAATTGAAGTGATCACCAAATTTTAGAATTATGTGTGCATTACTTTAAAACCAATTTAGTTAATAATAGTTTGGAGCGAATTGAATTATTGTTTGTATGCCTTTGAGATCACAGGAATGCTTTTCAATATAAGAATCGAGTAGAGGCCAATACGGGCGAATGTGACTCCATGACTCACTTCGTACCATCATCCCCGATCCTCCTTTCGTGGTTCCGAACCATATGGAGTTAGTAATCTCATGGATTATTAATGGGGTGTAACCTTCACGGGTCAATCGTTGTTGCCTATTGTTGTCCCTTGTCGTGGTTGCCTATTATGATCAGTGAACGGTTTACAAGTTCCTTAAAAAACTTGTTGGCGGCTCCCTACTTTATTTGTCCCTAATCGTAATGTCAATTCCCACTTCCTATGAGTGCCAAGCATATTCACCACATGCTTTTAACGTAGGCACACTTCGAACGACGCCTACAATTTGTCAACTCCACTGGGGAGGATTCTTAATTATTTATCGATTTGAGTGATCGGTATTAAATTAAGATGAGTGGATGAGACTTGAAAGATTCTTGAAAAAATATTCCTGTGATTAATTTGGCATTTTTTGCATCTGCATAGACGTTTTAACGTCGCATCCAGGTCTGTCCTGTAGGAAAAATTGGATAACTCGGTTGCGCGCAAAAGAAAACAGGGCACCAGTCAGATTTTCTAACTGCCGTGTCACGACAGTCCTAAAATCTGTCCGGTGGCCTATTTTCTTTTCTCACAGTCGACTTCCTTCGATTTTTCTGAAAAAAAAGTATGTGTTCTACATGCGTCTTAGCCCTAGGGGATTTAAGCTCTATCAATCTAAAAACGCTCATGGAAATAAGGGTTCATCCGAGTCATTAAAACCACCTAAACCATGGAGTCGAGTTCGATTTCATCACGAACTCGCGGAGCCGCCCGTTGGCATACACCCTCAAGGGAGGCTGCCTTGCTAATGCGTCCAAACTCTTAACCATGGTACCCTTTTGACACCCAAAGCTTGACCAATATTAACATAGATCTTGACTTTAGGTTGCGAACATTTTTTACATCATCATGCCTAAATGCTATGTGTTTGTTTGGTGCTAACCCTCATGTGTTTGTTCTTTTTGTTTAACCCATGACCGAGTGTTTTTATTCTCACATAGTAATTAGTACGGACTTAAAATCGATTAAATTCTGAAAAATTACAAAACTGACCTGGAACTGCGCACCGTGTCACGGCAGGTTCTACCGTGTCACGGTGAACAGTGCCGTGACACGGGAAAGTCTACTGTCTGACGGTAGACTGTACCGTGTAACGCCAGTCTGCACCGTGACACGGTGCCCAGGACAGTGTCCTGTCAGTCTTTTTTCCCGATTTTTGTGTCCACTATTGAGTCGTGTCTAGCTATCCGGTCAAAACACACGTCTATAACCTCACTTAATCACTCACATATTCTGTCCACACACTTTTTTTTAGTCATGCACCACTTTTGACCGTATTTTAGGGAAGTTTCGTTTTTTGTGTCGTTTTTTTTTCGGAGTAAGTCGGATGGTATACTCCCATGTTTTCTTTTTTAATAAGTAGAGCTTCAATAATATAAAAAAAAAATTCTGTTTTTTTTTTTTAATCCGGATAGGTTAAGGTCAAGTTTGGTCATTAAATGTGTGTTTGTTTCGGTGTCACAGCACTTGGGCAAGAAGCAAGGGTAGATTGTTACGGTTCGAGTCCATACCTCAACAGCCTCTTATACCAAAGAGGCGTACAAGGAAACCACCTCAGTCATCTCTACAAGATCCGTCTCTAGTCTACTTTCAACCAATGGCCACTAAGGAAGACATCGAGAACCTCCACAGGACAGTCGAAAGATTGTCTGACATGATGCAGATACTCACTACTAGATTCAGCATTGTAGAGCAAGACAAGCAAAACAGTGTCACTACTGCTGCGATGGACAAGATCAAGGAACAGATGAGCAAGATTTCCGAAGAGTTCACTTATGTGGAACAGCCTATCACCTCCTCGTCCATAAGAGAGAAGCTTCCTGAGAAGTTTTCCACTTCTGATATTCCCAAGTTCAAGCCTACTGATAATCCACTTTTCCATTTGAAGGCTTTTTCTGCAACTATGGCTCTTAAGGGAGTAGATGTGACACTCTTCCCTACGGTGTTTCCTTTTTCTTTAGAACATGCCTGTCAACAGTGGTTCTATTCTCTGGAATCCAAGCATGTTGCGACCTGGGAGGATGTTACTGAAAGCTTTATGAATCGGTACAAGTGTAACATCCAGGCCAAGACTTCTGAACGTGAACTCTCCATTGTCAAACAGAAAGAGAATGAAGGCTTCACCACTTATCTAAGCAGGTGGAGAGAAACAGCTGCGCTCTTGGTGGATCCTCCCAAGGAGAAGGAAATGGTTCGCTTGTTCATTGCCAACCTGACTCATAAGTACAAGAAACACCTGAAGTTCTGCCTCTAAGTACCTTTGATTCTGTATACAATATTGGAATCAATATCGAAGACGAACTGATGAAGTCTGTTGGTAGCAACAATAACAACAGTACTTGGAAAAACAAGAAGAACGACACTCCTTCTTCTTCGTCTTCTAAGCCCAATAATGCTACCAACAATATCAACATCAATGATGTGCTGGCCCTTAATGCTCCTCCTCAAAGATTCCAAAGGCAAAGGAGGGACTATAAGCCTTTGGGAATGACTTATGATGCTGCTTATGACCGTCTTCATGGTCAGGGACTGATTATGCCAATCGGACCATTTCCAGAACCTCGACCTGAGAATAGAACCGTTAACTATGACCCCAACGCTTATTGCAAGTATCACCAAGGCAAGGGTCATAAACTGAGAAGTGTTGGAGGTTGAAAGACGCAATCCAAGACCTGATTGACGCAATCCACTTCTGATGCTCTGGCTATCATGGGAGATGAAGTCTCCTTTGATCCGTCGACACTCATTCAATCTGTGAATGAACCTCTTCCGGAAGTTGTATTTATCTCAAGCACTGAAGAAGTGAATGGGATCTGGGATGGTGATGATGAAGACGTCTATCTCAAAGACATAGCCTGTTCATCTCTTGGCACTACTGAAGATGTTTGGGGGGACCTTGAGGTCAAGGTTCTAACCAGAAGTGGACGGTTGCAACAACCTAACCCACCTCCACCTCCACCACAATCAAATCCGAAAGTTGATCCCATCGACCCTGTGAATAGCGATGTGGTTAAACAGCTGCAAAAGACCAAGGTGGAGATGAATGTATGGAAGCTTTTGGCCACTTCCCACGAGCATCGAAAGGCTGTAATGAATGCTTTGGTGGAGATAGGAGTTGATGATGACATGACTCCTTAAGGATTGGTCAACTTTCTCACTACCGAGCTGCCGAATACTAGCAATCTGATCTCCTTTTCTGATAAGGATCTACCCTCGGAAGGGGACCAACATAATAAGGCCTTACACCTCACTGTAGTGTGTAGGCAGATGAATGTTCCTATGAGCCTGGTTGATAATGGCTCTGCAATCAATGTGTTCCCACTCCGTACTGCAAGGAAGTTGGGTATAAAGAATGAAGAGTTGACTCCCTCCACTCAAGGGATTCGAGCTTACGATAATACTCGCCGTCAAGCCGTGGGTACTATCATATTGAATATAACTACTGGGACCATTGAACGTCGCACCAAGTTTTAGGTGGTGGACATTAAGGCCTCTTTCAATCTGTTGTTAGGATGCCCTTGGCTTCATGAGCTAAAGGCGATTCTGTCATCGCTCCACCAGAAAGTGAAAGCCATAGTTGGAGGGGTTCCGATTACTATCGATGCTTCTCCTATGCGCATTCAAGTTATTGATACTCCTATCGTCCATGTTAAACAGGACGAAGAAGATGAAGATCTTTGGGGGTTTTCACTAGACGATGTTCTTGTGATCGAAGAAGAGGAAAAGTGTCATCTCGACTTCGATCCCTATTCAAACACCAGTATCAACGCCATTCTGAAGAAGCAAGGTCACTTCCCTGGAATGACCCTTGGGCTCAAGAAGAAAATGGCTAAATCTTGGGGCCATCCTGGTGCGCTCAAGAAGGATACTTTCGGCTTGGGATTCGAGCCAACAAAAGAAGATCTCAAACAAGCTTCATTGAAAATGAAAGCTCGCAACAACACTCGAATCACGAAGACGGAAATGGCCATGGATCCATATCCGTTCACCCTCAATGGCCAGTACATCAAAGAAGGGGAAGACTTCCCATGCTATGAATTCCCTGAACCATTTGTCCATAATGGGATCCGTGAACCGGGATTCGAGGTGTTCCTCGATTGTGACTTCATCGATGAAGAGCTCTCCACAGTCGAGAAGTCAGCTAGCCTGAACTCTGATGATCTGGGAATCAACATTCTTTTTGGAATGGAGAAGAATGAATCCAAGCCGGTCTGCAATGATAACTCTGAGCTCGTTCAAGCCGTCATAGCAAACAAGGATTTCGACCCCTCTGAGTTAATCGTCCAAGCTGACATTATTTCAAGGGGATGGCGCAAGACATTGAGGATCACTACGCCGAGTGAAGAGAAGTTGGAATTAACCGCTGGCGAGGGTCCTATGTTTGATGAGTCTAAATCGTCCGGGTCTGAGTCCGAGTGTAAGTCTAAGTCTGTAGATGAGTCCTTAGAGTCTGAGGCTGACCCTCTTTCTGCTATAGAGTTCAACCCTGAGTCTCTTGTTGAGTCCTATCCTTCTAGTCCTAATAATTCTGGTGAGGTCGCAACCGACCTTGCCTCTCTTGATGTATTAGCCAATAAATTCAATGAAAGGAATGCCTTTGCTTACGATGCGTGCCATTCCCCTAGCCCTGATCAATATTTCTTTGCTAATGATAAAAATGACAAAGAAATAATAAAAGCAATGGAAGAACATGAAAATAAAACAGCAGTTATTGAAGATACAAAAACAGTTAATATTTCCAATGATACGACTGTTAAAGAAGTAAAAATTGGATTAACACTAAGTCAAGATGAACGCAAAGAGATAATTAACTTGCTTAGTGAATTTGTTGATGTATTTGCTTGGTCATACCAAGATATGCCAGGAATTGACAGAGATATAGCTCAGCATACGGTACCACTCATTCCAGGCATGAAGCCTGTCAAACAAAAGATGCGCCGAATGAAACCAGATGTGGCTCTTAAAATAAAGGAAGAAATCAGAAAGCAATTGGCCGCAGGTTTCATCAAAGTATCCAAATATCCGGAATGGATAGCAAATGTGGTTCCAATTCCAAAGAAGGATGGAAGGGTCAGAATGTGTGTTGATTACAGGGATCTCAATAAAGCAAGCCCAAAGGATGGGTTCCCTCTACCTCACATTGACATTCTGGTCGATAATACAGCAAACCATGCACTCCTGTCATTCATGGATGGTTATGCCGGATATAATCAGGTGTTTATGGCCGAAGAAGACATGGAAAAAACCACATTCATCACACAGTGGGGTACATATTTCTATACGGTAATGCCATTCGGGTTGAAAAACGCGAGTGCCACATACCAAAGAGCAGCTACATCTTTGTTACATGATATGATGCACAAAGAGGTGGAGGTTTATGTCGATGATATGATTGTCAAGTCTAAGGATCGCCCAGGCCATATCGTCGCACTTCGCAAGTTTTTTGAAAGACTCCGTAAGTACAACATGAGATTAAATCCAGCAAAATGTGCATTCGGAGTCACGTAAGGAAAATTACTTGGATATGTGATCAGTTCTCGAGGGATTGAAATAGATCCTTCAAAAATAAAAGCGATCATGGCCATGCCTTCACCCAAAAATGAGAAGGAGATTCGAGGCTTCATTGGAAGGTTGCAGTATATAAGTAGGTTCATATCAAAGCTCAGAGCGATATGTGAACCTATATTCAAGAAGCTTAAGAAGAATGTCCCAGTCACATGGGATGATAACTGCCAAAAGGCTTTCGACAAAATCAAAGAGTATTTGGCAAACCCACCTGTGCTAGTGCCAGCAATACCTGACTTTCCTCTTCAACTCTACCTTACGGTCACAAGAGAAACGATGGGGGCAATGCTAGCACAAGAGATCGAAAGCAAGGAGAATGCAATTAATTACCTGAGCAAGAAACTCCAAGGATATGACACGCGATACACGCCTCTCGAGAAGTTGTGTCTCACACTTGTATGGGCCGCACAGAAACTAAGACATTACATGCTCACTCATACGGTGCATGTCGTGTCTAAGATGGATCCTCTCAAATACCTGTTCGAGAAAGCAACACTTAACGGCAGATTATCAAGGTGGATAGTCAATCTGGCTCAATTTGACTTGAGATTTGTGCCACAAAAAGCCATCAAAGGTTCCGCAGTTTCTAAATTCTTAGCAGACTTCCCGTTAGAAGAAGCTGAAAAAGAAGAAGATGAGTACGATTTCCCTGACGAAGATTTACTCATGACCGAAGACGATAGTTGGACATTCTATTTCGATGGAGCTTCAAACCAAAAAGGATGTAGTGTGGGAGTCTTGCTCGTATCGCCCAATGAAGAACACATCCCAATTTCCATGAAGCTCGACTTTGATGTCACCAACAATGCCGCAGAATATGAAGCATGAATTTTGGGATTAGAAACAGCTGTCGCCTTGGGAATCAAGAAACTCAGAATCTACGGTGACTCTTCACTAATCATTAACCAAATCTCTAAGAGATGGAAAGTGAGGAGTGAAAGTCTCGCTACGTATCAAGCTCATCTGGAAACTCTCACGGAGCAACTAGATGAAGTGGAATATACGTATTTGCCAAGAGAAGAAAACCAGTTCGCCGACGCACTAGCTAAGTTAGCATCAATGGTGCGAATTCCAGCTGACACGATCAGGATGCCACTGACCATAGAGAGGAGATATGAACCAGCTTATGTTCATGCACTCGGTGATGAACAAAAATCACAGGAAGAAGATGAAGAACCATGGTATACAGACATCCTTAATTATGTGACAAGAGCAGCATATCCTCCTAATACTAACAAAAGGGCACGCCGTGCTTTGAGGCTCCTGGCCTCACAGTATGTGCTCATCAGGGGAGAACTCCACAAGAGAACCGCAACAAGAAGGAATCTCTTATGTATAGCCAAGAAAGAAGCACGTAAAACCATGGAAAACCTTCATGCTGGTGTATGTGGAACTCACATGAATGCAAAGATGTTAGTCCAAAAGATTCAACAACAAGGTTACTATTGGACTACCATGGAGCGAGATTGTCACGAGTACGTCAAGAAATGTATGAAGTGTCAAATCTACGCAAAATTACAGCATGTTCCACCTTCGCTTCTCTACACGTATACTTCTCCATGGCCTTTCTCCACTTGGGGCATTGACATCATTGGAAAAATCACACCACCAGGGGGGCATGAATTCATTCTCGTAGAAATCGACTACTTCACCAAATAGGTCGAGCCAGCCTCATATGCCAAGCTGACAAAACATGTAGCTCAATTCATTGAGAAAAATATTATATGTCGTTATGGGGTACCACATGAGATGATCAGTGACAATGGAACACATTTCCAAGTCGAATGCGCGGAATTGTTGCAGAAATATCATATCAAACATCATCGATCATCACCTTACAGACCACAAACGAACGGAGCAGTCGAATCGGCCAACAAAAATGTGAAGACCATCATCGAAAAGATGACGGAAAATTATAAGGATTGGCCAAGTAAGCTACATTTCGCCCTTTGGGGTTATCGAACCTCTGTTTGTACGTCGACACGGGCTACCCCTTTCTCTTTAGTCTATGGCGTCGAAGCTGTACAACCAATCGAGCTCGAGATACCTTCTCTCTGAATCGCATTGGAAAGCCAACTAGATGAAGTCGACTGGATTAGAGCAAGATACGACGAACTGGTCCTGCTTGATGAAAAACGCTTGGCAGCTTTGCATCATGTCCAGACATACCAACAGCGTATGGTACGACATTTTAATAAAAAACTCAAGACCAGGAATATCAGAGAGGGTGACCTAGTGCTTAAGGCACTTCGTAAAAATGTGTTAGATCCAAGAGGAAAATTTAGACCGAACTGGTCAGGCCCGTACATTGTTAAAGCCATCCTGTCTGGCGGAGCGGCACAATTAGTAGACTTGGACGGTAACGGCTTCCATAATTTAACTAACTTGGATCAACTCAAGAAATTCTACGCCTAGTCGCATGGGTTCATGACCCAATAGAGTTACGTCTGGCCTGATTCCTTTGTTTAGGATACGTAGGCAACCCTTCAAGGGGGCCCGACCACTTTAAAATAAAAAAAAAAATCCTCCCTCTATTGATCTAATATGCGCGTCGGTTTAGCATTGTGTCACGGCAAAAAAAAAAAAAAATGCCGTGACGCGGGAATTTGAACCGTGTCACGGGACCCTTTGACCGTGACACGACAGATTTTTTCCCGTCTGACGGGAGAAATTCCCGTGTCACGGCAACCCCTGAACGGAAAAAAGGAAATTGTGACTCCCGTGACACGGGATTTCTTCCCGTCTGACGGGAGAATTGTTCCGTGCCACGTCACCCTTGTCTGTAAAAAAAAAAAAAAAAAAAAAAAAAAATTTTGCCATGACGCGGGAATTTGAACTGTGTCACGGGACCCTTTGACCGTGACACGACAGATTTTTAGTTTCCCGTTTTATTTATTGGCGCATTCGTTGCGAATTTATTATTCGAGTTTTTGTTTTCGTTCTTCCATTGCGTCCGACTCCTTGACTCGGATAATTAATAAAAGTCATTGTAATTTTTATTTTAAAGGCTGAAATAAATATGCTATTATTAAAATAAATGCGACTACAAATATTGGCATCAAATGCCTTATTTTAAATAAAAATTATAAATTATAAAATGCAAAGCACTATTGATCTAATCCCTCTTCACTTTAGGAACATCCTTTCCTTGCTCAATTAGGTCGGCCTTCACCATTAGTGTGTCTTTTGTAGCCCGAACCGTCACACCCCTAGTCGAACTCTCACCCCTTTCACCTTTCTTGAACTTTTTCGGTTGTTTCTCCCTATACACCATCTTTTCTTTACCTTTTCCTTTCACATAGGTATTTTTTCTTGGTATCTTAGGAGTCTTAAACTCAATTCCTTGTGTTCTCGGACCTAGACGATCTTTAAGAGGAGCTTTCTTATCTCCAAGACGACTCTTCACATCAGACTTGCGTGATCTGAATCGTTCCCTCCTACATCTAGGGTTCAACCATGCCTTGTATGTACTAGATAAGAGAGGAGGAGCTTGGTCACTTGAAGATACGGTCCACAAAGGTCTTCCAATCCAATAAGCCTCGTACTTGTGAACGTTACTCTCGTGCAACGATACTTCACGAGGACTATCGTTATAGCGTGGAATTACTTGTTCAAGTCCATACTGCCGCATCAGTCGAGAAGGACAGTAAAAGGTCAATTTGGAGATACTAGGAACGCGACAATATGGAGTTTCATTCGTGCCAACCATCCTAGTAAGCCTCCACCAAGGCACCACCCAATGAATGGAAAATTCCCTCTTTGCAAAGAAATTTTTCCAATCTTCATACGACATATTCGCAGAGTAATCCTTCTTCCTACGGACTAAGTCGTTGGGGCCATATTTTTCAATATCGTCAGGGGCTTCAAATAATTCCAAACGCTCCATCAACCAAATCTGCAAAAAAAAAAAAAAAAAAAAAGGAAAATTAGTCAAAATAAAAATAAAAAAAAAGAAAAAAGAAATCTTCATACGACAGTCTTAATCGTGTCACGGCAGACCCCAACCGTGACACGGCGACTGTTTTGTGTCACGGGGGCTATTCGGAGCGTATTTTTACCTGTAATAGTACCAGAGAGCCCTTCCCGATGGCTTTCCGGTCAGCTTTTGCCTCGTCAAGACCACAAATGTTTCTCCAACGCACGTCGGCGTAGGAGATCTTCCGGATTCTACATGCTCAAGTACAGACGCTAGACAAGCATGTCCTACCCTACCGTTTGCAAATAGTAGCTTGCTAAACATGCAAAAAATATATGCCCTTCTACGATACACATGATAAGACTCAGAGATAGGGCGATTAAAATATAAATTAGCAAGTTTTTCTAAGTCTACTTCATTACCACAAACGATTCTATTTAAATCTGGATCTGTTAGATTCAGATGGCGTTCAAAGTCTTGGTAATAATATTCACGTAAGGTAGGCATGGCAATAAGATTTCTAGCAGGAAATCCAAAGATTGCACCAAATTCCTCCGGCAGAGGACAGATTTCATCATAATCAAATTTGAAACAGTGTGTTTCTGGACTCCAATAATCTAATACTGCTCTAAGAAAATCATGTTCAATAGCTACATGTCATAGGGCTAGCAAACCCCTGACATGAAATAATTTTAACTCTCTTTTTTCAGCATTGGTCAAAGAATAAGACTAGTCGCGCAACGTATTATCAAAATTCTGAGACATGATTATTGAAATATGAAATTCTAAACTATTTTGTGTTTCGTAATTATGCATATCATGAATAATCTGGTCTTATTTTATAGCAAAAGCGCTCGAAACTGCCCAGAATTTATCTTTTCACACGCGTAAAACAAACCGCGGAATAATACGCGTCCTGTGACACGGGAAATTTCACCGTGTCACGGGAATCTTTGCCGTGACACGACAGGTTTTGCCGTGACATGGTGAACAGTGCCGTGACACGGCACCGTGCGCGCTATATTTTTTCATCTTTTCCGTATCTATCCGGATTTTTTGTATTTTCTTATCTTTAACGTTTATTTTTCAGTCTTTTCTGAGAGTTTTATTTCTAATAAAATTCTCACCTTTTTTTTATTTTTATCTTTATTTTATTTTAAGATTTTATTTCTTTATTTTTTCATCATTTTATTTTTATTTCTTTTCTTTTCTTTTCCTTTGGGGAAAGTAATTTTATTTTGAGTGTTTTTTATTTCTTTTCTTTTGGGGAAGGTCGGTACCCTCCATTACTCCACTTATGTTTTTTTCGTCGTGTCATTAATAAGTACACAATCACACACAAAGAGTCTCAAACACACACTAACACACAATAGTAGATATATAAACTGTAAATAATGTACAAAGAGTCGTAATACATAAATGTGTCAAGTGTCATCACAGTATGCACAAAAACCCTCGGTCAAAAATCTCTAGAATCAGAATCAGTCTCATCTTGACCATGTGCATGTGGACCTCCCTGTGTGTATGGGAACGGCGAACCGAAGAGTCCCTCGACCATCCGAGTACGGGGAGTAGCGTCCCTACTAGTCCCCGTAGGCCCGGCAGTAGCGAAGCTCAAGGCAGGACTCGTCCAACCGGAAAATGGAGTAGACTGGCCCAAAGATACTGGAATCGTCGGCGAAGGCATCGTCCCATACATCGGAACCGAGAACAAGCCCGACAGCGGTGGAGGAATCCCGGATAATGGAGCCGAGAATGAACCAGGATCCAAAGGAGACCCAAACTCGGGAACTGGAGGCTGTGAAAATGACGGATGCTGAGAAGACTTACCCTGCTGCCACTGAGCCTCCTGGAATGGCTGAGTAGTCTGAGGCTCTCGCTTAGAACGCCGGTGAACCTCAAGAGATCGTCTACCACGACTAAGCTCCTCCTCGTCCGAGCCTCTGGGCCTCGAGCGCGAGCGGGACCTCCGTCGCTCTTGAAAAACACAAAATCAAAAGGTGTCAATGATGCAAAATAAAACAAATGGCAGAAATGAAGAAATAAGTGATACTTTAAGAACGTCGCTAGAGCTCCGACAACTCGCACCACGCCAAAGCTTGATGATGCAATACTTCAGCGCGTCCACCAGCTTCATAATTCCCATCACCTCCGGGCGGTTAGACTGAGGATAAAACAACGAAAAAATCAGTAATAAGCAACATTAAAAGAGTGGATAATGCGTCGAAGAAAACTCACCGGCTCAAAAACCTCGGGCACTGACTCCTGCGCCTGTCTATAACCCTCCGGCGCGTCAGCAATATGGTCCTCCGTGATACCGATCGGCCAAGGGTAACGGACAGACTGAGGAGGAATCTGAATCCTCCCCACAGGGTGGATGGTCGTCTAAAAATATGATCGAATATTCAATTTATTCGACTATTTAAAATAGAGACAAGAAAAGAAGATTCTCGAAAGAAATCATACCTCAGGAAGATGGGGTGGAGGAGCCAGAGAAGGAAGAAAATCCCGCGCATAGTCGCTCTCCATGTGAACGAGCTTCTGCCATGGAAGAGTGTAGCGCTCTCCCCTGTTGATCAACCCTCTGATCAAGCGGGAGTCCAGCATCGAATTTGGCGGGGATGAAGGCACCACGAAACGATCGCCGCTATGCTGACGGACGACTCGCTCCCCCAAATACTAGACGAAGCGCCCAGTACCAACCAAAATGGTACGGTACACTGAAAGACGTAGGGCCTCGGGTAGATCAGTCATCCCGGCCCAAGGACGATACTGGACATCGATGGGAACCTGGAAACCATAAAAAGTTAGGCGTGAAACAACAGAAACAACATCAAAAGGAAAAAAACGAAACAAAGCTAATCCTTACGCCAACGGAAGAGGTGCCTCGGCGTAGTAGCCCACAAAGCGCCGGAACAGACTCCACCCGTGACTCTCCTCGGTCACGCCAGCTGGCTCCGACGAGGAAGTCATGGACCACTCCCCGACGCCGGCGAGGAGCCAAGCCTGGGAAGTACTCGTAGAACCATAACTGCAACAAAAATAACATTCAGCACCAGAATCGAACAAGCCGAAATAAAACAAGAACGGAAAAGATCATCACCTCTACGACTTTCCACAGGCCGTAAACGGTGATAGGGGACTCGTCATTCAACTGACGGCAGCCATGACGTAGAGATAGAAGAAGATCTGCGTACCCAAGACTGGCACAACTATAGGATCCTATCTCGGGAATCCTGGCCAAAGAGGGGAGGTAGCAGAGGAGCACGCGTGAACTCCTATCGGGAGAGAGGGTCATAGAGATCAGGATCAAGATGAAGATTCGCACCCGCTGCTCGGCCGTCGTATCCTCCATATCGAAGCCGCGAGCAAGAACTGAAGCCGACTCCGATCGTCTACTCCTAGGACCACCTCGAGATACTGGTCGGGTCCTGATGTGCTGAACGACCGAACCCAACAAATCAGCTACCTCAGCCGATGTCCAAGATAGATCAGACATCTGGCCTACTGCCCGGTCAGTAAAGCGCAGCCTGCTGATCATGCTGAAGTCCAGGGGGGTCACCGTCATCTCCCCCCAAGCAAAGTGAAACGTGTTGGTAGTATCCCAGAAATTCTCCAACAATGCGCGAAAGATCGTCGCGCCGCAATCCCGGGGGCTGCGAAACCCTACAACTGCCGCGTAGAAATCGACCAAGCCAGACGACTCCCATAGGGCACTCGTGGCAGGATCCCCCGTAATAACCTGGTAAAGTCGAGGGATCAAATCACCGGCCCCGGAACCATGCTGGCGAAGTGTGACATCGACTATGTCGATGAGTGCGCGGTGAGAGACGTGGTTTTCACGGCAGAAAACCAACTGGTCTGGGGTCCACGGAGGTGGAACCCACCTACCCCTACTTGAAGAAGTCCGAGGCTCGGACTCCAAGACGTCGTCGTCCACGCCCTCAGGGACAGTGGGAGTGTCCTCCCGAAAAGCCCGACGCCGGCTGCGGGTAGAAAGGTCGCAATCTCGTCGTCTAGGCATGCTATTATAAAAATTTAAATGTTTAGCATCATTTCCTAAAAATTTTTGTTTTAAGGTGCATATTTATAATAAAAAATATATATATAAATACTTAGCATCATTTCCTAATCTATTTAGTTGTTTATTGAATTATATGCTAATTTTTATCTAAATGTTTAGCATCATTTCCTAAACATTTAATTCAAGTTGCATATTTAAATGTTTAGCTTCATTTCCTAAACATTTAATTCAACTCGCATATTTACAATAACAATCTGAATACTTAGCATCATTTCCTAAGCTATTTAGTTGTTTATTGAATTATATGCTAAATTTTTACCTCAAGGCTAAAAATTGGCAAAATTATGGTATTTAGTTTCTCCATGACAAACTAATACTACATTTCTCCTAGCCGCATGATACTATGTTCTCTATGAAAATATAGTACATATGCAAAATATGAATCAACACATCATTTCACAAGATTCACCACCATTTTTTCACCATTTCAATGCATGAACATTATTTCACAAAGTAGCACCTAAAAATGGTGATTTGCTCAATTCTCCATCAAATCATGCAATTTTTGTCTCAAATTTCTCACAAACACACATGTACACATATACAAGTAAAATCATGGCAAGAATTTCAACATAAAGCTTAAAAATAAAAAACCCCCAAATTGATTTTTTAGGGTTTGTCATGAAATTGTTAATGTGAAGCAAATTCAAAGCAAAAATCAAAGGGAGCTTACATGAATGTTTGTAAAGGGTCGAAAATGAGGAGAAGATCGAGAAATTACAACAAAATTGGTGAAATTCGAACTCCAAAACTCGAAAACGTGTTCCGGCCACCAGCGCAGCTTCTGCGACACGGGAAAAACTAACCGTGTCACGGCCAAGACTAACCGTATCACGGCGACCTTCAAGCCTGACGGAGCTCCGACAAATCTGGGCGGCAACTCCGGGACAGAAACAGAAGCAGCAACGGAAACAGCAGCAGCGTAGTACAGTAGGCAAAAAACCACAGCAATAAAAAAAGGGGGAGAAGAAAAAAAATCAGACTAACCGTGTAACGGTCGTCGTTACCGTGTCACGGCGAGCTTCGACGGCCGGCGGTTAACCTCAAGCGTAGCGCGACAGTTTTTAGTAAGAAAGGAGCAAAAATGGTGAAGGGTGAAAGCAAGTGTGAAGAAGAAATGTGAAATGGTGAAATGGTGAAAGCAAGCATGTGAATTTAAAGACAGAAAAGGACAAAAAAGAAAAAAAAATAACCGTAGTTGACTGATTCAAACAGCGAAAAGAAAAAAAGAAAAAGAAAAAAAAAAATAGGAGTCCCGTGACACGGGATACTAGTCCCGTCTGACGGGAATCCCTGACCGTGTCACGGGAACCTGATGATGTGGCGTGGCAAAACTGAGCTTGGTCAGGGAATATTCTTTGCTTTTTCACCAGTTTGGCTGACTTTCCGAGTTTATTGGGCGATTATTTTCCGCTATAGTTACGCGGAAAATCCCAACTGATATTTAAGGGGGGGATAAAATTACCATCTTACCCCTGGCAAGCGTCAAAGCCTATTTTTCGGCATTTTAAGCATTTAATATGGTCGGATAATCAGCTTAAAATTGTGAATCATCTGCGGCCCACGTTCGGGGATAATCGAACCACCATATACTTATCAATTTTCCGCAATCGTCGGCTTTCCTCAGGCTTGAAAAGCGTTATCGGTGGATTTTTCTTCAAGTATAGAGAACCGCCAAGTCGGCTTTTCTCAGGCTTGGAAAGCGTTATCGGTGGATTTTTCTTCAAGTATAGAAAACCGTCAAGCCGGCTTTCCTCAGGCTTGGAAAGCGTTATCGGTGGATTTTTCTTCAAGTATAGAAAACCACCAAGTCGGCTTTCCTCAGGCATGGAAAGCATCATCAATGGATTTTTCTTCAAGTATAGAAAACCACAAAATTCCTTTGTCGGCTTTCCAAGTATGGAAGGCATTAGCGGTGGATTTCTTCAAGCATAGAATGACACCAAATTTGTTCATCGACTTTCCTCAGGCATGGAAAGTATTATCCGGTTAGCTTTTTTCAGGCTTAGAAAGGTACCAAACTCTTCAGTCGACTTTCCTCAAGCATGGGAAGCATTTCAACAAATGTCACTCGGTGGATTCGTTCAAGCTTAGGAAGCTGCCAAACTCGTTTGTCACCAACACACTGGTGCCAGATACGTTTCTATCCCTTTACTCTCTTATCTGTGGAATTAACAATTTTCTGCAGGTATCGGCGTATGCAGAGTGATTTCGGATCGCAGAACGTCTTAAATCATTCTCCGTCCCTATCTACTACTTTGACTGTCGTTTTTGAACTAATGTTTCTACAAACTCAGTCAAAGTGGGGGCTTCTGTAGGCACCTAAAAATGTCTCCCCAAAACCAAACCCAATGATAAATAACCTTTCACCGCCACTGTTGGTCGGGTTTAGTATTTAATCCCGAGAGTGCTTGAAAAATTGTATTTTATTAAATTCACACCTTTGAAAGTTCCATGGATTAGTCTTGATGTTTGGTAAAAGCATAGTTTTAATTTTAGCCCAATCTTGTTAATTAATTTTAAGTCCAAACCTTTTTATTTTATTATTTATTTTTGGCCCAAATATTTTATTTATTTTTATTTCATTATTTTTCTTATTTTAGCCCGAATAATAAAAGTCAGGAAAAAGCCGGAAATTATCAATCGACAATTAAAAAGCCGAAAGAAATTAGGGTTAAAAATGAATTTAGACGGAAAAATAGACTGGAACTGACCGTGTCACGGTACAGCCTGATCGTGTCACGGGAACCCTTCCCGTCTGACGGTGGGACTTCCCGTGACACGAGAGGTCTGTCGTGACACGAGATGTTCCGTGTCCTTTCCGCGTAAACCCTTAACGCGTTTTTCATTCCGTTTTCAGAAAATTTCCCGCGTCACTCCAAAACTGACCATGTCACGGAAAAGTGTATCGTCTGACCATGTCACGGTACAGTCTGACCGTGTCACGAGATAATTTTTTAGGGTTTTTATCATTTTAGGGTTCCGTGTGCTCCCTCAGCACATTTCCTTATAAATACCCCCTCATTTTTGATGTACGGGGCAACCAGAATTTTATTATTCTTATTTTCTCTCTTTTATGCTATTAATCTAAACCCTAGCCTACTCTTTTCACTTCAAAATTCCTTTTTCAAGCACTCAAAGGAGTCCATATTTTACTCGAGGATTTGTCCTTAAGCCAAGGCATGAAAGGTAGAATCGTTTGAGGGTTTGGCCCCAAAATCAACCTTATTTTATTTAATTTAGTTTAGTTATTGTTTTATTTTTTCCTTGAAGTTACTAACTCGTTTATTATTTTGTAGTTGCAAGCAAACAGATTCAAAGTAAGGATCATGCTCTTTTATTATTATTATTATTATTTTTCTAACAATTTTATGTTGTTGGGATTGTGATTAAATTGGTTTTAATATTAATGTTGATTCTATTATTATTGTTATTATTGATCACAATATTGCATGTTTAAAGGGAATATGTAATTGAAAATCACGACTAATAAGATAATTTGGACAACCGATTTAGGATCCTTTTAATCTTATTATTAATTGAAGTGATCACCAAATTTTAGAATTATGTGTGCATTACTTTAAAACCAATTTAGTTAAATAATAGTTTGGAGCGAATTGAATTATTGTTTGTATGCCTTTGAGATCGCAGGAATGCTTTTAAATATAAGAATCGAGTAGAGGCCAATACGGGCGAATGTGACTCCATGACTCACTTCGTACCATCATCCCCGATCCTCCTTTTGTGCTTCCGAACCATATGGAGTTAGTAATCTCATGGATTATGAATGGGGTGTAACCTTCACGGGTCAATCGTTGTTGCCTATTGTTGTCCTTTATCGTGGTTGCCTTTTATGATACGTGAACTGTTTACAAGTTCCTTAAAAAACTTGTTGGCGGCTCCCTACTTTATTTGTCCCTAATCGTAATGCCAATTCCCACTTCCTATGAGTGCCAAGCATATTCACCACATGCTTTTAACGTAGGCACACTTCTAACGACGCTTACAGGCACCGTGTCACGATGCTGATTGTCATGACACGGTACAGAGCACCATCAGACGGGGCAATGCACCGTGCCGCGGCAGATCTGTCGTGACACGATGCGCAATTCCAGGCCTAAATTTGTGTATTTTCTAGATTTTAATCAGTTTTAGGCCGTACTAATTACTATTTGGAAATAAAAACACTCAGTCTTAGGTTAAACAAAAAGAGTAAACACATGAGGGTGAGCACCAAACAAATCATGTAGCATTTAGTCACGATGATGTAAAAAGAGTTTGCAACCTAAGGTCAAGATCTATGTTCAACTATTGGTCAAGCTTTGGGTGTCAAAAGGGTACCATGGTAAGAGTTTGGACGCGTTAGCAAGGCAGCCTCCCTTGAGGGTGTATGCCAACGGGCAGCTCCGCGAGTTTGTGATGAAATCGAACTCGACTCCATGGTTTGGGTGGATTGAATAACTCATATGAATTCTTATTGCCATGAGCGTTTTTGGGTTGATAGAGCTTAAATTCCTCGGGGCTAAGACGCATGTAGAACACACACGTGTTTTCAGAAAAATCGAAGGAAGTTGACCGTGAGAAGAGAAAACAAGCCACCGGACTGATTTTAGGACTGCTGTGACACGGCAGAAATCCCCGTGCCTTGGTGCTGCACACCATTAGACGGTGTACTACACTGTGACACGGCAGATTCTGCCATGGCACGACAATCAGAAAATCTGACTGGTGCCCTGTTTTCCTACGTACGCAATCAAGTTATTCAATTTTTCCTACGGGACAGACCTAAATGCAGCGTAAAAACATCTATGCTTATGCGAAAATGCCAAATTAATCACAGAAATAATTTTCAAGAATCTTTCAAGTCTCATCCACTCATCTTAATTAAATATCGATCACTCAAATCGATAAATATCCAAGAATCCTCCCTAGTGGACTCGCCAATTTGTAGGCGTCGTTTGAAGTGCGCCTACATTAAAGCATGTTGTGAATATGCTTGACACTCATAGGAAGTGGGAAATGACATATACAATTAGGGACAAGGAAAGTAGGGAGCCGCCAACAAGTTTTTAAGGAACTTGTAAACTGTTCACGGATCATTTAAGGCAATCACGATAAAGGGACAACAATAGGCAACAACGATTGACCCGTGAAGGTTACACCCCATTCATAATCCATGAGATTACTAACTCCATATGGTTCGGAACCATGAAAGGAGGATCGGGGATGATGGTACGAAGTGAGTCATGGAGTCACATTTGCCCGTATTGGCCTCTACTCGATTGTTATATTGAAAAGTGATTCCTGCGATCTCAAAGGCATGCAAACAAATATTCAATTCGCTCCAATCTATTATTATGCTAAATTGGTTTAATATTAATGCAACACATTATTCTAAAATATTAATGACCACTTCGATTAATAACAAGATTAAAAAGGAACCTTAACCGGTCATCCAAATTATCTTATTAGGCGTGATTTTCAATTACATATTCCCTTTAACATGCAATATCGTGATCAATAAATATAATAGAATAAACATTAATATTAGAAGCAATTTAACAATAAACCCAACAATATAAAATCGTTAGAAAAATAATAGAAATAAAAAGAGCATAATTCTTACTTTTATTCTGTTTGCTTGCAACTATAAAATAATAAGCAAGTTAGTAACTTCAAGGAAATAATAATAAAACAATAATTAAATTAAATTAAATGAAATAGAGTTGATTTAGGGCCAAACCCTCAAGCAGCTCTACCTTTCACGCCTTGGCTTAAGGACAAAACCACGAGTAAAGTATGGACTACTTGGAGTGCTTGAAAAAGGAATTTTGAAAGAAGAAAGGTATAGGCTAGTGTTTAGGCTAGAGCATAGAGGAGAAAAAAAATAGAGAATTAATTGATGCCCCGTACATCAGAAATGAGGGGGTATTTATAGATAAATTGTGCTGAGGGAACACACAGAACCCTAAAAAGATAAAAACCCTAAAAAAATGCACCGCGACACGGAAAAGGGCACCGTGACACGGGAAATCCCATCGTCAGACGGAGAACATTCCCGTGACACGGTGGACTGTTGTGTGACGCGGGAAATATTTAGTGAATGGGGAACAAAACGTGTGAAGGGTTTACGCGGAAAGGACGCGGAAACCCCCATGTCACAGCAGGTGCCCCGTGTCACGGGGAATCCCACCGTCAAAGGGGCAGTTTCCCGTGACACAATGGACAAATGCCGTGACGCGGGAGTCTGTAGTCCGTTTTTCCGTCTAAATTCATTTTTTTACCCTAATTTCATTCAGCATTTTAAGTGCCAGTTGATAATTTCGGGCCATTTCTGATTTATTATTATTATTTGGGATAAAATAAATAAATAAATAAATAAAATAAAATAAAAGGTTTGGGCAAAAAAAAAATTAATAAAAAAGGTTTGTGCTGAAAAAACTTTTCTTTGACTAATCATCAAGACTAATGCATGGACTATTCAAAAATTGAATTTAATTAATTACGATTTTTTAAGCACTCTCGGGATTAAATATTGAACCCGACCAATAGTGGCGGTGAAAGGTTGTTCATCATCGGGTTCGGTTTTGGGGAGACATTTTTAGATGTCTATAGTCCTCGATTTTCACGGATGATGGAGGAGTATTTTCCATCGCAGTATTTTCTAAAGCGTTGGAGCTTTCCCCTACACTCTTCTTTTTCACCGAAACATTGTTCTTCAATTTAGGGATTGGGGCCTTTGCAACCTGTTTTCCTTTCCCTTTGGCGATTGGAGCTTTCTTGCGAGTATTTGGTGAAGGTTCTTTGATTTTCACACCTTGTTGCGCGGGTTTGGAGGGAGCTTTCCTTTTTGTTTCCTTCAAACGAGCCTTAAGGGATGAGAAGTCTAATTTTCTTCTCACTCCTTTGTTTTTGCCACTAGGAGGAGTAGTAGTGACCGAATGCATCAAAGGCTTAGGTGGATTGCGAGTAGTGGCGGCTTGAAGTTAAGATCGAGCCTTGTTTAATTCGTCCTTATCTGCCGCATTCATCCAAGCTTTATAAAAAGAAGATAATACAATACTCGCGGTAGGATTTTGTACTACCCATCTAGGAAGACTTGACCAATATTCATCCAACGCGGAATTCTTTCGGGTGTAAAGATCACATCTTTAGGGGCGTCACAATCTTGCGGGGGAATAACTTGTTTCATCCCATATTGTCTCATTACCCTGCAAGGAAAGATATAAGTAGTACTAGATAGCCCTAGAAGCCTAATATAAGGGCAATTAAAACTATTTCCAACCATACTACTTATGTTCCACCAAGGAATCACAAAGCGTATGTTGGGAACTCCATGACAGAAAAATGACGTCCAATTTTCTTCATTCTTATGCTTGTAAAGAATTTGACGTCCAGGGAATGTCCTTACTCCATTAGCCTCAAGATTTTGTGGCTGATAAACAATTCGCAAACGCTCCATGAGCCAAATCTAAAAAAAAAGAAGAAAAAAAAATTAGTTTGCGATTTTACACTAGCAGGTGGCGCGCGCATCAAAATCAGTTGCGCGCGCCAACAGAGCGCATTGCAGAAGATTACGCTGGTCATTCCAGCGTAACTTCATGACTTGGGCTGAAATACAACGTAAAAAAAAAACATATGTGTAATAGGAGTGGACTTCCCGTGAAACCGTTTTTGTTAGGGTCTCCCCTAAGGCGATTCAAGCATAGAACAGTTTCTGCCAAAGCCAAAGGAGCAGGTGAACGACATCCCTCAATTTGCTCTACTATGGAAACCATGGTATAGATCTTGTTTGGCAAATGGATGTTGGCGGTTGGCAGTTAGCTGGTTCACTTGGCTTGTTTGACTGTTTATAATGACTTTTGAAATTGGTTGTTTAAGATGGCTGTTTATAAAAGTGTTTGGTAAATTAATTATTGGTTTTTGGCTGTTTATTAGATAATTTGTGGGCCAATAAGCCAAAAGCCAACAACAAAGCTACTCAAAGCAGCTTTTTCATTTTTGCTTAAAAGCCAGCTTTTTCGCTGACTAAAAAGCCAATTACCAAACACATTTTTTGGCTGTTTGACCACCCAAAAAAGAAAAAAGCCAAAAGCTAACCAAAAAGCCATTAAAAAGCCAATTACCAAATATGGCCATAATCTCCATACTCTTTGCCTGTCCTAAGCAAACAATTAACAACAAGACAATAACATAAAGCACGAATTTGAAAGCGTTGTTTAGTCATGTTGTCACGAGGGGCGACGAAGTGTTCAATAAATTGGATCAAATTCACGCCTTCTTCAGTTCCAATGTTAGTCATATCATTGTCAGACAAACCAAAAAATCTTTGGAATATAGGTTTAGGATCCGACAAGGTAGGCGCATAGGTCACAAGGACAGTATTTGTAGGGAAGCCTAGCAAGGCCTCAAACTCGCCAGGAAGTGGGACAATCTCGTCCCCTTTAAACAAGAAAATATGATGGTTAGAGTCCCAATGGTTGATGGCGGCATGAATAAAATCAAAATTAATCACTAGTTGCATATAATTCAGTAGAGGGTCTAGGTGGTCAATTTTGAAAGCTAGTTTATCCTCGGTTGAGAGGGAAGTGACCCATTGTTTCAAATGTTGTTAAAAGGTTTTCACCATTGTTTAAATAAAAAAAAGAGAGAGAAGAATTTTTTTTGGTTCCTTATAATATTACTAAACGAATAAATGTGAGATACTTACAAGCCTACACGAAACCACGCTTAAATAGACCCAGGAGGGGCAAAATATTGGCGAATTTCGCTTGAAGGAAAGTTCACAAAACCAATTCACATGCGCGCTACAGCCATGCGCAACTCTTGCTGTTGCGCGTGTCTGCTCTGTCGCGGCATGTGAGTTAGGATTATTTTCGTATTTTGGATAACATAATGACGAAATCCCACGAGATCTTAAGATAAATCATACGCTTATCTTTTACTAACCCTTGTTTAGACACCCATTTGTGTCTCCCCAAAACCAAACCCGGTGATGAGTACCTTTTACGTCGAATCATAATTGAATGAACCGAAAGTGTGGAAAGTTTAGTGTTGCGAACAATTTTAATTTATTTTCTCTTCTCTCTGTTTTTGAAAACTTATTTTTAAGAAAACAGCCAATCCAGTTTGGTTGGTCCATGATATGGGTCCAATAGTAGTGTAGTTAGATAGGGTTTGAAAAGAGCTTTCCAACGATATATTATAAGCCCAATTCCGATGAATTGTGAGGAAGTTATGGCCAATTTACTAAACTGGGCCCAGTTAGAGCCTTATATGCGGCCGAATGATCTAGGGCAGAGCCTAATATGATTTTTCATTCCTAATGCAATTAGGAATGGTTTTAGTCTTCTAGATTTTTCTAGAAGGTTCTTTTCATTCCTAATTCAATTAGCATTGATAAATTGACTTTTGTTGACTTTCAGAGTTGTAATTAAAATCAAAGAGCATTTTTGAGGAAAATACGATTTTATCCTCCTGTACGGCAATTTTTATATGATTTTAGAAAACGCGTGAAATTCTGAAATCAGCGCCAAACGCCAGCTGTAGCGCCTAGCGCCAGCCTTTGCGCATGGCGCTAGCGTTGGCGCTGGTTCGTTTTTCTGTGCGCCAGGACTCTGTTTTTTTAATTTTAACCTTTTGGCTGATTTTCTCTATAAATAACGTATTAAAAACTCCGTTTTCATACACCTACAACTAGTTTTCATTCGCAATCATCAATTCTCGCATTCTCTAATCATTCACCATCTCTCTCTCCATCTCTTTTTTCTAAACTTGCTTTTGACATACAAAATTCCGCATTCATTAGATCTAGAAACACCTAGCCATATTCAAAGTTGCCTTCGCCCTAGACGTGAAAGGTTTAATTTATGAGGGTTTGGTCCCAAATCTCTCTTTCAATTATTTAGTTTAATTGTTTTGATTTTATTATTTTTCTTGAAGTTACTAACGTGTGTATTTTGTTATTAGAAAGAGGTATGAGACATCAAAGTAAGTGTTTTAATGGTTTTTATTGATGTTATGATGTAGAAATTATGTTTAATTTGTTATTATGATATTCAAAGTATCATGTCTAGGGTAGATTTAATATTAAATATGATTGTTATGATGCTTCCTATGTTCTTCCTAATATTTATTCATGCTAGTATCATGTTTGGGCTAAAGCTTTGATTTTTATTGCTTAGTGACATTCTAGGGTTTGTTATTAATCTTGTTAGTATCCACTACTAGAAAACAGGCAAATTCCGACGGACTGGTTCCGACGGATATGTAATTCCGTCGGAAAATTTGAAATTTTCGACGGATTTTTGTTCCGTCGGAAATTTCCGACGAGATATAAATCTGTCGGAATATTTGTACTTTCCGACGGAATAATTCCTCAGAAATAGTAATTTCCGACGGATAAATATTCCGTCGGAAATTTCCGACGGATTTTCCGTCGGAATATAACTTAAAAAAAAAAAGATATTTCTTTAAACCCTAACCCTAACCCCTTTTTCTCTTCCGCCTCTTTTCTCTTTCCCTCTCTTCTTTCCAGTCATTCTCTCTCCTAGTCCGCCTCTATTCTTCTCATTCCTCTCTTCTCTTTCTCTCTCCTCCTGGTCCGCCTCTTTTCTTCTCCTTCTTTACTTCTCCATCTTTCTTCTATCCTCTTCTGTCCGCCTCTTTCTTCTTACCTCTTCTTTCCCCTCTTTCTTCTATCCTTGACCAACAACAACCAACACCACCGTACCTACATCACCAACAACCAACAGCAACGGAGACTACAACACCACAATTACCGTGCATCAACAACGATGACTATGACAACATCGGCTACGCGCGACAACGTTAATTGCGAGAATCATCAACCGCACAACTGCACAAGTATTGTAGATCTTGTTTAATTCAGAATAGGTTGTAGATCTAGTTTTATTTTTTGGTTAATTTCTGATTATGTTTAAATTTTGAAGTAATTGTAATATTAGGTTATAAATTTTATGGATAATTGTATATTTATTTAATTAGTTTTACTGTAATTCGTTTTTCCCCTGTTTCAATTTTTTTTTATTTAATTTCAGAATTAGATCTGCTGGTTTCGATTTGGTTTGGTACTAATTTCATGTTATTTGTGGTATATTTCGATTTATTTTTTGTGGACGGAGGTTTGGGGCTGGTGTGAGGTGAGGCCGTGGTGATGGTGGATGTTGGGGTTGGTGTGAGGTGAGGCTATGGCGCTGGTAGAGGTTGGGGCTGGTGTGAGGTTGGGGCTGTTGTGAGGTAAGGCCATGGGGCTGATGCTGGTGTGGGCTGGTAGTACGGGTTAGGGGGCTAGTGGTGTGGGGTGGTGGGAGGCGGTTTTTTTTTGTTTTTCTAAAACCATTTTCCGACGGAATTTCCGTCGCAATTTTTTGACGGAATGCAGTCCGTCGGGAATTTCCGACGGACTGTTTCGGGCCTAAAAATCACTTATGACGGACTGAATTCCGTCGGAATAGTGTTTCCGACGGAAATTCCGTCGAAAAACTCCCATTTTCCGACAAAGGGTTTTGCGACAACCAGTATCGACGGAATTTCCGTCGGAAATGGGTTTTCCGACGGAAAACAAGGTGTTTCCGACGGAATTTTTCCGTCGTTATTTGTCTGTTTTCTAGTAGTGATCATGCCTAGGATCTTGCTATTTTTATTATGCTTTAACATGAATATTATTATAATTATTATTATGATTATTATAATTATTATTGTTATTATGATTATTATTTTGATAATTATTATGTTGCTTGATATTTTATTATTTATTGCTTGATCACGTCTTTTATGCATGTTTAAAGAGAATTTATACTTGTAATCACCCTTATATAAGATAATTAATAATCTTGTTTAGGGTTAATGTGATTATAATTCAAGTGATCGCCAATAATAATTCTTTTTGTGCATTAATATTCAACCAACATAGATAAACAAGTTTAGGGTTAATCCTATTGATTGCATGTTAATTAGAAAGCACACATGAATACGATCAGAATAAAGTAGAGGCCTATTATTAGGGCAGGTTCAATCTCTTTTAGGTTGAATTTGTACCTTCGTCCCCGAACCCTTATTCGGTTCTAGACCTTATGGAGTTGATGATCTCTTGGATCGTTAAGGGTTGTAACCTTTACCCTGTGAACGATTTACAAGTTCCTAAAACTTGTTGGCGACTCTTTTGCTCTATCTTCTTCCCTTTTGGACGCCACCGTACTTAAGTGTATGATCACAGTGGGGTTCAAGCTAGGGGTTAACGCTTGAAAATTATTCCCCACAGTTTTTGGCGACTGCGCTGGGGAGGATTTCTATTTTAATTCCTGAATTTGTTTCGGCAATGATTTAGAATGAGTGGATGAGACTCGAAACGTTCTAAGTATTTCATGTGCGTAATTTTGATTAACATTATTGTCATATGCATAAAAATAGATCTCATTGAAAAGACCATCCGTAATGAGTTAAAAACATAGGATTTTACACGTAGGAAATTTGAGAAATATCTTTCACAACTAGGACTAAAATAACATCGCGCGAAACTGGAAAATTTTATCGAGCACTGAAAGCTGTTGCGCCATGTGGGAAGTAGCGCTAGGGGCCAGAGTATTGGCGCCAGACTTTTAGCCGTAGCGCCAGACGCCAGCATTGGCGCCAGGTGCTACAGCTAAAAACTGGCGCCAGTCTCTGTTTGCTGGCGCCAACTTCCCCTAATACCGAGCCAGAAATATGCGTTCTAATTTCGACCGGTTTTTCGTATTGTTTGCTCGATCCTACTTCCTGATTGAATTTTTTTCTCACTTTTCTGAATCCCATATGTGTTCTACATAAGGAAATAACCCTCTGGAAATTCATGCTTCATCTACCTGATTGAACGCTTTGTGCAACAAAGGGTACATCCGAGATTGTTGAATTGACCAACCCATGGAAGCGAGTTTTTTCTAAAACTCGCGGTGTCCCATCCACTCGCGCCAACCCTTCACGGTTAGGCTTCCGCGCGGTGCATCCGGAAAGTTAACCATGGACCCTCTATTGGCTAAACCATATCTCAAACTTTAGAGAACTAGAGCCATGGTTAAGTTGCAAACTCGTTGCATCATATTGTGCCTACTTGATTAATTGTGCATTATTTGTTGTGCATATATTCTATGTTTCTCTTAACCGTTTGTTTGATTTGTGTTGAGATTAAATGAATTAATGACTTAAATAACTTTGCCTAATTAATTAATTAATTAATTAATTTGAGTCAATAAAGTCTAATAATTTTAATCTGAATTGACCTAGTACGACTTTAGGCATACCCCAGTAGATTAATAACACCGAAAACAGTCTCAGATTGAAGCTCCAGCTTTGGCGCCAAAATCTGAGCTGTAGCGCCACTATGTGGAGTGTGGCGCCTGGCGACAGCTCTGTCGTCTGGCGCCAAGCTGCACAGTGTGATGTCAGTTCTGTCGTTTTGCCGACAGTTCGGATTATTGGTCGAGTCATCACCTAGTGTCTAATTAACCAGTTTGCTAATTAATTCGGTTAATTTTCGCTGTCAATAGTACTTGTTTGAGTTGTTAATCGAGTTTAGGCACTAAGTCCCATGGTCTTACACAAGAGTCCAAGCTTGTCACTTACACTCAACGCACATACCAATACACATACTTTGACCATGTCTAAGAGAATCTTGCATGCACATTTTTTCCGTCATTTTTTTAGGGGGGTAAGTCGGATATTAATCCTCCATTTTAAAAACTATACTTAGTTCCCTAAAAATATGTACATTGTTTTTTGCCAAAAATATGCACCCATTTTTTATTTTTTTCCTCCTTAAAATAAACCGTAAAGTCAAGTTGATTCGAGTCAAGTAATTAAAACGCAAAATGGTTTAAATTACAGCGCGTGGTCAAGAAAGGAAGGACGGTTAATCAAAGACAACCTTTTCGTACAAGTCTAACTTTTTGACAAACCCATAGCTCGTAAGAGGAAAGCTAAGACTATAATGGCAACACAAGAAGAAGTCAACGAGCTTAGAAACCAACTGGTTACCATGACTAAAACACTGAAACTCCTCACACTCAAGGTCGATGATCGCGTGAAACAACAACAGATGGACCTCATGCAAGAGAGTCTAAGCAAGCTATCTAGCGACTACAAGTTTCAAGGGCTTACTTCACAAGGGGTCTCGGTGGACAAAGATCTTCTTCCGCAGAAGTTCAATGCCAATGACATCCCAAAATTCAGAGCAACTGATAACCCTTATTTTCATTTAAGAGCATTCGAATAAATAATGAGTATTAAGGGTATCGATAAGAAGGTTTTCCCCTCTCTGTTCTCACTATCTCTCGAGACCGTTTTCCAACAATGGTTCTTTTCTCTCGAGAAAGAGAAGACCTTTACTTGGGAGTCCATAGCAAACGCTTTCGTTGATAGGTACAAGTGAAACATTCAAGTTCAGACTGACCATAGAGAACTTGAAATCCTCTAACAGAAAGAGAATGAAGGCTTCACCTCTTTCTTTAACAAATGGAGAGAAACCTCAGCTAAGATGAATGCGGTGCCAAGTGAAAAAGAGTCTGTGAGGTTGTTCATCAAGAACCTTTAAGAAAAATATTCCAAGCATCTCAAGTATCAAAATAATCTCCATACCTTCAAGGTCGTCTATGACATTGGGATCAACATTGAAGACGACCTTGCTAAACTAAAAGCTGCCAACAATAACTCCAATAGTGGCTGGAAAGGAAGAAGAACGAAAATCCTTCTTCTTCCAAAACCACCCACTCAAACAACGTTAGAACTTTTAATTTAGGAGAAGTCCTTGCTATGAACAATCAAGGACAAAAGAAACCATTTAGGAGGAACTTTACTCCTATTGGCATGAGTTATGTCACCGCATTTGATCGATTAAATGCAAAAGGTCTTATAACTCCTATTGGACCATTTGGGGACCCACCAGTCGAAAATAGGTCGGCTAATTGGAACCCCAATGCACACTGCAAGTATCACCAAGGTAGGGGCCATTTCACCGAAAACTGTTGGAAGCTTAAGGAAGCTATCCAAGACTTAATCGATAACAACAAGCTGCCATTCCCCCCTGCCTGTAAGAAGCCAAGCATTAATAATGCACCTCTCCCTCATGCCCTGGCTATCTCTGATGAGGAAAACGAGGTTGACCCCTCGTCTCTCATTAGACCTGTTAAAGAAATCTATGCCACGGAAAAAGAGGAGGAAACCTTTTTCGATGTCAAGGATAACCTTCCAGAACCGGCAAGTAAAGAAGATATACAATTACTCACACTGTCTTTGATGGAGGTATCACATTTACTACGTGAAGCTCTCAAAGCTATAAAGGAACCCCAGGAGAAATATGACGAGGTTCTAATACTGAAAGATGAACCCAAGAGAAAATTCACACCCATGAGAATGACTTATGAGGCAAAGTGTTTTTCCTTACAAGTCACTGAAAAACCAAAGAAGAGTAATAGAATCTACAATACAATTGGGATCCCATATGCACAAATGTTTGAAATGCTCTCCGAGAGTGGCGAGATCAAACCTCTCGAACCGAGACCATTCGAATCATTGAAAAGGACGGATATATATTACTGTCAGTATCATCAATCAGGGGGTCACACTATCGAAAACTGTTTCAAATTCAAGGATTTAGTTCAGAAGATGATTGATGAAAAGAAACTAGTCCAAGTACAACAATAAGATGATGCAACCATTAATGGAGTTTGGGACAGTGATGAATAAGATGTCTACTTAAAATATAATAGGATCTCCACCTTCTGTGTCATAGACCACGGATAACTTTTGGGCTGAAGAAGACCCGTCGATAGACGTCCTCACAAGATTTGGGAGAATGCAACCTCCCGTTTCAACACAACCTATGCTAACCACACAACAAGTTCCCATACCTATAATTGAAGACAATGATATTGTTAAACAGTTTAAGAAGACAAAAGTTGAGATGAACGTATGGAAACTTTTGGCAACATCTCGAGAACATAGGTTGGTTGTAATGAATGTCTTGGACAAAATTGGGATAGATTATGACACTACCCCTGAGGGATTAGCAAACTTCCTCACAAGTGATCTTCCTAGTCCAATTAATTTGATCACCTTTTCTGAAAAGGATTTACCTCCAGAAGGTGACAAACACTACAAGGCATTAAACCTCACAGTAGTTTGCAAGATAATGAATGTCCCTATGACTCTCGTAGACAATGGATCGGCCATCAACGTCTGTCCACTTAGAACTGCAAGGATGCCAGGCATAAATGACGAAGATTTAACTCCGTCTACACAAGGAATAAGTACCTATGACAACACTCGTCGTCAAGCTCTTGGTAAAATTACCCTAAATGTAACGGCGGGAGCAATAGAACATGCTACTACTTTCCAAGTAGTAGACATTAGAGCTTCGTTTAATTTGCTGTTGGGACGCCCTTGGCTTCATGACCTAAAGGTCGTCCCCTCATCTCTCCACCAAGAAGTAAAAGCTATAGTTGGGGGAATTCCTATCACCATCGATGCTACGCCTATGAGGATCAAGTCTATAGAAAAACCAATCATTAATGTGGAGCACGATGAGGATGATGAAGATTTATGGGGCTTTAACGAAGAAGTCTCCTTAATCCAGGAGGATGAAAGGACCCCTCTTTGCCATGACCCCCATTCCAATATGATTATAAATACTATGCTGAAGAAACAAGGACATTTTCCTGGGATGACCCTAGGAAAGAAGAAAGGAATGGCAAAATCTCTTGAGTCACCAGGCCTCCCTAAGTTAGACACTTTCGGACTTGGTTTCGAACCGACTCAGAAAGATCTCAAGCGAGCCCAGGAAAAATCAAAGGCACATAGAGACGCTCACACTCAAAAGTAATCAATCCCAATGGATCAGTACCCTCTTACACTTAATGGTCAATTTATAAAAGAAGGAGAGGACTATCCATGCCATGAATTTCCTGAGCCATTTGTCGTAAACGGTATAAGACAACCGGGATTTGACATTTTCTCGGATTGTTACTTCATAGATGAAATCCTAACTCCTGTCTAGAAGGAGAAAGCACCCCCATGCTTTGACTTTAACATTATGGGATTACTATTTGGGCGACAAAAGGATGAGCCAACTTATAGAGAAGATAACTCCTTGCTCATTCAAACAGTCCTACAATGCAAAAGCTTCGATCCCTCGAAGCTAATCACTCCAGCTGAAGGATAACTACAAGGGTGGCGCAAGACTATCAAGGTGACTACTCCAAGTGGAAGGAAGATATCCATCACGACAGGGCAAGGACCAATGTTTGTAGAGTCGTCTGAGTCAGAGTCTGAGTCGGAGTCTCTTCCTATAGAGTCATCTACGTTTTTAGTAGTAGCACCTTATCCTAGAATAGTTAGTGATTAAGTCCCTGAGGACATATCACTCTTTGATGTAATGATCTCAGAGTATAATAATATTTCTCCTTCTCCTTATTTCTTTTGTTCTTCTCAAACCCAAGATGACGAGCATTGCTTAACTAACGATGAAAAAGACAAAGAAATTATTAAAGCAATGGAAACAATCGAAAAGAAAACACCGGTAATTGAAGAAACTGAAACGGTAGATATCTCAAATGATTCGACCTATAAAAGAGAGGTTAAAATCGGATTAACACTGAATAAACAAGAAAGAACCGATTTAATTAACTTAGTTAAAGAATTTATCGATGTATTTGCTTGGTCATACAAAGATATGCCAGGCATTAATAGAGAAATAGCTCAAGACACTATACCACTAATTCCAAGAATGAAACCCGTAAAACAAAAGTTACGTCGAATGAAACCCGACGTAGCTCTTAAAATAAAAGATGAAGTTCAAAAACAAATAACTGCAGGTTTCATCAAGGTATCCAAATACCTTGAATGGGTCGCCAACGTCGTCCCTGTTCCGAAGAAAGACGGAAGGGTAAGAATGTGTGTCAACTATCAAGATCTAAATAAGGCATGTCTAAAGGACGACTTCCCTTTGCCACACATCGATATTCTGGTAGATAACACGGCAAATAACGCGCTTCTCTCATTCATGGATGGGTACGCAGGTTACAACCAGATTCTCATGGCAGAAGAAGACATGGAGAAAACAACTTTTATAACACCATGGGGCACTTATAGCTACACGGTAATTCCATTCGGGTTGAAAAACGTTGGTGCTACTTACCAACGTGCAGCAACTGCCTTACTCCATGACATGATGCATAAAGAAGTCGAGGTATATGTCGACGATATGATTGTGAAATCAAAAGACCGTCCAGGCCATCAAGTAGCCTTAAGGAAATTTTTCGAAAGGTTAAGAAAATATAATATGAGGTTGAATCCATCTAAGTGCGCTTTTGGAGTTACCTCAGGCAAGCTTTTGGGTTATGTCATAAGCTCTCGAGGAATAGAGATAGACCCAACCAAGATCAAAGCAATCATGTCAATCCCACCGCCCAAAACTGAGAAACAGATTCGAGGATTTATCGGCCAGTTGCAATACATAAGTAGGTTCATATCAAAATTGACGACAATATGTGAACCAATCTTCAAAAAGCTCAAGAAGAATGCACCAGTAATATGGGATGATGAGTGTAAAAAAGCCTATGAAAAGATCAAATCCTATCTCGAAAATCCTCCCGTATTAGCACCAGCACTTCCTGGAATACCTCTTAGGTTATATTTGACGGTTACCAAAGAGACAATGGGAGTTATGCTAGCACAAGAAGTAGAAGGCAAAGAGAATGAAATCTACTATCTAATCAAGAAGATGCTCGAATACGAAGCACGCTATACTCCACTCGAGAAGTTGTGCCTCCGTCTTCGTAGTCTCCCGATTAGATCCACTCAAGTATCTATTTGAGAAATCTACACTCAATGGACGCATATCAAGATGGATAGTCAATCTAGCCCAGTTTGATGTAAGGTTCATGCCACAAAAAGCTATCAAAGGATTTGTGGTGTCAGACTTTCTAGCAAACTTCCCAATAAAAGACTCGACGCCAATACAAGATAACGAATTTCTAGACGAAGACCTAATGGTTACCGAAGATGATACTTGGACCTTATACTTCGACGGAGCCTCGAACCAAAAGGGATGTGGTGTTGGAGTATTACTAGTATCACATAAAGAAGAGCATGTTCCAATCTCCATAAAGTTTAATTTCGACGTTACCAACAATGCCGCTAAATATGAAGCATGCGTGGTAGGCCTTGAAACAGCTTTGGCATTAGGAGTATAAAAGTTAAGGATATTCGGAGACTATTCTTTGATTATCAATCAGATATCTAAAAGGTGGAAAGTAAGGAGCGAAAGTCTATCCCCTTACCAAACCTATCTGGAAACTCTTCCCGATCAGTTAGAGAAATTAGAATACACATATCTACCTAGGGAAGAAAATGAATTTGCTGACGCCTTGGCAAGACTAGCCTCAATGGTCAGGATTCCCACGGAAATCGAGCAAATTCCTCTAACTATAGAAAAAGGCACAAACCAGCATACATCCAGGCTATAGAAGACGACGAAGTAGTCCAAGACGAAGACAAAGAAGAAGAAGAAGAAGAACCGTGGTACACGGATATACTCAATTACGTCACCAAAGGAGAATACCCTCTTCATGCTGACAAAAGAGCAAAACGAGCATTAAGGCTTTTGGCTTCCCCATATGTACTCATAGACAACGAGCTACATAAAAGGGTACCTAAGGGTCGAGCTCTCTTATGTGTAGGAAGAAAGGATGCACAAAGAGCAATGAGAATAGTCCACGAAGGAATCTGTGGCACTCATATAAATGGCAAAATGTTAGTCAAAAAAATAACGCGAGAAGGATATTATTGGACTACAATGAATAGGGATTGCCATCAATATGTAAAAAGATGCCCTAAGTGCCAAATTTATGCCAATTTACAACATGTCCCTCCATCCTTGCTCTACACCTACACATCGCCATAGCCATTCTCTACATGGGGAATCGACATCATCGGCAAAATCACTCCCCCAGGAACAGGTGGCCATGAATATACCTTAGTAGCGATTAATTACTTCACAAAGTGGGTCGAAGCGCAATCATACGCTAAACTCACTGCAAAGCATGTAGCACTCTTTATCGAGAGAAATATTATTTGTCGATACGGAGTCCCACATGAAATGATAAGTGACAATGAAACTCACTTTCAAGCCGAATGTGAAGAATTGCTACAAAAATACGGCATTCAACATCATCATTATTCCCCTTATAGGCCTCAAGCAAATGAAGCAGTCAAGGCAGCTAATAAAAACCTAAAGGTTATCATCGACAAAATGACGGACAATTATAGGGATTGGCCTGACAAACTTCACTTTGCATTGTGGGGTTACCCACGTTAATTCGCACATACACAGAAAATACGCCATCTTCCTTGGTATATGGAATGGATGTCGTACAACCTGTTGAACTAGAAATACCATCTCTACGCATTGCATTAGAGAGTAAACTCGATGAAGTTGAAAGGATTAGGGCAAGATATGAAGAATTAATCCTACTCGATGAGAAATGACTAGAAGCTCTGCATTACACTCAGTGTTATCAAACTCGCATGGCTAGGAATTTTAATAAGAAGGTCAAGACAAGAAACATTAAAGTAGGAGACTTGGTGTTAAAAGCACTAAGGAAAAATGTTTTAGATCCAAGGGGAAAATTTAGACCTAATTGGTCTGGACCCTACATTGTCAAAACAATCTTGTCAAGAGGTGCAGCAAAATTAACTGATATGGATGGCAATGAGTTCTCAAACATGACAAATCTTGACCAACTTAAGAAATACTACACACAATTACTTGAGTAGGATACTCAAGAGAGCTACGTTTGGCCTGATTCCTTAAGAAAGAATATGTAGGCAACCCTTTACGGATGCGACCACTTTATTTTTCGACATTCTCGCGTCCCAGAATTAATGAAAAATTCGACAGAAGATCGGCGAAATATCAGCGTCGTAGAGAAAGCTCTAGCGCCAGCCAACGACCATCAGCACCAGCCGACGGCACTGGCGCCTGGCGCCAGACTGCTCTGGCAGGCGCCAGTTGCAAATAAGCGGCGCCAATTCACATACAAATTCTGGGCAAATTTCGGTGTTTTTCGGAAAATTTTCGACTTCCATACTCGAAGAATTTCGGGAAAATTAATTTTTTTCTGTTTTCATTGCTTTAATAAAATAAATTTAAAGTAAATAATTAAATTAAAAGCTGAAATTTCATTAATAAAATAAAATTACATTATTGATGGAATTTTAATAAAGCTGAAAAAAAATTAACTTTAAATGAAAAATATAAACTAAGTCTAATAATTTGAAATTAAGCAATGCTCCTAATCTTTCTTTTCTTTCCTAGCCCTTTTCCAATTTTTGTGTGCTTGCTCCTCCTCATCCTTAACCTTAGCTAGTAGGCATCCTTTAGAGGACCTAAATTCAATCTTAGAGTAGATAGTTTCCCCTTCAGCTAGGACTCCATGCTTCTTTTCTACCCAAGCTTTTTTCTCTGTGGTGTTAGCTTTCCTTTTTCCCTTATCTTTGGTAGTACTTTTCTTCTTAGGCATTGCAGGTGTTTTGAATTCAACTCTTCCACCTAAACGTTCCTTGGCAGGAATCACCCTATCACCTAGACGACTCTTCACATCAGTTTTACCCTGATCTTTCTTCGAATCCTTCGAAGGTTTCTTCAGCAACCACTTCTTCACATCATTAGGCAAGGAAGGAGGAACCTTTAGGGTAATTACTTCCCATAGAGGTCTGGCACTCCAATAAACATCAAATTTGTCTACTTCCTGGGAAACAGGGTATTTATAGGGGAGGACGAAGATCCCCGGAAGGAATATTCTGAATCACGCCGTATTGTCTTTTTACCCTGCAGGGATAATATAAAGTCATACGAGACAAACTTGGAAGACGGAAGAAAGGTTGCTTGTTGACACCAACCATCCTTTCTATTTTCCACCATGGAACGACCCACTTGATAGCAAAATTGCGAGATTCGAAGACCTTTCTCCACTCATGGCGCCCAATTTTAGGGAAGCGTTTCTTCCTCCTCACGAAGAAATTTGGAGTGTACTTCTCAATGTTGTCCGGAGGGCTAATTAATTCTAGCCTTTCCATTAGCCACATCTGTAAAAAATTACAATGCAATTAAATTATTATTACAATACAAAAATATATTTTTTGATTTCTGTAATTAAAAATATTATTTTTCTACCTGTAATAAAATTGGAGAGCTGCAAAAATGTGCTTTTGGTTTCCTTTTCAATTCATCAAGACTAATCATAGTCTCTCCAGCTATCAATGGCATTGGATTTCTTCCTGATTCAATTTTTTCTATTACGGTGGTTATGATTGATTGACCTTCATTATTTTTTACCACTACTAAGAAAAAATTGATTAAGCATGCAAAATAAGAAAGCCCTTCTTCTATAAATATGAAAAGATTCAGAAAGAGGTTTATCAAATTAATGGCGTGCAAATTCTTTCAAATTAACTATGTTGCCATCTACTATTTTTGATAAATCCCTTTCTTTTAAGTTAAAGAAGCGCTCAAAATCCTTGTAATAATATGCATCTACTCTAGGGATTACTATGAGGTCTATTTAAGGGAAACCTAAAATAGCACCAAATTCCTCTAGCAAAGGGCTAATCTCATCATACCCTATTCTAAAGCAATGACTGTCGACATTCCAATATTCTAGAGCGGTATGAATGAAATCTAAGTCAATATCTACCCCTTTGATGCCATAAATTCCCCCCAAGTGAAACAAATCTAATTCTTTTCTGTCTTTAGCATTAAGAGATCGACACCATTCATGGGTGTATTGGGTGAAAGTTTTGGTGACTAGAGACATGATATTATTTTTCTAAGGCCAAGAATTATTTTATTTGCTGAAATTATGAAAAGAATCGGCTGGGAAGGGGGCTATTTATGCACGATTTACGAGCAGTTTTAATCGGGGTAAAATACGGAGACAGCGCTAATAGGCGTCACAAGCCGCGATTGGCGCCAGACGCCAAGGCTTGGCGCCACACGCCAAGTGTAGCGCCTGGCGCTACACCCAATTGCGTGGCGCCAGCTGGCGCCAATCTGCCACGTCATCCGCGCTTTCTAAAACCGCGTTTTTACCTTAATCCGAGTCTGCTAATGACTTTACGTCTTCTTTATCTTTTTTCTTAAACATCTTTTTATTCTTTTTTAATTTATATAACTATTATATTAATTATATTATTCTTATTTTGATTTTATTTAGGTTAATTTCCAAGTTTTTATAAACCCAAGATTTTATTTGATTTTTCCTTTTTTCATTTTCCTTTTTGGGGGAGAGAGTCGGATACCCTCCATTAATAATAATAATGACGGAATTTTTGCGCAAAATTGTTTGTCACACTTTTCTTGCACACACAAAGATGCACATGATAATAATAATAGCAAACATGATAAACTCATAATAGTATGTATAAACAAAATATGTCTAAAAAAATGAGTTTAACTAAAAGGCAAAGTTCTATATAAAGTCAAATAAATAATAAAAAGCACAGGTACAAACCACCTCGCGCGAGAACTGTCAAAGAAATAAGTCAGTAAACATGCATAATATATATGGACAAAAATTGCGAATAACTAAGCTTACTCGAGTCTGGTGGCGAGGAATCGACCGCTCTATGAAGCGCGGCCGGAGGAATCATCTCCCCAATCGGCCCATATGTCCCCTGGTAATGGATAGACATACGGGGTGGCATGAACTCAGCAGCATCGTCCTGATAAAGAAAAATCAAGTATGTGGAGCTTTACTTGGGGGCTACTTAACGAAAGATAAGAGCTAAAAATTGTACCGCCACATCCTCAGCCGGTACAGGAACTGGAACTAACAACGGCAGTAGCTCCTCTGCATATCATCGCCTAAGGATCATGCAAGATCGCCAAGGGGGGACCAGCTCTCTCTCCCTTGCTCAACAACCTCGCGGCGCCAGAACACTCAGCTTCCCACTCGGTGAGGTTGTTCTACCTTTTTGCAATATATTTTGGGTTCCTTGGTACGCCAGTTAGCCCCTCTAAGCAATTTGACATGATTTTTTAGTAATCGGCTTGATTGCATAAAGTGATCGACCTGATGAAAGATCGTCTCACTTAGCTTAAAGCGCCTAAGCATTGGCTAATTGACAAAAGGCACCGACATAGTGGTTCATTCGCAAAAGGCACCGACATAGAGGTTCAAAGCAACAGAAGCACCGAGTACAGGCATAGCGGGAGCAAAGTTCAAGCGGGTTTTTAAAGATCGATAAGCGGAGGTCTTCGGTAATTCTCTTTGGAAAATTATCGCAACAAATGAGGATAGCTTCAAGCAAGGAAATCTTCGGCAGCATTCCCTGGCTTGTGGAGAGTTGTCACAAACAACTGAAGGTAATTTCAAGCGAAGTTGTCTTCGACTGTGTTCCCTTAGACCTGGAAGATGGTCATAATGCGGGAGGAGGTTGTTTCAAGAGAAATAATCTTCGATAGTATTCCCTTGGACGTGGAATATTATCAATGCGGATGAGGATTGTTTCAAGCGAAGCAATCTTCGATAGTATTCCCTTGGACGTGGAATATTATCAATGCGGATGAGGATTGTTTCAAGAGAAGAAATCTTCGATAGTATTCCCTTAGACGTGGAATATTATCATAGCGGAGGAGGATCGTTTCAAGCGATGCAGTCTTCTATATTGGAAGCAGTTACAGGCATAGCAGTTTTCAAGCGGGATGGAATTCTCTAGCTTGTAGGAGGTCATCAAAACAAGGATACGGTAACAATCGGTTACTTTCAGAGACGTGTGCTCGACGGTGCAAGATACGCGTTTCTTAACTCTTTTATCTGTTTAACTAATACTAGTTTGCAGGTATAGACGTTACAAGAGTGATTTAGGATCGCAGAACGTTCTCAATCATTCTCCGTCCCTATCGATACTTTGACTTTTGTTTTCGAAACTTGCGTTTCTCCAAACTCTGTCAAAGTGGGGGCTTCTTTAGACACCCATTTGTGTCTCCCCAAAACCAAACCCGATGATGAGTATCTTTCACGTCGAATCATAATCGAATGAAGCGAAAGTGTGGAATGTTTAGTGTTGCGGACAGTTTTAATTTATTTTCTCTTCTCTCTGTTTTTGAAAACTTATTTTTAAGAAAACAGCCAATCCAGTTTGGTTGGTCCATGATATGGGTCCAATATTAGTGTAGTTGGATAAGGCTTGAAAAGAGCTTTCTAACAATATATTATAAGCCCAATTCCGATGAATATTGAGGAAGTTATGGCCAATTTACTAAACTGGGCCCGGTTTGAGCCTTATATGCGGCCCAATGATCTAGGGGAGGGCCTAATATGATTTATCATTCCTAATGCAATTAGGAATGGTTTTAGTCTTCTAAATTCTTCTAGAAGGTTCTTTTCATTCCTAATTCAATTAGCATTGATAAATTGACTTTTGTTGGCTTTTCAGAGTTTTAATTAAAATCAAAGAGCATTTTTGAGGAAAATACGATTTTATCCTCCTGTACGGCAATTTTTATCTGATTTTAGAAAATGCGTGAAATTCTAAAATCAGCGCCAAACGCCAGCTGTAGCGCCTGGCGCTACGCTTGGCGCTAGTGTTGGCGCTTGGCGCCAACAGCCAGCGTTGGCGCGGGTTCGTTTTTCTGTGCGCCAGGACTCTGTTTTGTTAATTTTATCCTTTTAGCTGATTTTCTCAATAAATAACGTATTAAAAACTCCGTTTTCATACACCTAGAACCATTTTTCATTCGCAATAATCAATTCTCGAATTCTCTAATCATTCACCATCTCTCTCTCCATCTCTTTTTTCTAAACTTGGTTTTGACATACAAAATTCCGCATTCATTAGATCTAGAAACACCTAGCCATATTCAAAGTTTCCTTTTCCTTAGACGTGAAAGGTTTAATTTCTGAGGGTTTGGTCCCAAATCTCTCTTTCAATTATTTAGTTTAATTGTTTTGATTTTATTATTTTCCTTGAAGTTACTAACGTGTGTATTTTGTTATTAGAAAGAGGTACGAGGCATCAAAGTAAGTATTTTAATGGTTTTTATTGATGTTATGTTATAGAAATCATGTTTAATTTGTTATTATGATATTCCTAGTATCATGTCTAAGGTAGATTTAATATTAAATATGATTTTTATGATGCTTCCTATGTTCTTTCTAATATTTATTCATGTTAATATCATGTTAGGGCTAAAGCTTTGATTTTTATTGCTTAGTGATATGCTAGGGTTTGTTATTAATCTTGTTAGTATCATGCTTAGGATCTTGCTATTTTTTATTATCATTTAACATGAATATTATTATAATTATTATTATGATTATTATAATTATTATTGTTATTATGATTATTATTTTGATTATTATTATGTTGCTTAATATTTTATTATTTATTGCTTGATCACACCTTTTATGCATGTTTAAAGGGAATTTATACTTGTAATCACGCTTATATAAGATAATTACTAATCTTGTTTAGGGTTAATGTGATTATAATTCATGTGATCGCCAATAATAATTCTTTTTGTGCATTAATATTCAACCAACATAAATAAATAGGTTTAGGGTTAATCCTATTGATTGCATGTTAATTAGAAAGCGCACATGAATACGATCAGAATAAAGTAGAGGCCTATTATTAGGGCAGGTTCAATCTCTTTTAGGTTGAATTTGTACCTTCATCCCCGAACCCTTATTCGGTTCTAGACCTTATGGAGTTGACGATCTCTTGGATCGTTAAGGGGTGTAACCTTCACCCTGTGAACGGTTTACAAGTTTCTTAAACTTGTTGGCGACTCTTTTGCTCTATATTCTTCCCTTTTGGACGCCACCGTACTTAAGTGTATGATCACAGTGGGGTTCAAGCTATGAGTTAACGCTTGAAAATTATTCCCCACACCTTGTGTCCTTTTCCTTGATATTTTTCCAATTTTTCTTATTTTCTTTTTTATTTTCCTGTACTTTTTAATTTTATTCTTTCCTTTATTTCCTTTCTTTTTCCTATTTTCCTTCCTTTGTTAATTTTTTGTTATTTTTTCGAAGGGGGTAAGTCGGGAACCCTTCCCTTCCTCGGAATTTTTTTGCAAATTTTTATATAAAAAAAAATTAAAAAATGTACACATGGAAACAAAATAAAGTGACATATATATACAAAAAACGTGTCATATGTATAAAAAAAATATACATTTGTTTCCTAATAAAAAAAAGTGTGTACAAAGGAGGTCAGAATGCTCGGCGACTCCCAGACGGGTGTTGCACATCCAGCAAAATCCGAACGAAGATTAATACATAAAATGTGTGATAACTTCGTTAAAAGAAAATAAATATATACTAGACTTACCGCGACCATCCGATGATCACGACATGACAAGGTGATGAGACCTCTCCTATAAGCAGCTCGGAAAACGGCGCAAAGACCTCAACATGCCGTTCACGGTCTCTCGCGAAACCTATTCCAAAATACAAGGACAGTTAGCAAAAAATGTATATGACAATATATATATATATATATATATATATATATATATATATATATATATATATATATATATATATATATATATATATATATATATATATATATATATATATATATATATATATATATATATATATATATATATATATATATATATATGCATAAGGAACATACCGACTCAATTGTCTCAGGAACAAATGGTATCCCCTCCTCATCCTCCGCTGCTGAAGGATCTCAAGAATTACCGACCCAACGGTATCGCTATACGTGATCTCCGGCTGTAGGATGCACCCAACCACTTAGCTCAACCCGATAAAAAAATATACAATAAAAGGGTCAAGGTTCCGAAAAAATAAATATAAATAACAAAAGAGAGTTAAAGTACTAACCGGAACAAAATCTGGGAAAGGAGTCATCCTGGATGCAATGAAAGTCGGATACGATGCATCCGGCAGCACCAGCTACTCCGCTGGATAACCTAGGATCGCTTGAGCTCGATCTTCGGTAGACAAAAAATCCAGACGTAACATCCGGATCAGGGGATCCACAAGACAAGAACCCTGGGCTCCTCAAATGCATACGGCCAGAGAACACGCTCGCCTAAAAACCAAGCGTTTGTCCTCTGGAAGACTGGAAGTCCCTGATAAAGGGCCCGGAAATGGCAACGAATCATGCCAGCCTGGACAGCCTCAAGAACTCCTACAATCAAACTCAAAGGACGGAGATCGATCTATATACACAACCACATGAAAAATCATCAGAAAATAAATAATAAAAAAAATCAAAAGATGCACATGTAGTTGGAATACTCACCGACGCACGAGTCGCCGAAAGGATCCTCTGGCGAAAGTTGTCGGCTGAAGTAGCTCGTCTCTTCTTAATCGTGACCAATCAATGGTCGATAGGAAAAGAGAAGCCCTAAGCATCTTGGGGGCTAAGAAAGGCAGGTATGTGTATCCCCAAGCCTAAATAATAATTCAAAGAAAAATAATAATTGAAAGAAGCTTAAAGTACATACCTCAAGGTTACGACCGTGCCACGCAAGGAAGATCTGAGGCACCTCAGTAGCTGCCGTGGAATCCATCACCCTGGTCGTCTTGCCCATAGCTGTAAGCATACAGGCATACGACACCTCTACCCAACTCAGGTTACCTACTTGCCCCAAATCATAGAGGCAAATAAGTAACCCAATAGTGAAACCTTCTCCTCGATCACTCAAGATAGTGACGGAAAGAACGTGTGCAATGTATATTCGAGCCAGCTGCTCAGATGTAAACTACCGATCAAGTTCGTCACCCGACAACTCGTCGGCAAGAACTGAGTACGGACAAGATTGCGCGTACACGTGAAGGGCCGCTGCGAGATGGTCCCACACAAGGTCGCGCAGTCTCTTGTCTAACCCCTTAACAATATCTATGGCTACGAGCTCGCCTCCAAAAAGAAAACTCGTAATCATAAAGAAATAAAAAGGGGTAATTGTCATCTCTCCCCATGGAAAGTGGATGTGTTGGTGGAATCCCACCAAAACTCCAGCAATCCACGGAGGAAAGATGACAAAGCAGGCTGACTCGATAAATCCCGAAGAGCCGCCATCTGGGAGCTAATCCCCGACAGCTCCACAATCTCCTTTGCCACCTCGGACAAACTCGCAAAACAAGCTCGCTGGTCACTAGAGTCTTATAGACGCATGCTAGGCTCACTCTAAAAAAAATCAAAAAAATAAAAAAAGTATAATAAAAAAACGGTTATGGTTTAAAAAGGAGAAAAAAAAAGGAAAATATAAAAACAAAGGCGCAAATAACTCACGATACCGCGCCACCCTCTGATCGAGACATGATGGTTTGGGTCCCACTTAAAGACCCTTGGGTCCCAGTTGGGAGGAGCCTCCCAAACCCCATCCTCCTGGGAAACGTCGATCGACTACGACGCGTCGCTCCTGAACCTCCTCTCGAGGATGGGTCCGCCTCGTCAGGAACCATTAGAATCTTCTCAACATCGACAAATGGAGGCGAGTCCATGCTATGATGGATAAAGTTTCTTTACTAGTTTAGTTTCTTTTCTAAACTAAGCTAATATATGTATTCTAGACCCATTTCGGTAGCATAACGGCTGCCGATAGGGCAAAACACGAAAATCGAATGCCACCCATAACTTGGGGGCTACGATACTTGTAGTTAAACTCAGTATGATGGGGGCTTCTAACACCCACAAAAGCCATTCTATACCAGTTTCAACTAAGAATTCAAAGGATTATATTTCAAAATCTAAAAGAATCAACTACTCTTAGACGAATAACAGTAATACAAACATGATTATCGTCCACCAAACAATTTTTAGGTTTAAACATGGCAAAAATAAGCTAAGAGTATGCTTCGCGCTATTTTTCAACAATTCAAAATTCGCAAAAAATGAATTATGAAAGTAATACTGGTTCCATTACCAATCTACTTCATAATCAGCAAATGTAACTAAAATGATCAAGAAAAAGCAATAGATTAGACCAAAATTCAAAGAAAAAAGAGCAAGAACAAACTTGAACAAAGAAATGCTCATATAAGGTCCAATACATTACCATTTTTCATGAAATTTGTTTCAAAACACTCCTTAAATATAGTATAACAATATGGAACAAGCAATTTCAAGAATAAAGGACCAAATCGTAAACCCCCAAATTCAAAACTTAGGGTTTAACGATTCGAAAATCATCCCTGTTTCGGGGGTTTTTGTCCCTTGGGAGAGTTACAACACTAAGACTGGATTCAGCAAAGGGCGCCTTTACCTCCAAAGCAAACGGACCGCCGGATGGTCGGTGGTCCGCCTCCGAAGATTAAGTTAGTAAGTATTCGGAGTAAAACTTGCGGAAATAAAGTTATCTGCCTGGATTCCAAGCTCATGTAAGGTGCCGTCTTTTTCTCGAAAACGACATCTCTATAAATGTGAAAGTGACGTGTTGTCTCGTATTCAGTGTATTCCAGTCATAAATGTAGGAACTATCCCTATTTATAGGGTCTTTTTGAAAAGTGTGCCCTCCCTAGGATCTGGTGACCTAGGGATTAGGTCACACCGTAAAACGGCGCCTCAAGGTTTGGGCCCTTGAAGGCCGCCATTCCATAAGCAATGCCTGAGTGACGCGTGTCACTGAGCCCAAAAGGATTTTGGGCATCTCTTAGGGTGACACGTGTCGCCCTCTTAATGGTCCATGGTGGATCATCAATCATCTCAGAACGGGGGAATGTCTGCCTCCCACGTGTCACCACCTCAAAGGTCCAGATGGCACCCCTTCTAATGACACGTGGCGGCTTCCGATTGGGCCACCTGGTTGGGTATAAAAATACCCAAATCATTTGCCCATCACAAGGGTCACGTGCATTGCACATGACACCTGTGACAGGTGTCATCATCTAACTAGCCGGATTTTTAAATTACATTTTGGGGGGAAAATTTAGGGTTTACCCTTTCTATAAATAGGAGGGTTTGACTCCCCTTTTGTTTCCACACCTTTGCGAATCTTGGAGAATCTCTGGACTTTTGACTTTCAAAGACTCTCAAAGACCTAAACTTGTCAAGCATCCGACGGTCGGCTTTCTGTCCGTCTGTTTCAGCAAACCAGGCGTCTCGTAATACCTTCTTCTAAGGTAAACGCCTGCTCTCTTCTTTTACTTATTCTTTCTTGCATTTTTCTTTATAAAATGGTTTCCCAAATGCACACGGCATGACCTAGGTTAGCAATCAGCCGGTCACCGAGGACAGCTGAATCTAGAACTAGGAGTGTCGAATGCTCGTTCGAGAACTTTCCTTTAAGTACATCTCTAAATCCGACAGTGTCTGTGCATCTGCAGGACACGATGGCCAGAACAAAGCAAACAACGAGGAGATATAGGGCGGATGGTTCCTTTTACCATTCGGACAGTGAGACTGTCAACTTTGATGGCTCCATTAGGGTGCCTGCTAGTGAAATTTCTGAGCACCCCCCTAACCCTTCCTCTGACCTTCCCCAAACTCCAACTTATTATTCTTCCCGTTCTTCAAGAGGCACCCCAAGTGATACTATACTACGGGAAGCCGACAGTCAATACCAGGCCGAGCCTTCGGAACAGGCGTCGGAGGAGAGTCTAGGGGAGGACCCTGTTGTCCCCAGCCGGCAGTCCCCTAGCTCTGGGAGGGCTCTGATGACGATTCAGCCTCGTCATCTTCTAAAAATGTCTCCGTTACTTTATAGGACGCCCGAGCAAAGATAAGCACTGCAAGGGAATCCTTGTCAGTGGAAAAGGGGCAAGGCTGGGCGGAGTCGAGTGCTTCTAGGCGCTTGGAACGCTCCCCCTACTATCACCATGTCCCACAAAGCAAGCAGACTTCTAAGACATCCGGTCTTGCCAATTTCAAGCGCAAGACCGTAATGGGTCTTGGCTTTTCCTTGTCCGTTCCCAACAAGGATGATACGATAACCTTGGCGACCTTGGCCAGTTATAAGGACCAAGCATTCGGCTGCTACGAGGCGGTCCTCTAGGCTGGTCTACGCCTCCCTCTCCATCCGGCGTGGAGAAAATACTGGACGGATACCAACTCGGTATCTGACAACTTGTCCTGAATTCATGGATTAATATTATCGGGTACGTTGCCGTATGTGAAATGCTGGAGGTAGATCCCAGCTTTGAGGCATTCGCCCACATGCGTTATCTCAGCCGAGCGCCTGCTAAGGGCGGCGAAGGCTGGTACACCTTGTCCACCTACAAGGGGTACATGATGGCAGTCGCCAAGGAGAACAAGTGGAAGGACTGGAGAACAAAGTTCTACATAGTCCATTCCTCTGATAGTCGACTGAACCAGAAATACAATAGGTGGAACAAGGATCCGCCCCTCCTGGCTGGCAAGAGTGCCTTACCCCCTCTCCCTAGGCGGGCCAAGAAGGAAATTTTTGACCGGGATTTGTTCAAAGTGTCCGTTCGGACAAATGAGCAGGGGGAGAAAATAGTCGTCCCCCAGAGCTACATACCCCTTTACAAGTGGCTGGAAGATGAGGTGTTCTTGGCCGCTTGTGGGCTAAGCTCTGAAATGCCGAGAGGTAGTCGGTCGTCTGATTTTATGAAACCTTTAAATTGCTTTTCAATGTTTGTTTATAAAGTCTAACTTCTACTTTTGGTGCAGAAAAAGCTATGGAAAAGGTCTCGGCAACAAGGAAGCCGGCTGCTGTTTCTGCAGCAAAATATCGCTCGAACGTCCTTAATCGAGCGAGTGACGAGCAGAAAACAGTCGGGACTCCTAAGGTAGCTGTTTATAACACTTAGTATATTTTTCAACAAAGGTTAATTTTTGCCCGCCTGTTTTTCTGACGCCTTTCTTTTTGCTCATGTAGAGTGGTTCCACCAGGCCCTTTCCCTCCAAGCAATCCCAACCCAAAATCCAGAAAACTGGGGCTTGTGATGTGAGTGCATCCGGCAAGAACCGGAAGCACATTGCTCACAAGCCCAAGAAAGGGGACGGCTCTACTCTCGAAGCGGACAGGGAGGTTAGTAAACCGGATGCTACTCAGGCATCGAAGGGTGGCTTGAAGCAACCCAGTACTTCTGTCGGCTCAGCAGGAGAGAAGAGGCGTCACGGGAAGGAGGAGGAGGTTCAGTCGGACGGTATAAACCGCGTCTTCATTGAATTTCTACATCAAGATAGTTTCTTAGAAATTCTTTGACTAACTTTAATTTTGCAGCTCCTGTGCAAAGGCCGACTGTCGTCCAGATGGCCAAGGAGATGCTGAGGGCGCTTGACCCAGAGGATAAGGCGTCAGTAAGAGGAGTCGACACCCTTAACTTGGATGCCATCTTGGGGAACCTCTGTGAGGTAAAAATTTAGCTTAATTTTCTTATTATTTAAGCACATATCCGACTGGTCTTGACCATTTGGCTCTTTTCTCATATTCAGGCTATGCTGCGCATCTAGGGGCTAAGAAGGCCAATCAAGGAGAAGTTTAAAGAGGTAATAGCCGCTAAAGCTCGAGCTGAGTCCACCTTAGACCGAGCTCAATTTGAAATTGCTCAAAATGAGCTTCTGACCCTTGATATGATGTATTCCCAGGCGGATGCCAACCTGCAGGTAAAGAAGGACCTTGATTCGGCTCACTCCAAAATCATTGACCTTAAGGCCGAAATTAAAGGTCTTAAGGAAAAGCTTCAGCCTCTTCAAGAGGCAAGGAAAGAGGCTGAGTGGTCCAAGGAGCGGGTTGGCCGCCTGGAGTTGCGCTTGGCGAACCAGGAGAAGCAACTGAAGTCCAAGTTCAAGTGCCGAGATGAGGAGGAGAAGGAGGCCCTTGTCAACAAATGATGGAGGACTATGAGGCCATCATGCGGATGACATGGGAGGCGGTACAGCCGGGTGCTGACTATAGCACCTGGAAATCCAAGTTTGATTAAGCAAACGAGGATTTCAATGCTGAACTTCTTCGCCAATCTCAAGAGGAGGCGAACAAGGCTGATGCTAAGGGCAAAGAGGTTGGCTCCTGATCAGGCTCTTCTGGGGACGAGGAGGGGGACGAGGAGAATGATGAAAATGTGGAGCAGCCGACAGGTTATGATGCGGCTGCCAATGTTGATAACTCCCCTGCCCCTTAAGCTTTTTATAAGTTCTTTCTACGGCCGAATGGCCATTTATCTCATCTTCTGGGCTGCGTACCGAGTAAATGTGTATCTTTACCGGCCGAGGGGTCAGGCAAATTAACAATTTCTCTAGCTTTGCCAGCAAACAATCTTAACCAATCGTCTAGTGGCGATTGGACTTTTTAATTTAAAATCATTCGGCCGTTTGGCTGAAGTTATTCATATTGTTGTTCTTTAAATTTTTTCATTGCATGTTTTTTGGCTAAGTATTATAACCTGTATACCATGAGAATGTTCTTGCCCCTGGACGGATGTCGAGTGGTTTCGGTTGAGTGGATTGATTGACTTAGAAATTATTGATACTTAGAAGAGTATGCATGGTTTTTAAGTCTATCAATAACTATAGTGATTGCCCCAAACCATGCGACAGACGACCATCCAGAGCTAATGAATAATTGTTTTCATTCGGCCATTGGCACAAACGAAATACAAAATTCTTGACTTAGCAAATTTGGTAAAAGAAAACCTTCGCCTGTTTTTCCGCAAGAGCTAAAAGAAGGCGCATCCGGCCATAGGCCTCGTCGAGATAAGATGCTAAGTTTTAACTTAGTCTTAATTTTAATTAAGAAGAATAATCCGCCTGTCTTGCCCCAAGAGCAAAGAATAGGCACATCCGACCCACAGGTCTCTTTTTTAATCTGCTAAGTATTTTAGCTCATTTTTTTCGTAAGTAATAGTCCGCCTATCCTGCGTTTGAGCAGAAACAGGCGTATCTGGCCAAAGGCCTCATAAGTTAACTTAACTTGTAGATTAGCAAAATTTTCCACCTGTCTTTCCCCAGAGAAAAAATAGGCACATTCGGCTTAATGCCTCAATAGCCTCTACTTATGAAACAATGACCCTTTTCCGACTGTGCCGGAACAGTTAGAAAATTCTGGCCTTTTAGATTTAACTTTCGATTAAATCAAACGACTGCGAATGCTGCCTTAGCATTAGGTAGGGCCGCTTGATGTATTCGTAGAGCAATGTGCCACCCAAATGGGAGATTCTTCTCCTCGACGAATTGGCCCGAGTGGACGTCGTCGGTTAGCTGACTCATGTTGGAGCAGACGGTCATACTCATGTTGGAGCAGACTGTGACCGTTCGGCCTCTATTCATTTATTAACATCCGTCCATTGGCCTTAAAATGATTTTATCTGGCCTTAGGCCTTTTAAAGAATTAAGAAGATATTCATTAAGTGTTGGCATAAACTTAAAGATTTTCGTAGGAGCGACTGCTTTAAAGCAGTCGGCTCCTTTAGAGAGATTGGGGCGTCTGTTGTTGGGACAGACGCTTTCCAAATACATTGGCCGTCTGTATTTTGTACAGGTGACGCTAATAAAAAAGACAAGTTGGGAAATGAAGGCATATTCTCATTAACAAAATTTGAAATGACAAAATTTGAGGTATTTACATTCGTACTTAGAAATAGTACTTTTTCAAGTTATCTACATTCCAAGCTCTAGGCGGCTGCCTACCGTCTAGTTCTTCCAGGCGATAGGTGTCGTCTCTTACTTCCTCATATATTCGGTAGGGGCCTTCCCAATTTGGGGTTAGCTTTCCCTGCTCATTTGCCCTATCCGACTGCCTCCATTTTCCGTAACACAAAGTCCCCCACTTTGAGAGGATGCTTGTGTACTCTTTTGTTGTAAGCCCGTGTCATTCTCAGACGGTAAATCTCATGGCGCAAGGCAGCATTGCCCCCTGCGCTCTGGAAGTGAGTCCATTACCAGCCGCATGGCCTCCAAGTTTACTTCTTCGTCATATAACATGACTCGAAGAGTAGGTTCATAGTGTTCAATGGGCAGGACAACTTCTGCACCATACACCATGAGGAATGGGGTTTCTCCAGTTGCCCCTTTAGTAGTCGTTCTGATGGACCAGAGGACGTGTGGTAATTCATCCGCCTAAAGGCCACCAGCCCGTTCAATTTTCTTATTAATCCCGTGTGAGATTAGCTTGTTGAAGGCTTCGACCTGGCTGTTTGCTTGAGGTTGGCCGACTGATGCAAAGAAGCTTGAGACCCCTTGGTCTCCCACCCAAGTCTTCACTTGAGGCATCTCAAATTGAGGACCATTGTCAAAAACCATAGACATGGGCACCCCGAAACGAGTGATAATATTCCTCCAGATAAAGGAAATGACATCTTTTATCTTGATGTTTTTGACCGCCTCCGCCTCTACCCACTTGGTAAAGTAATCCACAGCTACCAATATGTAGCGCTTGCCGCCTGGTGCTGCTGTGTAAGGCTCAAGTATGTCCATGCCCCATTTGGCAAAGGGTATTGGGCTGTGGATGGCCATCAGATCTGTAGCCGGACAATGGATGAGCTTGCCAAACTTTTGGCACTTGTCACATTTTTGACCATTTCCATGGCATCCGACTCCAGAGTAGGCCAGAAATAGAGTCGTCTGGCCTTGGCAGCTAAAGACATGCCGCCTATATGGGAGGCGCAGCAACCCGCATGCAAATCTTCGAGGACCTCTTTACCCTTCTCTAGGGTAGCACACTTCAACAGGGGTTTCAAGAAACCAGTTTTGAAGAGTTCTCCTTGTCTCAGCTCGAAGTTTGCCACTTTCTTCTTCAGAACAGCCGCTTCCTGGGGTGAATCAGGGAGCGTGTCGTCTGCAAGATAAGCCTGGATGTTGTCCATCCAGGTAGAGTTTCGGTCGAGAATTCCAATGGGGTCTTCATTAGATATACTTCTCTTTTCCATGAACTCCAAGAAAACCGACTGAGGCGTTTCACAGGAGGCGGATGATGCTAGTTTTAACAGAGCATCCGCCTGATTATTTGAAGATCTAGGCACCTGAATTAGATGGAACTCCTCAAGTGTCCCAACTTCACTTTTGACCGCCTGCAAATATTTTATCATGGCCGGATGAGTGGCCTCGTACGTTCCATGGACCTGGAGTACGACCAGTTGAGAATCGGAGCAGGCGTCAATTTTCTTTGCCCCTGCCGCCTTGCAATACTAAATGCCAGCTAGTAGGGCCTCATACTCGGCCTCATTATTAGAGACCTGGAACTTGAACCGTAGTGCATATTCGTACTTATCTCCCTCAGGAGATTGATAGATAATCCCTGCACCACAGCCGTTCGCAGTGGAGCTCCCGTCCACATACACTTTCCAAACCTGGTTAGTATTGTCCAGTGCAACCGGCCTTGTCATTTCAACAATAAAGTCGGTGAATGCTTGCCCCTTTATTGCCTTCCTTAGTTCGTAAGTGGTTTCTAATCCTTGCATTTCAATCGCCCATTTAAGCATTCGTCTAGAAGACTGCAAGTTTGTGAGTGGCCGCTTGATCGGTTGGTCAGTATAGACCTCTACCGCATGGGCCAAGAAGTAGGGTTTTAGCTTCTTGATGGCCATGTAAAGGGCAAGCCCAAATTTTTCAACCATGGGGTACCGAAGCTCTGTGTTCCTGAGAACATGGCTAATGAAATACATCGGGAGCTGGATGCCGTCTCTTTCAGCTAAGAGAACGGCACTGAGGGCATGATCAGAGACGGCTAAATACATGAAGAGCTTCTCTTTGGGCAAAGGGCTAACAAGCCTCGGCAAAGAGTGCAGATGGGTTTTCAGCCTTTGAAAGGACGCCTCTGCATCGTCCCCCCATTCAAAGTTGGTCTTCTTTTTGATTGCCTGGAAGAAGTAGAGACACTTGTCGCCTGACCGATTGAGGAATCTCCCCAAGGCCGCCAGACAACCTGTTAACTTTTGCATTTCCTTCACAGTACGGGGCGACTTCATGTCGATTACCGCCTGTATTTTCTCAGGGTTGGCCTCTATTCCCCTTTGGTCAATCAAAAATCTGGAAAACTTCCCAGACTCAACATCAAAGACACACTTTTTTGGGTTTAGCATGACGTTTTGCCACCTGAGTGTAGCGAATGTTTCCCGGAGATCAGCAAGATGATCCGCCTGTTGTTTGGATTTGACTATCATGTCATCAATGTACGCCTCTACATTCCTTCCGTTTTGATTAATGAAGACCGTATTAATCATTCGTTGGAAAGTAGTAGGCGCATTCTTTAAACCAAACAGCATCACCGTATAATAGAACAACCCCTGATCAGTGACGAATGCCGTCTTTTCTTGATTTTTTTCCATAGGGGGATCTGATGGAAACCTGAATAGGCGTCCATAAAACTCATCAGGGCATGTCCGGCTGTTGAATCGATCAGACTGTCGATCTTAGGCAGTGGATAGCTATCTTTTGGACATGCCTTGTTAAGGTATGTGTAATCAACATACATGCGCCAAGTTACATTCGGTTTTTTTACTAACACAACGTTAGCTACCCACTAAGGGAAATTGCACGGCCGAATGAACTTGGCATCCAACAGCTTTTTAACTTCGGCGGCTGCCGCCTGACTTCTTTCCTCACCATGGTTTATTTTCTTTTGCCGGATGGGCTTCTTTTTAGGATCCACGGCAAGTTTGTGGACAGCGAGATCCGGGCTGATGCCTGGCATCTCTTCCACTTCAAAGGCAAAGATGTTTATGAATTATCTCAACAGCTAGCGCAGGCTCTCACCCAGTTTTGCAAATGCAACCGTCCCCACCTTAACCGTCCGCTCTGGGCGGCTATCGTCAAGAGGGATATCAATGTGTTCGCAAGCAGGCTGGGGACGGAGATCATCCGACCGTTCCCTGGTCAGCGATTGCTATTTTTTTTCTTTTTTGACCACCACCAGCTGATCAGTCTTTCTTTTCTTTCCGGCTGGTGGGGCCGACTATTCTTCCTGAACATCATAGTTCGATTGTCTGCTTGCCCCGGCCGGATGTTGCGGCCGCGGGCTTGACGTCCGAGAGGTAACACTCTCGAGCCGTCTTCTAGTCCCCATTGAGGGAACCGACTGTTCCATCATCCTTCTCATACTTGAGCAGCATGAGGGCAGGGATGATGACGACCTTACACTCATTTAGAGTGGGTCGGCCAAATATGAGGTTGTAAGCTATGAGCTCTTCAACCACTAGGAAACGGATGGTCATGTGCCGACCGTCTCCCTTGTTCCCCAGGCGGACAGGTAAGTCAATCCGTCCGACTGGGTGCACAAGTCCTCCCCCAAACCCAACAAGGGTGTGGGAGACCTCTATCATGCTACTCGGTTTTTATTTGAGATTGGATAAGAATTTGAGGCTGATGAGGTCCGAGGAGCTTCCTGTGTCAATAAAAATTCGACCAACTAGCTGGTTGGCCACCTTGCATTCAATGACCACAGGGTCATCATGCGGTCGACGGACTTTTCCTCTGTCCTGCTCGGTGATGACAACTTTAGGGAAGGCGGATGTGCCTGCCGCCTCTCCTTCTTCAACAGAGTTAACCATCTTTCTCAAATGGTCATTGGTGCCCCGAATGGTCAGGCCACCACCGGCAAATCCGTCTGCTTTGGTGTATACCGGATCTTCATCAGTTTCCGCACTCACAGAAGGCTGGGGAGTCTTTTTCTTGGACTTCCCCGGATTTACCTTTGAAGTCACTTTGGACTTCACATAGGACTTGAGATGTCCTTTGTCGGCTAGACGGTTAAGCTCCCGCTTGAGACTGAAGCAGTCGTTCGTGTCATGATCGACATCCTCATGGAAATGGCAATGGTTGTTTTTGTTCCGATTTTCAGCGGAACCTTTCATAGGGGTCGGCTTCTCAAGAGTCAGCGGATCCTTAATTTCCAATAGGCTGGAGCAGCAGTCCTTGTGGAACTCGTACCTTGGAACGTATGGTTTCCACTCTTTTTTCTTCTTCTGGGCCGGTTGAACAGAGTTATCAATGGCCCAGATTTGTTTTTTCTTTTTGCTCTCTTCTGGCTTAGGAGCCGACTGAGTAGGTCGACTCTCCTTTTGTCGTTCGAACTTCTTAGGGTCCGACTGCTTATTGGAGAAGGAGAGCTCGGTCGCCTATATATAGGTTGTCGCCTCTCGTAAGGCTCCTTGCAGAGTGAAAATTTATTTGCGAACGAGTTCATACTTAAAAGTAGACCCGTCCTTCAGACCCTAAAAGAAGTCTGTGAAGGTGACCTCATCAGACAGCCCATAAATCTGGATTCGCATTAGATTGAACCGCCTGACATAGGAACGCAGGCCTTCTCTATCTCCCTGTTGTACATTACCCAAATCAAGGCTTGTCTTTTTTGCAGGGATGTTCATAGAGAAGTTTGAAGCGAACAAGAACGCAAGCGTCTTGAAGCTATTAATAAAACCAGCCGACAGATTTCCGAACCACTATTGGGCTATGCCCTTCAGGGTGGCTGGAAAACAACAACACCATGCGGCATCATCCAACCCCTGTAAATACATGAGGTGGGTGTATGCTAGCAGGTGATCTTCTAGGGTGGAGGTCCCGTCATAGGTTCCAACCAGAACATTTTTAACCTTGGCCGGTTGTTCGGCGTCGTTTATTTCTCTGGAGAAGGCAGAGGGTTGATCTCCAAGGTGTTGCAGCCTCAGCTGCCAGTCCGTCGGCGGATAGCCGTATGCCGCCTGTCCTCCAAAGAGGGTTGGCTGCATGTAAGGTAAAGCCGGCGACTGGTACAATGGCGGAGCCATGTACTGGGCCGACTGGATCATATGAGGGCCAGACTGAACTCGTGGGCTGCTTGCTGGGGTCTCATGTACAGACTGGAAATACCTCACAGAGGTATTCCGAAAACTATCATGGTAGGTCGATGTTGAAGCCGACTCTGATAGCTGGGTCTTCTTCTGCTCAATGTATTGTCGAGCATCAGAGAATGTTTTCTTGCTACCATCCGGCTGTATGTGTCGGATGGCTTTTCTTGTGCTCGTTTTTGGGAAACGGAGCCTGGTGAGGTCAAATTGGGGCCGAGTCTTCTCCGTAGGGGCAGGATGAGGAGTCGGATGGCGGTCCCTGACCGACTTCTTTTTGCCAGCTTGGGCTGGCTTCTTGGCTGACTGCTCTTTTCTAGGAGTAGGCGACTTCTTGGAGGCGAGTTGTTTGATTTCACCCCTGAGACTACTCAGGAGTTTCATGAATTCATCTCGAGTGACGGGAGTCGATCCTACAGCCTGGGAAGGATCACCCGTCCGCACCAAGGTCTTTTTTGGCTGACTAGCAGTTTCTTGGCCCCGCCTAATCAGTGTCACGCTCCCGCTTATCCATACTGCGGATGCGTCTTGAGATGAGGGACCCATTAGGATCCACATAGGTTTCGACGTCAGCGTCGTCCCCTGAGTCATGGTCCGTCTGGACCACTATGTCTTCTGAAGGCCGATTGGTCTCAGGATTCGGTACAGGGACATATGAAGCCATCTCAGAGGTACTCTCAGAGGTACAGACGGCGCTAAATGTTTCGGGCGTTTTTGTCCCTTGGGAGAGTTACAACACTAAGACTGGATTCCGCAAAGGGCGCCTGTACCTGCAAAGCAAACGGATCGCCGGATGGTCGGTGGTCCGCCTCCGAAGATTAAGTTAGTAAGTATTCGTAGTAAAACGTGCGGAAATAAATTTATCTGCTCGGATACCAAGCTCAGTTAAGTGCTGTCTGTTTCTCGAAAACGACAGCTCTATAAATGTGAAAGTGACGTGTTGTCTCGTATTAAGTATATTCCTCTCATAAATGTAGGAACTGTCCCTATTTATAGGGTCTTTTAGAAGAGTGTGCCCTCCCTAGGATCTGGTGACCTAGGGATTAGGTCACACCGTAAAACGGCGCCTCAAGGTTTGGGCCCTTGAAGGCCGCCATTCCATAAGCAATGCCTGAGTGACGCGTGTCACTAAGCCCAAAAGGATTTTGGGCATCTCTTAGGGTGACACGTGTCGCCCTCTTAATGGTCCATGGTGGATCATCAATCATCTCAAAACGGGGGAATGTCTGCCTCCCACGTGTCACCACCTCAAAGGTCCAGATGGCACCCCTTCTAATGACACGTGGCGGCTTCCGATTGGGCCACCTGACCGGGTATAAAAATACCCAAATCAATCCCAATTAAGCCAAAATCAAACGAAATTTAAAAAAAGGCTTACATTGGATTATAGCAAATATGAATAAGGGACGAGATCTACTTCCTTTAGCTTCGAAAAGCAAGAAAATCCGAGCTTCCTAGAGAGAGAAAGGAGCGAAATGGCGAAGGAAGAAGAAAAGAGTGCAAAATGAAAATCGCGCTTAACGATTTCATTTTGCTGATATTAAAGTCGCGCGCAAATGAATTTGTTGCGCATGACATCCCAGCGCAACTCATAACGATGCGCGCACCTGGCCAGCACGACATACTGTGTTGCGTACGGATAATGGTCATTAAAATGAACGTAATCCAAATTTAGATCCGTTTGATCATTTTTCAACGGTTTTTTTGCTCGTTATTAGACGTAATGGCACGCAAATTATCAAAATTTTAAAAATTTCTTTGCATTTTGTAGTTGGTTTTCTTCTTTGTTAGTTTTTTGCATCATTCTTGCATGCACACCGTGCTTTGTGCCTTCCCTAACCATACGTTTTGAACGTTTTTGGTAAGAGTGTCTTAAGACGTTTCGTGGTGGTGCTTTACGTAAAAGCACCCATAGACAGGCTTGTCATTTTACTGTAATGACGTTACAAATGTCTAGCTTTTCTTCTTTTTTCACGTCTGAAGCAAAAAGGAAGGCGTTGTCATGCAGCGTAAAAATGCAAAAGGCGTATCGTGCAGTGCAAAATTGTACGGCGTAGTTGTTGCATGAAATTTCACTTCAGCTCAAGCTTTGCGAGATCTACCTCTCGGAACTAAAAGGTAGAGGATTACTTTAGGCGTTAGCTCACGAGTCTACAAGCGCGCCGAACTATTAGGAACAGACACTTCTTGATTGGAAGCAAATATGGTAGTTAGTGAGCTTACTGTCTTACCAGACAGTTAGGGTGTCCGTCCACCCCCTGTATAAAGAAGCAACGAGACGATGTTGCACCTATGTAGTCACGTGCCCCTAGTCCAGAGACACGTGTACTCATCTTGTGGACAAAACTGCTGAGAGAGTTGTTGACTTTCTTCCCTCTCACTGGATTTGGATATTGAAGGAGTTTATAGGTACGAATGTGGAAAACATGAATCATATTCATATAGCACCTAATCCCATGATCATGCATAACACATAAATAAATAAATAGAATTAATACCTTTGAAGTGTGATTCCACGTGCGATCGAACAAGAACAGGGGAGATAAAGAATCTCAAGCGTGATTCCTCTACTTGGTCCACAGACACAGATTAAGTCCTCCACTAATGCTATTTAGTTGCAATCGAACACTTCATTTGACCTTCTATGGAGTAGAACGAGCAACGAACAAATCACGAACCACCACGGAGGGAGGGGATAGGCGTGTGGTACAGAGAGAGAGAGAGGTTTTGGATACTGGTTGCTTGGTGCGCAATTAACTGTTAATTGTGTTGTGTCATACAACCCTAGGCATGGACTTTATTTATAGATCTCATCTCTAAATAAGAGTCCACGACAAAGCCCAAATCCTAACTCTAATCTAACTATACTAGCCCAATCCAATTCATGATTAGTTACTTGTTCATGAGGCCCACAAATGGGCCTCTAACTTGCTTAACCCAATACCTTTGTTGTGTGACCTCATAGAATCCATTTTAGTGGGCTTTGGACTATTTGACTAGCCCAAAGATCAATGATAATAGTCTAGCAACAGATAATGACGACCCAAAAGAACGAACTTATTATCTCCATAATAGTGGTCCTTGATATGTCTAGTAATTGCACTTATCGAAGACAGAACTCCTTCAATCTCCCACTTGTCTGAGACAAGTGCACAATATTCAAATTGCTTAAGTCAATGTGTGTCGATTTGATAATATGATTGCATCTCATGTTGTGATCATATTAAGCTACAAATCTTTTCTTGAGAAACTGAGTTAGAATTATAAAACAAATGATTACTTTGTAATCCATTTCAGTACAGCCATACATTTTCTGAATTCTCCCTCCTCAAGGGGCCAAGACACATTCCTAATTAAATAGGTAGACTCAATCCAATCTTGTGGAAACCAAGGCTCCCACTCAAATCATGAGGTAACTAGGAAACACCCTTTATAATCTCCAGTCACGGGAAGACGTTTGAATGTACACAGTTACATCAATCATTGAATGAAATCAATGTTCCACTCATGTCAAAGAAATCCACTAATATATCTGGAAGCTCCATACTTGAGCTTCAAAGCAGGTCTATAGTTCGATCATGCATCATTCATGCATACCTATGTGATTGACCAAGCTTCACTACGCTCCTATAGCCCATGAAACAGCGCTATCCAATCAATCTTACATGCTAGTCCATTTAAAGAGATCATTTATGTACACTTTATGACTCTAGACTAGGAACTGTAATAATGTATGGATTTTGTTCACCTGTGAGGTTTCATTCACCAGGTTATTTAAAAAAATTAACATGATGAGCTCATCAATCCATAATTATTTTGGACATTTTATTTAATATCGAAAACCATAATTAAATAAGATTGAAACTTTTGTTTCAATTGATAAACATAATTCTGCAAGTTAATGTATTACTTATGTGACATGTATTCTCAAAACATACACAACTTAAATTACATAACTTGCTTCAATCCAAGAATCTTAGTATGACTCTCATACCTTGATCATGGAAGGGGTTTATAATGTAGAGTTCATGAGACATTCTCATAAACACAAATTTTGCAACTTCTAAATTTTATAATAATATTCATCTCCATACACTAAGAATTCTCCTTCGTCCTTTCACAAGGAACTTAGGAATTTCTAATTTGTATTACAACGTTACATTGTATTTTGATTTGAAATCTATCATCACTTGTCTTTAAAACACGTGAATCAAATAGATGAGTATAGTCCATGATATGCATGATGCATCCTTCGCAAACTGCATAAGGAGCATCACTCAAAACATTAATTTCATCAACCTATCTCAAAGCATTGAATCTTTAATCAATGTGTCATGTTACATGGGATTGAAACTCTTTCAATATAATGTTGAACCTTATAAGAAAGAATCTTATCAATATAAGTTTCTTAACTAAGCTCAAACATACTTCAAAACCTATCTCTATGGATCTTGAATCCCAACTGTACTCATCTTCCTCTTCCAGGTTTTCATACAAAATGCATTAACCATCACTTGACTGTTCAAGAAATGAATTATAACTCTTTATACTAGACCAAGAAGACTGTATAGCTCCAACTAAACATCTTGTACACACACGACCTTTTTTACAATTTACGAGAACATCAAACGATTTGATTTACTCACAAAATTAAGAACACTAACTCCATGATGCTATGAATCCCTTGGATCTTCAAACTTTTGATTGTATCATGTAAAAATCTTATTTTTCATGAACAATTTCAAGAAAGCGTTTTGAAATCCATCTACCAAATATTATAAGATAGAAATCACAAAAATAGCTTTAATAGATCTTTGCAACATGACTAATGTAAAGGTTTCATCGCAGTTATAGTCATAATATGAATTAGTTGAATCCTTTAATATGTCTTTGCTTTGTTTAGAAAACACTTTTCTCTCTTGTCTGTTTTGCTTATAATGGGTCTCACCCAAATAGGAAAATTTTTCAAGTGTCATACACTTGCTTATAGACTTAGAATCTATTTCAGATTTTGTGGGTTTTAAACCACTTGGAGTTATAACTTGTTAAATCATATTTATTACTTGCATAATTATCATGTTCTAAAATGAATTTTTTAGAACTCTTAATCAATATGAAATCATATTTATTTGACTATGTTTTACATATGCTAGTCATCATTGTGGGTTTTTATGCAACAATTAAAACTCATACAACAACTTTGTTTAGCTTACATGAGAAACGGCCATAGAGGATGTGCACTTGGAATGTACTACCTTCGACACATGGTTATTATTCCCATTACACTTAATGAGAACACGCGTTTTCATTTGTAACATAAGGTGAATCATGCTCATATTGTTGCTTTTATTAAAATACTTCTCGAATTTCTTCAAGATTTTCAAAATCACTTTTCTTGAACTCTTTCAAGGTTCTCAAACTTTTCGAGATTCTTATACTCCCACTTGCCTTTTGAAGAGGCATATTTAGCATAGGGTGAACCAACCATGGTTTGAAACACGTTTGTTTGTTTCTTTTCTCGAACTCTTTCGAGATTTATACTACTCCCACATGACCTTTTGGAACAATTTTCCATAAGGGCGCCTACTTGAACAACAAACATTTTGTGCTAAGTATGATTTGTGTAGTAGTACCCCGTGCTCTGTATATGAATTGATCGTGCATTAAACCATTTAATAGAACTTTTATTCCTTGCTTTGTAGAAAGACTTTATAAGAACATTTCTTATCCATATCACATATGAAGCCTTTGCTACATTTTTTATTTGACGTATGTAGTTTTGTTTAGTTTTATAGCTTATCTTAAAAGTATATCCCTTGATCAATGGTTGGAAGATAGGTAATTTACATCCATTATCAAAATATATTTCATATAGATTGATATCTCCCTTTCATGAACATTTCATAAGGTTTTCTATCGGAGTTTGTTGTAAAACGATTTCACAACTCTAGGAAGTTTATCAAGGTCGTGGCTTAATTCTCATTATTACGATCATATCGCAATACTTTGAATATATTGCCAAGTAAATGTCTTGACTCAAATTTTCACAATTACAATCATATTGTAATGTAATCATTATCTTGTCAAGCTGATACTGAACTTCATATCGAACCTTTTGAACTTTTCAATATTTTCATAGTTATGCTTCAACTAAGCATAAGTGATCATATCACAAGTGAAGTTTCATTGTCCGTCTCTAGCCTTTGAACATTTGGTTTTCTTACATCGATATGTATTCGACCTTGACTTCACATCATCATTTCTTTAAATGGAGACTTTGTCAAAATTTCAAATTAGAATGACAATTACATATATCAATAAATTCACAATCTAATGATATTGAAAGTCCATCCCTTTGGATCTTTTGCATGCAATGTTTATTTCCATTCGAATTAATTGACATATTAGAGACAATTTATATATACAGAAATTGTTTAATTATTTCTATCATATAGAATTTTAAAACTATTTAGCAATTCAAAACACATTTTGACTCAATGAAGCATAGAATAACATTTACTCCATGGTTTTTTGAAACTTCAACGCTTAGTCATTACTAACATTGATTAGTATTTCGATAATGGCAAGAATAAATAACATTTATTTAATTCTAGTCAATTACTAGGTAAGGTGAAATATAGGTTCTACTTGCAAAGTTGCAACTTTTGCTTCCAAACTTGTAGATTTTACTTGTGAAGTAGCAACATTTGCTTCTAAACTTGTAGATTTATTTCTCCCTTAGCCATAACTTCTTCCTTTAGTTCAACCACATTGTGAAATGAGTGATCTAAACAAGACATCTTATGTCCAAGAAGTAGCAATATGCTAAATCAATTTCTATAATATACTTCTTAAATTTGGAACATTTCTATTCTTTTACCTTCCAACTATATGTAGTTTCTAGTCAATTGGAATTGGTGCATTTAATTTGAAACATTTGTTGTTCATGACAACTTTTAGCATGTAAGCAGTCTAGGTTTGAGAAGTAGCAATTTGTTTGCATTTCTTGGCCTATATCTTCTTAATGCAATCCTCATATATTCCTAAACCTTTCCCATCTGAGCTACTTAGAACATTTATCTTAGGTTCAAAATGATGCTTTGCTTAACTACTTTAAGCACATCTCACGATTTTGCTAAGTCTATTCAATCATTATTCATATTAGAGTTTAATCAATTATTTAACTCTTATATAAAATGGATGAAGAATAACGTCATTTGATCAGCTCTTGATCATAGAGATTTCCAATCACTTTCTTATATTCAATCATATGGAAGATAAGAGTTTTTATTAGACTTCTGTACTTGTCTTTTAGAGGTTTTGCACCTCCCATCTCATTATATCCCTTGAAACACCTTTCAAAATGAAGATGTGTTGGCACTCTACTCAAATATTTTGAATATAATACCAACCTTAGACATGTGACATGGGTTTTCAAAACTTGCCTTTTAGAACCATCTTTAGTAAAATTGGAATATAGGTTTATGAATTATCTTTTAACCTTTTGAGAACATTCTCAACTTTATTTTCAATCGAGGAGATTATATATAATAATAAAATTAAACCGACATGTTACTTGTAAGTAAACGCAAAATTCAATTATGTTTAGTAAAATTTAAAGTACTATAAGCGAATTAAATTGGAAACTTTAAAAAATTTATTAAATTTTAATTGATCCCTATTGAATAAAATGATTCCAAGATCCTTTAATTGTGCAATAATTGACCGGACTTTGGCCCTACCATCAACCATTACATTTTCAAGGTGAGTAAACTCTTTACTAATTACAACTCTTTGTAATTCTTGGTTGAATAATTACCCATCACATGTTTAATTATTACCCTTAGCTTCAAGGTTCTAAACTCTTTAGGTAACCTTGTTGAGTATAACCAATCAAAAGTGTAAAATTTGTTATACCACCACTCCCCTAAGATATAATATGACACCCAACTTTAGCATGACCCATCATAAATATCGAAGGTTTCATCGGGTTTTTGATTGGAAAAGCTACCTCAATATTATCGGGACCTAGATTTATTATGTTGTGATTATTTAGTAAACTCTAGCGCATCATCAAGAAACATAAATAAAATCTAACATGCATAATCTACTAATGCACAAATAAAACATGACATAGTATGGCCCCTTAATCTTAAGAAAACTAATAAAGCAAAAAGGCTACCACTTAAAACTTCATGGATCTCATCCATCTTGCTCATTTGGGCCTTCACTCCATGGATTTCTTGGATTAAATGCAACCTGTAATACTATTCTATTCTATCTACTACTTAAATAAAATAAAATAAATTACAAAAATACTTAACGGTACGCAGACCGTATTTAGATTACAAAATACGAAACGATGCGCAGATCGTATTTAGAATCTATGGGTCATAATAGTCTTTATATATAGCAATAAATAATATCATATATTATAAAGTGTCACATAATAAATCACTCATCATGCTTTCCTAAAATACAACATCGAATGATAATAATTAAGGAAACATGGCACAAAATACCTCATATTTTAATTAATGCAATTAGATAATATCGTATATTATTTCTAACCCACCATAAAATATTATATATTTTATTTTAGGTAAGAGATAGAATCAAATATTTTAATTATGGAAGATAAATCATATTTATTTTCCATGATTATCCTAACTAATTTAGGAGATTATATCCTAATTGCTAGCCAATCAAATAATTTTAAATCAATTATTATCCAAAATAATCATGCGATAATCACATTATTTAAATCAATCTTTATCTTTTTGGAATCTTGCTCAACAATCCTTAAAATTTTCAAAGATTAAAACAAATTTTAAGATTTGAAATTATCATAACAAATTTTATCCAAAATTAACAACTTTAATTAAGGATAATTTTTTAAAAGACTGGGAAACACCGTGACTTGGCTTGCTGCAAGTCACGTCCCTGACACTGTAGTGGCCAGACTAAAGCCTGACCAGCTTGACCGAGCTTTCCGCCCAGCCACGCGCTACTCCTGCCGCAGCCAGGCCAGAGCCAAGCCGCAACCGCATCCAGGCGCGCAACCAGGCATAAATGCCCAGTCACCTACGTCTGTGGAACAGTTCCACTACGCTGCTGCCGCCAGTCCACTGCCTGCGCCCTCCTTGTTGTACCCTTTTTGACCTCTTGGGCAGCCGTCGTGGCCCACCTCATGGTGGTTCGTCCACCCAGCCACGGCTGCCCCCTCCCAAAATTATATCTTTCCAATTTTTTTTTTTTTTTTTTTTGAGAGATTTAATCTAATTAAACAAATTTTGCAAAATTAAATTAAATAAGGTCTTTTGAATTAAAACATAACATATATGCCTAATTCAATTTTGAAATCAAATTCACAATTCAATTTCAAATCTAGGGTTCTTCACAAAATTAATTAAAATTTAATTTAACTTTTAAATCAAATTATTGATTATACAAAAATCATATTTTAAGTATCAATTAAATCTAATTAAATTTATGAAGCATAAATATTCGAAAATCATTAAAATTAAGTACAAAATCAAAATTTAGGGCTTTATTTCAATCACAATTTTTGAAAATTCTAGGGTTTAAATCGGATTTTGCTAGAATAATTGAGCAATTTAAATAATATTTAAACAATTCCAAAAATTAAATCTCATTTAATATCAAGATTGAATCATAATTAAATTATTCTCCCTCCTAATTGAATTAAAATTGTGGACTATCAAAGAGTTAATATTCAATATATGTACATGCATAGGCTAACTGATACCACTGAAGGAGTTTATAGGTACGAATGCGGAAAACATGAATCATATTCATATAACACCTAATCCCAAGATCATGCATAACACATAAAGAATTAGAATTAATACCTTTGAAGCGTGATTCCACGTGCGATCGAACAAGAGCAAGGGAGATAAAGAACCTCAAGCGTGATTCCTCTACTTGGTCCACAAGCACAGATTAAGTCCTCAACTAATGCTAGTTAGTTGCAATCGAACACTTCTGTTGACCTTCTATGGAGTAAAATGAGCAACGAACAAATCACGAACCACCACGAAGGGAGGGGATAGGCGTGTGGTACAGAGAAAGAGAGAGGTTTTGAATACTGGTTGCTTGGTGCAAAATTAACTGTTAATTGTGTTGTGTCATACAACCCTAGACATGGACTTTATTTATAGATCTAATCTCTAAATAAGAGTCCATGACAAAGCCCAAATCCTAACTCTAATCTAACTATACTAGCCCAATTCAATTCATGATTAGTTACTTGTTCATGAGCCCCATAAAAAAAAATGGGCCTCTAACTTGTTTAACCCAATACCTTTGTTGTGTGACCTCATAGGATCCATTCTAGTGGGGTTAAGACTATTTAACTAGCCCAACGATCAATGATCATAGTCTAGCAACAGATAATGACGACCCAAAAGAACGAACTTATTATCTCCATAATAGTGATCCTTGATATATCTAGTAATTGCACTTATCGAAGACAGAACTCCTTCAGATATATGCCTCCAATCCTGAGACATGTATTTCTATCTTGTGGACATCCGACTAGAATACTGGACCATTTCGGCTCGAATACTGAAAACACCTTTTTTCATCTTTTTACTTTGTTAAAGTCAGGCTAAAGTTTCAATGACATATTGAGGAACTTTAGAGCAAGGATAACACGATTGAGAGGAAATCATCCCCTTTTATTCTTTTTTAAAACCGATCTCTTCTCATGACTTGACATCACCCAGATTACCTTTACTTGTAAAAGCGTTCTACAATTGCAAAGGATCAATCTAGATTCTTTAGCGTGTTAAGACTAAAAAAAAAAATTCCTAGCCTTAATAGCTACTTGTTTCGAACACTTAGCAAACCAAGGATCGTTTTCGCATCCTTAACATTTTTGAAAGATTCGCTATTCTATGATAACTTCCCAGTATGAGTTTCGGATTGATTTCCTTGACTACTTTGATCATCGTCTATTTTAGACTCGATAAAAGTGGGAGCTAACTGTAGACATCTACTATTTGCCTCCTGTCCCGACAGGAAGTGCAAGGACGATAAATAAAACCATCTTCGTGTTAGATTTTAGTGGAGAATGCTTATGGAAAACTGGTTAAGCCACAAAACACAAAAACTAGCCCAAACTAAAAAAAAAAAAAAAACAAAGCTAAACAAGGTCTAATTAACTAAATCCGATCAAAATTAGGCTTAATCCCTTGCTTAAAACCCAATAATGACAGATTTAGGAGCGCCTAGGTTAAATTTTAATGCTGCCACAGGAAAATCCGCGCGCATCTCAATCAGTCGCGTTGGGCAAGCGCGTACAACTAATTCAGTTGCGCGCGACAATCAGCGCAACCTCTAGAGATGCGCACACGGAAGATTCAGAATTTTACGAAAATATAAAATCAAATCTTTCCATAATGCCATACGCAAGACACTTAATTGCGCTGCCCATAGCAGCGCAACCAATCACTTGTGCTGGGATACCGCGCGCAACTAATTCTATTGTGCGTGACACCTACTGCGATAGAATGTTCAAAACCCTAATCCTACCCATTCCCTATAAATAGGGGCTTAATCCGAGGCTTAAACACACAGAAAAATAACCTAAAACTCTGGCGGAATACTTGTGAACTTGTGTCACCTAACCTCTCTTGTCCTAAGCACTCACCCCTTGATATCTTGTTACTACGGTGGAGGTTCCCCAACAAGAAGGTGTCCAAAAGTGTTTTAAACGGAGATCTATCAAAGAGAAGTGGTAAATTCCTGAGCACTTAGATAAATCATATTTATTTTCTTGTTTAAAAGAATCTTAATTAATTAATTAGTGTTGTTTGATCACCTTAAAAGGACTAATTAATTTTTTCCACATAGTATCTCGCGTTTAATAAAGATTAGAATTGGATAATTAATTGTTCGTTGATCACTTAAGCCAAGGCGAATATTGTTTATTTTCTTGCTCTTTTAACGAAATTGATTAAATAAAGAATAACGACGTTGCAACGTAATTCCTACGTGAATTAACGTATGTAAATAAAATCAACCAACTTAGTTTTAGGTATCGCGTTGCACATATTGTTTGGTAATAAAATTGCAAAAAAGGAAGAGCTAGTAGAGGCCATACTAGGGCTAGAATAGCGATTCCTCCCTAAAAGGAAAGTTATTTTACTACCCTCGCTCCCGAACTCATTTCTGGTTCATGTAGACCAATTTGGGCAAGGGTAAACTTACGATTCGTGCTAATTATTCCATGAACTCCACATGGAAGAAAGTCATGAACGAGGTTTATGAGTTTTCCTAAAACTCATTGGAGACTCCTACTTGTTTCTTACAAAAAAGCGTGATGAGAGTATCATTTCTAATTCAAGGTCTCCCAAACAGTCAGGAATTCAAATCCTAATACACCCTAACAAGTGTAAAGTTCTAGGCTTTTAAAGGGTCATGTGCATCTAAGGAAGGACCCCATACGATGGGATCACCCTCCTTACAAGAACAAAGAGTGAAAAATATTCTTATAAATCTCCTTAATGTTCATTATAGTTTCAAAAGCCTTTAAGTGGAAATAAGGATTGTTAGTTGGTTTGACTAAGGGATGTCATTGGCATTAAACTTCTGAGGAAGAAGTTCCTTCTCCACTAAGACCCCTTGTGAGCTAATGCCCTAGAATCTATAGTCACTGGAGAGTTTGCTTATGATTTCTTGCATGAGTTCCATTTGTTGTTGCTTCACAGGGTCATTAATTTGAAGGGCCATAGCCTTTATCAATTCAGTCATGTTAGCCACGTTCTTCCTACGTTCGTTGTCTTCTTCCTGAGAAGCTACCTGGACAGTGTAGTGGTGGCGCAACGTTCATATGTGCAGCAATTCAGTGGTGCAGCATTGGATCGGTAGATCAGAGCATACTTTCCAAACTGCGAAGAATTCCAAACTTTCAAAGAGACAAACTAGGGATAGAACTATAGTTCAAAGTGAAAAACCCTAGAAATTGAAGAGTTTGAGAAGAGAGAGAAAAAGGGAAGAGGATTACCCTGACATAGATTGGAAAATAAGAGAAAAGGTAGTTTGACCACCATTTTTAAGATGTAGATTCCTTAATTATCTGTATTCGAAGTTCAAACCATTAGCTTGACGGAGAAAGAAGAAGAATAGAAGTCAATGAAAACAGAGGTTGTAGTCTTTTTGTTTTGTTTAAAGAGTGAATGAAAACTAGAATTGAAAAAAAAATAATAAAAAATAAATTAGTGTCACCATTAAATATTACTTGTTTTAAAAGTGCTACTTTGTAATGTTACCTACGTTAAAAGTGTTACTTTAAGTGTTAAATTTTATAAAAGTGGTACCAAAGTGTTACTTATAAATCTATAATTTTGCATTTTAAAAAGAGTTACCAAAAATATGTTACATAAACTCAATTATGTACTAGCTTAGTGATGCCATTATTTTCTTAGCTTTTCTCTTTTTTCGAATTGGTTTATCAAAAAGTAGTACTTGGATAAAAGTATTATCCTTGATTAAACGCCCTTCTCTCCTTGACCAAGTGTTGTGGAAAGGGAAATTGGGGATAAATTTTTATTTTTGAAACAAGCTCTATTCAACATGCAATAAATGAGAAGAGATCATGGAAGAAAACGAAGAATGATATGGATGGAGATGTATGAAAGAATTTAGGAATAGAATAGGCCCCCAACTCAAATGACGGAAAGGACGACTCATGCATGAACCTAGGACCAGGGTGACATATGTACAAAGTGATGTGTGTTAAAACTAGTGAGTGTAAGTGACATGCTTTGACTCGTTTCATGACCATGTGACTATGTGCTTTAGACTCAAGTAAAGAATAAACATAACTAATGTTATTAATAAACTGGTTAAACCGATTAAACAAACTGATTAATTAGACTCGTCGTGAAGACTTGAGCAGAAAACTGGACTATCGCTGGAGCAACAGGACTATCGCCAAATGCTAAAGAGACCAGCGCCAGATGACAACACTCGCCTGGCGCTAAAAACTAGCGTGTGGCGCTATAGTCAAAACTTTTAAGCCATTGCTGGAACATTGGTCTGGGACTGTTTCCAGTATTTTACTCCAAAGAGTCAAGCCTAAAGTCGTACTAAGTTAGGTTTGATTAATTTATTTAGACTTTAATCATTTATATTAATTAATTAAGAAAAAATCTTTAGTCATTGATTAGTTTAATTTAAACTCATTCACAAGTCAAAAAAACGGTTAGTGTAAACACATATAGGCTATGCACAAGCAAAAAATGCACAAGTAGTCAAATAGTCACAATATGATGCAGTGAGTTAGAAACCTAACCATGGACGTCAAGGATATAGGTTAGTCAAAGAGGGTCCATGGTTATAAGTCCGGATGCATCGTGCCGAAGCCTTACCTTTGGAAGGGTTGTCGCGTATGGATGGGACCCCATAAGTTAAACTCGCTTCCATGTTTGGTGAATTCAACAAACTCGGATGTACCCTGCGTTGCCATGAGCGTTCGATTGGGTAGATGGAGCGTGAATTCCAAGAGGGTTATGGCCATACGTAGTACACATATGGGTTTAGAAAAAAGGGAAAAACTCAATCAGGAAGTAAAACCGAGTAAACAATACTAGGACTAGTCGAAACAAGTAGGTAGATTTCTGGCTCGGTATTGGAAGAACTCGGCGCGAGACAAAATTGCCTATCGCCAGACGAAAATTAGTGTCGCCAGGCGACAGAGCCATCACTTGGCGATGGCGCTGTTTTCTCAGCGCTAGTTCCTACATGCCTCAGCAGCTTTCTGTTCTTGAATTTTCCAGTTTTTCAAAGCGTTATTTCGATTTTAGTTGTGAAAGATATATCCCTAATTTGCTACGTTTAAAAATCCTATGTTTTTGACGCATTACGGATGGTCTTTCCAATTCAGACTTTTTTTATGCTTATGCCAATAATGTTAATCAAAATTACGCACATGAAATACTTAGAACTTTTTTAGTCTCATCCACTCATTCTAAATTAAGAAGCCTGCTCATGCTGCTTCGACGGTGGGACCCCCAACCCACGGGAGGAGCACAGACATAGTGCAAATGATCAGCGGCCACCAAAATAACAGAATCGTTAGGCGTTACTGGTGGATTGAACCTTTAATTCATTCCTCTCAAGGAGGAACTTGTCCAACAGGGAGTCCCAAAGGTGGGGACTAATTATGAGATCATCAGTGATATGAAAATGCCATCCACTTCGCTCTCTAGTGATTGCATTTTGCCAAAAAAAAAGTTTAGGAATTAAAATATAAATCCTCCTAGTGAAGTCACCAAAAAACTGTAGGGAATATTTCAAGAATCCCACACTTGAGCCCCACTGTGATCTGATCGCGGGTGGAAGTCGATCGTTGGGACTACTAACCCTAACCAAATTAGAAATTTATAATACCTAAACTCACACTAAACTAGTTAGTGGCAAGTAAAGGGTCAAACCCAAAAGGACTAAGTGTATTAATTTGTGCTAACTAGACTACTAGGAAAGGTCATGAGATAGAGAGAGGTTAAACTAAACACGACTAAGAACAAACAACTAAAACTAGGGAAAGTGGAATCCAAACACATAAATGTATTAAACAACATCATACAAATAGATGAAAATGACCTCGATTAGGAACATCAACACATTTAACTCACTCTCGCACAATTAAGCATGTTAATTATCCTACTAAACTAATTCACTCTCGTGCAACTAGCCTAGAAAAGGTATGGAAGAATTTAGGGCTCTCCACCAACTCACTCTCGCACAATTGATTGAAAGCACAATTAAGAGCATAGAATCGATTAGCTAGAAAGATTCTAATCCATAAAAGCATCACCCATACACAATAATCAAGAAACAATTTCATACTAATCACAATCAATCATTCAACTCATTAATATAACCTTCATCCAATTCCCTAGAACAAGACTTAAGCTAACATAATGAAGAAAGACATGGAAAACAAGGTAAAATAAGAATAAAAACAAGATTAAGCGTACTAACTAATTAATCTACTCAAATCAATAAACAAAAAGCAAAAACTAAGAATTAAGCAAAGAAATAAGATGAGAGAAAGTTAGAAAATGCTCATTGAATAGATGAGAAGAAGTTCTACAAAGTTGCTTCTTCAACCTCTCAAAAACTTTATGGAAATCCAAGCTTTCTCTCTCTAAACTACTCCTAAACTAGAGAGAGAAAAATCCTAATCTAACCCTAAGAGAGAGAAAATATAGGCTAAACTAATTTAAACTATCTAAAAAAATGTTGATTAAAAGTTGTTAGAAAATAACCCCAAAGGGGGTATTTGTAATACAAGTTAAATAAAACTAAAATAGAATAAATTAAAAATAAATAAAACTAAATAAAACAATCAAAATAACTAAACTAAAAACCAAAAAAAACAAAACTACAATAAAATAAAATAAAAGAAAATGAAAAGGAAAAGAAACCCCAAAAATTCCTACAATTCCCACCAAACCCAACGAATTATCAGACCCCCCAATTCCCCCATTTCTTAGCTTCTTTGAACTTTCATCACCATCACGCATCATCTTCACCCTTCATCAAAAATCATCATCAAGCATCATCACATCGTAGTCGTCCGATTTTCAATAAAATTCACGCGCGAAGCTCGTGAAATGGTTCGATCGTACCATGGGTTGGTGCGGCCGAACTACGGGGTTGGTTCGGTCGAACCATGGTTGTGCGACCACACCACTTCAAATTACAAAACCTCAAAAGTTTTTGACTCGAACTTTGACCGGACTCCTTTGGTTTGCTCGAACTTGATTAATTGCCATTTGCTCTGCATTGGGGATGTTGCTTGGGCGATTTGGGCTTGCAATTGGTGGCCGATTGTGGGTGAAAGGCTGGTGGTTGCTGTTGGTGAGTAATTGGGTTGCTGGTTGTTGTTTGGTGATGTTGGCTGCGGTTTATGGGAGCAGGGGATTTGTTGGTGATGGTGGTTCAGGTGCGGCTGGGTTGATAGTTCAGGTGGTTTGGTGAATTGAGGTTGGTGGTTGATTGGTGGCTGACGGATGTGGTTCTTAGTGTGAGGTGAGCTGAGGCGCTGTGGGAGCAGGGGAAGATTATTAAGGGTGGCTGAATGGTGGTGCATTGGAGTTGCTGGGTGTTGGTGGTAATTTAGGTGGTTGTTGTGCGCTGAGTTGAGGTGGTACGAGTAGGGTGAGGTGGCTTGTGGCTGCTGAGGCTGGTTTGGTTTGTTGATGTGGTTTGGGTGGCTGCTGTGGCAGTTGGTGTTGGTGGGCAGCAGTGGTGGAGCTTGGTTCAATTTTTTGCCTCGAACCTCGGACCTTGAACCCGATCGACCAAGGACCCGAAAACACCTACAACCAAAAACAACATGAGGGATTTTTAAAAGATAAAATAAAATAAAATAAATAAAGTAAAATAAAATGCTAAAACTAAATAAATAATGAAATTAAATGAAAAAACATAAAATAAAGAAAACAAACTAGAAACTAAAAGAAAAATAAATAAAAGGAGAGAAACTAGGAATTATTAACTAAAAATACGAAAATAAACAAAAAACTATTAAAAACTACTAAAATACTCAAAATAAAGATAAAAGACGAGAATAAGCAAATAAAAGAAATAAAGAACAAAATGGGCTAAATTATTGTAAAATAAGCCGGAAAGCGACTCAATAAACACCCTAAAAGTGACATAAAAGTCACTTATCAAACTCCCCCAAGCTAAACTTTTGCTCGTCCTCGAGCAAATTAACATGAAACACGAGAGAAGGAGAATGATTTATTCAAGCAAATCTAAGTCACTAAAGGAGACAAGAATGTACACTAACTCACTTTTGTAGGAATCACGGTCAATTTTAGCAACTAAAGACAAGCCCATTAAACCCCTAGATCGCCCTAGAGGACGAGTATGCTCTCGTGAGGGTTTCCTAAGAGCTTAACCCACAACTCTAAACAAAAACCAAGGCAAGTCAATAAAAAGAAAAGAAAAAGAAACATAAAAAGAGAAAGAAAACACAAAGTTCATATTTGGACAAGAGATAGGAACAAGTACCAATGAATGCAAGCCTTTCTAAATAGACAAATGTATGCATGTTCAAGGATGTCAATGGTTGATTGAAACATAACATATGCTAAGCATAGAGAACTAATGGGGACACAGTCCACCCTAGCCCCAATCGATCGGGCCGCGTTCTCTCCACTAGCTTCAAATCAACCCTTATGCTAGTTTCTCATGATTCCACGAAGGAACAGGAAAAAAAGGTAAAGAAATAAAAAACTTTGAGAAGGTAATCCCGGCATCTCAACTATGTATACTCTCTCCATAGGTTTGAAGTCTATCTCCCTCCACCGTTCTTTAACCTAACCCCACTAAAGTCTAAGGGTCTTTTATTGGGTTGTAACGTAAGGCTAAGGGTTAAGGCGAGGTACAAATTTGAAAATTTTGGTGATATTTCCTAAGTGAAGAAAAAGAGTGGCCTACTCTCAAAAACAAACTCAAGAAGTCACAAAATATCAAACAAAAATACCAATAATGCCATCTCCCCCAAGCTTATTCAACACTAACACAATATATACCAAAACCGAAGTAACGCTCCCCCCAAGCTTGAACGAAGCATTGTCCTCAATGCTTAAACTAGGGAAGAAAACGAAACCAAACTAAAATGTTTTTGTGTTTTTTGTTTCTTTTTCAATTTATTTATTTTTTTAGCTCTTATTTGGTGTCCTTGCATTTTTTTTTTTTTAACTATGGACGGCTTTTTCTTGAAACTTCATTTGATTTTCTTGAATTGCATCTTTCTTCTCAAACTTTTTTGCATTTTCTTTTCAAGCTCAACTTTTAATACCGTACTTAAACCAATTCACAAAACGTCTTGTTCAATTTCAAAACTCTCAAAACTCAAACCTCACATGCCAATGCTTCACTAACTAAAAGGGTTGGTAAACATAGACCATTAGGTTTGTAATGCGGTTTAAACAAGAGCGGGAAACATTAGGCTCAAATTGGTTAATAAGTAGGTCGATGAAAAATAGAAAACTAAATTTGTAACAAAATAAAAAGAAGATAAAGAAAAATGAGAAATATGCCCTTTTCCTCCCCTAGAGTGGCTCGGTCACGATCTTGGGAGCTAGAGGTCAAAACAAGGATTAAGACATGCATAGTCAAGGATCCTAAATAGCCGCTCAACAAAGTGATGAAGGCTAGAACAAATGAAGCTCACAAGGGATTATAACCAAACAAATACCAACCAAGGGTTTCAAATCCACTATAGAGAGCAACTTCTTCTTACCACATCCCTGTGAACTAAGGCTTCATGGACCCCTAAAAGTTCTTAACTTGACTACCTTAGCATATAGTATCCTAGAGTCAACCAATAACACTCTCAAACCGTGCATAACTTTAACACTTAGGAAGAAAAACATTCAAGGATTCAAGTCTCGAAACAAAATGTCCAAAACAAGAACAAACAAAACACATTTTGCCAAAATTACCATGAAAGTAAACAAAAATCTTTTTGGATTTTTCAAAAAAAAAAAAAAAAAAAAAAGACATGGAAATGCATATACTCAAGTGCATGGCATAAATGAATCAACATCCCACCAAACATGATAGAATACCCTCCCCCAAGCTTGAGTGAGACAATATACTCAAATATAAACAAAATAATCCAAGGGATGGGAAAAGAAAGAAATCAATCCAACAAACCAACACAAGCCCAACGAGTCACCAACCATTAGAGAAAGAGCTAGTAAAGATATTACCAGATATTGGTGGGTGTAATTACCCGCAAATGAACCAATTTAACCTTTTAAAGCCGATTTCCTCTTGAATTGAATCTCGATTTCCATAAGCTAGCAAAAATAGGCATCAAACTTCCTTGATTCTTGATCCAAACCAATGCATAAGTGTATATCAAGTTATGTACCTAGCAAGGTGCACACAAACATTTCCATGAGAAAAAATCTAATCTAAAATGAAAAGAAAATGAAAGCAATAAAAACCTCGGGTTACTTCCCGAGAAAGGCTTGTTTAACGTCCAAGCGAGACCACTCTAGTAAATAATATTGCAACGAACGCAAGAGATTATCAAATGCACTACTACACATTTCTTATGATAACAAGTAGGCAAATGACGGGAGAAGGACGTGCAACAAGATTATTGCACGTAAGTGAGGAGGAAGATGCCAAAAGAAAGAAGAAAAATCAAAAGAAAAATCAAGAAAATAAGAAGAGAAAGAAGAAGAAAAATAAGGAAAAGAATAAAAAGGGAAAACCTCCTCAAAATCTTTTTGGGTGGCACAATCACCCATTTCCTCAATAATAGGAGGATGAAAAGGAAAAGTCTCATCAAACAAGAGAAGGTCCTCAATAGGCTCTTTGACAAAAGAAGGGAGGAACATGGGATAGTAGTAGATGTGGTCAAATTTCCTTGAGAAAGGGACATGAGGAAGGGGAGGAGAAACAATGGTCTCAAAAAGCCTCACATCACCAATGACGTCATGAAAATCAATAATAGAATCCTCAAAAGAACACTCATGACTCACATCTCCCTCAAATAAAAACTCTCCAATAGAAACAACCTCATCCTCCTGTCTTTCACAACGATGAACAACAACTCCCTAAAGATTCTCAAAGTCTAGAGTCTCTAAACCATGCATGAAAGGATAAAGGTTTCTCTCAAACTCATCCCTTTCCCATGAAGCATTTCCAATGAACTTTCTCAAAAGGCTATAATGATTTGTTACACCTTCAATGAACATGCTAGCCATAACCTTAAATGAGTCCAAAGACTCATGGATAGAAGGGTCACAAACATGCAAGGTAGACTCATCAAGATGGGGAAGGGGTTGGAAACCTCAAAATCGACATTTTCTTCATTCACAACTCCTCCACCACCACTCAAGGGACTCTCAATCTCTCTTGATTTCTCAAACTCACCATCATCATCCTCATGAACTCCCTCATTTAACCATGAAGATGGCTGACTCACATCCTCACCAAGGGAAGCTCTCAAAGGGGGTGAATAAGGGGAAGGATGGAAATTAAGCTCAAATGGGGAATGAAAAGGATCAAAATCCTAAAAAATCCTCTCATCACAAGAAAATATCCCTTCACCTTCACACCCTTGCCCTACATCATCCTCAACAACACTCTCACACTCCAAGTGAGGTGCCTCAAGTCCATCTAAATCAAACATAACACTCATCACTTGGGCAAGCCTCACTTCTCTCAATTTTTGTTCCTCTTGAAGCTCTTGGAGTTGTTGGGTGAGATATTGCATTTGAAAGAGAATTTGGGCATCAATGTTATTGGGTTGAGGTTCATGATCAAAGTCAAATTGCACATCATCAAAATTAGCACGGACCTCGTCAAAATGAGCATAAGGGGGAAAGGATCTCTATCTAAAGAATCCCTAGCAAGCCATGTGAAGAAATCCCAAGCATCATGCATAGACAAATGACAAAATCTACCATTATTCATGTCCTCAACCAATCCCCAAGTATACTCATTCTTGCCCCAATAAGCTATACCACAAGCATCACTAAGAGAACACCCATGGTAACTAAGGAAACCATCTAGTATTTCAAAGTAAGCATAGAAGGGTTCACCATCAAATTGAGGAAAAGATAAGCATGCCATTTTATACAAAGAACAAAGAAAAGCAAACAAAAATCAAATTATATACAATAACCTAGCTAATCTAATCAACACAAACTAAAGAACGCCTTAGTCCCCGGCAACGACGTTAAAATTTGATCGCGGGTGGAAGTAGGTCGTTGGGACTACTAACCCTAACCAAATTAGAAATTTATAATACCTAAACTTACACTAAACTAGTTAGTGGCAAGTAAAGGGTCGAACCCAAAAGGACTAAGTGTATTAATTTGTGCTAACTAGACTACTAGGAAAGGTCGTGAGATAGAGAGAGGTTAAACTAAACACGACTAAGAACAAAGAACTAAAACTAGGGAAAGTGGAATCCAATCACATCAATGTATTAAACAACATCATACAAATAGATGAAAATGACCTCGATTAGGAATTTCAACACATTTAACTCAATCTTGCACAATTAAGCATGTTAATTATCCTACTAAACTAATTCACTCTCGTGCAACTAGCCTAGCAAAGGTATGGAAGAATTTAGGGCTCTCAACCAACTCACTCTCGCACAATTGATTGAAAGCACAATTAAGAGCATAGAATCGATTAGCTAGAAAGATTATAATCCATAAAAGCATCACCCATACACAATAATCAAGAAACAATTTCATACTAATCACAATCAATCATTCAATTCATTAATATAACCTTCATCAATTCCCTAGAACAAGACTTAAGCTAACATAATGAAGAAAGACATGGAAAACAAGGTAAAATAAGAATAAAAACAAGATTAAACATACTAACTAATTAATCTACTCAAATAAATAAACAAAAGCAAAAACTAATAATTAAGCAAAGAAATAAGATAAGAGAAAGTTAGAAAATGCTCATTGAAAATAGATGATAAGAAGTTCCACAAAGTTGTTTCTTCAACCTCTCAAAAACTCCATGGAAATCCAAGCTTTTTCTCTCTACACTACTCCTAAACTAGAGAGAGAAAAATCCTAATATAACCCTAAGAGAGAGAAAATATAGGCTAAACTAATTTAAACTATCTAAAAATATATTGATTAAAAGTTGTTAGAAAATAACCCCAAAGGGGGTATTTATAATACAAGTTAAATAAAACTAAAATAAAATAAATTAAAAAGAAATAAAACTAAATAAAATAATGAAAATAACTAAACTAAAAACCAAAAAAAAAATACTACAATAAAATAAAATAAAAGAAAAAGAAAAGGAAAAGAAACCCCAAAAATTCCTACAATTCCCACCAAATCCCACGAATTATCAGACCCCCCAATTCCCCCATTTCTTAGCTTCTTTGAACTTTCATCACCATCACGCATCATCTTCACCCTTCATCAAAAATCATCATCAAGCATCATCACATCGTAGTCGTCCGATTTTCAATAAAATTCACGCGCGAAGCTCGTGAAATGGTTCGATCGTACCATGGGTTGGTGCGGCCGAACTACGGGGTTGGTTCGGTCGAACCATGGTTGTGCGACCACACCACTTCAAATTACAAAACCTCAAAAGTTTTTGACTCGAACTTTGACCGGACTCCTTTGGTTTGCTCGAACTTGATTAATTGCCATTTGCTCTGCATTGGGGATGTTGCTTGGGCGATTTGGGCTTGCAATTGGTGGCCGATTGTGGGTGAAAGGCTGGTGGTTGCTGTTGGTGAGTAATTGGGTTGCTGGTTGTTGTTTGGTGATGTTGGCTGCGGTTTATGGGAGCAGGGGATTGGTTGGTGATGGTGGTTCAGGTGCGGCTGGGTTGATAGTTCAGGTGGTTTGGTGAATTGAGGTTGGTGGTTGATTGGTGGCTGACGGATGTGGTTCTTAGTGTGAGGTGAGCTGAGGCGCTGTGGGAGCAGGGGAAGATTATTAAGGGTGGATGAATGGTGGTTCATTAGAGTTGTTAGGTGTTGGTGGTAATTTAGGTGGTTGTTGTGCGCTGAGTTGAGGTGGTACGAGTAGGGTGAGGTGGCTGGTGGCTGCTGAGGCTGGTTTGGTTTGTTGATGTGGTTAGGGTGGCTGCTGTGGCAGTTGGTGTTGGTGGGCAGCAGTGGTGGAGCTTGGTTCAATTTTGTGCCTCGAACCTCGGACCTTGAACCCGATCGACCAAGGATCCGAAAACACCTACAACCAAAAACAACACGAGGGATTTTTAAAAGATAAAATAAAATAAAATAAAATAAATAAAGTAAAATAAAATGCTAAAACTAAATAAATAATAAAATTAAATGAAAAAACATAAAATAAAGAAAATAAACTAGAAACTAAAAGAAAAATAAATAAAAGGAGAGAAACTAATACGAAAATAAACAAAAAACTATTAAAAACTACTAAAATACTCAAAATAAAGATAAAAGACGAGAATAAGCAAATAAAAGAAATAAAGAACAAACTGGGCTAAATTAAAAATAAGCCGGAAAGCGACTCAATAAACACCCTTAAAGTGACATAAAAGTCACTTATCATGATCATACAATTAAGCATGGTGGCATCCAAAGGGAAGAAAGCTAGAGCAAAAGAGTCGCCAACAAGTTTTAAGAACTTGTAAACCATTCATAGGGTGAAAGTTACACCCCTTCGCGATCCATGAGATCGCTAACTCCATAGTGGTCTGGAACCGTGACTGGATATTCGGGGATGAAGGTAAAAATTAAACCTAAAAGAGATTGAACGTGCCCTAAAATTAGGCCTCTACTTTCTTCTCATATTTATGTGCACTTTTGACTAACATACAATCAATAGATTATCCCTAAACATGTTTAATCTATGTTGGTTGAATATTAATGCACAAACAAATCTATTATTGGCGATCACTTGAATTATAATCATATTTGCCTAGACAAGATTATTAATTATCTTATTAAGCGTGATTACAAGTACAAATTCCTTTAAACATGCATAAAAGGCGTGATCAAGCAATAATAATAATAATATAATATCAAGCTTCAATAAACCACAATCATCATATTTATAATATTCAATCTCAATAAAGCATGATAATAATAGTAAGATCCTAGGCATGATACTAACAAGATTAATAACAAATCCTAGCATGTCATTAAACAATAAAGATCAAAGCTTTATCCCTAGCATGATACTAACATGATATTAGGAAAGAAATAGGAAGCAATCTAAACATGATACTAGAAATTTAAGTTATTACTGTAAACATGATACTAGAATCATAAAGACATCCTAACATGATACTAGGAATCAAAATAATTAAAGCATGATTTCTATAACAAGAGAATAATTAAAACAACTTACTTGGATGCCTCGTATCTCTTTCTAATAACAAAATACACGCGTTAGTGTAGACACCCAAATGTGTCTCCCCAAAACCAAACTCAGTGACGAATACCTTTCACGTTATTTAATTATTGAACGAAGTGAAAGTGTGGAAAGTCTAGTGATGAGGCTGTTTTTATTAAAATATTTCTCTTTATATTTTCAAAAATATTTTTTTTTCTTACCCTATTTATGAAAAATAGTCAGTCCAATTTGGTTTGGTCCATGATAAGTGTCCAATAATAGTGTAGTTAGATTGGGCTTGAAAAGAGCTTTATAATGATATATTATAAGCTTAGTTTTAAATTAGGCCCAATGAAATTAAATGTAGCCCAATGATCTAGGAGAGGGCCTATTAATTATTATTCCTAATATGATTATGATTGATTTTAGTGTTCTAGGAATATCTAGAAGGTTTTTTTTTTAATTCTAATGAGGTTAGGATTGATAATTATATTTTTAAAGATGTTTTATTTTGAATAAAATATATTAAATCTGATTTTAAATCTTCTTGGATGCAGAATTACCTGTAACCGGTTTATAAGGTAATTCCACGTGTAAAAGCGCGTTATACTTTTGAACCAGCACGAGACGACAGAGTCGTTGCCTAGCGCTGACTTTCGTCGCCTTGCGCTGACTTATGTCGTTTGCGAAAGGATGTATTTTATTTCGAATATGGTTTTCTTCGATCCCGTGGTATTTTTCCTATAAATAGGGGTCGTATTTCCCTGTTTTCAAATCACCTAAAATTCTCTAATTTTATTCCTTCTCTCTAAAAGCTAGAAGCTTTCTCTTTCTCTCTATTCTTTTTCTAAACCTTCCCTCTCACAAAATACCTCATACATTAGTCCTAAAACACCTAGCCAAGTTCGAAGTTGCCTTCGTCCTAGACGTGAAAGGTTTGATATTTCTAAGGGTTCGGTCTCAAATCTCTATTTCAATTATTTAATTTAATTGTTTTGTTTAATATTTTCCTTGAAGTTACTAACGTGTGTATATTGTTATTAGAAAGAGATACGAGGCATCGAAGTAAGTACTTTAATTATTTTGTTGATCTTTTGATATAGAAATCATGCATAGATTATTATTTTGATTCATAGTATCATGTAAGGATGTTTTATTCCTTCCTAGTATCATGTTTAGGGTTAACTAAAATTTCTAATATCAAGTATGATTATTATGATGCTTCCTATTTTCTTTCCTAATATCATGTTAGTATCATGTTAGGGCTAATTGATCTTTAATGTTTAGTGACATGCTAGGGTTTGTTATTAATCCTATTAGTATCATGCCTAGGATCTTGCTAATATTATTATGCTTCAACATGATTATTTTAATCATGATTGTTATTTCGATTATGATTATTATTATTGTTATGATGATATTATGTTGCTTGATTTTTGTTATTATTGTTATTGCTTGATCGTGCCTTTTATGCATGTTTAAAGGGAATTTGTATTTGTAATCACGCTTAATAAGATAATTAATAATCTTGTTTAGGATATGTGATTATAATTCAAGTGATCTCTAGTAATAGTTTTATTTGTGCATTAATATTCAAGCAACATAGATAAACAGGTTTAGGGTTAAGATATAGTTTGCATGTTAGTTAGAAAGCGCACATGAATACGAGAAGAATAAAGTAGAAGCCTATTTTTAGGGCAAGTTCAATCTCTTTTAGTGTTCTAGACCTATTAGAGTTAACGATCTCTTGGATCGTTACGGGGTATAACCTTCACCCTGTGAACGGTTTACAAGTTTCTAAAAGTTGTTGGCGACTCTTTTACTCTAGCTTCCTTCCCTTTCGACGCCATCATGCTTAAGTGTATGATCATAGTGGGGCTCAAGTGTGGGATGGCTTGAAATATTCCCTACATTTTTTTGGCGAATCCACTGGAGGATTTCTATTTTAATTCCTAAAATTTATTTTTGCAATGATATAGAAGGAGTGGATGAGACTCGAAAAGTTTTAAGTATTTCATGTGTGTAATTTTTATTGACATTATTGGCATAAGCATAAAAAGGTTCTTATTGGAAAGACCATCCGTAATGAGTAAAAAACATAGGATTTTTACACGCAGGAATCTAGGGAAATATCTTTCAAAACTAAAGTCGAAATAATGCTACGAAAAAAACTGGAAAAATCAAGAACAGAAAGCTACCGAGGCATATAGGAATTAGAGCAGAGAAAAAGCGCCAAACGATGGCGCAATCGCCTGGCGACAGTGCCAGCGTCTGGCGACGACGCTATTTTCTCGCGCCAAATTCTTCCACTACCGAGCAAGAAATCTACCTTCTTGTTTCGACTAGTTTTCTAGTACTGTTTGCTTGGTTTTACTTCCTGATTGTGTTTTTCCCTTTTTTCTGAAACTCATATGTGTTCTACATATGGCCATAACCCTCTGGGAATTCACACTTCATCTACCCAATCGAACGCTCCTGGCAACGAAGGGTGCATCCGAGTTTGTTGAATTCACCAAACCATGGAAGCGAGTTTAACTCGCGCGGTCCCATCCACACGCGCCAACCTTTCCAAAGGTAAGGCTTTCGTGAGGTGCATCTGGACTCATAACCATGGACCCTCTTTGACTAACCCATATCCTAAACTTTAGAGAACTAGAGCCATGGTTAGGTTGCAAACTCATTGCATCATATGGTGACTATATGACTACTTGTGCATTATTTGTTGTGCATGTCTTATATGTGTTTCCCCTAACCATTTGTTTGACTTATGAATGAGTCAAATAAATTAATGACTAAAGGACTTTGCTATTTAATGAATTAATTAATTAATAAATGATTAAAGTTGATCAAACTTGGCTTAGTACGACTTTTAGGCTGGTCCCTTTTAAGAAAAATACTGCAAACAATCCCAGATTGATGTTCCAAAATGGCGCAGAGATTTGGACTGTAGCGCCACACGCTAGTGATTGGAGCCAGGCGACGATCTCTTCGTCTAGCGTTGACCTTTAGCGTCTGGTGACGGTACCATCTTCTGACGACAGCCTGTATTTTTGCTCGAGTCTTCACGACAAATCAGTCTAATAAATTTACTAAAACATTTAATCGATTTATTAGTGGCAGTAATCATGTTCAGTCCTAAATTGAGTCTAGGCACATAGTCCCATGGTCTCACAAAAGAGTCAAAGTATGTCACTCACATTCACTATTAAAGCACACACATAATATGTCACATTTTGACCATGTCTAGAGAGTCTTATATGCATGTATTTTCCGTCATTTTCTTAGGGGGGTAAGTAGGATATTAATACTCCAATTAAACCACACTTGTTTAAACCCTTGCTTGGTCTTCAAAAATACACCCTGTTTTTGCTTTTATTGTTTTTAAAATCAATAAAGTCAAAGTCAAATTTGAGTGAAGTAATTAAAACAAATAAATGGTTTAATTTGCAGCGCTTGGTCAAGAGAGGAAGGGTGGTTAATCAAAGACAATACATTCATTCAAATACTCCTTTTTGAAAAACCCATTACTCTGAAAAGAAAAGCTAAGAAGATCCTGGCGTCTCAAGAAGAAGTTAATGAGCTCTAGAAGGATGTAGCCAACCTAACTGAATTGATGAAGAGTATAGCTCTTCAAGTTAATGACCCTGTAAGGAAACAACAAATGGATCTCATGCAAGACAGTTTGAGCAAAATATCCAATGACTATATATTCCAAGGCATTTTCTCACAAGGGGTCTTAGTGGACAAGGATCTTCTTCCGCGGAGGTTCAATGCCAATGACATCACTATGTTCAAGGCAACAAATAATCCTTACTCCACTTAACAGCATTCGAGACAATAATGAACATTAAGGGGATAGATAAGAAAATTATTCATACATTGTTTTCTTTATCACTTGAAACTATTTGTCAAGTGACAAAGAGAAAACCTCTACTTGGGATGCCATTGTAAATGCTTTTATTGATAGGTACAAGTGTAATATTCAAGTTAAAACTGATCATAGGGAACTTGAGATACTTAAACAAAAAGATAATGAAGGTTTCACTTCTTTCTTTAATAAGTGGAGGGAAACCTCTGCTAAGATGATTGAGGTACCTACTGAAAAGGAATCTATGAGATTGTTCGTAAATAATCTCTAGGAAAAATATTCTAAACATCTCAAGTATCAAAGAAACTTGAATACATTCAAGGCCGTCTATGACATTGGGATTAATATTGAAGATTGACGACCTTGCAAAGAAAAAGCTACTAACACTAACTCCAACAGTGGCTAGAAAGAAAAGAAGAACGACAAGCCTTCTTCTTCCAAACCCACCCACTCAAAAAATGTTAGCACCTTTAATCTGAATGAAGTCCATGCTATGAGTAACCAAGGACAAAAGAAACCATTTAGGAGAAACTTTACTCCTATTGGTATGAGTTATGACACCGCATTTGACCGTATTCATGCAAAAGGTCTTATAACTCCTATTAGACCATTTGGGGATCACCAGTCGAATAGAGAACGGCTAATTGGAACCCCAATGCACACTGCAAGTACCGTCAAGGCAGGGACCATCTTACTGAGAATTTCTGGAAGCTAAAGAAAGTCGTTCAGGACATGATTAACAACAATAAACTCCCAATGCCTCCTGCAAGCAAGAAGCCAAGCATCAACAGTGCACCTTGGCCATCTCTGATGAGGAAAATTCTATTGATCCCTCATCTTTGATTGAACCAATCGAAGAAACTCACGCCCTTGATGAAGAAAAAGAAGTATTCTTTGACGCCATGAGTGAACCATTCCCAATGCAACAACCGACAACTAAAGAAGATATATTGCCCCTTGTATATTCGGTAGAGAGATTGGTACACGTGTGTAGAAGGGTTCTTGAACGCAAAGAACAAGAATAAAATAAACATGTCAACAAAGAGGTAACACCAACTACGAAGAAACCATTTTATCTTCAAGTAGTTGAAACACCTTAAAAGGAGCCATTTCATAGACTCTACACTCCAATTAGGACCACCTATGCAAATATGTTAAAAATTCTCTTCGAGAGTGGCAAAATTAAACCTCTCGAATCGAGACCATTTGAATCATTAAAGAGGACGGATAGGTTCTATTATCCATATCATCAATCAGGGGGACATGCAATAGAACACTATTTTAAATTTAAGGATTTAATTCAGAAACTGATTGATGATAAAAAAATTATCCAAATTCCGTAAAAGACAGATACTAACATTAATGGTGTTTGGGACAGTGACGATGAGGATGTCTACCTCAAGGATATGGAAGAGACCTGTAGGGAATATTTCAAGCTATCCTACACTTGAGCCCCATTGTGATTATTAACTTAAGCATGGTGGCGTCCAAAGGGAAGGAAGCTAGAGTAAAAGAGTCGCCAACAAGTTTTAGGAACTTGTAAACCGTTCACAGGGTGAATGTTACACCCCTTAACAATCCAGGAGATCGTTAACTCCAATAGGTCTGGAACCAGGACTGGAAGTTCGGGGATGAAGGTAAAAATCCAACCTAAAAGAGACTGAACCTGCCCTAATAATAGGCCTCTACTTTATTCTTCTCGTATTCATGTGCACTTTCTGACTAACATACAATCAATAGATTTACCCTAAACCTGTTTAATCTATGTTGGTTGAATATTAATGCATAAACAAATCTATTATTGGTGATCACTTGAATTATAATCATATTAACCTTAAACAAGATTATTAATTATCTTATTAGGCGGTATTACAAGTACAAATTCCCTTCAAACATGCATTAAAGGTGTGATCAATTATAACAATAATAAAAATCAAGCAACATATATAAAAATAATAATCATAATTAAAATAATCATGTTAAAGCATAATATTAATAGCAAGATCCTAGGCATGATATTAACAAGATTAATAACAAACCCTATCATGTCACTAAACATTAAATATCAATTAGTCTTAACATGATACTAACATGATATAAGGAAAGAATAGGAAGCATCACAGCAACATACATGATATTGGAAATGTTAATTAACCCTAAACATGATACTAGCTTAGGAAACAATAAAACATCCTAACATGATACTAGGAATTAATAAAATAATCTAAGTATGATTTCTATATCAAAAGATCAATAAAACAATTAAAGTACTTACTTCGATGCCTCGTACTTCTTTCTAATAACAAAATACACACGTTAGTAACTTCAAGGAAGATAATATACAAGCAATTAAATAAATAATAATTGAAATATAGATTTGGGACCAAACCCTCAGAAATTATCATCCTTTCACGTCTACGACGAAGGCAACTTCGAACTTGGCTAGGTGTTTCTAGAACTAAAGAGTGAGGAATTTTTGAGAGAGGGAAGATTTAGAATAAGAATAGAGAGAGAAGGAAAGCTTCTAGCTTTTAGAGAGACAGAGAAATGATGATTGTGAATGATTAAAAACGGGGAGATATGACACCTATTTATAGAAAAAATAGCACAGAAACGAATCAAGTCCTATTTGGAATAAAATACTTTCTGTTGCCAATGACAGGAGTCAGTGCCAGCCAGACAACAAGCTCGTCGCCAGAAGACTGGTAGCAGCACTAGGCGACAGACTTGTCGTTTGGCGTTAAGACAGTTTTTTTGCAGATTTTGTTTTTATCATATATTATGATCCAAAAGTCCAAATAAGTCATAAAATATGTCGTAGGAAAGCTATTGAAGTCTACTTTCTAACTCAATTAGAATAAAATAAAAATATTTTGTAGATTAAAAGATATGGTCGAAATAGTGGAAGGTGTCAGTTTTAGATAGAGTTTCGTATTCTTTTCATAACATTTTTTGTTGTAGCTCGGAATTAATATTAAAATATATCACTGGAAAGATAATTTCAAGATCTATACAACCATATAAGATTTGGATAAATATTATTCGGCACAAAAATAATATCTGACAATCTTTGAACTTCTTTAAATTCGAATAGAATTAGATTAAAAAAAAGGAAAGTTTTATTCCATTTCAAACTCTTTGATATTATCTTTTCAAAAAGGATGATTAAGATGTTTTATCAACTCATAGAAGCTTCTTATAAATCCTTATTAGTTTAGGAATATGATTAAACCTTTGGACCCTCCACATGATCATTGAGTCTTAGGTAAAGTTCGATTTGAGCCCAGTTTAGTATTTTAGCCATAACTTCCTCATTCTTCATTGGAATTGGGCTTATAATATATCGTTGGAATGGTTTTTTCCAGGCCCATCAAACTACACTATTATTGGACACATATCATGGACCAAAATAAAGAAGAATTCAAGTTTTTCATAAATAAGGTAAGAAAAGAAATATTTTCAAAAACAGAAAGAACAGATATATTAATAAAAACATCCTCATCACTGTACTTTTCACACTTTTTCTTTGTTCGATAATAAAATGACATGAAAGGTATTCATCACTGCTTTTGATTTTGGTGAGACACATTTGGGTGTGTACAGAAGCCCCCACTTTGACTGAGTTTAGAGAAACGCAAGTTTCAAAAACAAAAGTCAAAGTAGCGATAGGGAAGGAGAATGATTTAGAACGTTCGGCGATCCTAAATCATTTTTGTAACACTAATACCTGCAAACTAGCGTTAGTTAAAACAGATAAGAGAGTTAAGAAATGCGTATCTTGCACCGTCGAGCACACGTCTCTAGAGTAACCGATTTTGTAACGATCTTCCTCAAGGTAGGGGATACCGCTTGAAGACTGCTGCGCTTGTAACTGCCTCCAATTTCTGTTGTGATAATCTTCCGCAAGCTAGGGAACACTATCGAAGGTTGCTCCGCTTGAAATGACCTTCTACCTCTTTGTGACTATCTTCCGCAAGCTAGGGAATATGACCGAAGATAACTTCGCTTGAAATCACCTCCTGCTTTTGATAACCTTCCACATCCTAGGGAACGTCGTCGAAGATAACTTTGCTTGAAGCCATCCTCAATTTTTTGAGACAACTCTCCACACGCTAGGGAACGATGTCGATCAATGCTGCTACATCTCGAGCTTTTTTCTTGAATCATGGTGACAACTTTCCCAATCATAGCGAATGTCATCGAAGACCGCCTCATCACGAATTGTTCTTCTCAAATCTAGGTAACAACCTCCACAATCTTAGCGAATGTCATCGAAGACTGCCCATCTCGTGTTATCTTCTCAAATCTAGGTGACAACTTCCTCAATCTTAGCGAACCTCGTCGAAGACTGCCCATCTCGTGCCATCTTCTCAAATCTAGATGACAACCTCTTCAATCTTAGCGAACGTCATCGACGATAACTTTGCTTGAAGCCATCGTCAGTTTTCCGTGACAACTCTCCACAAGCTAGGGAACGTCATCGAAGATAACTTTGCTTGAAGTCATCCGCAACTTTCTGACAACTTTCCACATCCTAGGGAACGCTTTCGAAGATAACTTCACTTGAAGTCATCCTCAGCCGTTGCGATAATATTCCGAAGAAAATTATCGAAGACCAACGCTTGTCGATCCTTAAAGCTCGTTTGAACTTTGTTGCTGTGATATTTGCTGAAATTTCCGCGGTGCCAGTACGTCGGCGCATTTTTCTGCTTGTGAACCATTATGTCGGTGCCTCTACTCCTTATGAACCATTATGTCGCTGCCTTCTTTTGCTTGTGAACCATTATGTCGGTGCCTTTGTGATGAGCCAATGTTTAGGCGCTTTAAGCTAAGTGAGACGATCTTTTATCAGGTCGATTACTTTTTGTGATTGTAAACGAGCCGATTACTTAATCATGTCAAATTGCTTATAGGGGCTAACTGGCGTACCAAAGAACCTAAAATTACTGCATAAGGTCCACATAGACATTTATGAGGGCCACATGTTCTGTTTCCACACCAGCGTACACCAAAACGCACTACCACTGCAATTCTTCTTTGTCGCTAGTCGACAGATGTTGTCGTTAGGCGACAGCCTTGTCGTCTGGCGCTGGAGTCGCGTCTTCCCTATTTTTCCCTTGCTGCTGTTGTTCGTGTTTGCACTCAATTTTGCTCTGAATCTTCAACTTGGTCGTTTCCTTATAACCAAATCTGCTCAAATCTTTTGCAAATTAAAGCTTTTTATCTCTAATTTATTGATCCATGTAAGTTTTGCTCAAACTCCTCTTATCTTGGAAGAATTTCATGCATTTGTATTCGTAGTTTTTTGAAAAATTCGGGAATATTCTTACTTGCTTTCTCTTAGAAGTGATAGCTCCCTATGTCTTGAAACTCTATTGAAAACCCTATCCTTTAGGATTTTACCGCGTTTGAGGTGCTTGATCAAAATCTAGATGTGCTCGATCAATCAGGACAATCGTCAATCTAACTGCGATTAGGCCAACTCTAGTTAATATGCTAAGCCATTTGCGTCCTTTTGCTTCAAATCTTTTATACCTGCATTTATTTTTTTGGACTATAGGACTTTGCTCATATTTTCTTTAGGGGTTGAACTAAGGCTTAGTGTTGACTCATTGCATAATACTTAATGTGTTTTTAACACACATGACTTGTCATGACTCGACTCAAAGAGTTTTGACACACATGGCTTGACATGACTCAAAATGTAAACTTAATACGATTGACCGAATCGAGGTTGACTCAACTCGATTGTGACTTGTGTGCGGAAAGTATTGACTTATGAGACTCGATATGTACATGACTTATGTGTGCATTTGTCTCGAAAACGCAAAAAAAACAAAAAATTTACGTCATTAAGACGTAAAAAGACAGGAAGTGATGTTTTTGAAGGTGCATGTTGAATGAGCTTTAACAAATATATGGATCAACGTCGTATCTTAGGGCGCGAAGATTGTAACATCATAGGCTATCTCCATTGTTAATTTTGAATGAAAGTATTTAGGTAACTTAGGCACGAAAGCTAAGCACTTCATACTTCGTGATGCAATGATGACAAGGTATGCTTCCACATTATGTTAAGATTTTTTGACAAAAGGTTCCAAAGGGAAGTATCATTTGGTCATGTATCCGTGCAGTGTGTGAAAGTGACACTAAAGCTAGGCTGCAAAGGCCAAGTGTATGGGAAAGTATTATGAGAAGAGCCAAATAATGTTGACTCTTTAGGCTAGGTAAGCTAATGATATAGGGATCAAGCCCCCAAGTCTAGCTCTACATGGATAAGGATGAGCATTGGATATCCTTTGAAATGATCAATTATGAACATAAATATGAATGCATTTTTATTACGGTTGCACCTCGATGTGAGGTTGCCTACGTATCCGTTAGGAATCAGGCCGAACGTAGCGCTAGCCGAACCTTGCACAAGTATGTGTATACCTCAAAGAGGTCTTTTAAGGGTTGTAACGTGGTTAGGAAAAAGGTTGAAGAAGGAAGGGATAAAGGCTCAAGACCCTAGATAAGCCCCCAAGGTGTACAACCTTGCTTTTGAATCTTTATATTATTATGCTTGAGGTTTCTCACTTTTGAGCTCTTTATTTTTATTTTTTTTTTGCTCTTTTTTTTTTTTGCTTTTGCATTTCGAACCTTTTTTTTATAAGTGTGGGCAATCTCGATCATGTGGTCTATTACTCACTTGGCATTCATGTTTCTCAGGCACGGTACCAAGCACTCGATAAGAGACGCAATTTGAGATGTTTTCATATCAAAGACATGTTCATATCAATGACTATTGGAACACTTGCCCTTTTCCAAAATTTTATTGCTATTTTATTCTTTTGAAATTTTTATAAAATCACTCAAGATTTTATTCTTTGAAAAATGCATAAATTGCACACTATCCCACCCCAAGGTTAGGTAGATGTGGGTTGAAAAAAGAAAGGTTTAGGTGATGCTCAAAGTGGTTTATCAAAAAAAGATTGTATATTTGAAAGGGTGAAGATGATATGACAGGCTACAAAGGGTGCCTCAAATCATTGGTATACCTTGTTCTTAGTTTGACATGGAAATTTTTTTTAATTTAATTTATTTTTTGCAATGTAATGAAATAATCATATGCAAGAAAAGATGATATTAATTAACCCTAAACATGATATTAGGAAGCAATAAAACATCCTAATTAACATGATACTAGGAATTAACAAAATAATCTAAGCATGATTTCTATATCAAACGAAATAAAACAATTAAAGTACTTACTTCGATACCTCATACCTCTTTCTAATAACAAAATACACACGTTAGTAACTTCAAGGAAAATAATAAACAAACAATTAAATTAAAGAATAATTGAAATATAGATTTGGGACCAAACCCTCAGAAATTATCAATTTTTCACATCTAGGAAGAAGACAACTTCGAACTTTTCTAGGTGTTTCTAGAACTAATGAGGGAGGAATTTTGAGAGAGGGAAGGTTAAAAAAAGTATAAAGAGAAAAGGAAAGCTTCTAGCTTTTAGAGAGATGGAGATGATGATTGTGAATGATTAAAAACGGGGAGACACGACACCTATTTATAGAATAAATAGCACGGAAACGAATCAAGTCCTATTCGGATTAAAATAGCTCCTGTCGCAAACAATAGGAGTCAGCACTAGATGACAAGCTCTTCACCAAACGACAGGTAGCAGTGACAGGGACAATTTTTTTTGAGGATTTTGTTTTTATCATATCTTTTGATCCAGAAGTCCAAATAAGTCATATAATATGTCTATGGAAAGCTCTTCAAGTGTTATTTCCAACCCAATTAAATTCAGATAAAAATCTTTTTTAGATAAAAAAATATGGCCAAAATAGTGAAAGGGTGTCAGTTTTGGATAGAGTTTGGTATTCTTTCATATCTTTTTCGTTATAGCTCGAAATTAATATTATAATATAACATTGGAAAGATAATTTCAAGACATATCCAACCATATAAGATTTAGATAAAGATTATGAGTTACAAAAATAATATCTGACTATCTTTGAACATCTTTTAATTCGAATAGAATTAGGATTAAAAAAAGGGAAAGTTTTATTCAATTTCAAACTCTTTGATTTTATCTTTTCAAAAAGGATAATTAAGATCTTTTATAAACTCATAGAAGCTTCTAATAAATTCTAATTAGTTTAGTAATAGGATTAAACCTTTGGACCCTCCACATGATCATTGGGTCGTAGGTAAAATCCGGTTTGAGCCCAGTTTAGTATTTTGGCAAAAACTTCCTCATTATTCATCGGAATTGGGCTTATAATATATCGTTGGAAAGGTTTTTTCAAGCCCCATCCAACTACACTATTATTGGACCCATATCATGGACCAAACTAAACTAGAATGCACGTTTTTCATAACTAGGGTAAGAAAAGATATATTTTCAAAAACAGAAAGAAGAGATATTTTAATAAAACATCCTCATCACTAGACTTTTTATACTTTCGCTTTGTTTGATAATAAAATGACATGAAAGGTATTCATTACTGGGTTTGGTTTTAGGGAGACACATTTGGGTGTCTACAAGACCCCACTCTCCACAATATATCTAGTGGACGACATTTGGGATGAAGAAGATTCACCCATAGATGTTCTCACAAGATCTGGGAGAATGCAACCTCCCATTACTGTGCAACAACCTATCCCTACTATTCAGCAAGTTCCCATATCTATCATAGAAGACAACTATGTTGTCAAGCAATTGAAGAAGACTAAAGTTGACATGAATGTATGGAAACTCTTAGCTACATCCCATCAACATAGGTTGGCAGTAATGAATGCTTTGGACAAAATAGGAATAGATTTTGAAACCACTCCTGTGGGGTTGGTAACTTTCTCACGAGTGATCTTCCTAGTCCTATTAATTTGATCACCTTTTCTAAAAAAAAAAAAAAACTTATCTCCAGAGGGTTATAAGCATAACAAAGCATTAAATCTCATAGTAATCTGCAAGAGAATGAATGTCCCAATGACTCTTGTAGATAATGGATCAGCGATTAATGTCTCTCCGCTCCAAACTGCGAGAATGTTAGGAATAAAAGATGAAGACTTGTCTCCGTCTACACAAGGAATAAGAGCCTATGACATCACTCGCCGACAAGCTCTTGGAACTATCACTATGAATGTAACGGCAGGAGTCATAGAACATGATACTACTTTTCAAGTGGTAGATATTAAGGCATCTTTCAACCTATTGTTGAGATGCCCTTGGCTTCATGACCTAAAGGCCGTCCCTTCATCCCTTCACCAGCAAGTGAGGCTATGGTATCAAGGCTATCGAGAATCCCATCATAAACGAGGAGCACGATGAAGATGACGAAGACTTGTAGGGCTTTAACGAAGAGGTCTCCTTAATTGAGGAGGATGAAAGGACCCCTCTTCACTACGACCTCCACTCTAATATGATAGTAAATGCTTTCCTCAAGAAACAGGGACACTTTCCTATAATGACCCATTGAAAGAAGAAAGGAATAGCAAAACAAATAGGACAACATGGCCTCCCTAAATTGGACACTTTTGAAATTGGTTTTGAACCGACTCCGGAAGATCTTTAGTGAACCCGGGAAAAAGAAAATGCATGTAGGAATACTCATACCCAAAAGAAGACAATCTCAATGGATCGTTATCCTCTTACCCTAAATGGGAAATTCATAAATAGGGAGAGGATTATCCATGTTATGAATTTCCTGAACCCTTTGTCAAGAATGGGACAAGACAACCTGGGTTTGAAATATTTTTAGATTATAACATTCTAAATGATGTCCCAACTCCCATCCGTAAGGAAAAAGCACCCCCATGCTTTGACTTTAATTTTATGGGACTCCTCTTTGGATATGAAAAGAATGAGCCAACACATATCGAAGACAACTCATTGCTAATTCAAACAGTACTACAGAGTGATAACTTTGATCCTTCCAAACTTATTACTCCGGTAGAGGGTCTAGTTCAAGGATGGCGAAAGACCGTGAAGGTGATTACTTCAAGTGGAAGAAAGATCTCCATAACAACAAGACAAGGACTAATGTTTGAAGAATCGTCTGAGTAAGAGTCCGAGTCAGAGTGTTCCCCTATCGAGTCTTCTAATTCTTTAGTCGTAGCACCCTCTCCTAGTTCTTCTTCTTTAGCGTCTTCGCTTAGAACAGTTAATAATCAAGTCCCAACGAACATAACTTTATTTGATGTAATGGTTTCTGAATTCAATAACATGTAATCTTTCTCTTACTCCTCGTGTCATTCTTTAACTCAAGATGATGAGCATTGATTAACTAACAATGAAAGTTACAAAGCAATGGAAAGACTCAAAAATAAAACACCGGTAATTGAGGATACTGAAATGGTTGATATCTTAAAATATCCATCCATTAAAAAAGAAGTTAAAATCGGACTAACACTTAATCAAGATGAAAGAATTGTTTTTATTAATTTATTAAAATGATTCATCGATGTATTTGCTTGGTCATTTGAAGATATGCCAGGCATTAATAGAGAAATAGCTCAACACACAATTCCACTAATTCAAGGAATGAAACCTATAAAACAAAAGTTACGTCAAATGAAACCCGACGTAGCTCTTAAAATAAAAGAAGAAGTACAAAAACAGATAACAGCAGGTTTTATCAAGGTATCCAAAGACCCTGAATGGGTTGCAAATGTAGTCCCAGTTTTGAAGTAGGATGAAAGGATACAAATGTGTGTTGACTATCGAGATCTAAATAAGGCAAGTCAAAAGGACGATTTCCCTTTACCACACATTGATATTCTAGTAGATAATACAGCAAACCACACACTTCTCTCATTTATGGATGGAGACGCAGGGTACAATCAGATTCTCATGGAAGTAGAAGACATGGAGAAGACAACGTTCATAACACCTTGGGGCACTTACTGTTACACAGTAATGACATTCGGGTTCAAAAACACGGGTGCCACTTATCAACGAGCAGGACATTTGGTAGCTCTAAGAAAATTCTTTGAAAGAAAATACAACATGAGGTTGAACCCATCCAAGTGTGCTTTTGAAGTCACCTCAGGAAAACTCTTGGGGTATGTCATTAGCTCTAGAGGAATAGAGATAGACCCAACTAAGATCAGAGCAATCACGTCAATGCCACCGCCCAAATCCGAAAAGCTAATTCGGGGATTCATTGGCCGGTTACAATACAAAAGTAGGTTCATATCTAAATTGACAACAATATGTGTACCAATATTCAAAAATCTTAAAAAGAATGTGCCGGTAAAATGGGATGATAAGTGTCAAAAAGCCTTTTAGAAGATTAAAGCCTATCTCGCTAACCCTCCTGTATTAGCACTAGTACTCCCATGAATCCCTCTTAGGTTGTACTTAACAGTCACCAAAGAGACAATGGGGGTTATGCTCGCACAAGAAGTAGAAGGAAAAGAGAACGACATCTACTATCTATGTAAAAAGATGCTCGAGTATGAAATACACTATACACCACTTGAGAAATGGTGCCTCGCATTGGTGTGGGCCACAACCAAATTAAGACATTACATGCTCGTTCATACTGTCTTTGCAGTATCTCGAATGGACCCACTCAAGTATCTCTTCGAAAAATCTACACTATTTGGGCGAATATCAAGATGTATAGTCAACTTAGCCCAATTCGATGTAAGGTTTATGCCTTAAAAGGCTATTAAAGGATCCGTGGTTGCAGATTTCTTAGAAGATTTTCCAATAGAGATTCCACGCCTAAACATGAGAACGATTTTCCAAATGAAGACTTGATGGTCACAGAAGATGATACATGGACTCTCTACTTCGACAGAGCCTCAATCCAAAAAGGATGTGGTGTAGGAGTACTATTGGTATCACCAAAAGAAGAACACGTTCCAATCTCCATTTCGACGTTACCAACAACGCTGCAGAAAATGAAGCATGCGTGGTAGGCCTCGAAATAACATTGACATTGGGAGTAAAGAAACTTTGAATTTTCGGAGATTCTTTATTGATCCTCAATCAAATTTCCAAGAGATGGAAAGTAAGGAGTGAAAGCTTGGCCCCTTACCAAACCTACTTGAAAACTCTCATAAACCAATTAGAGAAGGTAAAATACACATATCTACCTAGAGAAGAAAATCAATTTGATGATGCCTTGGCAAGACTAGCCTCAATGGTTAGGATTCCTATGGAAATCAATCAAATTCCCTTAACAATAGAAAAGAGGCATAAACCGGCTTATATCCAAGCAATAGAGGATGATGAGGTAAACTAGGAAGAATAAGAAGAGGAAGAACCTTGGTATACGAACATCCTCAACCATGTCACAAATGGAAATATCCACCCCACGCTGACAAAAGAGCAAAACGAGCCTTAAGACTTTTGGCTTCCCAATATGTACTCATTAACGACGAGTTACACAAAAGGGTACCTAAAGGTTGAGCTCTTCTATGTGTAGGCAAAAAGGAAGCCCAAAGACCTATGAGAATAGTCCATGAAGGGGTATGTTGAACACACGTAAATGGCAAAATGCTAGTCCAAAAGATAATGCGCGAAGGGTATTATTGGACAACCATGAATAGGGACTGTCATCAATATGTAAAAAGATGCCCTAAATGCCAAATATATGCTAACTTGCAATATGTTCCTCCGTCTCTCCTCTACACCTATACATCACCATGGCCATTCTCAACGTGGGGAATATACATCATTGGAAGAATAACTCCTCCAAACAGGAGGCCATGAATACATATTAGTAGCAATTGATTACTTCACTAAATGGGTTGAAGCAAAATCATATGCTAAATTCACTACAAAACATGTAGCACTCTTTATCGAAAGAAACATTATTTGTCGATATGGAGTCCCACATGAAATGATAAGTGACAATGGAACTCATTTTAAGCAGAATTCGAAGAATTTTTATAAAAGTATGGCATTCAACACCATCATTCTTCTCCATGCAGACCTTAGGAAAATGGTGCAGTTGAGTAAGCTAAAAAAAAATTAAAGACAATCATCGAGAAGATGACAGAAAATTACAAAGATTGGCCTGACAAGCTCCACTTTGCTCTATGGGGTTATCGCACGTCAATTTGCTCATCAATAGGGAATACGCCGTTTTCCTTAGTCTATGGAGTGGATGTCGTACAACCTGTAGAGCTAGAAATACCTTCTCTACGCATCGCGTTAGAAATTAAACTCGATGAAGTAGAATGGACTAGAGCAAGATATGAAGAGCTAATTCTACTTGATGAAAAGCGACTAAAGGCTCTACATCATACTCAATGTTATCAAACTCGTATGGCTAGACACTTCAACAAGAAAGTCACACTAGTACAAAAAAGGGCTTAGAGAACGGTTGTAATAGGCTTTATAGAACGCTTTAGGACCGTTCTTCTGCTAAGCGATGTATAAAGTATAGAGAATGGGTCAATTAGGCGTTTTATATACTAACAAATAGAGAACGGTTGTCAGTCACAACTGTTCTGTTTTCCCATCCTATAATCGTACAATAATGAAGGAAAATAGAAAGGTTTAGAGTACTCAACAGTTCTATATTGCATTACAATAGAGAACGGTTGAGTTAGATAACCATTTTCTAAAGTTTTTTTTTTTAAAAAAAAAATCCAATCAAGAGATCATATATTGCATTATTTTCCTGCTAGTTGTATTATTCCTGTATTTTATTTTTGAAGATATTATTGAACTTTTTTCCTGTATACGTATAATTGTTGTATTCTTGTATTTTATCTTGTACATCAAAATCTACACTTCATGTGTAAAAGAAATTCATGATCTAGTATGAACAATTTCAGTATAATAGAATTAACCAAAGTCATAAAAATATACTTCATATAATTTAAGACATCCAACAATTAAATTTAATCATTCATTCGAAAATTTGTTCTATACAAATACAAGATATATATATATTTATCAAAACACCTTTCCTATTGATGTTGATAAAAATAAATTAAAAAGTAAAATCTAGCTTAGATATACCAATATCATAGATCTTCAATCCAGATAAATCATCAATGTCGTCATTTGCATTGGTTGATGGCATCCGGTAACATATGAAATCCATCTTCCCCTAAGCTTGTCGATCATTAGCTTTGTCAATATACTGCAAAACAATGTAAAATACATCGATCTTTCAGTAAAAGTAAGGTTTTTTTCAGTACTATCATATTAAATCAGAGCTATAATAAGTGAAAATATATTATAGAATTGGTGAATATAAGTTTAAAATCACTTTAAATAGGGTGATGAAAGCAATACATATAACGATTGTGAATTTATGACTTAGAGTAATTAGTGAGCATCCAAAACATTGCCAACGAAAAATCAATGAATTTATGATGCACATCTCTCCATCTAAACAAGAGGAATAGTATCTTCAAATCGGTTAAATCCTTACCTCAACAAAATAATACAAAATAAGAAACTACATGTATTGAATGTTGACAGCTTAACACCCTAGTTCAACTGTTAAAGATAAATTTATAAACTAAGACAGTTCATTGGAAAAATCCGGAATTTAGGATAAGATACTCACGGGACAATGCTCTCCGTTCTAGATCTGTGCACCAAGAAACTCAGCAGCAAGATGCTAAAGTGGCTTTCTACGAATTTCTCTACCCATATTAAGAAAAGCAATTACTATTTTATGGCAAAATCAAACTCACAGATGTAATTAATTATCATGTATTCTAATGGAGCATAATATTCTAAATAAATTAGTTCAAGAAGAGCAGTTCAACTTATATGAAAGAAAAAGCTAGATAAAGAAAAGAGTATGAAACAAGATATATACTTTATAAATTGCTGGTATTCTGCAATGTCACCATGTCTTTCTTTGGGTGACTTAGTAAAAGTGCTTGAAAACTGTTAAGATATGGATTAGTTGACATTATAGTATCAAAAGTAGGATGCAGATATAATCAACAAATTATATTACTAGTGTCAAAGGAGGGTCACTAACGTATCAACTATTCACAATCAACCAACAAGAATTTTTCCTTTAATCAACTCTGCCACCTTATCATTATTATAAATTCACTTCCATAAGATTCTGATTTCTTGCTCTTCTCTTTTCATAATCAGCTACCCAAAATCCACAAACAACATGACTACTCTTATACATCACTAGAATTAGATTTAATCATCACTTAATTTCAATAACAACATCTCATAACCAGCCCTTTTATGAACGAAAAGCAAAGCAAATCAATATTTCTAAAATAAATTGCAAAGTATTTGAAATTAATATAACATGATAACCTAGTGGTAATCAATTTCCCCTACCCCTCTGTCTTTATCTAATTAGGGTTGCATATTTGACCTAGGTTAGAGTAATTTGGCGATAATAATTTTGATTAATAGTGAAATTTCTTGTAAATCGTATCAATTAAGTGTAATTTGATTGAAAAAACTGCAATTTTATAGAATTATTTGCATTTATAAGAATCGATTGAATTCCCAAAAACTAAAATTGTGAATTTTTTTAATCCACCTAAAATTCGATCGAAATTACTGCAATGGATGAAAACTATGAATTCATTACAGCTGAATTGAAAAATTCAATTGATTAATACAACTAGATTCACAAACTCATCCGAATCAAGAAAAATTTGAACGAATTACTTGGAAAGTGCAGTGGTGGTGTAGTGGTGCGGTACAGTGAAGTGATGTTCAACAGTGTGGCGGTGGAACGACGGGGGGGAGATGGGGTGACGGTGGTGCGGTAGGGCGGCGAAGCAGTAATTGGTGAATTGAGCAACATGAGGTTTCACTTTTCATCGTTTTTCTGAAGCAGTAAGCAATTAGTACTCTAGTGAATAGTGATAGTGCAGTATAAAAGCATTTCAATTATATTAAGCAGCCTTTGAATAATTAGGGTAATTCTAAATATCCCAATGGTCCACATAAATATCCCTCTAATTTTTTTTTAATATTATAAAATAAAAAAGAAATACAAAACGGTTGTCAAGATGACCGTTCTGTATCATCTAAAATGTAATTATTTATTTTTTATTATTTGAGTAAAAAAAAAAAGAGAACGGTTAACTATTCTAACCGTTCTATATTTAATAACTCATAAAACGCCTCTTGCACAAATACGTTCTATATTCTTCTGGAGAAAGCCTATCTTTGATAACCGTTTTATATTTTGTGATCTGTAATCTAGTTTTTGTGGTAGTGTCAAGAAAATGAATATTAAAGTCGGAGACTTGGTGCTAAAAGCATTAAGGAAAAATGTTTTAGATCCAAGAGGCAAGTTTAGACCCCATTGGTCTGGGCCCTATATTGTCAAAACTATCTTATCAAGAGGTGCTGCAAAACTGACTGATATGGATGGCAATGAGTTCTCAAACATGACAAATCTTGAGCAACTTAAGAAGTACCACCCATAATTACTTAATAAGGACACTCAAAAGAGCTACGTTTGGCTTAATTCCATAGGAAAGGATACGTAGGCAACCCTTATAGGGTGCGGCCACTTTAAATTTTACAAACCTCGTATTCCAACAAATCAACTCAGAGCAATTTGCGCGAAAATTTGCAAACGCATCCCAGAAAAATTATCGCCTGACAACAGCAGTAGCGTCTAGCGACGAAGACAGCGCCGGGCGATGAACATCATCGTTTGGCGACGAGGACAGCAATAGACGACAAACACCAACGTCTGGCGACGAACTTAAATTTCGACGCTGATTTTTTTGCATTAAACAGGGCGAATTTCAGTGTATTTCGGAAATTTTGACTTTCGTACTCGAATATTTCCAGAAAAATAATTAAGTGTTTTCATTGCTTTAATGGAAATTATAATGTAAATGTTGATTTAATTTAAAAATCTGTAAATTGCATTAATAAAATAAAGTACAATTACATTATTGATGGAATTTAAATGAAAGCTCAAAAAAATAAATTAACTTAAAAATAAAATTTGCTTCTTTCTTCTCTTTCATTGTCTCTTCCAATTCTTGTCAATTTAAATTACATACTTTAGAGGAACTGCATTCAATTTTGGTGTAAAAAGTTTCTCCCTTAGCCATTACACGTACCATGTTTCTTCTCTACCCATATTTTCTTTTCTGTAGATTTAGCTTTCTTCTTCTCTTTGCCATATAGTAGTGTCTTTCTTTCTAGGCATCATAGGAGTTTTAAATTCAAATTTTTCACCTAAGCGTTCCTTAACAGGAGATGTCTTGTCTCCCAGACGATTCTTCACATTGGTTTTATTTTGATCTTTCTTCTTGTCCTTTTTAGGCCTATCAAGTAGCCAATGCTTAACATCCTTGGACAAAGAAGGAGGAACCTTTTAGGTAACAACTTCCCATAAAGGCCTAGCACTCCAATAAGCATCAAACCTCTCTACTTCATGTGACACAGGAAATTCATAAGGACGACGAAGATCTCCAGAAGGAATGGTTTGAGTAAGGCTGTACTGCCTTTTTACTCTACAGGGGTAATAGAAAGTCAACTTGGATAAGCTTGGAAGACGGCAGAAGGGTTGCTTGTTGACTCCAACCATCTTCTCAATTTTCCACCAAGGGATGATCCATTTGATAGAAAAATCATAAGAAGCAAATATTTTACACCACTCTCGGTGACCCATCTATATGGAAAAGCGTTTCTTTCGCCGAACGAAGCACTTTGGTATATATTTTTCAATGTTGTCAGGAGGACTAATTAATTATAGCCTCTTCATTAGCCAAATCTACGAAAATTCAATGCAAATAATTAGTATTACTATACTAAAATAATTTTTTTTTATTTCTGTAATTAAAAAGATTTTTGTAATTAAAAATATTAATTTTCTACTTGTAATAAAATTAGGGAACCTCGAAAAGGTGCTTTTGGATTTTTCTTTATTTCATCCAAACTAACAATTAATGGCATTGGATTCCTCCCTAATTCAATTTGTTCCGTGACAGACACTAAAATTGCTTGACCCTCACGATTACTTCCACTAGTGAGGAGATATTGGCTAAACATGCAAAAGAGAAAATCTCACCTCCTATAAACATGAAAAGACTCAGAATATGGTCTATCAAAGTAGTGGCGTGCAAATTCTTTCAGATTAACTACAGTTCCATCTACAATATTTGTTAGATCCCTGTCTTCAAGGTTAAAGAAACGCTCAAAATCATTATAATAATATTCACTAATATTGGGAATTACCGCAAGATCCATGGAAGGAATGCCTAGAATAGCACCATATTCTTCCGGTAAAGGACTAATTTCATCATAGCCTAATCTAAAGCAATGAGTGTCTGGATCCCAATATTCTATGGCGGTATGAATAAAATCTATATCTATGTCTACCCCCTTAATACCTTAAATACCTTCTAGATGAAAGAAATCAAGCTCTTTTCTCTCCCTAGTAGTCAAAGATCGACGCCACTCACGAGTAAAATCACTAAAATTCTTAGACATGATTGCTTAGAGAGAATTAAAGTTATAACTATTATTTTAATCAGTTCGAAATATACAAAATTTGGCAAATGTAGGGGCTATTTATGCACAAAACTGGTGCAGTTTGTTTTCCGAAAGGATTCGGAGGAAAAAAAGTACGTCTGCAAACGACAAGGACATCGTCTGGCAATGAGGCCTGTCGCCTGGCGACGAGGTCAGCATTTGGCGACAAAAAGTCAGGTTGACGAAAACTTTCTCGCGCTATGCAAATCATATGTTTTCTTTGATTATGACTCAATTTTGGTGCATTGACTTTACGGTTTTGACCTCTTTCAAACTCATTTTTTCAATTAATTTAAGCTTATGTTAGTCAAAATTTTATATTTTATTTTTCATTTTTTCTTTTTGGGGGAGAAAGTCGGATACCTTCCCTTGATAATAAAAATGACGGAAATTTTTTGCGTAAATATTAGTCACAATTTTTTCACACACTCACATGCACATAAAATAAAAAATAAAAAGTAAAGATAAAATAAGCATAATAAGTTTGTGTATACAATATGTCAAATGTAGAAGTCATATAATACAAATTAGCAAAGTCTAACAAGTCAGATAAAATAAACATAGGTACAACTACGGTGCTGGAGGAAGCAAGTGGGGAGGTACTCCTAAAGTGTTAAAGAACAAGGTAGATCGTGGAGTATGCCCCTCACCGGCCCCAGGATCGCCGACAGTCAGGATCGGCAGAGTAAGGCCAGGCCATCCAAGCTCACCCTGAAGCTGAATAGCCAACGGCTGAGGCTGCGGCGGATGCTGCGATGACGAGCCAACGTCGTATGTCCCACCACCTCCTAAAGGAGTCGATGGAACGCCTCCTTGGCCTGCCGACCTAGCATATGCACCCTCAGACGAAGAGCTTGAACCCTCCGGTCTCTCAGGTGGAGCCGTCTCCGATCAGCCACCCTCACCCCTAGAAGAGGTACGACGACGCCTCGAGTCGAACCTCTCTCTCCTAGACTCAGGTCTCGCCCAAGTACGTGGAGGAGGAATAGGTTGTCCCTACAAAAGTAAACCATGTCAGATGATAAATGAGTAAATAAAGCATGAGATAAGAATAAGAGAAATACTCTGCAGTGTCGTCATGGTGACAAGAAGCTCGATCCTTCAATCTCACCAGTTGGTAACGAAAGCCGTCTAAACCCCTCGACATCCTCGTAACCACCTCGCGAGAGAACTTTCAAGAGACAAGTCAGTAAGAATCGAAAATATATGTACAAGTAAAAGAGAAAACAAATGACTTACCCAAGTCTGGTGTCGTGGTATTAACTGCTTGATAAAGCGGTGATCCGGAGAAGCCAGAGGAATCATATCCTCAACGGGACCATACATCCCCTAATAGGTGATGGACACAAGAGGAGCAACAAACTCCGCACGTTCACCCTACAAAATAAACTGGGTAATCAATACCTACTTGGGGGCTATATAAGAGAAATACACAAGATAAAGAATACCTCATCTCCTCCCCCTGACAAAATAGGTGGTGGAGCCAAGAGTGGCATTAGTGCCTCTGTGTAGCATAACTACGGACGAGCGTGACTTCGCCAAGGTGTGCCCTCTAGCGCCCTACTCATCAAGGTCCTCAACCTCGCCTTATCAAATATATACCGAGGAGGGCGAGTGGGAACAACAAAAGCCTCCGAGGAGTTCTGAATAGCCACTCTCTCACCTAGATACACCAAAGCCTCATACGTCCCCTGGAAGTACCGATGCTGAGTGGTGTATTGCGGAGCAAGCATAGAAATGTCAAAATCGGCCCACGGCCGGCTCCTACAAAATGCATACTCATAAGACAAAATCCTTATAAAGATATAAAATGGCAATCATTTAAGGAACATACCAAGAGGATCAACTCTCGAATCAACTCTCGAATGCGCCTAGTAGTAACATCCGCACTGTGACGACCTCCCCAACCGGCAGCAACGGGGAGCTCGCGAGGCGAAGGTCTCGCCGGCGCAAGAAAGGGAAAATACTCGTAAATCCAAATCTATGAAAATAATGAAATGTCAAAAAATGACAATACAGATCTAGAGCTAACTTTAAAATAAATAAAGTGTACCTCTACGAATCTCCAAAAGCTGGAAAGTGCGATCTCTCCTTTGAAGGAACTATGACGCCTAGCAATTCGCAGTCTGACTAGTAATCCACGTAGGCCAAGCTGGCCCAATCATACGACCCGACAGTAGGAAGGTCACGAAGAGCAGGCAGATAGTAAAGTAGCACTCGACTACCTCTGTTAAGTGAAAAGGTCCCTGACAACAGGATAAGGGCGAAGATGCGCACCTGCTGCTCTAAGGTGGTCGCATTGTCCTGAAAAGCCGCCGCAAGCGTGCTCTGGCGAATGCATCTAGTGCTAAGCTGTTTCGGATCAGCCTCAGCATGAGCCCGAATGGTGATAGGGCCCAACAGGTCCAGAACCTCTGGAGAAAAGACAGTGATCTCACTATCCAAAGGAAGCGAGACCGAAGTAAACTCCAATCCCGCAATGAGACTAAAGTCAGCAGGGGTAACAGTCATCTCACCCCAAGGAAAATGAAAGGTGTTGGTGGTGTCCCAAAAGAACTCTACTAAATCTCGGACTACATAGTGGCTCCCTCCAAAAGAGTACATAGCCTGGGTGGCTCGCAGCAAAGGAGTCAAGCGCCGGCGAGACCTTTGCCTCGCGAGCTCCCCGTTGCTACCTGTTCGGGGGGCGCCTCAATGACCAGGCTACTTTTGCTCGCGTTTAAGTGCTGATCCTCTCGGTATTTTCCTTGAATACATGTCTTTTATTATCTTTTAGTAGGATTTTATCTCATGAATATGCGTTTTGTAGGAGCCCGATGTAGAGTTTGGGCTGGGGCCAATTTGGACATCCCTACGCTTGTTGTGTAGTACACTGCTTAGCGTCGGTACTTTAAGGGGACGTACGACGCTATAGTGTACTTAGGTGAGAGAGTAGTTATTCAGCACTCCTTAGAGGCTTTTGTCGTTCCTACTCACTCTCCTCGGCACATGTTTGACTAGACGAGATTGAGGACTTTGGAAAGTAGGTTGCCCGTGGGTACACAATGGTGAACTCATGCCCGTGTGGAGCAGTGTTATGGGGAGGCATTGCTGCCGCTTCTGGCTTCATCACCTGTTTTTTTTCAGATGAGGCGGAGGTATCCCTCATTTCCCGTGTTTATCTTTTGGATAGCCCCAAGTAGATCCTAATTACTCTTCTTTTCTTTTTTTCCAGGGTGCGTCTATAGAGTTTGTTCCTCTGCCCATATCTATCACCTACCAGGGGATGTATCGTCTGGTCGAGGGGATGATTCCACTGGCTCCTCCGGATCATTGCTTCATCGAGCGGTCGATACCTCGTCATCAAACCTGGGTGAGTCATTTGTTTGTCGTTTACTTATGCATATATCTTGAACATTACCGACTTTATCTCTTGATAGTTTTCTCGCGATGTTGTAGCGAGTTTGGCGAGGGGTATGGACGTCTTTCGCTATCAGCTGGTGAGATTGAGATACCAAGCCTCCTGTCGTCGTGATAATGTTGTTGTAGAGGTATTTCTCTTATCTCTATCACATGTTTTATTCGTATATTTTACACATCTGACTTGATTTATTTTTGCAAGGGCAGCCTATTCCTCCTCCACATACTCGGACGAGACCCGAGGCCCGGAGAGAGAGATCCGGGTCTGGCTCGAGACGTCACCGTACTTCTTTTGGAGGCTAGGGTGGTCGGTCGGAGACGGCTCCTATCGAAAGATTGGAGCGAGGGTTCGGATTCTTCATCTGAGGGTGCATCTTTTAGGCGCAGGCCAAGGAGGCGTGGCATCGGCTACTATATAGTGGGTGGTGAGACGTACGAGGTTGGCTCGTCGTCTCAGCAGCCGCAGCAGCCTCAGCCGTTGGCGATTCAACATCAGAGTGAGCTTGGATAGGCTGGCCCTACTTTGTTGATCCCTACTTTCGATGATTATATGACATCAGAGTGAGGGGCATACCCTACGAACTACACTTTTCTTCGACCCATAGGGAGTTCCTCCCAATCTGCTCCTCCAGCACCGTAGTTGTACATGTATTGACTTTATAGGATTTTGCTAGTTTGTATCATATGACTTCTAAGTTTAGACACACTGTATATGTAAACTATTATCTATTTATGCTTACTTTATCTTTTGCATCTTTTATTTTTCATTTTATGTGCATGTGAGTGTGTGAAAAATTTTGACAGATTTTTGCGCAAAAAAATCCGTTATTTTTATTATCAATTGAGGGTATCCGACTTTCTCCCCCAAAAGAAAAAAAAATGAAAAATAAAATAAACTTTGACTAACATAAGCACAAAATTAATTAAGCTCAAATTAATCAAAAAGAGTTTTTGAGGTAATGTTTGATTTTGAAGTTGATAAGGCTTTGAAATAAGAGGTCAAAACCGTAAAGTCATTGTAAAAAATCGAGTCATAGTCGAAAAAAACACGGTTTTCATAGCGCGGGAAGTTGGCGTCGTGCCGCCTTTCTGTCGCCATACGCTGGTTCTCGTTGCCAGGCGCTCTACTTGTCGCCTGGCGCTAAGCTTGTTTTCTCTAAATCCTTTCGAGATTCAAATTGTACTAGTTTTGTGCATAAATAGCCCCCGAATCTGCCGACTTTGTATACTTCGAACATATTAAAAATATTTATAGCCTTAATTTCTCATCAAGCAATCATGCCTAAGAGATTTAGTGATTTTACTCATGAGTGGTGCCGGTCTTTGACCGCTAAGGAGAGGAAAGAACTTGACCTTTTTCACTTGGGGGGTATTTATGGCATAAAGGGAGTAGATATGGACATAGAATTTATTCATACCGCCTTAGAATATTGGGATCCAGACACCCATTGCTTAAGACTAGGCTATGATGAAATTAGTCCTTTAGCGGAAGAATTTGGTTCCACTCCAGGCTTCCCTTCATTAGATCTTGCAGTAATTCCTATCGTGAATGAATATTATTATATAGATTTTGAGCATTTCCTTAACTTTAAGGATAGGGACCTATAAAATATTGTGGATGGGAATGTAGTTAATTTGAAAGAATTTGCACGTTATTATTTTGATAGACCACGCTCTAAATCTTTCCATGTTTATAGGAGGAGAGCTTTCCTCTTTGGCATGTTTAGCCAATATCTTCTCACTAGTGGTAATATTCGTGAGGGTCAAGAAATTTTAATTTCTGTCATGGAGCAAATTGAATCAGAGAGAAATCTAATGCCATTAATTGTTGGAGAAACAATGCTTAGTTTAGATGAATTAATGAAAAATCCAAAAGCACCTCTTCGAGGCTCTCCAATTTTATTACAAGTAGAAAACAATTTTTTTAATTACATAAACCAAAAATATATATTTTTGTATAGTATTACTAATTATTTGCATTGAATTTTTGTAGATATGGCTAATGGAGAGGCTAGAATTAATTAGTCATCCTGACAATGGTGATAAAGATACACCAAATTGCTTTGTAAGGCAGAAGAAACGCTTTTCCATAAAGATGGGCCACCGGGAGTGGAGCAACTTTTTTAATCTTGTGATTTTGCTATCAAGTGGGTCATTCCTTGGTGGAAAATTGAGAAGATGGTTGGTGTCAACAATCAACCCTTTTGTCGTCTTCCCAGTTTATCAAATTTGACCTTTTATTACCCCTCTAGGGTAAAAAGACAATATGGCCTTGCTCAGACTATTCCCTCTGGTGATCTTCGTCGCCCTTATGAGTTTCCTATTTCACAAAACATGGAGAGATTTGACAATTATTGGTGTGGTTGGCCTTTGTGGGAAGTTTTTATCCAAAAGGTTCCTCCTTCTTTGTCTAAGGATGTGAAGCATTGGATACTTGGTAGATCTAAAAAGGACAAGAACAAAGTTCAAAATAAGACCAATGTGAAGGATCGTCTTGGAGACAAGAAAGCTCCTGTTAAGGAACGCCTAGGTGAAAAAGTTGAATTCAAGACTCTTATTATGCCTAAGAAGAAAAATACTACATACTAAGGGCAAAGAGAAAAGCAAATCTGACTTTATCAAAATGAAAGTGCGGGTAGAAAAGAAAATTAGAGTAATGGCTAAAGGGGAAACTATACATACCATGATTGAATACAAATCCTCAAAAGGATGTTTGCTAGCAAAAGTGATGGATGAAGAAAAAGATGCTGACTAGAATTGGAAGAGGGCTACAAAAGAGAAGACATATTAGGGCATTGATTTAATTTCAATTCATTAGACAATTTTAATTTTCTTAAGTCAATTTATTTTTTAGCTTTATTTAAATTCCATTAATAATGTAATTTTTACTTTATTTTATTAATGCTATTTTCAGCTTTTTTAAATAAAATAAACATTTACATTTAAAAATTTTATTAAAGCAATGAAAACAATTGGATTATTTTCCGAAAATTATTCGAGTACGGAAGCCGAAAATTTCCAAAATACACTGAAATTTGCCCAGATTATCACAGAAAAGCTGGCGCTGCAGGTTTAGGTCTGTTTCCAAACGCTACTATTTGTCGCCTGGCGCTATAGATTGTCGCCAGACGCTATAGTTTGTCGTCCAACGCTGAGGTCTGTCGTCAAGTGACAGATCTTCTGTGTTGCGTTGGTCTTGAATTTTGCGCGCCGATTGTTCTTTGTTAACTTGTCGATGCTGGATGAGAGAATTGTAAAAATAAAAGTGGCTGCACCCTATAAGGGTTTCCTACATATCCTTTCCTAGGAATCGGGCTAAACGAAGCTCTCTTGAGTGTCCTACTTACGTTACTATGGGTATTACTTCTTAAGTTGGTCAAGATTTGTCATATTTGAGAATTCCTTGGCATCCATATAAGTTAATTTTGCAGCACCTGATAGGATAGTTTTGAAAATATATGTTCCAGACCAATTAGGCCTAGGCCTAAATTTGCCTATTGGATCCAAAACATTTTTCCTTAATGCTTTTAACACCAAGTATCCTACTTTGATGTTTCTTGTCTTGACTTTCTATTTGAAGAATTAAGACATACAAGTTTGATAGCATTGAGTATGATGTAGAGCCTCTAGTCGCTTTTCATCAAGTAGAATTAGCTCTTCATATCTCGCTCTAGTCCATTCGACTTCATCGAGTTTACTTTCCAACACAATGCGTAGGGAAGGTATTTCTAGCTCTACAGGTTGTACGGCATCCATTCCATAGACTAAGGAAAATGGTGTATTTCCTATATACGTGCGAATCAACGTGCAATAACCTTATAGAGCACAATGGAGTTTTTCAGGCCAATCCTTGTAATTTTCTGTCATCTTCTCAATGATAGTCTTTAAATTTTTATTGGCTGCCTCAACTGCACCATTTTCTTCAGGTCTGTATGGAGAGGAATGATGATGTTGAATACCATACTTTTGTAGCAATTCTTCACATTCTGCTTGAAAGTGAGTTCCATTGTCACTTATCATTTCATGTGGGACTCTTTATCGATAAAAGATGTTTATTTCGATAGAGAGTGATACCTGTTTTGCAGTGAGTTTTGCGTGTGATGCTACTTCAACCCATTTAGTGAAGTAATCAATTGCTACTAAGATGTATTCATGACCTCCTGCTCTGGGAGGAGTATTTTTTCCAATGATATCCATTCCCCATGTTGAGAATGGCCATGGCGATGTGTAGGTGTAGAGGAGAGATGGGGGAACATGTTGTAAGTTATAGTATATTTAGCATTTAGGGCATCTTTTGACATGTTAATGATAGTCCCTATTAATGGTAGTCCAATAATACCCTTCGCGCATTATCTTTTGGACTAGCATTTTGCCATTTACATGTGCTCTACATACTCCTTCATGGACTATTCTCATTGCCCTTTGGGCTTCGTTTTTTCCTACACAAAAAAGAGCTCGACCTTTAGGTACCCTTATGTTTAACTCGTCGTTTATGAGAACATATTGGAAGCCAAAAGTCTTAAAGCTCGTTTTGCTCTTTTGTCTGCATGGAGTGGATATTCTCCTTTGGTGACATAGTTGAGGATGTATGTATACCAAGGTTCTTCTTCTTCCTCTTGGACTACCTCATCATCCTCTATAGCTTGAATATAAAACGTTTTATGCATTTTTTCTTTTGTTAAAGGCATTTGCTCGATTTCTGTAGGAATTCTAACCATTGAGGCTTGTCTTGCCAAGGCATCAGCAAACTGATTTTCCTCTCTAGGTAGATATGTGTATTCTACCTTTTCCAGTTGGTTTTTGAGAGTTTCCAAGTATGTTTGGTAAGGGGCCAAGCTCTCACTCCTTACTTTCCATCTTTTTGTAATTTGGTTGATGATCAAAGAAGAATCTCCGAATATTCGAAGTTTCTTTACTCCTAATAACAATGTTGTTTCAAGGCCAACCATGCTGCTTAATATCAATAATAATAATAATTAAATAAATGTTACCTATTAATTAATAAGGTGTTACAATAGTATGGAAAAAGTGATAAATAATGTCCAATAAAGGGCTACAATATGTCACAAGATGATTGAAAAATGTTACCTAATAATCAACTAGGTGATACATTTTTTTCGAAAAAGTGATATGTAATGTTAGATAAAGTGTTCCTAAATGATCGAAAAATGTTACTTAAAATGAGTAAGTGTTACATGAGAAATAAAAGGTAACACTTTAAAAATGATACTAATAATATAAAAAAGTGTTACATCAGGAGGTTTAAAGGAACACTTTAAAAAGTGTTACTATATGTTACCCAAAGGGTTACATAAGACCTTAGGGAACATGGGCGGAAGTATCACCCACTAAAGTGTTACCTATTGTCTATAATAACACTTTTACCACATTATGAAACTGTAGGCCTACGTTAAAGCATGTGTGAATATGCTTGGCACTCATAGGAAGTGGGAAGTAACATAATACGATTAGGGACAAAGCAAAGTAGGGAGCCGCCAACATGTTTTTAAGGAACTTGTAAACCGTTCACGGATCATAAAAGGCAACCACGAATAAGGGACAACAAAGGCAACAACGAATGAGCCGTGAAGGTTACACCCCATTCATAATCCATGAGATTACTAACTCCATATGGTTCGGAACCACGAAATGAGGATCGGGAATGATGGTACGAAGTGAGTCATGGAGTCACATTCGCTCGTGTTGGCCTCTACTCGATTCTTATAGCGAAAAGCATTCCTGCGATCTCAAAGGCATGCAAACAAAATATTCAATTTGCTCTAAACTATTATTAAGCTAAATTGGTTGAATATTAATGCAACATATAATTCTAAAATATTAGTGATCACTTAAATTAAACAACAAGATTAAAAAGGAACCTAAACCGGTTGTCCAAATTATCTTATTAGGCGTGATTTTCAATTACATATTCCCTTTAAACATGCAATATAGTGATCATAAAAAATAGAATAAACATTAATATTGGAAGCAATTCAACGATAAATCCAAAAATATAAAAATCGATAGAAAAATAATAGAAATAAAAGGAACATAATTCTTACTTTGATTCTGTTTGCTTGCAACTGTAAAATAATAAACGAGTTAGTAACTTCGAGGAAAAATAATAAAACAATAATTAAATTAAATTAAATAGAGTTGATTTGGGGCCAAACCCTCAAACAGTTCTACCTTTCACGCCTTAGCTTAAGGACAGAACCACGAGTAAAGTATGGACTCCTTGGAGTGCTTGAAGGGGGAATTTTGAAAGAAGAATGGTAGGCTAGTGTTTATGTTAGAGCATAGAAGAGGGAAAAAGAGAATTAATTGATGCCCCATACATCATAAATGAGGGGGTATTTATAGAAAAAATGTGTTGAGGGAGCACACGGAACCCTAAAAAGATAAAAAAAAACCCTAAAAAATGGCACCGCGACACGGCAGAGGGCTTATAAGTGACTTTTATGTCACTTTTAGGGTGTTTATTGAGTCGCTTTCCAGCTTATTTTCCAATAATTTAGCCCATTTTGTCCTTTATTTGCTTATTCTCGTCTTTTATCTTTATTTTGAGTATTTTACTAGTTTTTAATAGTTTTTAGTTTATTTTCGTATTTTTAGTTAATAATTCCTAGTTTCTCTCATTTCCTTATTTTATTTTATTTTCATATTTGTTTTCTTTATTTTATTTAATTTCTTTTAATTTTATTTTTAAGTTATTCTATTTTATTTTATCTTTATCTTATTTTATTTTATCTCGTGGTAATACCCTCGAATTTTTGGTTGTAGGTGTTCCGGGTTTCAAAGTCATATTCGTATTCGGAGGTTGGAGGTTCGAGTCAAAGGTTTCAATCCAAGAAGCTTCCAAGCATCGTAGTTGCTGCCCCTTAACCTTCACCCCACAGACACTTATCCTCCACCAAACCAGTCACGCACTCCCCTGCTCCCATAAACAGCACCTGACCACCAACTCACCACCCGCATCTCAGTAACAACAAAACCAAGCAACCTCCCCTCCCAACTAAATTCCACCACCGCAATAACAACAACTCCAACCAGCCATGCTGCCCAGCCGCAACTCACATCAACCACAACGACCACCAATCTCAGCCTCCACAGCCGCCGCAACCACCAACTCCACCTCACCAATCAAGGTCTCCCCTGCTCTAGCAACAATCGCAGCAACCTGCTTTCATTTACCACCGCAATCAACCACTTTCAGCCACCCAAATCAGCAGCAAACCCATCTCAACCACATCCACCCAATTACAATAACAGCAACGCAAATAACACCACAAACACCACGCACCGCAGCCTCCGTCAGCCACATAAACCACAACAACAATTGAAGCCCGTAATTCACCCAACACCGGAACCACTCACAGCCACCACAAAGTCCTAGCAGCTGCGGCATCAACAACACCAACATCGCACTCCTCTTCTCACGCAACCCCCACACCCAGAACCACCGTCAGACACCAATTAAAGTCGTTCCTAGCAGCAACGCTGCCGATGCAAACCAAACCCCAACATCTTCAGCCATCAATTACCACCTACCCTAGAACCACAAATCGCCAGCAGCGGCCTCCAATCAGAGCAGCCCGCAACACCTGTTGCGCCTCCCATTTCGCCACCAATCCCAGCCAACTCTCAACACGCAAACAGCCCACTTCCCCTGCATCACCTCGCAATTATTCACCTCAAATTAACCACCGTCACACACTCACCAACAACCTCTAACAGAGCAGCCAATTTGCGGTCGCGCAGCCCTATCAGAAAGCGCACAAATGGAGTCCAAATTCAGATTCGAGGCAGCAGCATTTGCGCGACCTCTGCGCGACGTCTTCGCGGGCGCGAAAATGTGGGTTCAATCACGAGCTTCTCTCGTGATTTTAATGAAAATCGGATTGCCACGATTTGATACTCCATTATAGTTGATGATGATGAACGGTGGGGATTTGATGGCGATGTTTGATGATGGAGTTTGATGGTGAGTGGAGTATGGGATTATTCCCATAGAAGCAAAAAAAACGAAGAAGAAGGGGAATGGAGGGTCTGATGGTTTAATTTGGGGGAATTGCTGGGTTTGCTTTCATTTTTCAATTTCATTCTTTTCTTTTATTTTCTTTCCTTATTCTTTTTATTTTCCTTTTCTTTTCTTATTTCTTTTCTCTTTTATTTTCTTTTGTTTCCTCCCTAATTTCTGATTTCTTTTATTTTTACTTAGTTTTATTAGCTTTGTATAAATACCCATCTTTGGGGTAACTAGAAAGGGGGAATTTTATGATGATATTTTTTGCTTAATTAGTTTAGGATAACTTCTCTCTCTTAGGGTAGATTAGATAATTTTTAGAGAGAGAAAGTAGATTATTGCTCAATTTTCTTCCGAGTATTTATCTTTGCTCAAGTTTAATTTTCAATCAAGCAAGAATTCAAGTTTTCATCTTTCAGTAATCCCTTCTTTAGTAATCTCTTTTCCTTTCCTTTAGTTTTATTTATTTGTTTTATTGTTGTTTGTTGTTGTTAATCTTATTAGTTCATCTAGTTGCTATTGATTTCATTGATTTTAATCATGTTTTGTTTTGTGTTTCTTGAGTTTATTTCTAATTTTTATATTATGTTTAATCTCCTTCTCTAGGCTAAACTTTTAGCTAGGGGAAGGGGGTGGAAGATTTGATTTAATATTGGATGAATGATGATGGTTGGATTGAACTTATGCCATATATTGATGAAAGACATTATTTTAATTACCTTGAGATTATTGTTGCACTCTATTTGATGTTTTCTAGTTTAAATGGATATGTAGGCACCCTCACATCGAGGTGTGTAGACACCCATTTGTGTCTCCCCAAAACCAAACCCAGTGATGAGTACCTTTCACGTCGAATCATAATCGAATGAAACGAAAGTGTGGAAAGGTCTAGTGTTGCGGAAAGTTTTTATTTCTTTTCTCTTCTCTCTGTTTGTGAAAACTTTATTTTAAGAAAACAGTCAATCCAGTTTGGTTGGTCCATGATATGGGTCCAATAGTAGTGTAGTTGGATGGGGCTTGCAAAGACCTTTCCAACGATATATTATAAGCCCAATTCCGATGAAAATTGAGGAAGTTATGGCTAATTTACCAAACTTGACCCGGTTTGAGCTTTATGTACGGCCCAATGAACTTGGGGAGGGCCTAATCTAATTTATCATTCCTAATGCAATTAGGAATGGTTTTGGTCTTCTAGAATCTTCTAGAAGGTCCTTTTCATTCCTAATTCAATTAGCATTGATAAATTGACTTTGTTGACTTTTCAGAGTTTTAATCAAAATCAAACAGCATTTTCGAAGAAATTATATTATTTTATCTTCCAGTACGGGATATTTATCAGATTTTCGAAAACGCGTTGAAATCCAGTTTCGCGTCCAACCCCAGACCTTGGCGCCTGGAACCAGGCTTGGCGCCGGCGCTAGCCATTGGTGGCTGACGCCAGCTAGCCAGGGTTGGCGCCAACCTTGTTTTGCGTGCGTCAGACTCTGTTTTGTTAAATTATCTTTTTTGGCTGATTTTCTCTATAAATATCGTATTTAAAACTCCGTTTTCATTCATCTACAATCATTCATCATACACCAATTTTCACCAATTCATCATCTACATTAACCTACAACGAATTCTCCTCATTCGCAAGTTATTCATCAACAATCATTAATTCTTTAGCATTCTTTCATTCAATTCTTTCTTGCTTTTTCATACAAAATTCCGCATTCACAAGACCTAGATACACCTAGCCATATTCGAAGTTGCCTTTTCCCTAGACGTGAAAGGTTTTAATTTCTGAGGGTTTGGTCCCAAATCTCTCTTTCAATTATTTAATTTAATTGTTTTTTATTATTTTCCTTGAAGTTACTAACGTGTGTATTTTGTTATTAGAAAGAGGTACGAGGCATCAAAGTAAGTACTTTAATTGATTAATTGATATTATGATGTAGAAATCATGCTTATATTATTATGATGTTCCTAGTATCATGTCTAGGGTATTTTTAATATATTAAATATGATTGTTACGATGCTTCCTATGTTCTTTCTAATATTAATTCATGTTAGTATCATGTTAGGGCTAAAGATTTGATTTTTATTGCTTAGTAACATGCTAGGTGATTAGGGGATTTTTATCCACCAATCACCGTCTGACAAGTGGACCAACCAGGTTCCGCCACGTGTTCTTCACGAAGGCCAACAGGAACCTGCCACGTGTCGATCACAGATACGTCCTCCACGGACCACTTAAGACACGCCACGCGTCCATCCATGCCAAATGGGACAACCGGCCATCAAGGCCCAATTCAGTCTAGAGGCCCGATCAGCCCTAGGTTTACCTTAAACCTAGAGAGTTGCACGCTTCTCAAGGCTATAAATACTCGATTAATCCTCATTAATCAAAGGATCGAATAATTAAGAGATCAAGCAGAGAAGAACAGAGTTATTAACAACTGGCTAATCTCGCTAACAACGCAGATTACCAACACTAAGCACTCTCACCTAGAGAGATCTCATTACTTTAATTTCTGTATTGATTACTCCTTAATCGGGTACTAACTTGACCGTTGGAGGCGGAGCTCTCAGGAGTCTCCGTTATTTTGCAGGTACAGGCGTCCGGTTCCAGTCTCGGAATTGTAACTCTCCCGCAGGACATCAGAAAACCCCGAAACATTTGGCGCCGTCTGTGGGGAGAGTACTTCAGAGATGGCATCCAAGTCTGTACCGACTCCAGAAGAGAGGCGTCCCCTAGACGACCCTCAAGTTCAGTCGGACCATGATACCGAAAGTGAATTTGAAGTTGAAACTCATACAGCTCCAGACGGGACCCTAAGGGCCCGACGTACCCGTCATACCGAAATGAGGGAACGGGAGTATCTTCAAACAGGGAGCGAGCCAGCAGGCGCACTGCTTGCTCGGCAACAGCCGACTGATGGGTCTGCTCCCATCACAAGGAACGAACTCATGACCTTCATGAGGGACTTCAAGGGAGAGATCCAAGAGTTGATCAACAAAAAACCGCCTGCTTCAGTCAAAGAGCAGTCGGCCAAGAAACCTTCCACTTCACTGAAGAGGAAGCCAGTTCAAGGGCGAGAGGCGACTCCCCATCCTAAATCCAAGAAGCGGGAGCCGTCTGCTCTTGATTTCACAAAACTCCGTTATCCTACGGGAAATAGGAAACCGGTTCGTCATATTCAGGCGGACGGGTCAAAGAAAACGTTCACAGATGCTCGGCACCTGCTAGAGCAGAAGAAGAGTGACCGATTATCAGAGTCGGCTTCTACCTCAAATCTTCAGGACAGTTTGCGAAATGCCTCGATGAGGCATACTCAGTCGTACCATGAGAGTCAGTCAGGCGGCACCTCCCGTCAGTCCGGTTTTCACAGTGCCCAGGCGGTACCAGACTTACCATTTGTGCCGCAACAACAGTATTTTATGCAGCCACCTCCATTTGGTGGACCTGCAGCAAAAAAGTCCAACCTATGGACTGGCAGCTACGGCTGCTTAGACTTGGTGAACAGCCGTCGGCCTTCTCCAAGGAAATTACTGAAGCCGCTCAGCCGGCCAAAGTAAAAAATGTTCTAGTAGGCGCCTATGACGGCACTACTAACCCAGAAGACCATCTGATGGCATTCACCAACCTGATGTACCTTCAAGGGTTGGATGATCCCACTTGGTGCAAGTGTTTCCCAGCGACTCTCAAGGGAATTGCACAGCAATGGTTCGGCAACCTGCCGACTGGTTGTGTAAACAGCTTCAGGACGCTTGCTTACTTATTTGCCTCCAACTTCGCTATGCACATCCCTGCGAAGAAAACGACCCTTGATTTGGGAACAATTCAGCAGGGTGAAAAGGAGGGGCTTCGTTCCTACATCAGGCGGTTCAACCTCATGAGAATACAGATTCAGGGGTTACCGGATGAGGTAGATTATACTGACTTTTTTAGAGGTCTCAAAGACGGGTCTACCTTCAAATTTGATTTAGTTCGAAAAAGGGTGGCGACTCTTCAAGAGGCCTTGATTGAAGCAGAAGCCTATATACAGGCGACTGATCTGTGTACGATGAAACAGTCGGACGGGAAGAGGTTCGACAAAAGAGAGGGACGACAGAAACAGTCGTCCAACAAAGATGAAAAAAGAAAAGAGGTCTGGGCGGCTGATTCCTCTAAACAGCCGGCCCAGAAAAAGAAAAAAGAATTCAAACCATACTCCCCAAAGTATGTGTTTAACAAGGATAACCAGTTTATCCTAAAAGAAATAAAGGGACGGCTCTCAATTGAGAAGCCGCTCCCCATGAAGGGTTCTGCGAGCAACCGGAACCAAAACAAAATCTGTGCTTATCATGATGACATTGGTCATCACACCAATGACTGCATCAGTCTCATGCGGTACCTAGACCGCTTGGCTGATCAAGGTGATCTTGACACTTATGTCAAGAAATCTACGGGGAATACTTCCTCAAAAAAGCAGTCGGCCAAAAAGAATCAACAGGCCGACAGTTCCGATACAGATGATGCAGTCGTCTACACCATTGCAGGCGGCTTCTCAGGAGGCGGCCCCACTATTAGGGGCAACAAAGATAATATAAGGCGGTTAGATGTAAATTCCGTTCACCAAGAACGGCCGTCCAAATATACATTTCCTGAGATTGTCATCACTGAAGAGGATCTAGGAGGAATAAGGGGACCGCATGACGACCCTCTCGTTATTGAATGTAAAGTGGCCAACCAGAGAGTTGGCCGAATCCTCATAGATACCGGGAGCTCTTCAGATCTCATCAGCAGCAAATGTCTGTCAAAACTGAAATATCAGACGGACTGCATACATCCGGCCTCCCACCCTTTAATAGGGTTTGGAGGAGGAGTCGTCCACCCACTGGGACGAGTGGATCTACCCATTCGCCTGGGCGAAAAAGGGGAAGGACGACACATGGTAGTCCGGTTCCTAGTGGTAGAGGAACTCTCGGCCTACAACATGATTCTGGGTCGACCAACCCTGAATAATTCCAAGGCTGTTATAATCCCGTCACTTATGCTGCTTAAGTTTGAAAGGGATAATGGAACAGTCGGCTCCCTAAGGGGAGATCAGAGGATGGCCCGAGAGTGCTATCTCTCGGATGTCAAGCCCACTGCTATGGCCACTGGGTCAAGTGGAGAAAAAACAGACCTTGACAATGTCAAGGAAAGTGCGCCTGTTCAAGAAACAGGCGACAGAAAAAGAAAGGCGCCCAGACAGAGTCCGCCAGAAAGGCAAGAAAATAGCAATCATTGGCAGAGGACCGGCCGGATGAGTTCCGCCCTCAGCCGGCTGGTGAGCATGCGGACCTGATATTAGACGACTCCCATCCTGACCGAACAGTCAAAGTAGGGACGACTGCTCTGAGAAACCTAGGTGACGACTTTCACAACCTGTTGAAAGAATACAAGGACATCTTTGCATTTGAAGTCCATGAAATGCCAGGCATTAGTCCTGATCTGGCAGTACACAAACTCGCTGTGGATCCGAAAAAGAAGCCGGTACGACAAAAGAAGCGGAACCATGGTGAAGAAAGAGGTCAGGCGGCAGCCTCCGAAGTCAAAAAATTACTTGATGCAGGGTTCATTCGGCAATGTTACTTCCCAGATTGGGTTGCAAATGTGGTGCTTGTTAAAAAGCCGAATGGCACCTGGCGAATGTGTGTAGACTACACAGACTTGAACAAGGCGTGCCCCAAAGGCAAGGTTTGAATGGGGGCCGGATGCTGAGGCCGCCTTCCAGAAATTAAAGGTTCACTTGCATTCCTTGCCGAGGCTGGTCAGCCCTTTGCCCAAAGAAAATCTCTACATGTACCTGGCCGTCTCTGATCATGCGTTAAGCGCGGTGCTCCTTGCTGAAAGGGACGGCTGTCAACTTCCGGTCTACTTTGTCAGTCACGTACTGAAAAATGCCGAGTTGAGGTATCCCCTAGTGGAGAAATTTGGTCTTGCACTCTTCATGGCTGTTAAAAAATTGAAGCCCTACTTTCTGGCACATGCAGTCGTCGTGTATACCGACCAACCGATCAAGCGGCCCCTTACCACCATGGAGTCCTCCGGACGAATGATCAAATGGGCCATAGAAATGCAGAGTCTCGAAGTTACTTTCGAGCCTAGAAAAGCAGTGAAGGGGCAAGCCTTTGCTGACTTTATTGTAGAGATGACTCGTCCTCCTGACTCTCAAGTTCCAGACCAAGTCTGGAAGGTATATGTGGACGGAAGCTCTACTTCAAACGGTTGTGGAGCAGGCGTCGTATGTCAATCTCCAGAGGGCGACAGGTTCGAGTATGCTCTACGCTTCAGCTTCCAGGCTTCAAACAATGAGGCAGAATATGAAGCTTTACTAGCCGGGATCCGCATGTGTAAGGCGGCAGGGGCAAGGAAAATAGACCCCTGTTCTGATTCACAACTGATAGTGAGTCAGTACAATGGCGAATACGAAGCAACACATCCGGCCATGATCAAGTATTTACAGGCGGTCCGACAAGCGGTCGGCTCCCTTGAGGATTTCCATCTGATCCAAGTGCCGAGATCAGAAAACAACCAGGCAGATGCACTTTCGAAATTAGCATCATCCGCCTCCTCCGATACTCCTCGAACTGTGTTTTGGGAAGTAATGGAGAAGAGAAGCATCGAGGAAAATCCTATTGGAATTCTAGACAGAAGCTCAACCTGGATGGATTCAATCAGGGCATATCTGACAAATGGTACACTGCCGGATGATCCTCAACAGGCGGCAGCACTGAAAAAACGAGCCTCCTGTTTTGAAATGATACAGGGAGAACTTCACAAGAGGGGGCACCTTCAACCCTTCTTAAAGTGTGTTACTCCTGAAAAGGGACGAGAGATACTAGATGATCTTCACTCTGGTTTCTGTGCTTCCCATATAGGTGGTAGGATGCTTGCTCAAAGGGCAAGGCGGCAGGGCTACTTTTGGCCTACTTTGGAAGCAGATGCAATGGAGATGGTGAAAAAATGTGACAAGTGCCAAAGGTTTGGCAAATTAATTCACCGTCCGGCTACTGACCTCACTACCATTCACAGCCCACTACCGTTTGCTAAGTGGGGCATGGACATTCTGGGTCCATATACGCCTGCTACAGGCGGCAGAAGGTATATACTTGTTGCCGTTGACTACTTCACTAAATGGGTAGAGGCGGAGGCTGTAAAGGGAATCAAGACGAAAGATGTAATTTCATTCATTTGGAAAAACGTCATCACTCGGTTCGGGGTTCCCATGTCTATGGTTTTTGATAATGGTCCCCAATTTGAGACGCCTGTTCTCAAAAGCTGGTTGGGAGACCAAGGAATTGCATATTACTTTGCATCTGTCGGCCGTCCACAAGCAAACGGCCAGGTAGAAGCCTTTAATAAAATCATCTCAGACGGTCTCAAGAAAAAGATTGAACGAGCAGGCGGCCTATGGGCAGATGAACTACCACATGTTCTTTGGGCCATTAGGACGACTGAAAAAGGGGCGACTGGAGAAACTCCCTTCCTCCTAACTTATGGTGCAGAAGCTGTTCTTCCAATAGAACACTACGAGCCGACTCTTCGAGTAATGCTATATGACGAAGAGGCAAACTGGGAAGCTATGCGCCTGGCATTAGACTCACTTCCTGAAAAGAGGGGCAATGCTGTTTTGCGCCATGAGATCTATCGCCTGAGAATGACTAGATCATACAACAAAAAAGTACACAGGCGTCCACTCAAAGTAGGGGACTTTGTACTTAGGAAAATGGAAGTAGTTGGTAGGGCTAATGAGTCTGGCAAACTAACTCCCAACTGGGAAGGACCCTATCGAATCTATGCGGAAGTCAGGGACGGTACCTACCGTCTGGAAACACCAGACGGACAACCGTTGCCTCGAACCTGGAATGTAGATAACCTTAAAAAATATTTTTTCTGAATGATGTAAAGTAAAGAGCTACTTAATAAAGTTTGCACTTACTATTCAATTTTGTATTACGAGGGGCATGCCGTCTGTACCTTTACAGTCGGCTACTCTCCATTGAGTTTCACTCTTTATCTTTAGAGGGGCATGCCGTCTGTTCCTTTACAGTCGGCTACTCTCCATCGAGTATTTTACTCACAATACTTAGCTAAAAAGATTAGGGCCTGGCCGATCCTGTAACTGACAGGCGGCTACCCTTCTTTTACTTAGCACCTACGTTCACCAAGAACTTACCAAGGCCACCGGCCGAATGATCAGACCAGGCGCCAAGCCACCTGATCAAAACTACAAAACTAATTCGACCTGTCCCAACATCATAGCAGGCGTCCGACGGCATCCCTCCGGATGAAATTCGTCGCAGAGAGCAGCTCCCTTTTGGGTGGAACATTGTTCTATAAACTAATTACACGGCACCTATACGACTGTCCCCAAGGGCAACCACGTAGCCGTTTTTGAGACAAGGATAACTCTATCACTAACCAAACCAGTGGTAGCAGTTGACATCTGAGTCAGATGACCGCCTGTATTACTTGGGATAAATGCAGGGGGTACCTATTGAGTTAATAGCCAACAAACATTGGCGAATCAAGGGGTCTAGCCGGCCTACGCCGCCTGGTACCTCTACTTCTCAAACAAAAGTGATGGCGACTGAGTAACTCCAAAGTTAACTCATAGTCACTCCTTCAAATTTGGTATGGAATCTAAAAAGTTTGAGTCGTCCGCCTGTTTTAAACAAACAAGGGCACTCGAACCCCTATTCCTACTGGATAACCTATTGAGTTAATAGCCAACAAACATTGGTGAATCAAGGGGTCTAGCCGGCCTACGCCGCCTGATACCTCTACTACTCAATCAAGATTGTGACAAAGACTAAGTAACTCCTATGTTAACTTAATAGTCACTCAAACTTAGTATGGAGCCTAAAAGGTATGAGTCGTCCACTTGTTTTTAATAAACAAAGGCTCTCAACCAATACTCTTGCTAGGTTAACCAATAACGAATTAAAAGCCAACATTGGCAATAAAGGGAAACAACCGGTACCCACCGCTTGTTTTCCTACTTAATTCCTTGGCTACTAGGTAATTCTATTTACTTGGTCAAATTGAATAAAGAGTTCGAATACCGATTGATTAAATGGCCGACTGATCATCTATCCTGGAAACAGATAACCAGTCGTCCAGGGGCATAGGCGGCATACTTACTATTTGTACCTGTCTTAACGTTCGGCCATACACAACAGTCGGTCTAGTGAGCAAATTTCAAATACTTAGACAAATTTGGACCAAAACAAAAGTTTGATTAAAAATGAGCCGGCCATTAAAGACCAGCAGAATATTCAAAACCCCGGCCCCCTGGCCGGGTAATTACAAAGCAAACGGCACGCAGGCCGTGAAAAGAAAAAAATACTTAAAAGCTTAAGAAGGGGGCAGTTCAGTATCAGCAGCAGCCGCCTGGTCAGCACTCTTCTTGCTGGACTCGGCCTTAGCTGCACCGTCTTTTGATGCCTTACCCCCAAGTGGCACAAGCGCCACAACCGGCTCTTCCTCCTCCAACGCACCATCCAACGCCTCTTCTTCAGCAGCCGCCAGGATCTGTTGATTATATATTTCCGAACACTGGCGGTACGTTCTTTCCCATGAGGCAAAGTCGGCACTGGGGAACAGTCGTTCCCAGGTCATGCGTTGGATTTGAGCGGAGTCTTCCACCATCTCCCGGACGAGCTCTTGTTTCTCTTGCTCGGCCTTATCCGAGAGCTCTTGGGTAAGACTCTTCTCTTGGTTCACCAGGCGCTCCTTTACGTTGGCCAAAGATTTCTCCATGGCTTCGTAAGAGTGCATTTTTTGGCGAAGGGGTTTCAGCTCGGCTTTAAGGTTGGTGACGGTCCCCTCCAGCTCGTCAACCTTCTTTTGGGCCGCCTCTAGCTGAGCCCGAACAGCGGCGGTCGCCTGCGCCTGATAATAAAGAAGATCAATGGTCAGTACTTCATTTTGGGCAATTTGAAACATTGCCTTATCACAGCTGGAGGCGGCCATAGCCTTTGCGGCCTTTACCTCTTTGTTTTTCCGATCAATCGGCTTGCGTAGGCTGTTGACTCGGAGCAGGGCCTAAGTACAAAGAAAAACAGGCGTCAGTTTCCAGATAAAAAGTTAACAGGCGTCCTAGAACTCAAAAAGCTCAAAAATATACTAATATACTAAGTATACCTCAGCAAGGACCCCTGAAATTCCATCAAGGTCAAGGGTGCCGGCACCCTTGACCGCCTCCCTGTCAGATGGAGGAACTACTTTAACCATTGACTTGGCTACCTCAACCAAGTCAAGTCCCTGGGGGCCGGCTGCATTAAGCGAAAGGAAAAAACAAGTTAGACCTAATCAAGAAGGAAGCAAGGGTGAGTTTTTACAAGCAAGTGTCCATACATCTAGGCGGCCCCGCCTGGGTTTTTGAAGAAGTGGCCGGCTGCTTCTCAGCCGCCACTGTTTTCCTGGAAGACCCAGGAGAGCTTGCAACAGTCGTCCTCCGGGCCTTGGGGTCCGGCTGTTGCGAGGAAGAAGCCCTTGGAGTGCCAGACTGAAAACAAAAAGAGTTAGTATATGCATAAGACAACTAAAAGGAGAAGAGTTTTCAAAGCTTACCAAGGGTGCCTCCTTGTTGGGGGAGTCGGCATACGACTACTTCATTAGCGAGACCCGCAGCATGGCCGCCGCAGTCTTAGATGCTGTTATTTTACTCATGGCGTCGGCTGAAAGAAATAAACAGCAGAGTTAGTAAAAATCCCAAGTAAACAAGGCGTGAAAAAACAGAGTATTCGTCAGGCCGGCTACCTCTAGAGCACCGACTGCTGAGGCCACAGGCGGCCAAGAAGTACTCGTCATAGAGCCACTTGAAGCTCGGGACGCAGTTTAGGGGTACTTGCTCTCGTACCCCTGAAGTAGAGTTCACCCTAGTCTCTACTTTGAAGAGTCCTTTGTCTAGGATCTCTTTTTTAGCCTTTGGGGGAACAGGCGGCATGCTGCGGCCGCCTGCGAGAAGAGGCGGATCCCTATTCCACTTGTTAAAGCGTTTGTTCAGCTCCGTGTCTGAACTCTCGATAATTAGAAAGGTGTTCCGCCAATCCTTCCATTTGTTTGCCTTACCTCTCGTCATGAGGTAACCCCTATGGCTTGTTAATTGATACCAGCCGGTACCTCCCGACTTAGGGGTCCGGCTGAGATAGTTCATGTGGGCGAAAGCCTCAAAACTTGGCTCCACCCCGTTCAGTTCGCACCCGGCCACATAGCCGAGTACGTTTACCCAAGAGTTGGGGGCTAACTGCCATAACCCCAGATCATACCCATCTAAAATCCGCTGAACAGCCGGATGTAATGGGAAGCGCAGTCCAGCTTTGATGGCCGCCACATAGCAGCCAAAGCAGCCGTCACCGTAGCTGGTACCAGCCGGCCAGACGACAGTATCTTCTGGATCCGGCACAAACAGTAAATACTCCGGGCCCATTTTGTGGTTAGCAATAAAGCTCGCCACGTTGTCTCGCATGGTTGCAATCCGGCCTCGGGGTACCCTGCAGTAGTAGGGGGCGTTTTCCTCTCTGTAAGAGGCGGACGGCTCTGCCCAATTATCCCCCTTCTCAACTGCATGAGAACGTCTCGCCTCTTGTAGGCGGCTATGTTTTTCTTCTGAGCCAGAAGAACTGTGGCCAGAAGAGCTAGATTCGGACTCGTCCCCTGACGAGTCCGAAGAGGACGACTCCTCCCCTCTCCTAGAGGGGCCCGCCTCCTCTCCCTTAGAAGGAGCAGAAGGAAAATTAGACATGTCCACGGTAAGATGGGAAGGGAACACCTTGGTCCCTCTCTCAGAACTGTCAGCTTGACAGTCGCCTCGTTCTACATCTGGCGCCTGGTCAGATGTTTCACTAAGGAGCACCCTTTGGGAGGAGCCGTCTGAATTTGATATCATAGCAGTCTTTTTTGTTCTGGCCATCACGTTCTGCATAGACACAGATACAGTCGGACTTTGTATAAAGGGCAAAGATGGGTCCAGAAAAGGGCAGGCGGCACTCCTAGTCCTAGATTCAGCCGTCCCCGGTGACCGGCTGATCACTAACTTAGGGCGTGTCGTGTGCTTCCATGGTGCCATTTCAAAAAATAAAAAGAAAATTAAGAGTAAGAGAACTGAGTTACCTGAACGAGTGACGGTTGATGAAGTCCTGAAAGTTCGGGTCAGTCGGCTTGTCAGAACAGGCGGTAGGCAGAAAAAGTCCGAAATGTCAGAGCAAGTTCAGGGGTCCGAATGTTCTCGCAAAAGTTCTCAAATGTGAAAATGACCGAAGTCAGCACTTCCTTTTATAGGCAAAGTGAGAAGGCGAAGGGTCGCTTCCAAATTCAAAATTTGGGCAGGAAACTCTCTCGGCCGTCTGCAAGGTGACACCTGTAACGGGCCGTTGCCTGTCACCGTGCGACACCTGTCACAGGCGACACGTGACCAGTCGCGTGCCACCTGTGAGGGGCAAATGATTAGGGGATTTTTATCCACCAATCACCGTCTGACAAGTGGACCAACCAGGTTCCGCCACGTGTTCTTCACGAAGGCCAACAGGAACCTGCCACGTGTCGATCACAGATACGTCCTCCACGGACCACTTAAGACACGCCACGCGTCCATCCATGCCAAATGGGACAACCGGCCATCAAGGCCCAATTCAGTCTAGAGGCCCGATCAGCCCTAGGTTTACCTTAAACCTAGAGAGTTGCACGCTTCTCAAGGCTATAAATACTCGATTAATCCTCATTAATCAAAGGATCGAATAATTAAGAGATCAAGCAGAGAAGAACAGAGTTATTAACAACTGGCTAATCTCGCTAACAACGCAGATTACCAACACTAAGCACTCTCACCTAGAGAGATCTCATTACTTTAATTTCTGTATTGATTACTCCTTAATCGGGTACTAACTTGACCGTTGGAGGCGGAGCTCTCAGGAGTCTCCGTTATTTTGCAGGTACAGGCGTCCGGTTCCAGTCTCGGAATTGTAACTCTCCCGCAGGACATCAGAAAACCCCGAAACACTAGGGTTTGTTATTAATCTTGTTAGTATCATGCCTAGGATCTTGCTATGTTTATTATGCTTTAATATTAACATGAACATGATTATGATTATAATTGTTATAATTTATTATTATTTTAATGATGATTATTATTATTATATGATTATTATTATTCTTCATGATTATTATTGATTATGTTGCTTGATACATTATTTATTCTTTATTGCTTGATCACACCTTTGATGCATGTTTAAAGGGAATTGGTACTTGTAATCATGCTTAATAAGATAATTAATAATCTTGTTTAGGGTGAATATGATTATAATTCAAGTGATTGCCAATAATAGATTTGTTTGTGCATTATATTCAACCAACATAGATTAAACAGGTTTAGGGTTAATCCTATTGATTGCATGTTAATCAGAAAGCGCACATGAATACGATCAGAATAAAGTAGAGGCCTATTATTAGGGCAGGTTCATTCTCTTTTAGGTTGGATTTGTACCTTCATCCCCGGACCCTTATTTGGTTCATGACCTTATGGAGTTGACGATCTCTTGGATCGTTAAGGGGTGTAACCTTCATCCTATGAACGGTTTACAAGTTCCTTAAAAACTTGTTGGCGACTCTTTTGCTCTATCTTCTTCCCTTTTGGACGCCACCGTACTTTAGTGCATTATCACAGTGGGGTTCGAGCTAGTGGATTTTTAAGGTTTGACATTATTCCCTACAAGGTGCGTCCACATTCATATTCATATCCATGCATGATCGAGTCAAAGAATATCCAATGCTTACCCCTACCCATTTAGAGCTAGACTTAGGGGCTTGAACCTACATAATTTAGCCTACCGAGCCTAAAGAGTCACCATCTCGATTCCTCTCACATCTATTTCCCTCACCATAGCCTTTACAACCTCACCTTAGTATCACTTTCACACACTTCTTTCACACATACATAGCCATATCATCTTTCCCTTAAGAACCCTTTATCATGAATTTTTTTTTTCCTACCGCGCATACTTCATCATCTTTCAAGACAACATTCGTTAGAAGAAACGTTGTATACTTGCTTAGCTTCCTGACCTGAACAATGTTCGTTGTTTCATGCATCGCATAATGTGCTGAGGAACATTTATATATCAATGATTTGTAATCATACAAAGAATATCGTCTTGATTTGTAATTATAAAAGCATATCGTGCCTAGTTCCTTGACCTAAGCAACATTCATAATCACTTCATTTATATACGTGCTTAACTTCCAGACCTAAGTGACGTTCAAGATCGCTTCTTACACCATATATGATGCTTAGCTCCATGACCTAAGTTCATCATCTATCATGTCACATGATGTAATTGACCTTAGCCTCCTGGCCTAAGAACATGCATCATGCATACATTATTTTCAGGACAAGAAATTCAATCCATATGATTCATTTTGTTTTGCTCAAGGAGGAAGTTCAAAACTTCTTTCCTTTTTCATTATTTTCTTTTTGGGAAGTTCAAAAAACTTTTTCAAAATTTTGTATCGAGGGAAGTTCGAAAATTAAAGTTTAGTTTTCACGTCTTTCTTTTTTGGGAGAAAGTCGGTACCCTCCACACTCGTCTCGTGACAAAAATGATGGAAAATTTTTGTTTTTGCATTTTTGGTTGTTTGTGCACACATACACACAATCACAAGCTATACACATGTCATGTTGTGTCAAGTCAAAGCTTGGTCAAGTCAGTTGGTCAAGTCAATCATAGTCTATACGAGTCCCTTGGCAAAATTTATTTTGCAGGTCTCAATTACAGCCCACGTTTGGGGACAAGCGGACCATCTAAAGCCCACGTTCGGGGACAAGCGAACCATTTACAGCCCACGTTCAGAGACAAGCGAACCAACTACAGCTCAGGTTCGGGGACAAGAGAACTAACTACAGCCCACGTTTGGGGACAATCGAACCACCATCATTTCACGACGCAAGGTTCTCGATACACAGAGACTTGCAATCTCATCAGCAGTCGACTTTCCTCAAGCATGGAAAGTGTCATCCGGTGGATTTCTTCAAGCACAGAAAGCTGCCTAAATCATATGTCGACTTTACTCAAGCATGGAAAGTATTATCCGTGGGTTTCTTCAAGTATAGAAAACCGCCGAATTCCTTTGTCAACTTTCCTCAAGCATGGAAAGAATTATCGGCGGATTTCTTCAAACATAGAAAAACGCCAAAATCATATGTCAACTTTTCTCAAGCATGGAAAGTATCATCCGGTAGGTTTCTTCATGCTTAGAAAGCTACCAAATTCATCAGTCGACTTTCCTCAGGCATGGAAAGTGTTTCAACAAAACGTCGTTGTTGGGAATATTTCAAGCATTACCCCTAGCTTGAACCCCACTGTGATCATACACTAAAGTACGGTGGCGTCCAAAGGGAAAGAAGATAGAGCAAAAGAGTCGCCAACAAGTTTTAGGAACTTGTAAACCGTTCATGAGATGAAGGTCACACCCCTTAACGATCCAAGAGATCGTTAACTCCAATAGGTTTGGAACCATGACTGGTAGTTCGGGGATGAAGGTACAAATCCAACCTAAAAGATATTGAACCTGCCCTAATAATAGGCATCTACTTTATTCTGGTCGTATTCATGTGCGCTTTCTGACTAACATGCAATCAATAGGATTACCCCTAAACCTGTTTATCTATGTTGGTTGAATATAATGCACAAATAAAACTATTATTGGCGATCACTTGAATTATAATCAAATGAACCCTAAACAAGATTATTAATTATCTTATTAAGCGTGATTACAAGTACCAATTCCCTTTAAACATGCATAAAATGTGTGATCAAGCGATAACAATAAATATAGCATCAATCAACAATCATCATAATAATAAGTATAATAATAATAATCATAATTATCATAATTATCATAATTAAAATAATCATGTTAACAATAAAGCATAATATTAATAGCAAGATCCTAGGCATGATACTAACAAGATTAATAACAAACCCTAGCATGTGACTAAGCATCAAAATCAAAGCTTTAACCCTAACATGATACTAACATGAATATTAGGAAAGAAAAATAGGAAGCATCGCAGGAATCATAATTATCATAATTTGATATTATAACCTTTTCCCTAAACATAATACTAAGAATCATTGTTGTCATTCAAAACATTAAGCATTCTAACATGATACTAGGAATCATAATAACAACCTAGACATGATTTCTATATCATAATATCAATAAAATCAATTAAAACACTTACTTGGATGCCTCGTATCTCTTTCTAATAAAAAAAATACACACGTTAGTGTAGGCGTCGCTCGAAGTGCGCCTACGTTAAAAGCATGTTGTGAATATGCTTGGCACTCATAGGAAGTGGGAATTGACATTACAATTAGGGACAAATAAAGTAGGGAGCCGCCAACAAGTTTTTAAAGAACTTGTAAACCGTTCACGGATCATAAAAAGGCAACCACGATAAGGGACAACGAAGGCAACAACAATTGACCCGTGAAGGTTACACCCCATTCATAATCCATGAGATTACTAACTCCATATGGTTCGGAACCACGAAAGGAGAATCGAGGATGATGGTACGAAGTGAGTCATGGAGTCACATTCGCCCGTATTGGCCTCTACTCGATTCTTATATTGAAAAGCATTCCTGTGATCTCAAAGGCATACAAACAAAATATTCAATTTGCTCCAAACTATTATTTAGCTAAATTGGTTTAATATTAATGCACACATAATTCTAAAAATTTGGTGATCACTTCAATTAATAACAAGATTAAAAGGAACCTAAGTCGGTTGTCCAAATTATCTTATTAGGCGTGGTTTTCAATTACATATTCCCTTTAAACATGCAATATGGTGATCAATAAATAATATAATAGAATAAACATTAATATTAAAACCAATTTAATCACAATTCCAACAACATAAAAATCGTTAGAAAAAATAATAAAAATAAAAGGAGCATGATCCTTACTTTGATTCTGTTTGTTTGCAACTACAAAATAATAAACGAGTTAGTAACTTCAAGGGATTAGTAACTTCAAGGGAATAATCAAAACAATAACTAAATTAAATTAAATAAAATAAGGTTGATTTTGGGGCCAAACCCTCAAACGATTCTACCTTTCACGCCTTGGCTTAAGGACATAACCTCGAGTAAAATATGGACTCCTTTGAGTGCTTGAAGAAGGAATTTTGAAGTAAAAAAAGGGTAGGCTAGTGTTTAGGTTAATAGCATAGAAGAGAGAAAATAAGAATAATAAAATTCTCGTCGCCCCGTACATCAGAAATGAGGGGGTATTTATAGGGAAAATGTGCTAAGGGAGCACACGGAACCCTAAAATGATAAAAACCCTAAAAACGTATCCCGTGACACGGTCAGACTGTACCGTGACACGGTCAGACTGTACCGTCAGACAGTACACTTTCCTGTGACACGGTACAGTTTTGGAGTGACGCGGGAAATTTTCAGAAAACGGAATGAAAAACGCGTTAAGGGTTTACGCGGAAAGGACACGGAACGTCCCGTGTCACGGCAGACCTCCCGTGTCACGGGAAGTCCCACCGTCAGACGAGAAGGGTTCCCGTGACACGATCAGACTGTACCGTGACACGGTCACTTCCAGTCCATTTTTCCGTCTAAATTCATTTTTAACCCTAATTTCTTTCGGCTTTTTAAGTGCCGATTGATAATTTCGGGCTTTTTTCTGACTTTTATTATTCGGGCTAAAATAAGAAAATAATAAAATAAAAATAAATAAAATGTTTGGGCCAAAAATAAATAATAAAATAAAAAGGTTTGGGCTTAAAATTAATTAATAAGCTTGGAATAAAATTAAAACTATGCTTTTACCAAACATCAAGACTAATCCATGGACCTTTCAAAGGTATGAATTTAATAAAAAACGATTTTTTAAGCACTCTCGGGATTAAATACTAAACCCGACCAATAGAGGCGGTGAAAGGTTATTTATCATCGGGTTTGGTTTTGGGGAGACATTTTTAGGTGTCTACAGTTAGTAACTTCAAAGAAAATAATAAAAAAACAATAAAATAAAATAATTGAAATAAATATTAGGGACCAAACCCTCAGAAATTAAAACCTTTCACGTCTAGGGCGAAGGCAACTTCGAACAATGCTAGGTATGTCTAGTGCTAATGTATGAGGAATTGTGTTTGTAAAAAGCTAGGCTAGAAAGAGAGAGAGAATCAAGAATTTCTTGATGAGAGTTGGTGATTGAAAAGAATCCGAATTCGAATCGAAATAGAACTCGATGGACAGCAGTTTTTGCGGATTTTGTTTTTATCATATCTTTTGATCTAGAAATCCAAATAAGGCATATAATATATCATTTTAAGTCTACTTTCCAAAACAATTAGAATCAGATTAAAATATTTTGTTTATAAAAAGATATAGCCGAAATAGTGGAAGGGTGTCAGTTTTGGATAGAGTTTCATATCTAATTTATATCTTTTTTCGTTATAACTCGGATTTAATATTTTAATACATCATTGGAAAGATAATTTCAAGATCTATCCAACCATATAAAAGTTGGATAAATATTATGAGGAAAGAAAATAAAATTTGACTGTCTTTGAACATCTTTAAATTCGAATAGAATTAGGATTTTAAAAAAGGAAAGTTTAAAAAAAAAAAAGTTTTTATTTAACTCAAATTCTTTAATCTTATCTTTTCAAAAAGGATAATTAAGATCTTTTAGAAACTTATAGAAGATTCTAATTAATCTTAATTACTGTAGGAATAGGATTAGACCTTTAGACCCTCCACATGATCATTGGGTCGTAGGTAAAATCCGGTTTGGGCCCAGTTTAGTATTTTGGCCATCACTTCCTCATTATTCATCGGAATTGGGCTTATAATATATCGTTGGAAAGGTCTTTTCAAGACCCATCCAAATAAACTATCATTGGACCCATATCATGGACCAAACTAAACTGGAATGCACGCTTTTCAAAAATAGGGTAAGAAAAGAAATATTTTCAAAAACAGAAAGAAGAGATATTTTAATAAAAACATCCTCATCACTAGACTTTTCACACTTTCTCTTTGTTCGATAATCAAATGACGTGAAAGGTATTCATCACTGGGTTTGGTTTTGGGGAGACACAAATAGGTGTCTACAGTCATCCGGTGGATTCCTTCAAGCATAGGAAGCTATCAAATTCATTTGTCACCGATACACTGGTGTTAGATACGCATTCTATCCCTTTACTCTTTTATCTGTGGAATTAACGTTTTTTGCAGGTATTGGCATTTACAGAGTGATTTAGTATCGCAGAACTTCTTAAATCATTCTCCGTCCCTATCGACTACTTTGACTATCGTTTTCGAAACTGACGTTTCTACAAACTCAGTCAAAGTGGGGGCTTCTATAGACACCTTAAAATGTCTCCCCAAAACCAAACCCGATGATGAACAATCTTTCACCGCCATTATTGGTCGGGTAGGTTTAGTATTTAATCCCGAGAGTGCTTAAAAATCGTATTTAATTAAATTCAATTTTTGAATAGTGCATGGATCAGTCTTGATGTTTAGTCAAAGCATAGTTCTTTTTTAATTTCAGCCCAAACCTTTTTATTTTATTTTATTATTTTGGCCCAAACCTTTTATTTATTTTATTTTATTATTTATTATTATTTTGGCCCAATTAATAATAATAAATCAGAAATGGCCTGAAATTATCAATCGACACTTAAAAATGCTGAACAAAATTAGGGTAAAAAATAAATTTAGACGGAAAAGGGACTACAGGCTCCCGCATCACGACAGATGTCCACCGTGTCACGGGATCTAGTGCCGGGCCACAGTGGAATTGCCCGTGACACGGTGCCTGTGCTATTACACGGGGCAATCCCGTGTCCTTTCCGCGTAAACCCTTCACGCGTTTTATTCCCTGTACATTAAATATTTCCCGCGTCACCCAGCTGTCAACCGTGTCACGGGAATTTGCCCCGTCTGACGGTGCCAGGCACCGTGTCACGGTGCCCTTGATCGGGGGATAGTTAGGTCGTTAAGCTACTACCCTAATCAAATTAATCATTTATAATACCTAAACCTACACTAAACTAGTTAGTGGCAAGTAAAGGGTCGAACCACTAGGGAAGAACAATAATTCAACATCAATACTCACTAATGCAAGAGTGAAAAGGGGATTGTTTTTGTTGGTTTTGTTGAGTAAGAACACTAAAACTACAAATAAGCAAGAAAATGATTATTAAAATGACGCTAGGGATACGGGGGTGTCCAATATGATTATAAAGAGGGGAATAATGGTGATTATCATGAAACACATGCCAAAGAACACAAGATTCTACCTAAACAATTCATTCTCATGCAATAGTCTATAGGCAAATCAATGAAAGATGTCTACACTAATAAGGATCATTCTCATGCATCTTATTAGTTACAATCAAATCAAGAGAATAAAGAAGCACAATTCATAAAAACTCCACTTTAATAACTCATTCTCATGCGATTATTAAAATAGAGATGATCCTAATCTAGTTCAAATCACTTTCATGCATTTAAACTTGAAAACATCAAATAGAGTGCAACAATAATCTCAAGCTAATTAAAATCATGTCTTTCATCAATATATGGCATAAGTTCAATCCAACCATCATCATAAATCATATCTTCCACTCCCTTCCCCTAGCTAAAAGTTTAGCCTAGAGAAGGGAGATTAAACACAATATAAAAACTAGAAATAAACTCAAGAAACACAAAACAAAACATGATTAAAATCAATGAAATCAATAACATCTAGATGAACTAATAAGATTAACAACAATAAACAACAATAAAACAAATAAATAAAACTAAAGGAAAGGAAAAGAGATTACTAAAGAAAGGATTACTGAAAGATGAAAACTTGAATTCTTGCTTGATTGAAAATTAAACTTGAGAAAAGTTGAATACTTGGAAGAAAATTGAGGAATAATCTACTTTCTCTCTCTAAAAATTATCTAATCTACCCTAAGAGAGAGAAGCTCTCCTAAACTAATTAAGAAAAAAATAGCATCATAAAATTCCCCCTTTCTAGTTACCCCAAAGACGGGTATTTATACAAAGCTAATAAAACTAAGTAAAAATAAAAGAAATCAGAAATTAAGGAGGAAACAAAAGAAAATAAAAGAGAAAAGAAATAAGAAAAGAAAAGGAAAATAAAAATAATATGGAAAGAAAATAAAAGAAAAGAAAGAAATTGAAAAATGAAAGCAAACCCACCAATGCCCCCAAATTAAACCATCAGACCCTCCATTCCCCTTCTTCTTCGTTTTTTTTGCTTCTATGGGATGCTCCACTCACCATCAAACTCCATCATCAAACATCGCCATCAAATCCCCATTGTTCATCATCATCAACTATAATGGAGCATCAAATCGTGGCCATTCGATTTTCATTAAAATCACGTGAGAAGCTCGTGATTGAACCCACATTTTCGCGCCCGCGAAGACGTCGCGCAAATGTTACTGCCTCGAATCTGAATTTGGACTCCATTTGTGCGCTTTCTGACAGGGCTGCGCGGCCGAGAATCGGCTGCTCTGTTAGAGATTGTTGGTGAGTGTGTGACGGTGGTTAATTTGAGGTGAATAATTGCGAGGTGATGCAGGGGAAGTGGGTTGTTTGCGTGTTGCGAGGTGGCTGACAATGGTTGATTGCGGTGGTAAATGAAGGCGGGTTGCTGCTGTTCTTGCTGGAGCAGGGGAGACCTTGATTAGTAAGGTGGAGTTGGTGGTTGCGGCGGCTGTGGAAGCTGAGATTGGTGGTGGTTGTGGTTGATGTGAGTTGCGGCTGGGCAGCATGGCTAGTTGGATTTGTTGTTATTGCGGTGGTGGAATTTAGTTGGGAGTGGATGTTGCTTGGTTTTGTTGTTGCTGAGATGCGGGTGGTGAGTTGGTGGTCAGGTGCGGTTTATGGGGGCAGGGGAGTACGTGACTGGTGTGGTGGAGGATAAGTGTCTGTGGGGTGAAGGTTAAGGGGCAGCAACTACAATGCTTGGAAGCTTCTTGGATTGAAACCTTTGACTCGAACCTCTTACCTCCAAATATGAATATGACTTTGAAGCCCGGAACACCTACAACCAAAAACACGAGGGTATTACCACGAGATAAAATAAAATAAGATAAAATAAAATAGAATAGAATAACTTAAAAATAAAATCAAAAGAAATTAAAGAAAATAAAGAAAACAAATATGAAAATAAAATAAAATAAGAAAATGAGAGAAACTAGGAATTATTAACTAAAAATACGAAAATTAACTAAAAACTACTAAAATACTCAAAATAAAGATAAAAGATGAGAATAAGAAAATAAAATAAATAAAGGAAAAAATGGGCTAAATTATTGGAAAATAAGCCGGAAAGCGACTTAATAAACACCCTAAAAGTTACATAAAAGTCACTTATCAAACTCCCTCAAGCTAACCTTTTGCTCGTCCTCGAGCAAATTAACATGAAACACGGGAGAAGGAGAGTGAATTATTCAAGCAAAGCTGAGACACTAACTAAAGGAGATGAGACTGTACACTAACTCACTTTCGTAGGAATCACGGTCAATTTTAGCAACTAAAGACAAGCCCTTTAAACCCCTAGATCGCCCTAGAGGTCGAGTATGCTCTGGTGAGGGTTTCCTAAGAGCTTAACCCACAACTCTAGACAAAAACCATGGCAAAACAAAAAGAAAAAGAAAAGCAAACACAAAAAACAAACACAACCATAACCAACATAACATAGCAAGGTTTGGGAAAACCAATCAAGCTCAAAGGCGGAAAATACTCCATTTGGACTCAAAAAGAAGAGAAATGCACCAAAAAAATACTCACCTTTCTCAATACAATGAGGGAAAACACGTTCTAAGATGCTCATGGTTGAAAGAGACAAACCTAAGCTCAGCATAGAGAACTAGAAAATTCATTCTCCGCCCTAGCCCCATCTAAGACGGTCCACGTTCTCTCCACTAGCTTCAAATCACCCCCTAGTTAGCTCCTCATGATTCCACGAAGGAACCGGAAAAAAATTCAATTTGTGGAATTAGTGGGTCATCCCGACATCTCAACTATGCATACTCTCTCCACAGGGTTGAAATCTATCTCCCTCCACCGGAATTTGACCTCACCCCTCTAAAGTCTAAGGGTCTTAACTATGGTTGTAAAGTAAGGCAAAGGGTTAAGGCGGGGTAAAAATTTGAGAATTTTGGTGATATTTCCTAAGTGAAGCAAAAGGGTGATCAAACCTCAAAAACAAACTCAAGAAATCACCAAACATCAAACAAAAATACCAATAATGCCATCTCCCCCAAGCTTACTCAACACCAACATTCCATAAAAAAGAAAACGAAGTAACGCTCCCCCCCTCCCAAGCTTGAACGAAGCATTGTCCTCAATGCTTAACTATGGGAAGAAAACGAAACCTACTTTTTTTTTATGTCCTTGCCTTTTTTAACTAAGGACGGCTTTTTCTGGGATGCATTTGCTTTTTTACACACAATATATACAATTTACTTTCTTGCTTGGTACAAAGAGCATAATACTTTCTCATTTTCATTACAACACAAAACAAACTCTCAAACTGAAATGCTTCACAAACTAAGGGTTAGGGAAACAAAAGGTCATAAGGCTTGTAATGTGACTCATAACCAAGAAAGGGAATAGGCTCAAAGGGTTGGCAAGAGGAGCAAATGCAAAATAAAAACAAAATATGTAACAAAACAAAAAGAAGATAAAGAAAAATGAGAAAAGGGTGCCCTTTTCCTCCCCTGGAGCTGCTTGATCACGATCTTGGGAGTTAGAGGACAGCACAAGGATTAATATATGCATAGTCAAGGATCCTAAACGCCGCTCAAAAAAAATTGATGAAGGCTTGAACAGTTTAAACCTTACAAGGGATGGGAAGTAAGCAAATACTGACTAAAGAGCTTCAAATCCACTATAGAGAGCAACACCATCTTACCACTATCCCGTGAACTAAGGGTTCAAACATCCTCAATATTTCTTAACCTTGCTACCTTAGCTTAAAATTTGTCTATCTCAACCACAAGCACTCTCAAACCATGTAGGCCATCATCAATTAGGAAGAAAAACATTCTTTGGCACATTATCAAAGCAATCAATTCCAAATGCATGAGCGAATCCCAAAACAAATTCATTTTATCTTGCCAAAGTCATGTTTTCCACACAAAAAACAGGAAAATAAAACAAAAGAAAGAGGAAGAAATAAAAAAGGCTCAAAAACGAGGCATATAATCCAAATAAGTCCCAATTGTCAAATAATTGATCGTTCGATAACAACATCAACGATCGCAGGTTCCATAGAAACAATGCAAACAACCTCGAACCATTCAACTTCTTCCTAAAATAGTCCTAAACTAAGCACTCAAAGAAAAAGTAAAAGAGTAAAAATAAGAAAGGTCTCACCGGGAGGTTGGCTTAGAAGAATTAAGCAGCATAAATAGAGTTCACCAAATGTCAGTCCACTCCAAACTTCCAAAAAGCAACCTACAAGGAAATACAAGACACAAAAGAAAACATTAAAAGAGAACAAAGAAATAAAACAAAAAGAAAAAGAAAGGAGGAGGAGAAAAAGGGATAAAAATCCTCCGGGTTGCCTCCCGGGAAGCGCTTGTTTATGGTCTCTAGCTTGACCCCTTCACCTCATTCAAGGTGGATTAAAGAACATCACCCTCATTAACTTGAGGATTGAATCATAGATGCCCCCAAGCTTGAGAACTAGCACTCCTTGAGGTCTCACATCCCCACAAGGAAAAGAAGAGAATGAATCAAGAGCCAATGGTGGCTCATCTTTTCTCTTTCTCTTCTTCTTATTGATTCTTCTTCTTTTTTCTCTCTTCTTTCTTTTCCTTCTAAAAGGGGGATCGAGCTTGGAATCCTCAATATTCGTAAGGGAAAACTCACCTTCCTCAACAGAGCCTTCAAACCAAGCGAGAACTTCAAGGAAGTCATCACACCTCATTATAACCTTATCACCACGTAGAGGTAAGCCCTCATTAGCCATCACATCATCAACCACATCAACTCTACAAACGCTCACCGCCATAGGGCTCTTCAAAACGACATTCTCAACTAGCCTACAAGGAAAGGGAACCGGGCCTTCAAACTTGTTTGGTTCACTAAACTCAAATGGCTCCTCATTTTGTTCTTGAACCTTCTTATCAACCACATCCTCTACAACCTTGTCCTCCTTGCAAGTTTCGGGTTGATAAGTATATGAGGGGTTAGTAGATGATTGTAAAGGGAGTTTTTTGGTTAAATGGAGAGAAGAAGTTTTGGTTAGTTGGGAATCAACAACTTCATTGTAAGATTTGATTTCTTGGAATTGTTGAGTGATAATTTGACGTTGTTAAAGAAATTGGGTTTGTGTGTGGTCGGGTGGGGATCTTTCTTCATACGCTTTAGGAAATAGGTCATGATTTTGATCTTGAGAGTTCTCTACTTGGTTGGAAAGGTAGGACAAGTTTTGGGTTGGTGGATTGAAGAGAGGTCCATCTTGGGGGTAGGAGTTTTCTTGCTTTGGAGGTGTTGAAGTTGTTGGGATTGAGCTTGGGTTACAAACTCTCTTTCCCTCAAAGTCAAAACTTCACCATGCTTGAGATTGAACTCTCTACAATAGGATGCATCATGATCCGTCCCACCACAACGAGAACATGAGAAATCAATGATTTGTGAAGGTTTTGAACACAAACCAACACATAAGTTCAACTTGGAAAGACCTTCATTCAAGAGCTCAACTATGTGCTTAAGTTGGCCGACTTTCTCCTACTCATAAAGATCCCTTTGCTTCCCTTGGGACCTTCTTTGGCCTCCCCAAGAATAGCTAGTAGCCACTTCTTTAATTGTAGCTTCAACTTGGCTTTCAGGGATCTTAATCAATTGGCCACCGGCACCCGCATCAAGATTGGTCCTTGACATTGGCTCCAAGCCATCATAGAAGAATCTCATGAGCAAATTATGGTTGAATTCATGATAAGGACATGCTCTAATAAAATCCTTAAACCTTTCCCATGCTTCCCCAAGAGTTTCATCCAGTTCTTGCTCAAAGGAAGCTATCTTCCTCCTCATTTTTGCGGTTTGCTCATCGGAAATGAACCTCTTGAGAAAGGCCTTCGCAACTTCCTTCCATGTGGTGAGAAAGTTGGGCTTCAAAATCTTGAGCCATTTCTTTGCTCTTCCAGTGAGAGATTGCCGAAAGAGATGCATACAAATGTAATCTTGGCTCACTTCTTTTGTTTGCATCATTGCACACACCTCAAGGAATCGGTCCAAATGCTCAATGGGGTCTTCACTTACGCCTCCGGAAAATTGCTCAATTTGCACCATCCTAGCATATTGTGGATGGATTGTGAAATTAGTCTCGGTGGTCAGGAGAAGTATACCACTCGTGAGCTCATAGATTTCCGGATTTCCAAACTCCTTAAAATGAAGGTCATCCTCTTGTCTTGCCATATCTCTCTTTGAATACAGCAAAGCTAAGCACACGATTAGCAATGACAAGTAGGATTAAACAAGTAAAATAAAAGAAAGGAAAGCAAATAAAAAGACTATAACAATATCAAAAATAAATGTTAAACAAGTCGCCTCCCCGGCAACAGCGCTAAAATTTGATCGGGGGTTAGATAGGTCATTAAGCTACTACCCTAATCAAATTAATCATTTATAATACCTAAACCTACACTAAACTAGTTAGTGGCAAGTAAAGGGTCGAACCACTAGGGAATCACACTAATTCAACATCAATACTCACTAATGCAAGAGTGAAAAGGGGATTGTTTTTGTTGGTTTTGTTGAGTAAGAACACTAAAACTACAAATAAGCAAGAAAATGATGATTAAAATCAAGGAAAAATGACGCTAGGGATACGGGGGTGTCCAATATGATTAGAAAGAGGGGAATAATGGTGATTATCATGAAACACATGCCAAAGAACACAAGATTCTACCTAAACAATTCATTCTCATGCAATAGTCTAGGCAAATCAATGAAAGAGGTCTACACTAATAAGGATCATTCTCATGCATCCTATTAGTTACAATCAAATCAAGAGAATAAAGAAGCACAATACATAAAAACTCCACTTTAATAACTCATTCTCATGCAATCATTAAAATAGAGATGATCCCAATCTAGTTCAAATCACTTTCATGTTAGGATTCTGGCCAAACGTAGCTCTAACCGAACTTTGCACAAGTGTGTGTACACCTCAAATAGGTCTTTCCAGGGTTGTAAGGTGGTTAAGCTGAAGGTTTAAGGAAGAAAGGAGTAAAAGGCTCAAGACCCGAGAGAAGCCCCCAAGATATGCAATTGTGTATTACTGTGTAAGACTTTGCAAGTTTTATTTTTCATATATTTTTTTTGTTTTGAATTTTGCAAGTTCATTTTCATTTTTTCTTCATTTTTTCGCTTTTTTTTCATTCTTTTGAATCAATGTGGGAAATCTCAGATCATGCGGTCCATCACTCACTTAGCATTCATGTTTCTCAGGCACGGTACCAAGCACTCGATGAGAGACGCAATTTGAGACTTGTTCATATCAAAGACATTGGAACACTTGCCCTTAGACATTGTTTTATTGTTGCTTTGTTGCTTTTTTTTACTTGGTTTTTGAATGTTATACAATTACACATCTTCTAATCCCAGGGTTAAATAAATGTGGGTTGAAGAAATGAAGGCCAAACGTTAGACAAGGCTCACAAAGTGGTTGATGAAGAAATGGAATATGATTGAACGGTTAACAGGTAATGACAGGGTTGTAGAGGTGCCTCAAGTCATTGGTGTACCTTGTGTTTAGTTCGGTAATTGATTTTTTTTTTTTGGAATGAGTGAATGAAAAATGCTATGATCGAGATGTAAAGGAAATTTGCTCATTTTATTAATGGAAAAGGTGAACAAAACACATGAAACATATAAAAATTTGAAATGAAAAAACCTATGCTAGACATGAATGGGGAATGGAGATGAATGATAAAAAAAAAAAAAAAAAAAAAAAAAAAAACATGAAATCTTGCACAAAGGATCTGTTGTGCGCCTTGTGTTCATTACTTCTTGCCGCCTGGAGGGACATGAAGTTTGCTTGCATCCACCAAGTCTTGAATGACGTCCTTCAAATTCCAACATTGCTCCGTAGTGTGGCCCCTTCCTTGATGGTACTTGCAATGGGCATTGGGATTCCATTTGGCGCACCTTTCTTCAGGTTTTGGCTCTGGAAATGGCCCAATAGGTGTGATCAAACCTTGACCATAAAGGCGATCAAAGGTTGCATCATAAGTCATTCCTAAAGGAGTGCGAGTTCTTTTCTTCTTGGGCAATGGAGCATCAAGAGCTAACACTTCATTGAGGTCAACTTGGCTTAAATTGTTAGTAGTATTTTCGTGCTTAGTAAACGAAGAAAAAGGATGGTCACTCTTCTTGTTTTTCCAAGTGTTATTATTGTTACTACCAGCAGTCTTTATTAGCTCATCCTCGATATTGATGCCGATGTTGTATACAGCTTCGAAAGTGTTCAGTGGAAGAAATTTGAGATGTTCCCTATATTTGTGAGTTGGATTTTAAATAAAGAGGCGAACCATCTCTCTTTCTTTGGGAGGATCTACCAAGAGTGAAGTCCTTTCCCTCCACCTGTTCACATAAGTGGTGAAGCCTTCATTCTCTTTCTGTTTGAGAATGGAGAGTTCACGTTCAGAAGTTTTAGTTTGAATGTTACACTTGTAACGATTCATGAAACTCTCGGTGATATCTTGCCAAGTCGCAGTACGCTTGGCATCTAGGGAATAAAACCATTGTTGGAAAGCATGTTCTAGGGAGATAGGGAATACTGTAGGGAAGAGTGTTAAGTCCAATCCCTTAAGAGCTATGGTTGCAGAGAATGCCTTCAAATGGAATATTGGATTGTCAGTAGGCTTGACCTTTGGAATTCAGCAGTGGAGAACTTTTCAGGGAGTCTGTCCTTCACATCTAAATGAGTGGGAGGCCATTACACATAGGTGAAATCCTCATAAATCTTGCTCATTTTCTCTTTGATCTTGTCCATTGCAGCCGCAGTAACATTGTTTTGCTCTACTGTGTTGACTCTGGTAGTGAGTGCTTGTAACATGGTAGACATTGTTTCAATGGACTTGTTAATGCTCTCAATATCTTCCTTAGTAGCCATTGGATTGAAAGTAGTTTGAAGGTGATGAGTGATATGGAGATGGTGAAGTTCTCTTCAAAGCCTAAGAGGTTGATGCAGTAATGACTTGTATCGTACCAATCTACCCCTTCTCCTTGACCAAGTACTGTGAAATGAAATAAATTCACTTAATGGTTTGACTCATTGCTCAAGATAGGAAAGGAAGGAAAAATATACATTTGAAAATAGGTGAGAAAACTCCACTCATTTTATTTATGACAAAAAAAAAAGGGTGCATGAACCTAGTATACGATCATAAACGAATTAGTGCACAACTCGAGTCGGAACATACAGAAAGTGTGTGGACTATACTTGACTCGTGAGTGATTAAGTGATGTTATAAGACTCGTGGTATGATCGTATGGCTAGACATTTGAACAGTAACCAAAATGACTAACGCGAGGACCAAATTAACACGGAAGACAAAAAAATGTTAACTGGACTTATTTCCTAGGCACCGTGAAACAGCAAACTGTACCGTGTCACGGTACAAGCTTCCGTGACGCGGTGATCATTTCCATTTTTTTTTTTTGCTGGAAATCCACCGTGCCACGTTGGAAACTGCCGTGACACGGTGGACTTTCCCGTGGCACGGTGGATGCTGACGTGGCACGACATTTTTCTTTTTTTCTTCTGGAAATCCACCGTGCCACGGTGGAAACTGCCGTGACACGGTGGATGCTGACGTGGCACGACATTTTTTTGTTTTTTTGCTGGAAATCCACCGTGACACGGTGAACTTTCCCGTGGCACGACATTTTTTTTTCCTGGAAATCAACAGTGCCGCGGTGGAAACTGTCATGACACGATGAACTTTCCCGTGGCACGGTGGATGCTGACATGGCACGACATTTTTTTTTTAGTTTGCGCTAATTTCTAAGTGAGTAAGTTCTATTGGCAATCGTTAGTCATAAAATAATCGACCATAGTCAAAGAAAGATCGTTAAGGTTAGGATCAAAACGACCAAACATAAAACACATAGGCACAATGATGCAAAGAATAGTTCGCAACCTAAGGTCAAGTTCTATGTTCGACTATGGTCAGGTTTATTTGGTGTCAATAGGGTACCATGGTTAAGAGTTTGGATGCGTTAGCAAGGCAGCCTCCTTTGAGGGTGTATGCCAACGGACGGCTCCGCAAGTTCGTGATGAAATCGAACTCGACTCCATAGTTTGGGTGCATTAAAAAAACTCGGATGAACCCTTATTGCCATGAGCGTTTTTGGGTTGATAGAGCTTAAACCCCCCGGGGGCTAAGACGCATGTAGAACACACACATTTTTTTCAGAAAAATCAAAGTTGACTGTGAGAAGAGAAAACAAGTCACTGGACTGATTTTAGGACTGTCGTGACACGGCAAAGAGCTCCGTGCCACGGTGCTGCACACCGTCGTACGCAATCAAGTTATTCAATTTTTCCTACAGGACAGACCTAAATGCGACGTTAAAAGGTCTATGCTTATGCAAAAATGCCAAATGAATCACAGGAATATTTTTCAAGAATCTTTCAAGTCTCATCCACTCATCTTAATTAAATATCGATCACTCAAATTGATAAATAACCAAGAATCCTCCCCAGTGGAGTCGCCAAATTGAAAGCGTCGCTCGAAGTGCGCATACGTTAAAGCATGTGTGAATATACTTGAAACTCATAAGAAGTGGGAATTGACATAAAACGATTAAGGACAAAGCAAAGTAGGGAGCCAACAACAAGTTTTTAAGGAACTTGTAAACCGTTCATGAATCATAAAAGGCAACCACGAATAAGGGACAACAAAGGAAACAACGATTGAGCCGTGAAGGTTACACCCCATTCATAATCCATGAGATTACTAACTCCATATGGTTCGGAACCACGAAAGGAGGATCGGGGATGATGGTACGAAGTGAGTCATGGAGTCACATTTGCTCGTGTTGGCCTCTACTCGATTCTTATATTGAAAAGCATTCCTGCGATCTCAAAGGCATGCAAACAAAATATTTAATTTGCTCCAAAGTATTATTAAGCTAAATTGGTTGAATATTAATGCAACATATAATTCTAAAATATTAGTGATCACTTGAATTAAACAACAAGATTAAAAAGGAACCTAAACAGGTTGTCCAAATTATCTTATTAGGCGTGATTTTCAATTACATATTTCCTTTAAACATGCAATAATATAGTGATCATAAAAAATAGAATAAACATTAATATTGGAAGCAATTCAATAATAAATCCAACAATATAAAAATCGTTAGAAAAACAATCGAAATAAAAGGAACATAATTCTTACTTTGATTATGTTTGCTTGCAACTATAAAATAATAAACGAGTTAGTAACTTCAAGGAAAAATAATATTAAAACGGTAATTAAATTAAATTAAATAGAGTTGATTTGGGGCCAAACCCTCAAACAGTTCTACCTTTCACGCCTTAGCTTAAGGACAGAACCACGAGTATAGTATGGACTCCTTGGAGTGCTTGACGGGGGAATTTTGAAAGAAGAAGGGTAGGCTAGTGTTTAGGCTAGAGCATAGAAGAGAGAAAAAGAGAATTAATTAATGCCCCGTACATCAGAAATGAGGGGGTATTTATAGAAAAAATGTGCTGAGAGAACACACGGAACCCTAAAAAGATAAATAAATAAATAAATAAATAAATAAACCTAAAAATTGGCACCGCGACACGGTAGAGGGCACGGAGCAAATTCCCGTAACACGGTGGACAATTGGGTGACGCGGGAAATATTTAGGGTACGGGGAATAAAACGCGTGAAGGGTTTACGAGGAAAGGACATGGAATTGCCCCGTGTCACAGCACAGACACCGTGTCACGGGGAATACCACCATGGCCCGGCACTAGATCCCGTGACACGGTGGACAGCTGCCGTGATGCGGGAGCTTGTAGTCCATTTTTCTGTCTAAATTCATTTTTTACCCTAATTTCGTTCAACATTTTTAAGTGTCGAATGATAATTTCGGGCCATTTCTTATTTATTATTTTTAATTGGGCCAAAATAATAATAAATAATGAAATAAAATAAATAAAAGATTTGGGCCAAAAAAATAAAATAAAATAAAAAGGTTTGGGCTGAAATTAAAAAAAGAACTATGCTTTGACTAAACATCAAGACTGATCCATGGACTATTCAAAAATTGAATTTAATTAAATACGATTTTTAAGCACTCTCGGGATTAAATACTGAACCCGACCAATAATGGTGGTGAAATATTGCTCATCATTGGGTTTGGTTTTGGGGAGACATTTTTAGGTGTCTACAATAACACTTTTTGGGTGTTACCTTAGGTTAGTTTTGTACTAGTGTCATTAAATTATACGTAGTAAAATTCACAAATTTATAATATTTTGCAATTAATAATCATAATCAAATCATAGTAATAACAAATTAGGAACAAAATTTTAATAAACATTAAAACCTTAATTAATTTAACAAAACAAAAAAGAAATAAACTGGGTCGCTGGTGTTGTGCGGGTGGAGCAGCGGTGGTCGGCGAGCAGCAAGGTGTCTGGCGTGGCTGACCAATGGCTACAGGTACAACACATTTTTTTTTCTTGTGGTTCGTGAAATAGGAGAAAGAAGTGAGGGAGAAAAGCAATATGAATTTTACGTGAGGTGAGAGTGGAATTGAAGGTTTTTGGGGTTTTTATATGGGCTTGGTTTCCAATTTTAAGTAAGAGTAGGATTTTATAGTTAGACTTGAATGAAATTTTAAGCTTCTTTATTTGCATTTAGGCTACTAACATTATTGGTAACTGTAGGGAATATTTCAAGCCATCCCACACTTGAGCCCCACTGTGATCATACACTTAAGCATAGTGGCGTCCAAAGGGAAGGAAGCTAGAGTAAAAGAGTTGCCAACAAGTTTTAGGAACTTGTAAACCGTTCACAGGGTGAAGGTTACACCCCTTAACGATCTAGGAGATCGTTCACTCCAATAGGTCTGGAACCATGACTGAAAGTTCGGGGATGAAGGTACAAATCCAACCTAAAGGAGATTGAACCTGCCCTAATAATAGGCCTCTACTTTATTGTTCTCGTATTCATGTGCGCTATCTGACTAACATACAATCAATAGAATTAACCCTAAACCTTTTTATCTATGTTGGTTGAATATTAATGCACAAACAAATCTATTATTGGCGATCACTTAAATAATAATCATATTAGCCTAAATAATATTATTAATTATCTTATTAAGCGTGATTACAAGTACAAATTCCCTTTAAACATGCATAAAAGGTGTGATCAAGCAGTAACAATAAATATAAATCAAGCAACATGATAAAAATCATAATCATAATCGAAACAACAATCATAATCAAAATAATCATGTTAAAACATAATAGCAAGATCCTAGGCATGATACTAACTAGATTAAAAACAAACCCTACCATGTCACTAAACATTAAAAATCAAAGTTTAGCCCTAAAATGATATAAGGAAAGAATAGGGAGCATCACAATAATCATACATGATATTAAAAATATTAATTAACCCTAAACATGATACAAGGAAGCAATAAAACATCCTAACATGATACTAGGAAGCAAATAATAATCTAAGCATGATTTCTATAATAATAAAACAATTAAAGTACTTACTTCGATGTGTCGTACCTCTTTCTAATAACAAAATACACACGTTAATGACTTCAAAGAAAATATAAAACAAACAATTAATAATTGAAATGGAGATTAGGAACAAAACCCTCAGAAATATCAAACCTTTCACGTTTAGGGCGAAGGCAACTTCGAACTTGGCTAGGTGTGTCTAGAACTAATGAATGAGGAATTTCGAGAGAGGGAAGGTTTAGAAAAAGAATAGATAGAGAAGGAAAGCTTCTAGATTTTAGAGAGAGAGAGAAGGTTGTAGATGTAGATGATTTGAAAACAGGGAGACACGACCCCTATTTATAAGGAAAACAGCACGGGATCGAAGAAAATCATATTCGGAATAAAATAACTCCCGTCACAAACGACAGGAACTAGCGCCAAACGACAAGCTCTTCGCCAGGCGACGAAGGCCAGCGCCTGGCGATGACTCTGTCATCTCGCGCTGGTCTAAAAATCAACGCTCTTTTCCTCGCGTAATTACCTCTGACACCGGTTGCATGTAATTAAGCGCCCGAGCAGATTTCGAAATTAGATTAAATATATTTTTTTCTAAATGTAACGTATTTAAAATATAATTAATAGGCCCTCCTTTAGATCATCGGACCACCTTTAAAAATCACTGGGCCTAATCTAACTTAATCCATAACTTCCTCATAAGTCATCGGAATTGGGCCTATAATATATCATTCGAAAGATATTTTTGAGCCCAATCCAACTACACTATTATTGGACATTTATTATGGAACAAACCAAATTGGACTGGCTATTTCTCATAAATAGGAGTAAGAAAAGAAATATTTTTAGAAAATAAAAAGAGAAATATTTTAATTAAAACATCCTCATCACTAGACTTTCCACACTTTCACTTCGTTCGATAATTAAATGACGCGAAAGGTATTCTTTACTGGGTTTGGTTTTGGGGAGACACAATTGGGTGTCTATAGAAGCCCCCACTTTGATTGAGTTGGAGAAACTTATGCTTCGAAAACAAAAGTCAAAGTAACGATAGGGACGGAGAATGATTTAGAACGTTCTGTGATCCTAAATCATTCTTGTAACGACGATACCTGCAAACTAGCATAAGTTAAAACAGTTAAGAAACGTGTATCTTGCACCGTCGAGCACACGCCTCTGAGATTAATCAGTTTGTTGCTCCATTTGTTGTTGTGACAACCTTCCACAAGCTAGGGAATGTCATCTTGCAGTTTTGATGTTATGGTCATGCTTTGCCATTGTTGATGTTCACTCGTCTCTGAACAAAAGAGCTTCTTTTTTAGGATTATTCACTCGTCTCTAAATAATGGAGCTGTTGTAGTAAATGTCAACGCGTATCTGAACAAAGAGCTTTAATAGGATGCCCACGCGTCTCTGAGCAGGAGAGCTTGAAAGACATGTCCACGCGTCTCTAAACAAAGAGCTTTGAATGATATGCGCCTGAAGACTGCTACGCCTGTAACTGCCTCCAATTTTCGATGTGATAATCTTCCACCAGCTAGGGAACACTATCGAAGATTGCTTCGCCTGAAACGATCTCTTACTGTCTTTGTGACCATCTTCTGCAAGCTAGGGAATATGATCGAAGATTGCTCCGCCTGAAGCCATCCTCTGTTGTTTCAATAATATTCCGAAGAAAATTACCTAAGATCAACGCCTATCGATCCTTGAAGCTCGCTTGAACTTTGCTGTCGTGATATTTGTTGAAAATTCCGCAGTGCCAATATGTCAGCGCTTTTTGTTGCTTGTGAACCATTATGACGGTGCCTCTGCTGCTTATGAACCATTATGTCGGTGCCTTTACGATGAGCCAATGTTTAGGCGCTTTAAGCTAAGTGAGACGATCTTTTATCTTGTCGATCACTTTCTGTGATTGTAATCGAGTCGATTACTTAATTATATCAAATTGCTTATAGGGGCTAACTGGCGTACCAAGGAACCCAAAATTATTGCATAAGGTCCACATAATCATTTATGAGGTCCACGTGTTCTGTCGCCACACCAGCGCACGCTGGAAAGCATTGTTGCCGCATTTTGCTCTGTCGCCAGGCGACGAAGACCAGCACCTTGCGATGGAGTCGGGTTTTCGAAAAAAAACCCCTTTCTTCCCCATTTGCCGTGGATGTTACTGCTGCTATTCGCATTTCGCTCGGGACTTCAAATCATCCGTTATCGCTCGTTTGTCCACCAAATTCACTCAAGTTTGTTGCAAATCAAAGTTTGTCTCATCTATTTTCCGGATCCATGTAAGTTTTTCTCAAACTTAACTCAATTTTTGCTGAATTTTGAGATGTTCTTACGCGGGTATTTGAAATAATCGAACCCATTTTTCTTAATTCTCTTTGTTTATCAAATTTTATGCCTTGAAACTGCTGGGTTATACTTGTATATCATGTTTAGAGCATTTTGAGACTTGTTTTACCCAATTGGTGAAGAAATGAGCAATTTGCCATTGTTGACCCTCTTGAGTTCATGAGAACAATGTGGATTGTTCTTCGTGTTTTTTCTTGCCATTTTTATCAAAATTTGTCACAATATTTATCACAATATTGCAAGAAATTGTTTTATTGCTGAAATTTTCCATTTATGCTTGGATTGAAATTGTGCTCTGTTTTAGTACTACGTACTCTTTTTTGCGAACATAGTTCATGCGGCTAGGCGAACCTTAGATACTATAGAGCCTTAATTTTTTGGTATTTTTCATAATATAGGACGACCCCGTAGGCACCTCCTCTTCTCTAGAGAGGTTTCCAGAGTGAGATGAGCACACTTTGTACTTCACGCCAGAGTTCCACATTTCAGAGCGTGTTCGTCGAGGGATTCTCAGCGGGAGGGTCCATAGCCATGGTTCTGGCAACACGACCATCATCTCTTTGTACGACACTTACTTCAGTGACCACGTCGGTCTGCGCCTTCTGCGGGAATCATGTGTCTTGACTCCTTTGCTGCGAGCCACCCAGGCTATGTACTCTTTCGGACATAGCCACCTTGTAGTCCGAGCTTTGGTGGAGTTCTTTTGGGACACCACCAACACTTTTCACTTTCCTTGGGGTGAGCTGACTGTTACCTCTACCGACTTCAATATCATTACGGGATTGGAGTTCACCTCGGTCCCTCTCCCTTTTGATAGCGACATCACCGTCTTTTCTCCAGAGGTGCTAGAGCTGTTGGGCCCCATTACTATTCGGGCTCGTGCTGAGGCTGACCCGACGTAGCTTAGCACTAGATGCATTCGCCGAAGCACTCTTGTTGTGGCATTTCAGGATCCTGTAACCACCCAGAGCAACGGGTGTGCATTTTTGCTCTTATCCTGTTTTGAGGGACCTTTTCTCCTAATAGAGGTAGTTGAGTGCTACTCTACTACCTACCTGCTTTTCACGACCTTGCCTTAGTCGAGACGTATGATTAGGCCAGCTTGGCCTATGCGGACTTCTTAGTCGGACTGCGACTTTCTAGTCCTCATAGCTCCGTCAAGGGATATATCGCACTTTCCATCTTTCGGAGAGTCGTAAAGGTACACTTTATTCCTTCTAAAGTTAGCTTTAGACCTATTTTAGCATATGTTGACACATTTTTTTATCTTCGTAGATCTGGTTCTACGCGTACTTTCCATCCCTTGCACAAGCGAGACCTTTACCTCGCGAGCTCCCTGTTGCTGCCAGTTGGGGAGGTTGTCATAGTGCAGATGCCACTTCTAGGCGCATTTGAGAGTTGATCCTCTCGGTATGTTTTTTCAGATGCTTGCTCTTTATAACTTTAGTAGGATTTTGTCTCATGAGTATTCATTTTGTAGGAGCCGGCCGTAGAGTTTTGGCCATGGGCCGATTTTGACGTTACAGCGCTTGCAGCGCAATACACCACTCAGCGTCGCTATTTCAAAGACGTATGATGTTGCGGTGTATCTTGGCGAGAGAGTGGCTATTCAGTACTCCTCGGAGGCCTTTGTTGTTCCGGCTCGCCTACCTCGGCATATATTCGATAAGGCGATATTGAAGACCTTGGCGAGTAGGGTGCCAGAGGGCATGCCTTGGCAGACGCACGCTTGTCCGAAGCTGTGTTATACGGAGGCCTTGATACCGCTTTTGGCTCCACCACCGGTTTTGCCAGAGGGAGGAAAGGAGGTATTCTTTATTTTGTGTATTCGTCTCTTGTGTAGCCCCCAAGTAGATGCTAACTACTCAGTTTATCTTGTAGGATGCGCACGCAAAGTTTGTTGCTCCTCCTGTGTCCATTACCTATCAGGGGATATATGGCCCTGTTGAGGAAATGATTCCTCTAGCCCCTCCGGATCATTATCGAGCAGTCGATACCACATCGTCAGACTTGGGTGAGTCATTTATTTGCCTTTTTATTTGCACATATATTGTTGATTGCTACTGACTTGTCTTTTGACAGTTCTCTCACGAGGTGGTGACGATTATGGCGAGAGGCTTAGACGCCTTTCGTTACCAGCTAGTGAGATGGACGGATCGTGCTTCTTGTCGTCGTGATGACACTGCAAAGGTATCTCTCTTATCCTTTTCTTATGATTTGATTTAGCATCTGACATGACTTACTTTTGCATGGACATCCTATTCTTCCTCATACCCGGCCGAGACCTGAGGATAGGAGAGAGAGGTCCAACTCAAGGCGTCGTTGTACCTCTTCTAGGGGTGAGGGTGGTCAATCGGAAACGGCTCCTCCTGAGAGACCGAATGGTTCTGAATCTTCATCTGAGGGTGCACATGCTAGGCCGGCAGGCCAAGGAGGCATGCCATCGACTCCTTTAGGGGGTGTTAGGACGTATGACGTTGGCCCGTCGTCACAGTAGCCGCCGCAGCCTCAGCCATTGGCTATTGAGCTTCATAGTGAGCCTGGATGGGCTGACCCAACTATGTCGATCCCGACTTTTGGCGATCTTGGGGCCGATGAGGGGCATGCTCCACGATCTACCTTGTTCTTTGATACCTTGTGAGTGCCTCCTCATTTGCATCCTCCGGCACCATAGTTGTACCTGTGCTTATTTTATATAACTGATAGGAATTCGCTAATTTGTATTATATTACTTCTACATTAGACATATTGTATATACGACTTTATTATGCTTATTTAATCTTTGCAATTTATTTTTTATTTTATGTGCATGTGAGTGTGTGAAAAAAAAAATTGTGACTATTTTTTGCGCAAAAAATATCCGTCATTTTTATTATTAATGGAGTATCCGAATTTCTCCCCCAAAAGAAAAAAATAAAAAATAAAATTTTGACTAACATAAGCCTAAAATTAATTAAGCTTAAATTAATCGAAAAAAGTGTTTGAAAGAAGTTAAAAGCATAAAGTCAATGCAGAAAAACCGAGTCGTAATCGAAAACATCATATGGTTAGCATAGCGCGAATAGGCAGTCGTTAAACCAACTTTCTGTCACCAAGCGCTGGTGTCGTCGCCGGACGTTGATTTCGTCGCCAGGGGACAAGCCTCGTCGTCAAGCGATGTTCCTGTCGTCTGGCGACAGACTCTTTTTCTCCGAATTCTTTCGAAAAACAAACGGCATCAGTTTTGTCAATAAATATCCTCCAAATCTGCCGAATTTTGTATATTTTGAGCAGATTAAAAACAATAGTTATAGCTTTAATTCTCTTTAAGAAATCATGTCTAAGAATTTTAGTGATTTTACTCGTGAGCGGTGCCGTTCTTTGACTTCTAGGGAGAGAAAAGAGCTTGATTTCTTTTATATGGGAGGTATTTATGGTATTAAGGGGGTAGATATAGATATAGGCTTTATTCATACCGCCTTAGAATATTGGGATCCAGACACACATTGCTTTAGATTAGGCTATGATGAAATTAGTCCTTTACCGAAAGAATTTGGTACCATTCCAGGCTTTCCCTCCATGGATATTGCGGTAATTCCTAATATTAGTGAATATTATTATAAAGATTTTGAGCGCTTCTTTAATTTGAAAGATAGAGATCTAACAAATATTGTAGATGGTACTGTAGTTAATCTGAAGGAATTTGCACGCCACTACTTTGATAAACCATATTTTGTGTCTTTTCATGTTTGTAGAAGAAGGGTTTTTCTCTTTTGCATGCTTAGCCAATATCTCCTCACGAGTGGTAATAATCGTGAGAGTCAAGCAATTTTAGTATCTGTGATGGAAAAAATTGAATTAGGGAGGAATCCAATACCATTAATTGTTGGAGAAACAATGCTTAGTTTGGATAAATTAAAGAAAAATCCAAAAGCACCTTTTCGAGGCTCTCCAATTTTATTACAGGTAGAAAAATAATGTTTTTAATTACAGAAATCAAAAACATATATTTTTGTATAGTAATACTAATTATTTACATTGAATTGTTTTGTAGATATGGCTAATGGAGAGACTAGAATTAATTAGTCCTCCTGACAACATTGAAAAATACACTCCAAACTGCTTTGTGAGGTGAAAGAAACGTTTTTCCATAAAGATGGGTCACCATGAGTGGATCAAAATATTTGCTTCTCGTGATTTTGCCATCAAATGGATCATCCCATGGTGGAAAATTGAGAAGATGGTTGGTGTCAACAAGCAACCCTTCTGATGTCTTCCAAGCTTAACCAAGATCACTTTTTATTATCCTTGCAGGGTAAAAAGACAGTACGATCTTAATCAAACAATTCCTTCTGGAGATCTTCATCGTCCTTATAAATTCCCTATTTCACAAGAAGTAGAGAAGTTTGACACTTATTGGAGTGCTAGGCCTTTATGGGAAGTGGTTACCCAAAAGGTTCCTCTTTCTTTGTCCAAGTATGTGAAGCATTGGCTTCTTAATAAGCCTAAAAATGACATGAAGAAAGATCAAAGTAGAACCAATGTGAAGAATCGTCTGGGTGACAAGATAATTCCTGTTAAGGAACACTAAGGTGAAAGCGTTGACTTTAAAACACCTATGATTCCTAAGAAGAAGGACGCTATTAAAGGCAAAGAAAAAAGGAAAGCTGACTCTACAGAAAAGAAAATTTGGGTAGAGAAAAAACATGGTGTACTAGCTAAAGGAGAAACTATTTATTCCAAAATTGAGTGTAGATCCTCTAAAGATGCTTACTTGTTAAAGTAATGGACGATGAAGAAGATGATGAAAAGAATTGGAAGAGAGCAAAGAAGGAGAAGAAAGATTAAATCATTGCTTAACTTTCAATTTATTAGACAACTTTAATTTTTTTAAGTCAATTTATTTTATTAACCTTTTATTTAAATTCCATCAATAATGTAATTTTACTTTATTTTATTAATGCAATTTTTAGCTTTTTAAATTAAATCGATAATTACATTACACTCTTTATTAAAGCACAAAAAACACTTATTTATTTTTTCTGAAAATATTCGAGTATAGAAGTCGAAAATTTCCGAATTACATCGAATTTGCCTAGTTTAATGCGGAAAAATTGGCGTCGAAATTGATGTCCGTCGCCAAACGTTGGTCCCTGTCGTCTGGCGATGTCCTCGTCGCCAGACGCTACTGCTCGTCGCTAGGCGATGTCCTCGTCGCCAGACGACAACTTTTACTGGGTGCATTTGTAAATTTTCGCGCTAATTTCTCCGAGTTGACTTTCTGGAATGCGAGGTTTATAAAAATTAAAGTGGCCGCACCCTGTAAGGGTTACCTACGTATCCTTTCTTAAGGAATCAGGCCAAATGTAGCTCTCTTGAGTGTCCTACTCGAGTAAATATGAGTAGTATTTCTTAAGTTGGTCAAGATTTTTCATGTTTGAGAACTCATTGCCATCCATATCAGTTAGTTTTGCATCTCTTCCTGATAAGATGGTTTTGACAATATATGGTCTAAACCAATTGGGTCTAAACTTGCCTCTTAGGTCTAAAACATTTTTCCTTAATGCTTTTAGGACCAAGTCTCCCACTTTTATATTCCTTGTCTTGACTTTCTTGTTAAAGTGCCTAGCCATACGGGTTTGATAGCATTGAGTATGATTTAGAGCCTCTAGTCGCTTTTCATCAAGTAGAATTAGCTCTTCATATCTAGCTCTAGTTCATTCTACTTCATCGAGTTTACTTTCTAACGCGATGCGTAAAGAGGGAATTTCTAGCTCTAAAGGTTGTACGGCATCCATTCCATAGACTAAGGAAAATGGTGTATTCCCTGTTGATGACCGAATTGACGTGCGGTAACCCCACAGGGCAAAGTGGAGTTTGTCAGACCAATCTTTGTAGTTTTCTATCATCTTCTCGATGATTGTCTTTAAATTTTAATTAGATGCCTCAACGGCATCATTTGCCTGAGGTGTATAGGGAGAAAAATGATGGTGTTTAATGCCATATTTTTGTAACAATTCTTCACATTCTGCTTGAAAGTGAGTTCCATTTAAACTGATCATTTTATGTGGGACTCCATATTGACAAATGTTGTTTCTTTCAATAAAGAGTGCAACATTTTTTGCAGTGAGTTTGGCATATGATTTTTCTTCAACCCATTTAGTGAAGTAATCAATTGCTACTAATATATATTCATGGCCTCCTATTTCTGGAGGAGTAATTCTTCAAATGATGTCTATTCCCCATGTTGAGAATGGCCATGGTGATTGTATACACCTAAAATGTCTCCCCAAAACCAAACCCGATGATGAACAACCTTTCACCGCCATTATTGGTCGGGTTGAGTATTTAATCTTGAAGTGCTAAAATCCATATTTCCATTTCATAAACCAACCCAATTCCTAGCCTATTTCCCCAAACCATAACTTATTTTCCTCTCTTTATGCCTTTAAACCAAAAATAATTCATTTCGTGTCCTTTAAAATCATTCATTTCGTGTCCATTTTATAAAAAAGTTTATCCCAGTTTATTTTGGTCCATAATATGGGTCCAATGATTGAATAATTGGAAGAGGATTAAAAAGATATTTCCAACGATATATCATAAGCCCAAATCCAAGTTATAACGAATAAGTTATGGCCAAAATACTAAACTGAGCCCAAACCGAACCTAAACCCACCTTACCTACGACCCAATGATCATGTGGAGGATCCAAATTATTTAATACCATTCCTAAACCAATTAGGATTAATTGGAAACTTCTATAAGTTTCTAAAAAATCTTAATTATCCTTTTTGAAAAGATAAGATTAAAAAGTTTGAAATTGAATAAAACGTTTCTTTTTGAAAGTCCTATTTCTATTCGAATTGAAAGATGTTCAAACATAGTCAGATATTATTTTTGTGCCTTGTAGTTTTTATCCAAATTTTATATGGTTGGATAGCCCTTGAAATTATCTTTCCAATGAAATATTATAATATCAATTCCGAGCTATAACGGATAAGATATGAATTAAATATCAAACTCTATCCAAATCTGATATCGTCCCTCTATTTCGTCCATATCTTTTTTTTTTCTACAAGGGATTTTAATTTGATTCTAATTAAGTTAGAAATTTGACTTCATCAGCTTTCCAACGACATATTATTTATCTTATTTCAATTTCTGGATCAAAAGATATGATAAAAACAAAAACTGCAGAAACTGCTGTCTATCGCAAGAGTTTTATCCGATTCGAATTCTTATCTTTTCTTGATTCTTCGACCTCTCTTTTTTCCTTATAAATAGAGGTCATATCTCCCCTTTTTGAATCATCAACAATCTTGATCATAAAATCATTCACTTCTCCCTCTTTAGTCTAATTTCTAGTCTTCTTATTCTCTCAAAATACTTCCCCTAAGCTCTCCAAGGAGTTCATACAATACCCAAAGTTCTATACTTAAACTAAGGCGTGAAAGGTATAATTAACTGAGGGTTTGGACCAAATCAACTCTACTTTAATTTAATTGTTTCAATTTGATTTATATTTTTATTGAAGTTACTAACAGTTTATTCATGATGTAGCTATTCAAGAAAACGCGGAAAGTGAGTAATTGATTCACTTAATTACTCTTATTTTTATTCTTGTTTCTAGTATCATGATTAGGTTTATTTATATTTGATTTGACTAATGTTATTATTGTTGAATTGCTTCCAATATTAATGTTTATTCTATTATTATTTATTGATCACCATATTGCATGTTTAAAGGGAATATATAATTGAAAATCACGCCTTATAAGATAATTTGGACAGCCTGTTTAGGTTCCTTTTAATCTTGTTATTAATTCAAGTGATCACAATATTTTAGAATTATGTGTTGCATTAATATTCAACCAATTTAGCATAATAATAGATTGGAGCAAATTGAATATTTTGTTTGCATGCCTTTGAGATCGCAGGAATCACTTTTCACTATAAGAATCGACTAGAGGCCAATACGGGCGAATGTGACTCCATGAATCACTTCGTACCATCATCCCCGATCCTCCTTTTGTGGTTCCGAACCATATGGATTAGTAATCTCATGGATTATGAATGGGGTGTAACCTTCACGGGTCAATCGTTGTTGCCTATCGTTGTCCCTTAATCGTGGTTGTCTTTTATGATCCGTGAACGGTTTACAAGTTCCTTAAAAACTTGTTGGAGGCTACCTACTTTCCTTGTCCCTAATTGTATATGTCAATTCCCACTTCCTATGAGTGCCAAGCATATTCACAACATGCTTAACGTAGGCGCAATTCGAGCGATGTGTACAGTGATGTATAGGTGTAAAGGGGAGATGGGGGAGTTGCAAGTTGGCATATATTTGGCATTTAGGGCATCTTTTGACGTATTGATGAAATTCTCTATTCATGGTAGTCCAACTTTCCTTCGCGCATTATCTTGTTGGAGGCTACCTACTTTCCTTCGCGCATTATCTTTTGGACTAGCATTTTGTCATTTACGTGTGTTCCACATACCCCTTCGTGGACTATTCTCTTACCCTTACGCATAAAAGAGCTCGACCTCTAAGTACCCTTTTGTGTAACTCGTCGTTAATGAGCACATATTGGGAAGCCAAAATTCTTAAGGCTCGTTTTGCCCTTTTGTCAGCGTGGGGTGGATATTCTCCCGTTGTGACATAGTTGAGGATGTCTGTATACCGAGGTTCTTCCTCTTCTTCTTCTTCCTCTTGGGTTACTTCATCATCTTATATTGCTTGGATGTAAGCCGGTTTGTGCCTCTTTTCTATTGTTAAGGGCATTTGCTCAATTTCCATAGGAATTCTGACCATTGAGGCTAGTCTCGCCAAGGCATCAGCAAATTTATTTTCCTCTCTAGGAAGATATGCGTATTCTACCTTTTCCAGTTGGTTTGTAAGAGTTTCCAAGTAGGTTTGGTAAGGGGCCAAGCTTTCACTCCTTACTTTCCATCTCTTGGAAATTGATTTATGATCAATGAAAAATCCCCAAAAATTCAAAGTTTCTTTACTCCCAACGCCAATGCTGTTTCGAGACCTACCACGCATGCTTCATATTCTGCAACATTATTGGTAACGTTGAAATCTAGATTTATGGAGATTGGAACGTGTTCCTTTTTTGGTGATACCAATATCACTCCTATACCACATCCCTTTTGGTTTGAGGCTCCGTCAAAGTAGAGAGTCCAAGTATCATCTTCTGTGACCATCAAGACTTCGTCTGGAAAATCATTTTCATGTATAGGCGTGGAATCTTCTATCGAAAAATCCGCTAAGGAATCTGAAACCACGGATCCTTTAATAGCCTTTTCAGGCATGAACCTTACATCGAATTGGGCTAGGTTAACTATCCATCTTGATATCCGCCCATTTAGTGTAGATTTCTCAAAGAGATATTTGAGTGGATCCATTTGAGATACTACAAAGACCGTATGAACGAGCATGTAATGTCTTAATTTGGTTGTGGCCCATACCAATGCGAGGCACAATTTCTCAAGTGGTGTACAGTGTATTTCATACTCGAGCATCTTTTTGCTTAGGTTGTAGATGGAATTTTCCTTTCCTTCTACTTCTTGTGCGAGCATAGCCCCCATTATCTCTTTTGTGAATGTTAAGTACAACCTAATAGGGATTCCTAGGAGTGCTGGTGCTAATACAGGAGGGTTAGCAAGATAGGATTTGATCTTCTCAAGGATTTTTGACACTCATCGTCCCATATTACCGGCACATTCTTGAATATTGTTGTCAATTTTGATATGAACCTACTTATGTATTGCAACCGGCCAATGAATCCCCGAATTTTCTTTTCGATTTTGGGCAGTGGCATTGACATGATTGCTTTAATCTTGGTTGGGTCTATCTCAATTCCTCTAGAGCTAATGACATATCCCAAGAGTTTTCCTAAGGTGACTCCAAAAGCACACTTGGATGGGTTCAACCTTATGTTACATTTTCTTATTCTTTTAAAGAATTTTCTTAGGGCTACCAAATGCCCTGGTCGATCCTTTGATTTCACAATCATGTCATCTACATAGACTTCGACTTCCTTGTGCAACATGTCATGGAGTAAGGCAGTCGCTGCTCGTTGGTATGTGGCACCTGCGTTTTTCAACCCGAATGGCATTACTGTGTAGCATTAAGTGCCCCAAGGTGTTATGAAAGTTGTTTTCTCCATGTCTTCTTCTGCCACGAGGATCTGATCGTACCCTACGTATTCATCCATAAATGAGAGAAGTGCGTGATTCGTTGTATTATCTACTAAAATATCGATGTGTGGTAAAGGGAAGTCGTCCTTTGGACTTGCCTTATTTAGATCTCAATAGTCGACACACATTCGTACCCTTCCATCCTTCTTTGGAACTGGGACTACATTTGCAACCCATTTGGGGTATTTGGATACCCTGATAAAACTTTTTGTTATTTGTTTTTGTACTTCTTCTTTTATTTTAAGAGCTACGTTGGGTTTTATTCGACGTAACTTTCGTTTTACAGGTTTCATTCCTGGAATTAGTGGAATCGTGTGTTGAGTTATTTATCTATTAATGCCTGGCATGTCTTCATATGACCAAGCGAATACATCGATAAATTCTTTTAATAGATTAATAAAATCAATTCTTTCATCTTTATTAAGTGTTAGTCCGATTTTAACTTCTCTTTTAATGGTTGGATCTTTTGAGATGTCGTTTCAGTATCCTCAGTTATCAGTGTTTTATTTTCTAGTGTTTCCATTGCTTTAATTATTTCTTTGTCACTTTCATTGTTAGTTAAGCAATGCTCATCATCTTGAGTTAAAGAATGACACGAGGAGTAAGCAGAAGAAGACATATTATTGAATTCTAAAATCATTACATCAAATAAAAAGACGTCCATTGGGACTTGATTATTGACTATCCTAGGGGAAGACACTAAAGAAGAAGAACTAGGAGAGGGTGCTAAGACTAAAGACTTTGAAGACTCGATAGGGGAAGACTCTAACTCAGACTCTGACTCAGACGATTCATCAAACATTGGCCCTTGTCCGGTTGTTATAGAAATCTTTCTTCCGCTTGGAGTAGTTACTTTCACGGTCATTCGCCATCCTTGAATTAAACCCTCTGCCGGAGTGATAAGTTTGGAAGGATCAAAGTTATCACTTTGTAGTACTGTTTGAATGAGCAAGGGTCCCAAAGAAGAGTCCCATGACATTAAAGTCAAAGCATGGGGGTGCTTTTTCTTTATGGATGGGAGTTGGGACATCGTCTATAAAGTTGCAATCCAGAAATATTTCGAACCCAGGTTGTCTTATCCCATTTTTGACAAAGGGTTCAGGGAATTCATAACATGGATAATTCTCTCCCTCTTTTATGAATTGTCCCTTTAGAGTAAGAGGGTAACGATCCATTGGGATTGATTGCTTTTAGGTACGAGCATTCCTACGTGCGTTTTCTTTTTCCCGGGCTCGCTTAAGATATTTTGGAGTCAGTTCAAAACCAAGTCCAAAAGTGTCTAATTTAGGGAGGTCGGGTAGTCCCGTTTATTTTTCTATTCCTTTCTTCTTCCAAGGGTCATTCCAAGAAAGTGTCCTTGTTTCTTAAGGATAGCGTTTACTGTCATGTTGGAGTGGAGGTCATAGCGAAGAGGGGTCCTTTCATCTTCCTCGATCAAGGAGACCTCTTCCTTAAAGCCCTACAAGTCCTCGTCATCTTCATCATGCTCCACGTTTATTATGGGATTCTCAATGGATTTGATCCTCATTAGTGAAGCATCAATTGTGATAAGGATTCCTCCAACTATAGCCTTCACTTGCTGATGAAGGGATGAAGGGACGGCCTTTAGGTCGTGAAGCCAAGGGCGTCCCAACAATAGGTTGAAAGAAGCTTTAATGTCTACCACTTGAAACGTAGTGGCATGTTTTATGAATCCTGCTGTCACATTTATAGTGATGGTCCCAAGAGCTTGGCGGCAAGTGTTGTCATAGGCTCTTATTTCCTGTGGACGGGGACAAGTCTTCATCTTTTATCCCTAACATTCTCGCTGTTCGGAGTGGACAGACATTAATCGCTGATCCATTATCTACAAGAGTTATTGGGACATTCATTCTCTTGCAAATTATCGTGAGGTTTAATTATTTATTGTGTTTATCACCCTCTGGAGGTAAGTCCTTGTCAGAAAATTTGATTACATTTATAGGACTAGGGAGATCGCTCGTGAGAAATTTAGCCAAACCCTCAGGAGTGGTTTTCAGAATCTATTCCTATCTTGTCCAAAGCATTCATTACTGCCAACTTATGTTGATGGGATGTAGCTAGGAGTTTACATACATTCATATCAACTTTAGTCTTCTTCAGATGCTTGAAAACATCGTTGTCTTCTATGATAGGTATGAGAACTTGCTAAGTTGTAGCGATAGGTTGCTGTGCAGTAATGGGAGGTTGCATCCTCCCGGACCTTGTGAGGACATCTATGAGTGAATCCTCTTTATCCCAAATATTGTCTACCGAATATATTGTAGAGAGTGGAGTCTCTTCCAAATCTTTAAAGTAGACATCCTCGTCGTCACTGTCCCAAACTCCATTAACGGTAGCATCTTTTTTTTTGGAATTTGGACTATCTTTTTATCATCAATCAATTTTTGAATTAAATCTTTAAATTTAAAACAGCGTTCTATTGTATGCCCCCCTGATTGGTGATATGGACAGTAAAATCTATCAACCCTCTTTAGCGATTCAAATGGTCTTGGTTCGAGAGGTTTAATCTTGCCACCCTCGAAGAGCATTTTGAACATGTTTGCATAGGTGGTCCCAATTGGAGTGTAGGACTTATGGCTCCTTTTAGGTGTTTCAACTACTTGAAGAGAGAATGATTTCTTCGTAGTCGGTGCTACCTCTTTGCCGATATGTTTATTTTGTTCTTGTTCAGTGCGTTCAAGAATCATTCTACACATGCCTACAAATTTTTCTACTGAATATACAAGGAGCAATATATCTTCCTTAGTGGGCGCTTGTTGCATTGGGGACGGTTCACTCATGGCGTCGAAGAATACTTCTTCTTCAAGGGCATGAGTTTCTCTAATTGGTTTGATCAAAGATGAGGGATCGATAGAGTTTTCCTCATTAGAGATCGCCAAGGAATCAGAAAGTGATGCATTGTTGATACTTGGCTTCTTACTTGCAGGAGGCACTGGGATTTTATTGTTGTCTATTAAGTCCTGGATGGCTTCCTTTAGACTCCATCAGTTCTCAGTAAGATGGCCCCTGCCTTGATGGTACTTTCAGTATGCGTTGGGGTTCCAATTAGGTGATCTCATTTCGACAAGGGGATCCCCAAATGGTCCAATGAGAGTTATAAGACCCTTTGCATGAAGACGGCCAAATGCGGTGTCATAACCCAAACCAATAAGAGTAAAGTTCCTCCTAAATGGTTTCTTTTGTCCCTGATTGTTCAAAGCAAGGACTTCATTCAAATTAAAGGTGCTAACATTTTTTGAGTGGGTAATTTTGGAAGAAGAAGGATTGTCGTTCTACTTTCCTTTCCAGCCACTGTTGGAGTTAGTGTTAGCAGCTTTTTGTTTTGCAAGGTCGTCTTCAATATTAATTCCAATGTCATAGACGGCCTTAAAGGTGTTCAAATTGCTTTGATGTTTGAGATGCTTAGAGTATTTTTCCTGGAGATTCTTGATGAACATTCTCACAAACTCTTTTTCAGTAGGGACCTCAATCATCTTAGCAGAGGTTTTCCTCCACATATTAAAGAAAGAAGTAAACCCTTCATTCTCTTTTTGTTTGAGTATCTCAAGTTCCCTATGATCAGTTTCAACTTAAATATTGCACTTGTATCTATCGATAAAAGCATTCACAATAGCGTCCTAAGTAGAGGTTTTCTCTTTGTCAAGGGAAAAGAATCATTTTGACATACCGTTTCTAGTGATAAAGAAACAATGTATGGAAAATTTTCTTATCTATCCCTTTAATATTCATTATTGTTTCAAATTCTCTTAAATGTAAGTACGGATTGTCTGTTGCCTTGAACTTAGGGATGTCATTCAGTGGCACTGAACTTTTGCGGAAGAAGTTCCTTGTGCACCAAAACCCCTTGTGAGCTAATGCCTTGGAACTTGTAATCATTGAATATCTTGCTCAAGCTTTCTTGCATGAGCTCCATTTGTTGTTGCCTTATAGGATCATTAACTTGAAGAGCTATGCTCTTCATTAAGTGAGTTAGGTTTGCTACATCCTTCTTAAGTTCATTAAATTCTTCTTGAGAGACCATGATCTTCTTAGCTTTCCTTTTCCGAGTAATGGGTTTGTAAAAAAGGAGTATCTGAACGAAAGTGTTGTCTTTGACTAGCCGCCCTTCCTTTCTTGACCAAGCACTGTAAATTAAACCATTTATTTATTTTAATTACTTGACTCGAATTTGGCTTTGACTTTATTGATTTTAGAAACAAAAAAAAAACAAAAAATGGGTACATTTTTGGAGACCAAATAAGGGTTCAAATATGGTTTTAATGGAGGATTAGTATCCTACTTACCCCCGTAAAAAAATGACGAAAAGACACACATAGAAGACTCTCTAGATATGGTCAAGATGTGACATATTACGTGTGCTTTAATGGTGAATGTGAGTGACATACTTTAACTCTTTTTGTGAGACCATGGGACTATGTGCCTAGACTAGATTAAGGACTAAATTTAATTAATACCATTAATAGATTGATTAAACTGTATTAGCAAATTGATTAAACTGACACATCATGAAGACTCGAGCAAATTTACAGGCTGTCGTCAAACAACAGTACTGTCACCAGACAATGGCAGCCAACGCCAGACGACGAGATCTTCGCCTGGCGCCGGATACTATCGTATGGAGCCACAGCCCAAATTTTTGCGCCTTTATGGAACATCGACCTGAAACTGTTTCCAGTATTTTGCTCTAAAGGGATTAGCCTAAAAGTCGTACTAAGTCCAGTTTGATTAATTAAGTAAACTTTAATCATTTATTAATTAATTAAAAAATTAAATTAGAAAAAAACCTTTTAGTCATTATTTTTATTTATTTAACTCATACACAAATCAAACAAACGGTTAGGAAAAACACATAGAGTATACACCACAAATAATGCACAACTAGTCATATAGTCACGATATGATGCAATGAGTTTGCAACTTAACCATGGCTCTAGTTCTCTAAAGTTCGAGATATGGGTTAGTAAAGAGGGTCCATGATTATGAGTCCAGATGCACCGTGCGGAAGCCTTACCTTTGGAAGGGTTGGCGCGTGTTGATGGGACCCCGCGAGTTAAACTCGCTTCCATGGTTTGGTGAATTCAACATTCTCGGATGTACACTTCGTTGCCAGGAGCGTTCGATTACTAGATGGAGCATGAATTCCCAGAGGATTATGTCCATATGTAGAACACATATGGGTTTCAGAAAATAGGGAAAAAATCAATCAAGAAGTAAAATCGAGCAAACAGTACTAGAAAACTAGTCGAAACAAGAAGGTAGATTTCTGGCTCGGTAATGGGAGAATTTGGCGCGAGAAAATAGCGTCGTCGCCAGACGCTGGCACCGTCGCCAGACGACAACCTTGTCGCCTGGGGACAGCGCCATCATTTGGCGCTGACGTTGTTTTCTCAGCGCTAATTCCTACATGCAGCAGCTTTATGTTCTTGAATTTTCCGGTTTTTTTATTCTAGTTGTGAAAGATATTTCCCTAGATTCCTACGTGTAAAAATCCTATGATTTTTACTCATTACGAATGGTCTTTCCAATGAGAACCTTTTTATGCTTATGCCAATAATGTCAATCAAAATTACGCACATGAAATAATTACAACTTTTCGAGTCTCATCCACTCATTCTAAATTATTGCCAAAATAAATTTCAGGAATTAAAATAAAAATCCTCCCCAGTGGAGTCGCCAAAAAATTGTAGGGAATATTTCAATTCATCCCACACTTGAGCCCCACTATGATCATACACTTAAGCATGGGGGCGTCCAAAGGGAAGGAAGCTAGAGTAAAAGAGTCGCCAACAAGTTTTAGGAACTTGTAAACCGTTCATATGGTGAAGGTTACACCCCTTAACGATCCAGGAGATCGTTAACTCCAATAGATCTGGAACCATGACTGGAAGTTTGGGGATGAAGTTACAAATCCAACCTAAAAGAGATTGAACTTGCCCTAAAAATATGCCTCTACTTTATTTTCTCGTATTCATGTGCGCTTTCTGACTAACATGTAATCAATAAGTTAACCTTAAACCTATTTAATCTATGCTGGTTGAATATTAATGCACAAACAAAACTATTATTGGCGATCACTTAAGTTATAATCATATTAGCCTAAACAAGATTATTAATTATCTTATTAAGCGTGATTACAAGTACAAATTCCCTTTAAACATGCATAAAAGGCGTGATCAAGCCATAACAATAAATATACAACAAGCAACATGATAAAAATCATAATCATAACCGAAACAACAATCATAATTAAAATAATCATGTTAAAATATAATAGCAAGATCCTAAGCAAGATACTAACAAGATTAATAACAAACCCTAGCATGTCACTAAACATTAAAAATCAAAGCTTTAGCCCTAACATGATACCAACATAATATAAGAAAAGAATAGGAAGCATCACATTAATCATACATGATATTAGAAATATTAATTAACCCTAAACATGATACTAGGAAGCAATAAAACATCCTAACATGATACTAGGAAGCAAAATAATAATCTAAGCATGATTTCTATAATAATAAAACAATTAAAGTACTTACTTCGATGCCTCGTACCTCTTTCTAATAACAAAATACACGTTAGTAACTTCAAGGAAAATATAAAACAAACAATTAAATAATTGAAATAGAGATTAGGGACCAAACCCTCAAAAATATCAAACCTTTCACGTATAGGGCGAAGGCAACTTCGAACTTGGCTAGGTGTGTCTAGAACTAATGAATGAGGTTTTTTTAGAGAGGGAAGGTTTAGAAAAAAAAATAGAGAGAGAAGGAAAGCTTCTAGCTTTTAGAGAGAGAGAGAAGATTGTAGATGTAGATGATTTGAAAACAGGGAGACACGACCCCTATTTATAAGAAAAACAGCACGGGATCGAAGAAAATCATATTCGGAATAAAATACCTCCCGTCGCAAACGATAGGAGCCAGCGCTAGACGACAAGCTCGACACCAGGCGACGAAGGTCAGCGCCTAGCGACGACTCTGTCGTCTTGTGCTGGTCCAAAAATCAACGCGCTTTTCCACGCGTAATTACCTTTAACACCGGTTGCAAGTAATAAAGAGTCCAAGTAGTTTTCGAAATCAGATTTAATATATTTTATTCTAAATAAAACATCTTTAAAATATAATTAATAGGCCCTCCTCTAAATCATCGGGCCACCTTTAAAAATCACTAGGCCTAATTTAACTTAATCCATAACTTCCTCATAAGTCATCGGAATTGGGCCTATAATATATCATTGGAAAGCTCTTTTCGAGCCCAATCCAACTACACTATTATTGAACCTTTATTATGGACCAAATCAAATTATATTGGCTATTTCTCAAAAATAGGAGTAAGAAAAGAAATATTTTTAGAAAACAGAAAGAGAAATATTTTAATAAAAACATCCTCATCACTAAACTTTTCACACTTTCACTTCGTTCGATAATCAAATAACGCGAAAGGTATTCGTCACTGTGTTTGGATTTGGGGAGACACAATTGGGTGTCTACAGTAACATATATTGGTGTATAGGAAAAAGAGATTTAAATTAAGTTTGTGACTATTAATTTAATAGATTTTAATTAAGTTTCACATAAAAAGCTTTATTTAATGAAAACGAGATAAAATAATTATTTAAATAATAAAGAAATATATTATAATTGAAGTGTGTCTGACACCACATACATTTTTGCTTTGCTCCACCGAACTAATTTCGAGCTTCACTTGTTAATTAGTAGGTAAATTAATGCGGCTTTTAGGAAGACCAATGTACATGAAGTACACCCATATCATCCTCATGTCTTTTTTGAAGGTGAACATAGGTTGATCTTCTTGGCTATTTTGGATCATGGTGGCCGAATTAATGATGATTTTACTTTGTTTTTCCGGTTAAGAAGGAAGGTAGAAGGAGATAAGAAATAAGTGGTGAGTGGAGATTTGGATAAGAGTAATCTCCTTTTTTATAGTAAAAAGTGTGTGTGTGTATTATAATATAAATGAGATCATGTAAGAACCAAGGTGAATAATATATGTATATAGAAATGAGATCATGTGAGAACCAAGGTGAATAATAGGAACTAGGAACTCATCTTCACTGCTGATTACACTTCATCTAACGGGCGAGATCTCACCCGCCTCATTAAGGGTAAAATAAGAAATTCGGTTTTTTGAATGACTACCCAAAAACTCATCAGTTTCCTTTTTCCCTTTCTCTCTCTTCTTCACTCTTTCTCTTTCTTCCTTCAAATTCTCCCTGATGCGATTTTTCATTGTTCTTCCCATATCAAATTCTTGAATCTTTTTCTTCGATCTTTGTCATCACCTGTTATTTTGAACAAGTTATTTTATTTTGTTTTTGTTTTTTGTTTTTTATTTAATTAGTTACTACATATTTAATTCTCGATTATTTTGAATTTGAAATTAGGATTTTCGCTATTTTTTTCCCTATTTATCGCATATTTGATTCATTGATTATGTTCTTGGATCTTTGTTGTTGGTTATTTATGAACAATTTAATTTAATTTAATTTCGATTATTTTTTTTGAATTTGGTTTAATTCGATTTTTTGATATTATGTGATTTCGATTGCGAAAACTAGAGTTTTTACAATGTTTTATTTCGGTATTTGTGATTAATTTGTGTTTTCTCTTTAATTTATAATTAGATCAATAATTTCGTGTTGTTTTGGTGCAATTTTATGATCTGTTGCTATTCTTTGTGCAATGACATATTATTTTTGAGTTTTTGAAAAGTTCAATGCATTTCTATTTTTTTCCAGGGGATAATTCAATGGTGAATTTGATTATCATCAGGGATATGCATTGGGTGGTTGGATAATAATTTACTTTTGGATAATTACTTTAAATAAAATCTTATTCACTTTTATGAGCTTTTGTTTTACTTTTATGCCTTGAGTTCGCAATCGCGATTTGCGAGGCAATAGTATCTTTTTCAATGTATTGATGTAGTGGAAATGACTTATATTTCGCTGGTACATTTATCTCTACTTGTATGAAATGAATGATAATGTAACTTGCATTCTTGACTATGAGTTATGTCTTGGACAAAGCTGATTGTGTTAGCTTGTACGTTCTTAACATTGATTATTGTTGTTGTTCTGCATTTCTATCAGAATTTCACTTTACTAAGGCTTTAATTTATTGATAAAGGTGGTTTGGGGAATTGGGGGTTTTACCTAGTGTTGGATTTTTAAAGTGGGTTATTAGTGGATTAGTGCAGGTAGCTTTTAGGATCTACAAAACTTCATTCAGACTATACCATGAAATCTAATAATGATAGAACATACTAAGAAATCTGCATAATGAAGGATTCTTAAGTAAGAATAACAACACTTTGACTCTTGACATATTGATTTTGGGCTTCCTTTTGGAGATGTGGGATTATGCTTTAATTTACAAAGGAGTTATAGATAATTTAACCTTCATGGGGGTATGCTTGCTAGTAACCAATGGCGGTTAATGTGGTTTATTCTGCTTGTCAAGTATCTTCTCTGCATCACTCTAGTATATCAGGCATATTGGATATATAGTGTATAGAAAAAGGGATTATAGGGATCTGAACCTTAAATGTATAGAACCAATCTACATGTTCTACAATAGTATCCTGAATTCTTTTGTCTTCCCCTTATGCCTAAGAAACCATCTTCAAACTCATGATCCAGAGTTCTAGACTTCCAGACCTGACTGAGGCAGCTGCCCTTGAAAAGGGTTCAAGGGAATTGGAAGCGTGAAAAAATGTGCAGTTATTAATGATACGAATTGTCCTGTTGACAAGTCATTAATGGTAGTGATTTTTAGGCATGTTTCTTGCAGTTGGATTTTTTTAATTTTTTTATTTTGTAATCCATTGCTCTTGCACTAAAAGAAAGCATTTTGAGTAGGACAATTCATACTTCTATTTTAGCTATATATGCCTGATAGACTGCAAATTTGTATGCTCTTGTTGTCATACTTTATTCCTATCTATTACATAATTAATTTACTATATTTTATTAACGGTGATTTTTAGCTATGGAGGACATTCAACTCCCTATAATGGAAGGGCTGGATGTGTTACTTGTTGTGAGTATTTTCTCTTGGAATTTTAACTGATTTAAATCTATCTATTATCAATATATAGCTAATGTATTTGTTCTGTTATTAGAAAAAGAAGAAGACCACGACGACATATGTTGAGCCTAAATTAAATGGTTAGGACTGCTCATTTGGCATAAGTTGTAAATAGGCTTCATCTAAGTTATTACTAATTATTTTATTGCTAATGCTAAAGGATCTCCTTAACAGTCACCGCCTACATCAAATTGGTTTAGTTTAAAGCCCTCAAAGAAGGTAATGACATGCTTAGTTGTAGCAGAAATTTCACTATTTCCTCTATATTTTCTGGTTTCAGTTGCTGTTTTTGTCTATCTTAGGAACTTGGAGCATGTCTGCATTTGTGTTTTAAGAGAAGTAAGGCTTGCAACAATGCATTTTATACCATTTTTTTTCTTATTATACTTTAACATCTTATTTTCTTCAAATTACCCACAAATTTTGTTTTACAATGAGAGTGTTTCATTTTTTAAAATTGTGTTTTTAGGACCGTTTATTTTGAATATTCAGCAGGATCATTAGAAATGAATCTTTGTAATAGACTAATAAGCTTCTTTCAAATTAGATTTACTTGTAAGATTGTTTTTCTACTAGTGCTAGTTGAGTTGGTTAGGTTGTTTGTTAGTTCCTTCTTGTATATCATTGAATTTGAGTATTAGTTTGCAACTATTAGTAATGTTGTATGGTTCACATATATACACATCGAGGAGAACGGAAATATTTGTTCTTTTAGGTAGCCTTCACATGATTTTAGATACTTTGTTCCCTTCTTGCTACCCATGTAGTTGCTTGCACCCTTTTCATTGTTTTCAGTCGTATTACAAGTCTAATTTGCCCCATTGTTTACTAGTCCCAAGTAGATCTGGCAAATGGGTCATTTGGGTCGGGTATGGGTCGGGTCATTTCGGGTCGGGTCAAGTTCGGGTCAAAAGATTATCGGGTCAAGTTCGGGTCGGGTCGGGTCATTTTAGGTTTCGGGTTGATTTCGGGTTGGGTCGGGTATCGGGTCAACACTTCGGGTCGAGTTCAGGTCGGGTCAAGTTTGGGTCGGGTCAGTTTGGGTCAGGTCAATTTTCGGATCCAATTTCCGGGTCAACTTCGAGTCAGGTCAACTTCTAGTTGAGTCATATTCGGGTGATTCATTGGGTTAAATTCAACTCTGTATATATATATATATATATATATATATATATATATATTTATTTATTTATTGATGAAAAACTCACTATATTTATTAAGGCTATTTTTTCATGGATTATAGTAATTGTTTGACTATTATTAACCTTTTTTTTTGTGTGTGTATTTAGAACTTTAGACTGATAATCACTTTCAAGATCTCCTGAAACTAAGAGGGATGCTCTAACTAATTGAGTTATACCTCACTCTCTTATTGATCTTAGTTTTAATACGTACTCTTATTATCATTGTCATTGTTGTAATAATTTCTTTAAATTATTTTTATACTCCCTCCGTTCCAAATTACTCTTAACGATTTGACATTTTGCACTATTCATACATCTCACTTTGACCATCTTTTTTAGCTATTATATGAAAGTCAATGTAGTCATGTAAGATGTTGTTGGGTCTATTTTAATGTATAATTTCCTAATTTAAACTTTTTATAACTTATATAATTATTTACTAAAAGAAGTTAAAGGTCGGGTCATTTTCGAGTCAGGTCAACTTCGGGTCTCGGGTCAACTTTGGGTCGGGTCGTTTCGGGTTTCGGGTCAACTTTGGGTCGGGTCATCTCGGGTCGGGTCGTTTCGGGTTGGGTCATTTCGGGTTTCGGGTCAAGGTCGGGTCAGTTTCACTTCGGGTCGGGTCGGGTTAATTCGGGTTTTGGGTCAATTTCGGGTCACTGGTTTCGGGTCGATTTCGGATCATGGGTCGGGTCATTCGGGTCGGGTCATCGGGTCTGGGTAATGATTGCCAGGTCTAATCCCAAGCTTGGCTTGAGGAGCTATTAGTAAGTGAGGTGAGAGAGTTAAATATCAAGTTGGGTGTAGAAAAAGAAGTTTAGTGTTCTTAATTGTGAGCTGGAAAAAAAAAGTGTTTAAAAGTTGAAAAAAAAGTGGATCCAATTTTACTAGAATGAACCAAGTAGTTGGTAGAGAGACTTTTGGGCCCAAAGCAAGAGGAGCCCGATTCCAAGCAAAAGCAAGCTCTCAGTTGGCGTGAAGGCTGACCGGGCCCAATGCTAGATCGGGTGGGAGTGTTCCATCTCGGCGCACTAATTCGAGCCTGATGTCGGTCTTTGGTTCTTGAATGGGTTGATATAGATATCCAAATTCACACTTTAATTTGAATTTAGTTTAAATTTTTTAGGCATGGACTCATTTAAGGATTTTTGTAATACCCAAATATTTTATAATTTTATATATTATATTGTATAAAAAAAATAGTTATTTTTATTAATTAACTTTCCTAATCTTATATATTTTATTTTAGAGTTTGGAAAGTTATAAACCCTATTATTATCTAAAAGGACTCTTTGTTTACCAAACTATAAATATTATTTATACCCTAATAGTTATCATCTTTGCCTCTATGTACTCCAGTTTTATCCTATGTTGCTAATCCAATTTTCAAAAAAAAAAAAATAATAAAAACAAAAAAAAACTTTCGTGAGCTTTCTTGATGTTTTGTGAAGCAAATCATCAATTGGATTTTCTAAAACCAAAGTCAACCCTTTATTGTTATCTAACCTTCTTCCAATGTATGTGATGAATTTTGCATTCCATAAGCCAACTTTTGATATAATTTTGTCCGTGGATTTTGTGAGATCGGAGTACTCTTAATTGAGTGCGTGGGTTATTACTCTCGAAAGGTAATCACTAATCACACTATCAATCTTTAGATGGTTTGTTTATAATTTGATTGTATTATTTATTATATGTAATCACACTATCGATATTTTGGAGTTGCTTGATTATAATGTGATTGTATTAAATTATTAGAATTGTTTGGTTATAATTTGTTTATTAATTGTACTATTATTAAATTATTAGAATTGTATTATTATATGTGTAAATTTTATAATTGTAATTTGTGTGATCTATCAAGTAAGTCGTGCGAAGGGATGATGGGTCTTGGATAATGGGTTTTTCGAGCAAGTACAATGCAATCACAGCCTTTGCAACCGAATTGCTAGCAGTCAGAGAAGGTATTGCTATGGTTAAACGGCTGGAGGTGAAGGATGTGGAATTAGAAGTGGATGCGCTTTCTCTCAGTGTCATGCTCAATTCCGCAAGTAGTACTCTCCATCACGAATTGGCTGCTGTGGTGAAGGATATTGAGGAGGATATCAAATATTTTGACACCTTTGAAATCCTTCATGTGAAGAGAACTCACAATGCTGTTGCTCATGAATTAGCTCAAATTGGAATGAGTATGAGTGTTGGACATCGATTGTATCTTACCTGTCCTGAGTCTGTCCTGCCTATTTACAATACAGAGCTTGCTGCTGTAGCTGCTCTGAATGCTGATGAAGACTCTGACGAGGAGTAATCTGTTGCTGGTGTATGTATTCTCTAGTTTAGTTGTTGTCTTCAACTTTGTTTTTATTGCTTTTCGAAGGGGCACAGTGTGTTTAGTAGTAAGACCATTAATTTTTACTCTTGTATATGGTCTTATGGCTTCAGCTATTTACCAACCTCACATTTTGTCGTGCGGAATGAGGTTGGGTCTTTTTAATTGTAAAACTCTAATTAAGTAATATATTTCGTTTTTATGTGTTAAAAAAGTATATGTATATGATTGAATATTGATATTATATGATTTGATTGGATATGAGTATCGTATACTTTTATTGTTTATGATTGATTATTTCTATGGTTTTAATGTTGTTGCTATAGGGAGTATTGATATATTTTGAGGTTTAGGGTTACTAATACAGAGTATTATTTTTGAGTTGTGAGTTAATTATTTTTGGGTGCTAGTACTATTTCCTTAAGAGTTAACAGGTTTTTGAATTGAGTTGATCTTGTTATATTATTTGGGAACATGTGCCATTGTTGAGTTATTATAAATTAGTTTGCGAATAATTATTTGATCGATGTATGAGATCAAAAGGTTGAGATGATTATTTTGTTCTTGGTTTGAGGCTCAACTTTATAGACCTTAGTCCTTGGCATGTTGGTAATGATATAATGATCATGAGTTAAGAATGAGGTACAATCTTTATTATTTATTTTTCTATGTTTCCCTACAGTGAGAATTGACCCGTATGTGGTCTGGTTCAAGATGTTTTCTGGTTATTCAGAGTATTCAAGTTTTTATACTTGTTGGTTTGTTATTCGAATTACTCATGTCCAAAGCTAGGTATAAAACAAAGAGCGTGACACACTTATGGGATAGATGAGTTAATTGAGTAAAAGTTCATATTATTATTCGAGGTTGAGTTGACAAAGGTTACTTCCAGAGTACAATGTGTAATGTAGTTTTGAACTACATTGTTTAATTGAGCTAGTAATGTTGATTATTTTGTTATACTCTGTATTCTGTGACGTGGTGATTACTCAGCTTTTGCTGGCGTGTGTGTTGTTTTATTGTGATATTTGTGTTTGCGGCCATGTCTTTTTCTTATGGTGGCCCTGCGACGATCTATTTTGGAATTTGTCCTTAATGGTGAGCAGTCAAGTTTGTCTAAACAGGTTGATCAAGTGGTCGTAGCTAAAGGAGCTCAAGTGTTTCGATTAGTTTGTTATAACAAGTTTGTAAAGTTGTATAAATCGCTCACCTAGTTTGTTGGGTTGTAATTATTGGGTTTTTTGTAAGCCTTAACACTCGATTTAGGAGTATGCTTCCACAATTTTATTTAAAGGTTGTTTATTTTTCCTTTAATTCTTATTTATTTTCAGTTAGTAAATTGGGGGTGTTACACTTTTGTAGTTTTGTTTTGTTTTACCCAAAAAAAATTTGCTTTTCCCAGCTAAGGATTTTGATACTTAAAATTTTATAACTTTGGAATTTAATGCTTTTTATTATCTTTGTTTTATTTAGTTTTAATTTTCTAATATTTCTATTATTTTAATATTTATTTTACTTTAGCTTATTATTATTATTAATGCTTTACTTAGTTTTCTTATTCTTGTTGATAGTTTTTTTAATTTGTTCATGGGCAAAACTGCTACGAAATATTTCAAGTAGCAGTATTAGGATATATCCATTATAAGTAACGTCTTTCACCATAAAACATTAAAGAAAAAAAGTGCATTTATTTACAATTTTGCTAACAAATTGACAAGATTTGTCAATCATAAAGATTAACTAGGTTTGTCTCTTATTTTTCAAACATCGTTAAATAACATCATATATATTCAATATATAGCAGTTAGTGTAAAATAGCACACATCAAGATACACTATACACTGGATAAATTAAAAGGATAAAGAACCATGTCAATTTTTTTTTACACAGTTTTTTAAAAATTAATTAAGATTTAAAAGACAAACTCGCATATTTAATACTTCATACGAAGTATGTGTTAACAATATGATATGATTTTAAATAGATGCAAGAACTTTTTTTTTTCTAAAGGGGAAAGCAACAATATGCAAGAACATTGCGATAGCAGAGTCAAGTTTTCACCATTTAAATAGCTATCCACCTCAAATAGGTAAATAACAATTAAATCACCCGAGACCCACTTAAGGCGGGGAAGATTTGTATCTTTGACAGTTAAGTTAACGAGATATAAGTTACAAAATTGCTTAGCAGTTTGTAATCAAAATTGATTGAATTATACAGGATCTGAATAATTCATGACAAGCTCTCAATAATTTTAGAGAGAGCAGAATATGTTCCAAAAGCCGATGACACCGCGCCAACAGCAATAATCACAACACAAGCTGACACCTGAAAAATGGAAAATGATTACTGAAGGAAAAGAAGAAAAAAAAAAGCAAATTTGGGATACTAAGAATATAACCAGAGCTAAGACTAGACTAAATAGATTGTCAAAAATTTACATTCCTCAGGCTGCTTAGAAAGAATATACATACACGGGCAAGTGCGTGTTCTCACACAAGTACACAGTAAAAAATACAGCCATATACACATTACTGTGAGCAAGCATACACATGTAAATCTCAGTTGAAATCATTTCTCGAAGTTTTCAAACCCAGAACATAATACTCAGGAAATCAGAGATGGTAATTATCATTGAACAATTATTGTACTACAACGTTTTTTAAGTCAAAAAAGAGTTCCCAGATATCTATCAGCCTTCAATGTTGGTCTGCATGGTTTCTTTAGGTAGTTAGTCAGATGACTGTTCCCAAGTGGGACTAACCTATTATAAAAGTGAGCACACAAACGTTGACTATAGTCTCAAACGGTATTATAGAGTAATTATAGATGTGTATCCAATACATAGAGCTTTATCATGCTAACAATATATGTACCTAAAACCCCCCGTTCCAATGATTGAGAAAGTTCGTAAGCAAATTAATATATCTATAGGCTTATATTTATTACATGGATTTAAAATGGTTGAATTAAGGAACATAAAGAATGTACACAAATAGATGTAGAGAGGGGATGAAGTCCCACACACCTTTATATTTTTCAAAATCTTTTCAGAACAATTCTAAAAATACCAGAGCAAAAGTTGTTCATTGTAGTACCAGAGAACCAATGTTTCAATGATTCATAAGATTTTTGAAACTGAACTGATTGATCTATACCTAGTTAGACAAATGACAAGATTGATCCTTCAAATTTTGATGGTCGGATTGAAACAGTAAGAAAGACTACTTTTTTGTGTAGCCAATTAGAAGTCATTCCATTTTGTACCTGTACTTATGCTTGTTATTTGTTAACGTGATTTTGTTCATTGTTTATACTAGTAAATTATTATTATACAGGTCCAATGTCTCTGAAAATCTAACATAGAGATTTGGGAAGTTAAATATACAGATTTTGGGTAGTCAAGTAAACAACCGTTATTATAAAACACCCAATAGAAGAAATTAATTATTTTCTGGGTTCAAATTTATTTAGGAAAGGCAGACTACATGAAAGCTCTATATAATAACAATAACAATAATAATAAATAAATAAAATAAAAAAATCTTAACAGTGAAGATAGAAATTGAGCAGGACAGGAGCCAGAACTTTACATCAAGTTATTTATACAATCATGAAACTTAATCATCAAATACTGGAAGCAAACTAATGATTAAACATACCTGAAGGTAAGTCACCTTTTCCCACAAGATGCTTAGGAAGCATGCGCAAGGCAATATTAGAGTCTGCCAAAAATATCTATTAGTAAATAATCTGAGCAAAACATGAAACCTACAATTGCTAATCATTTGATGCATTTTTGTGTTAATTTTTTATTCAATCTATATGGCATGGTACTAACCATTTGATTGTCCACTATTCCTTCTTTCATGGAGAAATATTACAGTATGCGCATTATGATCAACAATTATAAAAACTAGTTATCAAGCCCGTGTGATGCAAATAAGTTTGATTTTAATGCTTTATTATGTAACATTAAAATTTGACATATTCATACCTACAGTTAATTAATAATTATACATGACAGGGAACAAATGATAAAACTTGTGAGACATTAATAGGTTGTAAAAATTGTATGAACTCGTAATGTGCATATTGTAGTCATATTTTTTCATTCGCTGAACATCAAACACGAATATCTACTACCAACACTCTTCACGTTTGTTTAGGTTTGTGAGCATATTTTTATTATGTTCCTCTCCTTTAGTCTTTAATCAATCAATCAATCAATCAAAGACTTTATCCCATAAGTGGGGTCGGCTACATGAACCAAAAGTGATTATTCTGTTTAGTCCTTAATATAGAGCATAAATATTACTATCTTAAGATACCCGTGATTCTCACTTTCAAAATATTTTTTCCTCTCTCCAACTAAGATTCCCACTCTCATACAACTAAGAGTCCAACTCTCATTAAATGACCTCCAAATATGGAACAAGCTAAAAGAACAAAGAAAAAGAAGTTCAAAAATGACATATGACACATATAAAGGATTTTTATTGTTATAATTTGGAAGAGTCCTAAAGATTGATCGAAATAAAGCATCACAAAAGAAAATAAAAAAGTTTGTAAAAGGGCTTACCACAAGCATTGTTAGTAAGGATCCAATCAATGCCATTACAAGACCTGCAATATTGTTGTATAAAGAGAAGCAAAATTATCCCCGGAAGATAATTACCAGTAGATAAAGATTCCTAAATAACTGAATTTCCATTTTATTTCATGATATTTTTTGGAAACAGAGCAACAATGATCTTATACAGAAACTATATAACTTCAGTGGGCAGAACATTACCAAAAAAGGGTATAGTGAGACCAACCAATAAGGTTGATATCACCAGAGCAGTTCTGATAAGGATTGGGTATATATGAGATTTTTGGTGGCGAGATGGTATCAACTCCTCCAGACACATAGCCACGGGTGACATGGTCAAAGCGTATGTGGCTATAATTAAGAAAATAACCATGAAAGATGTCTCTTTCCGTAGGGTAAAACACTATGCTAAATTTTAAATAGCAAAAGCAAAGGATATTTTGTAAATGGATTGACCACCTGCAATAAGAATAGGAAACACTGTCAATACTCTTATTGAGGAATAATTTACAGTATAACGACAATAATTAATAAAAATAAATATGTAAAAAGAATGTTGATTAGGACATCAGAATCAATAGGTGAATAGAAAAAGGATAATAATATTAAACTTCCCAGAATTAAACTGTAGCACTGCTATTGAAAAATTGAGTAAGGTAGTGAAATATGTATCTAAGTAAAGTTTAACTATTAAGGCCATGCATAGATTTTCTACATCCACCAATCCTGTTGGACAACTAAGGAAATTTATTTTTTGTCACTATACTAATCTATGTACTTCCTCTCCCCAGATAAAATGACTCAAACTTTAATTGCATAGATTCAATCAATCAAAGCCTTAATCCCATAAGTGGTGTCGGATCGGCTACATGAACCAAAAGTGATTATTCCGTGTAGTCATCGACAAAAATCTTCCTCCTCCATCCCTTACGATCAATTGCATAGATTTAATTGCATAGATTGCAGATTAAAAAATATAGAGTAATATATTAAGATTCGGAAAGTTTAATGGAGTTTTTAATGTAGCATTATAACAATTTCAAACACACTGAAGAAATGAACGAAGCGTATGTAATAGAATACTAAAATTACACTCACTGCTAAATTCCCAATGATGGGACCAATATTGATTGAGGGGCAGGATGTCGTGACAAGTGAAGAAAAATGAGCCAAGAGTGACAATGTATCTTCTATTAGCATCAGTTGAAAAAAAATACAAGTATGCCATCTGGCCACTGAGCACTCCAAAAATGGAAAAAGCTGCTTCATCTCTAAACAGAGATGAATGAGTGTTCAATGCACAAATACTAATAAACAACTATCCTTCTCCACAAAATATACCAGCCACTTAAGATGGATCTTTCAGTACAGCATATAATTTAGTTTGACTCTTTGGAAAGCAAGAGAGAAACAAAATTTTCGACTCTGCCCGCCCACCCCCCCCCCCCCCTTTCACCATCTCCACAAGTCTATTCTCAGATCTGTGTAACACTTGTAGCTGTTTAAACATGTTTAAAATACAGCTATATTAGACAAATTTCATTGCGATTTCTTTATGAAATGCATCTTCCGTTTGTATCTGTTTGTTTTTGTTCATATGGTTCGGAGATTGATTTCATATAAAATGAGATTCCTCTCAAACATTTTCTTCCTTTCTTGCATGAAATTTGATGTTTTATGTTTTACAGAATTGGCTGATGGTGTTCAGATCTTTTGGTCGACTAGTTCATTCAATTAGAGAATTTTACCTAACAGCAACTTAATGACTCTGTTGAAGAATAAAGATGGCTAGATCCATCATAGTCTTCACATACTAGTAGGCAAATCAGCTGTCAGCAACTCTTGATATACCTGCCTAAGATTCAAGGTTGAAAGTATGTGCCTCTAGGCCAGATTATCAAGACATTTAGTATTCATTATTGGGTTTATCCTTCTGTACCGGGAAGATGCTCCTAGTGACCAATCTATTGGATCGAGAAAATGAAGCAAAATTTCGAAGGATCAATTTTTAGGAATCACTTTTGTACAAAAGAACCTGAAACGTTGTATTTTAATTTGCTTCTGTTGGTTGGAGTTGGGGGAACCTGAAATGTTGTATTTTTATTTTAGACAAATTTCATTGGCTTTCTCATAGGGTCATTTGGGGTCAATGTGGTCCTCACCTAGGCTGCTTATCTACCACGTCTCAAATCCAGAAAAACTGAACTTTGTTCTGAAGTTTAAGTTTCTTTTTATTTTATTTTTTTATTTTTCTGGACTTTTATATACCATCAATAGGTTGTTAAATGCCTATTTCCCAATCTCCCTCGTTTAATTTCTTGTCTCTATTATATCTTAACCCACTATCCTTCACCCTCACTTATTCATTTCCTCTATTCAATTATGTGCATAGCTTGTGGACATAATAATGTCAATTATTAAATTATATAATAGTTTTACATGAAGGACTATTACATAAGTATCACAAAACAGAATTTATTTTGTAAAAAAGACTAGGAAAAAAGTGATTCACGTAAATATCTTATTTGCTTCAAAATTTCTTATAATTAAAGATTTTGTTACTATATACCTAAGCATAGAATAATAATTTGGTGAATCACATGATTAGATCCTTCCATTATGTGTTTCTAGTCCTCTTTCGAAACTACATCAGTAACAGAAATACAGATAGAGTGCATAAATCCCATACCGTAGTCCAAATGGCCACCTTAGATGCAACCAAATTTGAGGGCATGTTAAGGGTGAACTGTGACTCTGTTGATTCTCCAAACATCAGGTATCCAACAACAGCAGCTCCAGCACACATTAAAGTAGTGATCATAAAGCTGCATCAGCCATAAAGTCTCTTGGTTAGTCTAATTACATACATCAATCCTATTCAATCGACATAAAACATAATTTGGCTCAATGTGGCCACTATTACAGCAAACAACAGTGGCTAGACTAAACTCCATTGCACCCCACTTGATGCAGATCTGTTGGCCCAACAATATACTACTACAAAACAATTGAAATTGATTCTCACATGACCACAAATATAATAAGACATTTACATGCTGAAACTCATAGAGACATTTGCACTTACATCACAAAGAAGATTAAGTCATGATGTCACACAAGTACATCTTGCAAACAATGCATATGGTCACCATCAATAAGACCACCATAAATGTTTGATGAGGAATTTTATTACAGTTAGCTTATCATGCTTGCATCATCAGGACTTTGTTCTTATCACCTCAAAATAATAAGTTAAAGGATAAGAATTAACAAATTATGAAAAATTTGGATAAAATCCACAAAATTCAAATAAAGGTTGCCCAAAACTAATCTAAAATTAAGTTCGAAGAAGTTCACAAAAGTTCAGATAAGTTTTGATAAATTTAGAAAAATTCAGACGAAGTTTTTTCAAGTGAAAGGAATGAAGTCTAAGGTACTGAAGCCAAAATGAAGCGAACACTGCCAAATAATATTATTTATATATATATATTATATAAAAAATTAAAAAAAAACATTTATTAATGAACACAATGAAAAGCATTTAATTGCAATATCCTAAATTAAATTTGCACTTGACTCGACCAACACTAACTAAACGTCCATGGATGGGGGATATTCTTTGAAATTCATGCAAAGAGTACACTATATTAAGAATATTGTGTGTTTAAGGTCCTAAAATAATATTCAAAGCTTTCTATCTAAACTCTAGCAGGATACATTCAATTATATTATACCTAGAAAGAATGTAATTAATTGTGAGTTCTCAAATCCTTATATCTGGACTTTCAATCCAAATACCATAATTAATTCTAACATTAGAATACACTGATTTATCAGTACTAATAAGACCCCCCCCCCCCAAAAAAAAAAAAAAAAAAAAAGAAGAAGAAAAACTTAAAGATGTAAAAGGTTGAATGAGTACAAAATCGCCAAGTAAAGAAAACAATGACAATGGATTAGAAGATGGGAACTGTACATTCTTAAGCATAACGAATATAGTAAAAGACAATAATAGCTTCTGTGATCATGTAACAGCTAGCAATTGATGATATTTAATTATTCTAACTTCAGTTAACTAGTGTTTCATGAATTATGCGAAGCTGAAATTCAATTTCTTGTTTGCTATCATGCACTAAAATTAAAATTAAAATTAAAATTAAAATTAAAATTAAAATTAAAATTAAAATTAGATTAAAAAACAGAGGAAACCACTAAATAGCTGCATTGATCTAAAAGTCCACACAAGCGCTTGCCTGGTCCTCATCCAATCAATCTGCTAACATAAATTGAGCAGGTCATAAATGTAAGCAAAAGTCTCAGTCAATGAAAGTTACCTGGTTAGAAGAAAAGCGGGATATTGGCTTCGATTTGCCATGGAAGTATAAATGTTAGGGAAAACAGCATGTCCTGAGTAGCAATATCCATAAAGACCAATTGCAACAGGAAGAGTTGATAGATTTAGTTGTGATCCTTTGCCAACAAAACCAACTTGATCTACCAAGCCAACCCAAAACAAGCATAGGACTACCAATACTGATGCAATGACTCCGCCAACTGAAAACCATGAAATAGTAAATAGTGAATAAGTTTGATGGATCCACACTTAATACATCGGCAACTTCATAAGTTAATAGACATCATAAAGGCATCCCAGTATACATAGTCCTCCTTCATCCCTAGATACCTGTTTCCATACAAATATTAAAAGATCAATAAACCAACTTACTAAAAAAAACAAGATGACTAAAAAAAAAAACCAAGCAAAGGCCTTCCAATTCGATATTAGAGGCATATTGAGTGTGGATCTAGCCAAGAAGAAAAGAAACGGTGATATTTTTCTGGAATGAACAAATCAATATGTCACAAGCACATATCGCAGCATTAGGAGACATTAGTTTATTAAGAAATGTTCACTTCATAGTTTTGATTAGATGCTTAGACAAGAGATGCAGGGTTGTGACCAAATAACATGGGCACAAAATCTTTAAGAAGGTATTGAGACAACCTTATTTTCCAAATTTTGAATAGATATTCTCTATCCTCTCCTCATTAGATGGGTTTTCCTTTTATTACTCTCTATCTCTCTCCTCTCTCAAAGACCGTCCATCCCCTCCACGTTGCAGTTAAAAGAGAACGGAGGAAATATAAAAATCATCCAACAATATTTTAAAATAAAAGGTAGACTTCAAGTAATGCAAGCCTAAATGTTCACAAATGCTCATAGGTGCGCAAATTAAGAGTAATAGTGTAGTATTTTGATAGGTAGTAGAAATGTATGAAGAAATCTAATAGAAGGAGATAGAGTTGATGGAAATCCCGCATCACATGAGATATAAAGAGAATTAGGCCCTATTCAATTCACCAACTTAAATTATTTTTATTGAACTGAAATTAATTTTGTTAACTTAAATTATTTTTACCTAACTTAAGTTACTTTTACTTTTACTGAAATTAATTTTAATGCATTGAAATAAATTTTAGGAAAAATTGACAAGAATAATCCCAACTTTGCCGCATTCGCCCAAAATAATCCGAACTTTAATATCAGTTTATTTTTAATGGTCCCGACCATTAAAAAGATAACAAGTTAAAACTTGTTATAACAAGTTATCAAACACGTGCCAAGACGGGATTGGTCAAAAAGATAATTAAAAAAAAAAGAAATTGTAAAAAAAAATAAAACAAAATTTAAAATTAAAAAAACTTCAATTAATCAACTAAAACCCACCACCCCTCCCTCGCAGCTCCAGCCACCCCCGACAGCTGCAGACATCCTCCGGCAGCATACTCCCGCGCAGCCCAGGACCCCCACCCCCTCCCCTGCGCTAGCAACAACCTGCATTCCCTTTCAGCACACCAAAACCCTTGAAATCCCACAACCACAAAATCCCTAAAAAAACCTTACCCACCAGCAAAAATCCCCGAATTCCACCTTGCCCACCCCCGAAACCTTAGCGAATAGAGGTTTTGAGGGTTGGGGGAGGAGCGATGGGCGGTTTGAGCGCTAAGAAAGGGTTATTTTTTTAATTTTGGGGGTAAGGGAGGGGGTTTCGTGGTGGGTCTTTGGTGGTTTAGTGGGAAGGTCAACTGCGGGGGCGGCGCAGGGGAGTGGGTCTAGAGGCGGTGCGGTTGACGGGTCACCGGGCTGGGCGGTGGTGGCGCTGGTAGTGCTGTGGTGGTGCTGCAGTGCTGTGGTGGTTTTTTTTTAATTAGCAAAGTTAATATTTTTTTTTAGGAAATTAGCTTTTTTTTTCAATAGGTAGTAAGGATTATTAATAAAGATTTAATTAGTAATTAAATGAAATTTTAACTTTTTTGACCAATTATGTAGTGACACATGTACATTAAAATTTTTTTTAAAAAAATAACCTGCTCTTGGGACTATTAAAAGCAAATTGATACTAAAGTTCAAATTATTAAAAAATAATCGAAAGCTGGGATTATTTTTTGGTGAATGAGGCAAAGTTAACTTGATTATTTTTGTCAAATTTTCCTTAATTTTATTGGTTCTCTATTATATTTCTTCTTTGAAGTTACTGATTTTTACAAAAGTGAACTTATTTTTATTGAACTCAAATTAACTTATTCTTTATTGAATTAAAATTATATTTAGTGAATATTTTTTAAAGTTGAAGTGAACAAGGTTTTTAGCGAAGATATTAATCTTTACTTCATATTTTTTATTACTTTTTTTTTTTTTTTAATGCATGACAATCATTTGAGGACACATCAGGCACTAAAGAAGTCAAGTTTGCATGGAAGAGAAATATATTTTAATGTTATGAGACTAATATAAAACCATAACTGATACAGAGCCATATAGCTCCTATAGCAATTAGGAGTCTTACTTCCAAACTGCCAAAGCAAGTTTCATTTCTTTTATTATACACATTCCCATTTGAAAGTATATTTAGACATATTGAAAAAGGTAAACCACATGTTAATCATTGATACAAAAAAACATAGTTTTTGCTATACAATTCATTAATGAATGGATTTGTTTCTCTTTTTATCCTTTAATCTAAGGAAGTTACTAATTCAACACTTAACCAAACATGGTATATAGACAGCATGACACCCAACCACTACTGACATAGATACATAAAATTCGCTTTATAAATATCAAGGCTAAGAGCAAATGATCAATAGAGATCTATTGTTTATATATAGGCCTAATTATGATTGATAACTCAGACATAATCATATCGTTTATAACATGTTCACTGCATGGACTTCAAAAATAGTATAAACATTTTATAAAAAAAAAAAATGATATGGTTAACATCTAACCTGATATGTAGCTCAGAAGGCTAAGATCACGCAGCCAACATGTAGGAAGCACAGCAAGAGTGGCTGCTAATGCAAATAGGAGGTGGGAACCCAGCTCACAACCAAACAGATTCAAATGTGCATTTGGGAATATTGATGCTAAGTTATCACTCTCCAATATTATATACTCAACACAACATGCCTGTACAAAAATAAATACAATTATGCATCAAATCTCTTCGATAGAACCAAACACATATATATAATAAGCTTTCCACTTCTACTCATTGGAACTCCATGCAAACAAAGAAACCCAACCCCGTCCTCACCCATACAAAATACTCCCTCCACCCACAATTAATAATTCATGTTAACTTTTTGACCATTTACAACTCTTGACAATAATAACTCTACTAATATATATAAACAAATGTTATTGTGTAAAATGTTATTAGATTTGTCTCAATATATAATTTTAATCCATCAACTTTTTATAATTTTTTACTTGTATATGTATATTAAAATATAAATTGTCAAATTTTCATATAGGCAAACATGAAAGTCAAAGAGGAACAATTAAATTTGTACAGAGGGATTACTCTACAATTTTAAATCCACTAGCATACTAAAAAGTAAAAGAAAAATCAAATTCAATTTTTTAGTTAACCCATACATTTAATTGCTTTGTATGAGTTTTAAGTAGACACACAATTCATAAGTTCAAAGTAAGTAGTTTTACTTGTAACTAGGATAGATAAAATACTTTACTACAGAAAATTTAGGAATACCTAACCATGATGGATAGCAACATCAATCAGAAGACAATATGAGTAAAAGCTAGCAGCGAATAAAAATATGTGCAACTTATATTTTAAGGAGGATAATAAAGAATTGTGGTTGAACAGCTGTACTTACATATAATTCCATGTATAATATAATCTGCATGCCAGAAATGTAAGGAAAACAGTCAGAAAATATCATAATATTTTTTTGAAATGAATTGAATAATTAGCTATAACAAAGGTGTGTGCTTGCTTGTGTGTTGTTGGGCACAAGGTAGTGTCAAGCGTGGAGAAAGCCTCAATTTTATTTTTTTTTTGGTTAAAGCCTCAATGAGCTTAGCATTGAGGTTTTGTTGAGTGATGCATGGTAGTTGGGTTGCTTTGCCAATAACCAAAGAAGTTATTGCATGACATTGAGCTCTTAATTCATCTTTCTTGAATTCCTGTTATTTTCTGATTTTATATTTTTAAGGATTTAGTCAACTTAGGTCTATTCTTAACAAGTCTAGTTGTTAGTTGCGATTCAAAGTTAGCTGTGTTTACTGCTCCATTTTGCGATTTTAATCATCACTAACAAGAAAATATGTTCTTAAAGAAAATTCTCCATGCATCCACATTGGTATATTCACGGATCATTTGTGTTGCAATAGTTCAAAAAGGAAAGAGACTGGAAAAAGATTAATACCGAGATTACAATTCTTCCTGTTCTGCCAAATGCAGCTTGACCAATGTCTGGATAGGTCTGCAATCCAGGAGCACTGTCCAAGCAATGACGTAAAAGAAGTCCAGTGTAGAAAGAGAGAATAGCAAAGACAAGTAGTATGGAAAGGCTAAGCCATCCTCCCTGCTTAACAGCATAAGGAGCAGAAAGTATTCCTACCCCACATAAAACATTCACACCTGTAAAACATCGTTATACCCTCAAGTTATTAACTTTCTTAAGTATTTGCTATTAAGGTGATTTTGTTTAAAGGTTAGATCGTCAAAGTGGGAAACATAAATAAGATCTATACTCTTCAACCAACTGAATGCAAATAAAGCACTTCAACAGAAAAAAGATTGAAATACATGAAAGAAAAGGACTACTGGCTCTTTAATATCCCAGGTATACAGCTTGAATATATGCCTAAAAATCTTCAACAGAGCTAATGATAAATAAGATTCATTGAAGTCACCACCAATAAAGCTTTACCCAATATGATAATCATGTTCTATAAACATACTGTTAGAAGGATCTATATGTACCTCAACAGCGTATACATTGTAAGAAATAATTATTACATCTCTTGATTCTTTAGAATAACTATCCTAAAGTATCAGAATAAATGACTTTCAATAGTATTTCAAACATATAACATTTGATTCGCACATTTTATATAGTTTGTGACAATAAAGTACGTGAAAATCTTAAAAGACTATTACTCTTCAGATCTTATCACCTTACCTGCATAGGAAAACCATCAAGAATAGAGTTGACTAGAAGATGTGCAGCCTTCAGTATTTGGTTAAGGTTCATCAATGTTTGTAAGCAGAAGATAGCAAGACTTTTATAACCGAGGATTTATACAAATCTCGTGACCATACAAAGAAAAATTGCCAAATTTGACAACCACGTCTATTAGTTGTAGAAATAAGTGTTTAAATAAATTTCAAAACAATTTTAAAGCATCCCAACAGGATTTGTCAGAATAAGGAAAAGAATCAAGATCCTACCAAAGATTTGATATCTAATTAATATTGACAGACCTGACAACAACATTACCAATGGTACCAATGATAGATTATACCTAAAAACAAGTTATAAGCAAATTAGATCACATAGTCTAAGCATTGTAAGTGTTTCGGGGTTTTCTGATGTCCTGCGGGAGAGTTACAATTCCGAGACTGGAACCGGACGCCTGTACCTGCAAAACAAACGGATGCTCCGGATGGTTGGAGATCCGCCTCCGACGGTCAAGTTAGTACTTGATTAAGGAGTAATTAATGCGGAAATTAAAGTGGTTGGGTCTCTCTAGGTGAGAGTGTTTAATGTGTGTAATCTGCGTTGTTCGCGTCCTCCCCCTTAATGAGGATTAAGGGAGGTATTTATAACCTCGGGAAACGTGCCAATCTAGGTTTAGGTTAACCTTGGGCTGATTGGGCTTCCCTCGGAAGTTGGGCCTAGGTGACCGGCTTCTCCATTAGGCATGGAGTATGCCACGTGTCATGACATAATAAGTCCAGGGTGGACGAATAAGCGTGTGCCACGTGGCAAGCCCTGAGATGTCCAACTGGGGGACACTTGGCAGGACCTGATTGGCCAACGTGGCGCATTCCGATTGGTGGGAGCAAAATCCCCTAATCATTTGCCCCTCATAGGTGGCACGTGACTCGTCACGTGTTACCTGTGACACGTATCGCCCTGTAACAGGCGACGGCCTGCTACAGGTGTCACTCGGCGAGAGGCCGAGAGATTCTCCCGCCAAAATTTTGAATTCTGGAAGTGACCCTTCGCCTTCTCACTTCGCCTATATAAAGGAGTGTTGACTTCGGTCATTTTCACACTTGAAAACTTTGTGAGAGAACATTCGGACCCCTGAACTTGCTCTGACATTTTGGACCCTTTCTGCCTACCGCCTGCTCTGACAAGCCGACTGCAAAGGATTTTCAGAACTTCATCAATCGTCACTCGTTCAGGTAACCGTCGGTTCTCTTACTCTTAATTTTCTCTTTACTTTATTCTTTTTTGAAATGGCACCACGGAAGCACACGACACGACCTAGGTTAGTGATCAGCCGGTCACCGGGGACGGCTGAATCTAGGACTAGGAGTGCCGCCTGCCCTTTTCTGGACCCATCTTTGCCCTTTATACAAAGTCCGACTGTATCTGTGTCTATGCAGAGCATGATGGCCAGAACAAAAAAGACTGCCAGGATCTCAAACTCAGACGGCTCCTCCCACAGGGTGCCAATTAGTGAAACATCTGACCAGGCGCCAGATGTGGAAGTGAAACAAAGCGGCTTGAAAGCCGGCAGTTCTGAGGGAGGAGTCAAAGTGACCCCTTCCCATTTTACAGTTGACAATTCTACATTCTCTCCTGCTCCTTTTAAAGGAGAGGAGGCGGGCCCCTCCGGGAGAGGGGAGAAGTCGTCCTCTTCGGATTCGTCAGAGGACGATTCCGAGTCTAGCTCTTCTGGCCATGCTTCTCTGGACACAGAAGAGAAAAACAGTCGCCTACAAGAGGCGAGGCTTTCTCACGCAGTTGAGAAGGGGGACGATTGGGCGGAGCCATCCGCCTCTCACTGAGAGCAAAATACCCCCTACTACTGCACGGTACCTCGGGGCCGGATCACGGCCATGCAAGAGAAAGTGGAGAGCTTTATCGCAAACCACACAATGGGCCCCGGCTTTTTAGTGTTCGTGCCGGATCCAGAAGACACAGTCGTCTGGCCGGCTGGTACCAGTTATGATGGCGCCTGCTTTGGCTGCTACGAGGCGGCCATCAAGGCTGGGCTGCGCTTCCCACTACATCCGGCTGTTCAGCGGATCTTGGATGGGTATGAGTTGGGGTTATGGCAGTTAGCCCCGAACTCCTGGGTCAACGTACTCGGCTATGTGGCCGGGTGCGAACTGCACGGGGTGAAGCCGAACTTCGAGGCTTTCGCCCACATGAACTACCTCAGCCGGACCCCTAAGGCAGGCGGTACCGGCTGGTATCAATTGACGAGCCACAGGGGCTACCTCATGACGAGAGGTAAAGCAAACAAATGGAAGGACTGGCGGAGCACCTTCCTTATCATTGAGAGTTCAGACACAGAGCTGAACAAGCGCTTCAACAGGTGGAACAGGAATCTGCCCCTTCTTGCAGGCGGCCGAAGCATGCCGCCTGTTCCCCCAAGGCTAAGAAAGAGATCCTAGATAAAGGACTCTTCAAAGTAGAGTCGAAGGTGAACTCTACTTCAGGGGTACGAGAGCAAGTACCCCTGCACTGCGTCCCGAGCTTCAAATGGCTCTACGACGAGTACTTTTTGGCCGCCTGTGGCCTCAACACTCGGTGCTCAAGAGGTAGCCGGCCTGTCGAATACTCTGTTGTTCCGTGCATTTCTTGTTATGACTTTTATTAACTTTGCTATTTGTTTTCGCAGCGGACGCCATGAGCAAAATTACCGCCTCCAAGACTGCGGCGGCCATGTTGCGGGCCTCCATCATGCAACAGTCTTCAACCGACTCCCCCAACAAGGGGGCACCCTTGGTGGGCTTCGAACCTTTCATCCTCTTTTTGGAGTTGTGTTTATGCATATACTGACTCTTTTCTTCTTTTTTAGACGGGCGCTCCAAGAGCTTCTTCTTCCCAACAGCCGGACCCCAAGGCCCGGAGGACGACTGTTGCGAGCTCTCCTGGTTCTGCCAGGAAACATGCGGCGGCTGAGAAACAGCCGGCCACTTCTTCTAAAACTCCAGCTGGGCCACCTAGAAGTATGAAATTGTCCTTGTAAATTTTAGACTTGCTCCCTCCTTTACTAGGTCTAATCCGTTTGTTTATGCTTGATGCAGCCGGCCCTCAGGAGCCTGACTTGGTCGAAGTGGCCAAGTCTATGATCAAAACCGTTCCTCCAACTGAAAGGGAGGCGGTCAGGGGTGTCGGCACCCTTGACCTAGACGGGATTGTAGGGGTCCTTGCTGAGGTACACTTAGCATATTTTTGAGTATTTGAATTTCAGGACGCCTGTTTTCTTTTTTGTTTGGAAACTGACGCCTGTTCCCCTTTTTACTTAGGCCCTGCTCCGAGTGAACGGCCTTCGCAAGCCGTTTGACCGGAAGAACAAAGAGGTAAAGGCTGCAAAAGCTATGGTCGCCTCTGACTGTGATAAGGCAATGTTTCAAATTGCCCAAAATGAAGTTCTGACCATTGATATTCTTTATTATCAGGCGCAGGCTACCGCCGCTATCCGGGCTCAGTTAGAGGCGGCCCAGAAGAGGAATAGCGAGCTGGAGGCGACCATCAACAACCTCAAGGCCGAGCTGAGACCTCTTCGCCAAAAGATGTCCTCATACGAAACCTTGGAGAAATCCTTGGGGAGCGTAAAGGTACGCCTGGTGACCCAGAAGAAGAGTCTTACTCAGGAGATCTCGGAAAAGGCCGAGCAAGAAAAGAAAGAGCTGGTCCGGGAGATGATGGAAGACTCTGCTCAAATCCAGCGCATGACTTGGGGCCGCCTCTTCCCCAATGCCGACTTTGCCTCCTGGGAAAAAACGTACCGCCAGTGTTCTAATAGATATAATCAAGAGATCCTGGCGGCTGCTGAGGAAGAGGCACTGGAGGAGGAGGAGCAGCCGGTGGTGGCGCTTGTGCCGCTTGGGGGTAATACATCAAAGAAGGATGCAGCTGAAGCCGAGTCTAGCAAAAAGAGTGTTGACCAGGCGGCAGCTGCTAATATTGAAGATCTGCCCCCTTCATAAGCTTTATGTCTTCTTTCCCCGGCCTGCGTGCCGTTTGTTTGTATTTACCCGGCCAGGGGGCCGGGGCTCTGAATATTTTGCCGGTCTTTAATGACCGGCTTCTTTTTAATGAATATTTTTGTTTTGCTTCAAATTTGTTTAAGTATTGAATATTCTGATATCCAATTGTACACTATACCGACTGTTTTACATGGCCGATAGTTGCAGACAGGTACGGATAGTTAGTCACGCCGCCTATGCCCCTGGACGACTGGTTGTCTGTTTCCAGGCTAGACGATCAGTCGGCCATTTATCCAATCGGTATTCGAACCATTTTAAAGACTGGATCCCCTTTAGGCAGGCGGTCCTGTCATTTGTAAAGTTAACCAAGTAGGAAAGTGGTTTCCTACTTGTCTTGCTTTTAGGCTAGAGACTTTAGGCCGTCTAGGCCGACTGTTCCCCGCCATATTTAATCTAGTGTGAACAGGTGCTGTATGAACACCTTTTTAGTTTCATACTAAATTTTTAAGGAGTGACCAAGTAAACATGATTGTTACCTAGTCGCCAAGTAACTGAGTAGTAGAGGTATCAAGCGGTGGGTACCGGTTATTCCCCTTTATTCGCCAATGTTTGTTGGCTTTTAACTCATAGGTTGTTAACCTAGCAGGAGTAGTGGTTGAGAGCCCCTGTTTGCTAAAAACAGGCGGACGACTCATACCTTTTAGGCTCCATACTAAGTTTGAGAGAGTGACTATGAGTTAACTTTGGTGTTACTCAGTCGCCGTCACTCCTGCTTGAGTAGTAAAGGCACCAGGCGGCGGAGGCCGGCTGAACCTTTTGATTCGCCAATGTTTGTTGGCTATTAACTCAAGAGGTACCCCCTGCATTTATCCCAGTAATACAGGCGGTCAACTGACTCAGATGTCAACTGCTACCACTGGTTTGGTTAGTGATAGAGTTATCCTTGTCTCAAAAACGGCTACGTGGTTGCCCTTGGGGACAGTCGTATAGGTGCCGTGTAATTAGTTTATAGAGCAATGTTCCACCCAAAAGGGAGCTGCTCTCTGCGACGAATTTCATCCGGAGGGATGCCGCCGGACGCCTGCTATGATGTTGGGACAGGTCGTATTAGTTTGGCGCCTGGACTGATCATTCGGCTTGTGGCCTTGGTTAGTTCTTGGTGAACGCAGGTGCTAAGTAAGAGGAGGGTAGCCGCCTGTTTAGGCACAGGGTCGGCCAGGCCCTGATCATTTTTAGCTAAGTATAAGGGTGGCTGTGTGCTTTGGAACCAGTCGGCCCTCTTCTATGGAGAGTAGCCGACTATAAATGGAGAGTAGCCGACTGTAAAGGTACAGGCGGCATGCCCCTATGGTGATAGAGTAAAATATTCAATGGAGAGTAGCCGACTGTAAAGGTACAGGCGGCATGCCCCTCTGAAGATAGAGTAAAATACCCAATGGAGAGTAGCCGACTGTAAAGGTACAGACGGCATGCCCCTCTGATGATAAAGTAAAATACTCAATGGAGAGTAGGCGACTGTAAATGTATAGGTGGCCTGCCCCTCATAAGTAAGAATAAAAATTAAACATGGAGAGTAGCCCCTGTTTGTCAGTAGGCAAGCCCCTCTTAAGTAAAAATTGAATATTAAGTATGCAAACTTTTATTAAGTAGCCCTTGACTATTTATATCATTCAAAAGAAATATTTCTTAAGATTATCTGCATTCCAAGTTCGAGGCAACGGTTGGCCGTCTGGTGTTTCCAGACGGTAGGTACCGTCCCTGACCTCTTCACAGATTCGGTAGGGTCCTTCCCAGTTGGGAGTTAGTTTGCCAGACTCATTAGCCCTTCCAACTGCTTCCATTTTTCTAAGTACAAAGTCCCCCAGTTTGAGTGGACGCCTGTGTACTTTTTTGTTGTATGATCTAGTCATTCTCAGGCGGTAAATTTTATGGCGCAAGACAGCATTGCCCCTCCTTTCAGGAAGTGAGTCTAATGCCAGGCGCATGGCTTCCCAGTTTGCCTCTTCGTCATATAGCATTACTCGAAGAGTCGGCTCGTAGTGTTCTATTGGAAGAACAGCTTCCGCACCATAAGTTAGGAGGAATGGAGTTTCTCCAGTCGCCCCTTTTTCAGTCGTCCTAATGGCCCAGAGAACATGTGGTAATTCATCCGCCCATAGGCCGCCTGCTCGTTCAATCGTTTTCTTGAGACTGTCTGAGATGATTTTATTAAAGGCTTCTACCTGGCCGTTTGCTTGTGGACGGCCGACAGATGCAAAGTAGTGTGCAATTCCTTGGTCACCCAACCAGCTTTTGAGAACAGGCGTCTCAAATTGGGGACCATTATCAAAAACCATAGACATGGGAACCCCGAACCGAGTGATGACATTTTTCCAAATGAATGAAATTACATCCTTCGTCTTGATTCCCTTTACAGCCTCCGCCTCTACCCATTTAGTGAAGTAGTCGACGGCAACAAGTATGTACCTCCTTCCGCCTGTAGCAGGCGTATATGGACCCAGAATATCCATGCCCCACTTAGCAAACGGTAGTGGGCTATGAATGGTAGTGAGGTCAGTAGCCGGACGGTGAATTAGCTTGCCAAACCTTTGGCACTTGTCACATTTTTTCACCATCTCCATTGCATCTGCTTCTAAAGTAGGCCAAAAGTAGCCCTGCCGCCTTGCCCGTTGAGCAAGCGTCCTACCGCCTATATGGGAAGCACAGTAACCAGAGTGAAGATCGTCTAGTATCTCTCGTCCCTTTTCTGGAGTAACACACTTTAAGAAGGGTTGAAGGTACCCCCTTTTGTGAAGTTCTCCCTTTATTATTTCAAAACTGGTTGCTCGTTTTTTCAGTGCTGCCGCCTGTTGATGATCATCCGGCAGGGTACCGTTTGTCAGATATGCCCTGATTGGATCCATCCAGGTTGAGCTTCTGTCTAGGATTCCAATAGGGTCTTCCTCGATGCTTCTCTTCTCCATTACTTCCCAAAAAACAGTTCGAGGAGTATCACAGGAGGCGGATGATGCTAATTTTGAAAGTGCATCCGCCTGGTTGTTTTCTGATCTCGGCACTTGGGTCAGATGGAAATCCTCAAGGGAGTCGACTGCTTGTCGGACCGCCTGTAAATACTTGATCATGGCCGGATGGGTTGCTTCGTATTCGCCATTGTACTGACTCACTATCAATTGTGAATCGGAACAGGCGTCTATTTTTCTTGCCCCTGCCGCCTTGCACATGCGGATTCCGGCTAGTAAAGCTTCATATTCTGCCTCATGGTTCGAGAGAAAATAAGAGTATCTACTCGGACACTTCAGTGGAAGTGTGTTGAATCAAGAACTGTTTGAGGCCTGAAAACTGAAGCGTAGAGCATACTCGTAGACATATGACGCCTGCTCCACAACCATTTGAAGTAGAGCTTCCATCCACATATACCTTCCAGACTTGGTCTGGAACTTGAGAGTCAGGAGGACGAGTCATCTTAACAATAAAGTCAGCAAAGGCTTGCCCCTTCACTGCTTTTCTAGGCTCGAAGGTAACTTCGAGGCTCTGTATTTCTATGGCCCATTTGATCATTTGGCCTGACGACTCCATGATGGTCAGTGGCCACTTGATAGGTTGGTCTGTATACACGACGACTGCATGTGCCAAAAAGTAGGGCTTCAATTTTTTAACAGCCATGAAGAGTGCAAGACCAAATTTCTCCACTAAGGGATACCTCAACTCGGCATTTTTCAGTACGTGACTGACAAAGTAGACCGGGAGCTGACAGCCGTCTCTTTCAGCAAGGAGAACAGCGTTTAACGCATGATCAGAGACGGCCAGGTACATGTAGAGTACTTCTTTGGGCAAAGGGCTACCAGCCTCGGCAAGGAATGCAAGTGAACTTTCAATTTTTGGAAGGCCGCCTCAGCATCCGGCCCCCATTCAAACCTTGCCTTTTTCTTAATTGCCTGGAAAAAGTATAGGCATTTGTCGCCTGATCGGCTTAGAAATCTTCCCAAGACCGCCAGACAACCTGTTAACTTCTGAACCTCTCGGATGGTACGAGGCGACTGCATGTCGATGACCGCCTGCACCTTCTCAGGATTCGCCTTTATTCCTCTCTGATTGATAAGGAATCCGATAAATTTCCCAGACTCAACTCCAAAGAAACATTTCCTGGGATTGAGCATGACATGGTGCCGCCTGAGTGTCTAATGAAACCTTTGATAGCCTTGGAATGAATAATGCAAATGAAAGATGATATATTTTGTAAGTTTGTACACGACGACTGCATGTGCCAAAAAGTAGGACTTCAATTTTTTAACAGCCATGAAGAGTGCAAGACCAAATTTCTCCACTAAGGGATACCTCAACTCGGCATTTTTTCAGTACGTGACTGACAAAGTAGACCGGGAGCTGACAGCCGTCTCTTTCAGCAAGGAGAACAGCGCTTAACGCATGATCAGAGACGGCCAGGTACATGTAGAGTACTTCTTTGGGCAAAGGGCTGACCAGCCTCGACAAGGAATGCAAGTGAACTTTCAATTTCTGGAAGGCCGCCTCAGCATCCGGCCCCCATTCAAACCTTGCCTTTTTCTTAATTGCCTGAAAAAGTATAGGCATTTGTCGCCTGATCGGCTTAGAAATCTTCCCAAGGCCGCCAGACAACCTGTTAACTTCTGAACCTCTCGGATGGTACGAGGCGACTGCATGTCGATGACCGCCTGCACCTTCTCAGGATTCGCCTTTATTCCTCTCTGATTGATAAGGAATCCGAGAAATTTCCCAGACTCAACTCCAAAGAAACATTTCCTGGGATTGAGCATGACATGGTGCCGCCTGAGTGTGGCGAAAGTTTCTCGGAGGTCCGACAGATGATCTTTCTGAAGTTTAGACTTGACAATCATATCATCAATATATGCCTCGACATTTCTCCCAATCTGATCAAAGAACACAGTTTTTATCATTCGTTGGAAAGTGGCTGGGGCATTCTTAAGACCAAACGGCATGACCGTGTAACAGTATAACCCCTGATCAGTGACGAAGGCCGTCTTCTCCTGATCTTTCTTCCATAAAGGAATTTGATGGAAACCAGAGTAGGCGTCCATAAAGCTCATCAAAGCATGGCCGGCTGTTGAGTCGACCAGGTTATCAATTTTAGGCAGAGGGTAACTGTCTTTGGGGCACGCCTTGTTTAAGTCTGTGTAGTCTACACACATTCGCCAGGTGCCATTCGGCTTTTTAACAAGCACCACATTTGCAACCCAGTCTGGGAAGTAACATTGCCGAATGAACCCTGCATCAAGTAATTTTTTAACTTCGGCGGCTGCCGCCTGACTTCTTTCTTCGCCATGGTTCCGCTTCTTCTGCCGTACCGGCTTCTTTTTCGAATCCATGGCCAGTTTATGTACCGCCAGATTAATGCCTCGCATTTCATGGACTTCGAATGCAAAGATGTCCTAGTATTCTTTCAATAGTTTGTGCAAGTCGTCACCCAGGTCCCTTAGAGCAGTCGTCCCAACCTTGATGGTTCTGTCAGGACGCGAGTCATCTAAGATCAGGTCCGTATGCTCACCAGCTGGCTGAGGGCGGAATTCATCCGACCGCTCCTCTGCCAATGATTGTTATTTTCTATCTTTTCTTGCGGCCCCTGTCTGGGATGCCTTTCTCTTCTTGCCGCCTGCTTCTTGAACAGGCGCACTCTCCTTGACATTGTCAAGGTCTATTATTCCACCTCTCGATTCAGTGGCCATAACAGTGGGCTTGACATCCGAGAGATAGCACTCTTGGGCCATCCTCTGATCTCCCCTTAGGGACCCGACTGTTCCATTATCCCTCTCAAACTTGAGCAACATAAGAGATGGGATTATAACAGCCTTGGAATTATTCAGGGTTGGTCGTCCCAGAATCATGTTGTAGGCCGAGAGTTCTTCTACCACCAGGAACCGGACTACCATGTGTCGTCCTTCCCCTTTTTCGCCCAGGCGGATGGGTAAATCCACTCGTCCCACTGGGTGGACGACTCCTCCTCCAAACCCTACTAAAGGGTGGGATGCCGGATGTATGCAATCAGTCTGATATTTTAGTTTCGACAGACATTTGCTACTGATGAGATCTGAGGAGCTTCTGGTATCTATGAGGATTCGGCCAACTCTCTGGTTGGCCACTTTACATTCAATAACGATAGGGTCGTCATGCGGCCCTCTTACCCCTCCTAGATCTTCTTCAGTGATGAAAATCTCAGGAAATGAATATTTGGAGGGCCGTTCTTGGTGAACGGAATTTACATCTAACTGTCTGATATTGTCTTTGTTGCCCCTAATAGTAGGGCCGCCTCCTGAGAAGCCGCCTGCAATGGTGTAGACGACTGCATCATCTGTATCGGAGCTGTCGGCCTGTTGATTCTTTTTGGCCGACTGCTTTTTCGAGGAAGTGTTCCCCGTAGATTTCTTGACATAAGTGTCAATATCACCTTGCTCAGCCAGGCGGTCCAGATACCGCATGAGACTGATGCATTCATTGGTGTGATGACCAACATCTTCATGATAATCACAGAATTTTTCCTGGTTCCGGTTGTTTGCAGAACCCTTCATGGGGACCGGCTTCTCAATTGAGATCCATCCCTTGATTTCCTTTAAGATAAATTGGCTATCCTTGTTAAACGCATACTTTGGGGAGTATGGTTTGAATTCTTTTTTCTTTTTCTGGGCCGGCTGTTTAGAGGAATCAGCCGCCCAGACCTCTTTTCTCTTCTCGTCTTTGTTTGACGACTGTTTCTGTCGTCCTTCTCTTTTGTCGGACCTTCTCCCGTCTGACTGTTTTACCGTACTACAAAGATCAGTCGCCTGTATATAGGCTTCCGCTTCAATCAAGGCCTCTTGAAGAGTCGTCACCCTCTTTCGGACCAAATCAAATTTGAAGGTCGACCCGTCTTTGAGACCTCTGAAAAAGTCAGTATAGGCTACTTCCATCCGGTAACCCTTGAATCTGTATTCTCATCAGGTTAAACCGCCTGATGTAAGAACGAAGCCCCTCCTTCTCGCCCTGCTGAATTGTTCCTAAATCAAGGGTCGTCTTCTTCGCAGGGATGTTCATGGCGAAGTTGGAGGTGAATAAGTAAGCAAGCGTCTTGAAGTTATTTACACAACCAGTCGGCAGGTTGCCGAACCATTGTTGTGCGATTCCTTTGAGAGTCGCTAGGAAACACTTGCACCAAGTAGGATCATCCAACCCTTGAAGGTACATCAGGTTGGTGAATGCCATCAGATGGTCTTCTGGGTTAGTAGTGCCGTCATAGGCGCCTACTAATACATTTTTCACTTTGGCCGGCTGAGCGGCTTCAGTAATTTCCTTGGAGAAGGCCGACGGCTGTTCACCAAGACTAAGCAACCGTAGCTGTCAGTCCATAGGTTGGACATTTTTTGCTCCATGTCCACCAAACGGAGGTGGCTGTAAAAAATACTGTTGTTGCGGTACAAACGGTAAGTTTGGTACCGCCTGATCGCTATGAAAGCCGGACTGACGGGAGGTGCCGCCTGACTGACTCTCATGATACGGCTGAGTATGCCTCATCGAGGTATTTCGCAGACTGTCTTGGAAGTATGAAGTAGAGGCCGACTCTGACAATCGGTCACTCTTCTTCTGCTCTAGCAGTAGCCGAGCGTCTGTGTATGTTTTTCTCGACCCGTCCGCCTGAATATGACGAACAGCTTTCCTATTTCCTGGAGTAGGAAAACGGTATTTTGTGAAATCAAGGGCAGGTGGCTCCCACTTCCTAGATTTAGGATGAGGGGTCGCCTCTTGCCCTTGAACTGGCTTCCTCTTCCGTGAAGTGGAGGGTTTCTTAGCCGACTGCTCCTTGTCCAGAGCAGGCGGCTTCTTGTTGATCAACTCTTGAATTTCTCCCTTGAAGTCCCTCATGAAGGTCATGAGTTCGTTCCTTGTGATGGGAGCAGACCCATCAGTCGGCTGCTGCCGAACAGGCGGTGCGCCTGCTGGCTCACTTCCAGTTTGAAGATGTTCCCGCTCCCTCCTTTCGGTATGACGGGTACGTCGGGCCCTTAGGGTCCCGTCTGAAGCTGTGTGAGCTTCAACTTCAAATTCATTCTCAGTATCGCGGTCCGACTGAACTTGAGGGTCGTCTAGGGGATGCCTCTCTTCAGGAGTCGGTACAGACGCGGATGCCATCTCAGAAGTACTCTCCCCACAGACGGCGCCAAAATGTTTCGGGGTTTTCTGATGTCCTGCGGGAGAGTTACAATTCCGAGACTGGAACCGGACGCCTGTACCTGCAAAACAAACGGATGCTCCGGATGGTTGGAGATCCGCCTCCGACGGTCAAGTTAGTACTTGATTAAGGAGTAATTAATGCGGAAATTAAAGTGATTGGGTCTCTCTAGGTGAGAGTGTTTAATGTGTGTAATCTGCGTTGTTCGCGTCCTCCCCCTTAATGAGGATTAAGGGAGGTATTTATAACCTCGGGAAACGTGCCAATCTAGGTTTAGGTTAACCTTGGGCTGATTGGGCTTGCCTCGGAAGTTGGGCCTAGGTGACCGGCTTCTCCATTAGGCATGGAGTATGCCACGTGTCATGACATAATAAGTCCAGGGTGGACGAATAAGCGTGTGCCACGTGGCAAGCCCTGAGATGTCCAACTGGGGGACACTTGGCAGGACCTGATTGGCCCACGTGGCGCATTCCGATTGGTGGGAGCAAAATCCCCTAATCAGTAAGAGTTGGATCAAAAGTCTAACATGAATCGCAACACAAATCCTCTTAGAGTTAATTCCAACTTTAAACTTTAAAAATATACTTCCTCCATTCTTTATTAACCTGCAACGTTAAAAAATTTACACTATTCACACAAACTCCTTTGACCATCAATGATATAAGCCACGCCTAGATATTAAACAGAAAAAATCAAGTTCATCCTCATATAAGCCATGCCTAGATATTTTCATCAGCATACACATACACAGACTAAGAAAAAGACAAGTGAATAAATGAACTCAGATGGCAATGCAATTGAAGTACTCACCATTTATTACAGCTTGTCCAAATGTGCTATCAGGAGTAGCATGAAACTCATGTGATATGATAGACGGTTTGTACTCAGAATCTGCCTTCTTCAAAGAAGAAGACTTCCTTGATGGGACAGGAGGAAGAGCAGAGAGAGAGCTATGCTTTTGATGGTGGTGCTGGCCATCCGCTGTTGTTGGTAGGAGAGGTTTTGTTACGTCAGAAGCATGCCTCTGAATTAATGATGAAGACAGAAATGAACTACCAAACCTTGACAAAGGAGAATTGCCCAGAAATCCAATATTTGGAGATGGCACACTACTATACAAATCAATGGACTGCCTGAAAATCAATTACAAGGACACATAAGCATCACATTAGACAAATCAATTAAAATCATATTCATAACCCTCACAGTAAAACAAAAGGCAGGGTAATTCTAGATTACTCCCCATTTTGACTTCTGTATTGATCTTTCAGTCTCCAAAGGTCTATAAATCAATAAAATAAAACCAAAATAAACACTAGGAATGACACATGTCATTTTCTGGTGTTTCTTCCCGCCAAAATCCCTTTTTTTTTGTGTATTGTTATTATATATTTATTATTCTTATGCCTTGAAAAAATCCTTTAGAATATGCTAAGAAATTTTGTATCTGAGATTGAGATGAATCTAATAAATCTCATAAAACTGTTATTTTCTTTGAGGATAAATCACCATAGATAGTCAAGTAGATTACGTGATTAGTATAAACATTCAAATATGCCATCTAATATAGAGTATAGGTAGTAGTGTAGTACATACAACTTAAACTTGTAAAACAAAAATTAGATCTGATAAAATTGAGAATTAATTATTGTTAAAAAAATTTAAAAAATATGTACTACGTATATAGGTCTGAAAATGATCATGTGCAATGCACGGGACTTAAATTATTTATGATAAATTTACACAAAATATTACCTATAACTCTGAGGCCAAGAAGTAGTATATGAATTGGGTTTGCTTTGCTGCTGGATTTCCATGGACGAATGCGACGAACAATCTGAATAACTACCCTCATCTTCATCAAGGTTTGATACTTTTTCTTCATTTTCTTCATCACTCTCAATGTAATTAAAGCAATGATCAGACAATGAGTTCTTCATCATTCCACCAATCCACCCTAATCAAACAACCTTATATCAAAAAACACCCTAATCAGAAAATTTTAACATTAAATTATATCAAATATTCCTGATATCTTTTCCTCAATTCAACCTCATTAAAAAAACCATAACAAAATATCAAAATTCAGAAAAAATCAAAAACTTCTCATTCCACCATATATATGACGATCAATAATTTTTTTTTAAAAATCAGAAAATTTAATACACCCTAATCACAAAATTTAACATCAAATTATACTAAACGTTTGTAATTCCTTTTCCTAAATCCTCTAACTTACAAAATTGAACTTCATACAAACTCGACCAAAAAATCAAAATTCAGCAAAAATCATAAACTTCTCATAACAAATGTAACACGTTCAATCAAATTAAAAAAAAAAAAAAAAAAATTCTGATTTTCCAAAATCAACGACCGTTACAATTGAATCAAATTCAAAACCAAAACACAAAAATCAAACTCAATTTCACTTCAAAATTCTACCAAAATCCCAAATTCTAGTAGAAAACAAAAACCAATAATTCAAGAAAACCAAACACAGATCTAAATCATAATATCAAAAATCAATAAAATAAAATAAAATAAATAAATAATAAAACAATCAACCCATTACACAAAAACAAAAAACAACAAAAAACTTTCAACCATTGATAGAAAAAGACAACGATTAAACCTTTACCTTGGATTAACGTCGTCGAATTGCGGAGTTCGTGACTGAGATTTCTCTCTGCAAATCAACTTTAGCCGTTTGTCAGACAGTATTGAAGTAGAGTCAATCAATCACTTAGCATTTGCGAAGGTAATATATATACTACGTATATATAATATAATATATATAAATAAAACAAGGAAATAAAAACGAGTAGCAGTAATAATGAAAGCGCGCAAAACGGCAAAAGTGGTAATGTACAAATATTGGGTTGATGTGATATTGGACTTATTAGTGATTTGGCCACATGGTGTAACACATGATAGCCCAAGGATTAAATTACTTATATTATTATTATCATGTGCATGATTGGACTAATGGAACTGGAGAGTATTCATAAAAAGGAAAGAATAATATGGGCACAAAAAGCAGGAATTAATTGGCGAAAATATGCTGATCATAACACAAAATATTTTCATATTTTAGCTAAGATAAAAAAGAGTAAAGGTAAAATTTTGGCATTAAAAGATAACAATGATAATTGAATAATGATTGTAATGAATTAAAAGATTTAGCTACTAAATATTTCATGAATATTTTTAAGTTACGTGTGCAATCTTTTTCCATCAATCTCAATTTTGAAGCCAATTTTATTCTAACTGATTCTAATAGGGTTGATATGTCACGATGTCCTACCTTTGATGAAGTAAAGGAATGCATATTTAGTATGAACCCTATGAAGTGTCCAGGGCCGGATGGAGTGCAGCCTAGATTTTACCAGCACTTTGGGTCTGATTTAGGTCATTCTATTCATGATTTTGTTACTGAGTGTTTTAAATCTAGTGAGGTTCCTAAGGATGTCAACTGTTCTTATATTGCTTTAATCCCGAAAATAGAAAATCCTTCTAAAATTTCAGAATTTAGATCCATTGATTTGTGCAACACTAGCTATAAATTAATCACAAAATTGATTTCAAATGGAATTAAGACTTTCCTTGCCAATATTATTAATCCTCTTCAATCAAGCTTTATTCCTGGTCATGGTATTGAGGATAATATTATAGTGGTTAAGGAGATTGCTCACACCTTTAAAAAGGCAAAAAAAGGAAAGAATATTTGTGCTCTTAAACTGGATCTCACCAAAGCTTATGACAGTCTTGAATGGACTTTTATTGAGGATACTTTGAATTTCTTTGGGTTTCCGGTCACCTTAAGTACGCTGATTCTAAATTGCATATGTTCACCAAGAATTGCGGTTTTATGGAATGGTGAGATTTGTGAATTCTTTACCCCTAGCCGTGGTATTAGGTAAGGGGATCCCCTTTCCTCATACATCTTTGTTTAGTGCCTTGAGAGATTGTCTATCATGATTGAGAACCATGTCAAAAACGGCCTCTAGAAACCAATCAAGCTTACCCCTTCGATTTTAATTTCCCATATCTTCTATGCTGATGATGTTTTCTTGTTTGGGAATTCTTCCATTGAGAATGTTAAAGAAATGATGAGTATTCTTAATCAATTTGGTGACTTGTCTGGTTTGAGAATTAATCAATCTAAATCATCTATGATTTTTCCCTCCAAGATGAATCATGTTGTTAGATCCAATACTGCACAATTCTTTGGTTTCAAATGTTCAACTTCTTTTGGAAAATATTTAGGAATTGAGATAAGTCCTAATAAGCTTAAAGTTTCTCATTGTTTTCGACTTTTGGATAAAACTATGGATAGAATCAAAGGGTGGCAGGCTAAACTCTTGAATTTGGCAAGGAGGGACACCTTGATTAAATTTGTTTTAAGTTCTTATCTGGTTTATCATATGCAAACGAATCTTATTCCTTTTTCTGCCTTGGATAGGATTGAGCAAAGATGTAGGAAATTTCTCTGGAATAAGGTTGATAATGTGCACTATAGGCCTAGACTTGGATGGAAATTTTTTACTATGCCCCTTGTTGTAGGTGGGTTGGGGATTAGGAGGCTTAGGGACTGGAATGTCTATTTTATGGAAAAATTAGGTTGGATTCTTTTGAATAATCCATCTAAACTTTGGGTAAGGATTTTTAATGAGAAATACTTGAAGAATTCTGCTTTCTTTGACTGTAATTCTAAGCCTATTCATTCTCAAATTTGTAGGGATATCCTCAAGGGTAGACACCTTCTAGCCTCAGGATTGAAAATTGGTATTGAGAATGGGGCCACAACTTCTTTATGGTATCACCATTGGGTAAGTTCTGCTCCTATCTACCTTCTAATGAACTGTATAGTTCCACCTTCTAAGGCTCATTGGTTGGTTAAGGATATCATTGTGAATGGTGAGTGGTTTCTTGATGAAATAAAGAGTTTATTACCCTTCTCCTTGATTTATGAAATTCTAGCTACCCATTTCTCTATATTTTCGGACTGTGAAGACTTCATTTGTTGGCCAGCTTTCTAAACTAGGTGAATTCACCATCAAATCTGCCTATCATTCTATTTCTGCTCCCTCTTATGTCAATTTTTCTTTTTTCAAGTCTTGGAAGTCTCTTTGGAAAATATCTGTCCCAGCAAAATACAGGATGCTTCTCTGGAATATAGTGCATAACATTTTGCCTATGTGTTGAAAAATTGGTTGTCATTCTCCCTGTTATTTCACCTATATGTGCTCGTTGTAATCTTTATAGTGAGTCACATTTTCATTTATTTAGGGACTGCTTTTCTTCATCCATTCTATGGAAAGACATATTTGCTAAAATCCCCCTGCCATCTGGGTTTAGTTTCCATATTTTCTATAGTTTGGATTGGATGGATTGGCTGAATTTTAATCTTGCTTTTAATAGGAATTGGAAAATGACATTTACTATTGCTCTTTGGCATATATGGAAGCATAGAAACATTGCAGTTTTTGATCTTAAAATGTTCAGATCAAGAGTAGTTTTTAGTAGATTTATTATGGATTATCAATGTACTAATCATATTATGCAGGGCAAAGCTATAGATTTTGGTTTACCAAGCAACTTGACGATATAAAAGACTTGGAACCCTCCACCTCAAGGATGGGTTAAGATCAACACGAATGGTGCTTGGGTCTCTATTAATGTTGCTGTAGGAGGAGGTGTTGTGAGGAAGGATGATGGTACATGGATCATGGGATTTTCAAGCAAATATAATGTTGTTACAGCATTTGCTTCTAAGTTGCGTGCGGTTAGGGAGGGACTTGCAATGGTTAAGAGGCTGCAAATGAAAGAGGTTGAGCTTGTGGTGGATGCATTGTCTCTACAGGTCATGCTCAACTCCTTTGGGAAAAACATCAACCATGAATTGGCTGCTGTGATCAGGGACATTGAGGAAATCATCAAATATTTTGATGTCTTTGATATCACGCATGTTAAAAGAAACAACAATGCATTAGCTCACGAACTTGCTGCCTTTGGTCTGGATATGAGTGTTGGTCACACCCTTCATATGGTGTGCCCAGAAAGATCTAGGATGATATATGAAGAAGAACAGGCTGCCATTGCTGCTATGCGAGCAACTTGATTTTGATGTTGTCATACTATGGATAATCTCTACTTATAGCTTTAGTTTATGTTTTTCAGCTTTTTAGAAGGACACTGTATGTGGTGGAACTTGGTTGGCCTCTAAATTTTCTTCTGTTTTGAGGTCATATTATGTTCTTAGTATCTCTGCCTCTAATTTTGTGAACGGTTTGAGGATACAATGTATTGAGACGGTTTTTGTAAGATTTGGTTATTTTGGATATATATATATTTTTTCTATTAGGTTGGAATATCATATAGGTCCACTCAATTTAGGTTAGTGGGATATGAAGTAGGAATAAGTCTTGGATACATACTAATGTAGCTATTATAGCTGCAACAAGGAAAGGCCCAAATGTGCGGCGCAAATCAAATAACCCAGATAATATATTTGTGACCTACCCAAATCAACTCCACGCTCTATAAAATTAACATGAAAAAAAGAACATCTCATAATAAAAAATGAACATGTGAAAAAAATAAACATGTAATATTAAAAAGTGAACATGTGATTAAACAAAATGATTATTTATTAAAAATGAACATGATTATCATATAATCAGATATTTGCTAGACCACGACCTTAAAAACGAAAATAGTAAAAAAAATGAATATGTAAAAAAAGGAATATTTAGTAATAAAAAATGAACGCGTAAACAAAACGAACATTTAGTAATAAAAAGTAAACATGTCAAAGAAAGAAATGAACATTTAGCATATTAGAAATGAACATCAACATACAATCATAAAATAGCTAGACCATACCAAATAAAATGAACATTTCATAAAAATATATGAGAACATTAATTAAATGATAATTTAGTATAAAAAACGTAAAAAAAATGAACACGTAAAATAATAATATGAACATTTAATATATTATAATGAACATAATTTCATATATTCATGTAGGTTCAAATTCGTTGTATATAATAAATTTACGAAAAATAAAGCTAAAATAAATCGTTAAAATATGTTCATTTTTATGTACTAAATGTTCATTTTTATCCTACTAAATGTTCAATTTCAGTCTACTAAATGTTCATTTTGTACAAACTTGTTCAATTTTAAAGTACCCCGTGTTCATTTTTTTTACAGAAATTATACACAAGTTCAGTTGTAATTATTTTAGCTCTAAAATTTGAATATCCACCATAAATCTAATCTTGATTTATCATAGAGACAATAATTATTGATCAATAACATGATAGATTTTTAATCACAAATGCAAAATTGATTGAAATCAACAATTTTACAACATTCACATGCATATTCATAAACACACACAAAAAAAAATATTAAATTAAATTGCCTCAAGATTCATAATTGCGACGAAGATGATAATGATGGAGAATGCTACAGTGGTGACGAATTGAAGAATATCCAGAGTAGGACAAAGAACTTTAAAGATTGAAGGGAAGTATTAAAGTAAACTTATAAGGAAAGGGAAAAAAGAGGAGAGAGAAATTTTGAATTGAGAATAAACCAGAAGAGAGAGGAAATTAATTGAGCTAAGAAAGAAGAAGAGAGATATAGTTAAAATATAAGGAAGAGAAAAATATGTATGCTCATTTTTTTTTGTACTATATGTTCATATTTAAACCTGTTGCAGCTAGCTTAGTTACACTAGAGTGTAGCTAAGGATTTTCCACGAAGTAGGACCTTTGGGAGTACGGTATAAAGGGAATCTCCATCCTAAAGTCTCATAGTTATGAGATGTAAATTTTCTCATTAGAATCAAATCTTACTTGGTACGTGAGTATGGAGTCATTTGAGGGTTTGAGAGGATTTGTAAAGTAGGGTATGATGTATTAAGATGGTGTTATGTAAGAATTGGTTGTTTCAATATGAGAAACTGGTGCAAGGAGAGGAGTGCAGAGCTGCTGGTACCCAATGGGTTAGTGTAGTGTGCTCCACAGGCTGCCCACGGGTTGGGAGGCATTGCCACAAAGGGGATTATGGAGCATGTTGTGTGCTTGCAGATGGAGAAGGAGGAGGGCTTGGAATTGATGTCAAATATGAGGTTAGTTGTTGTCTCAACATAGGATTTTCAACATGACTGGATTGGTCATTGAGAAAATACTATGTGTGAGAAGTAAGAGAATGAAGCTTAGAGAATGGGAAAACCGACTCACCAAACCAAACATGCTTGACTATTATAATTTTTCGACTCGATATATCAAAAGATTTATAACTCCGATGATTGGAAGAACACCTAAGAAAGACACATAGGTGGAACTGGATTGGTGTATGTGAAACTTTGAGGACAGAAAAGAGGGTAACACAAACAATTTAGGTCCCTAAAATGTGAATAATCAGGATGCTTTTGATATAGAATTTGAGTTGGAGATTTATAGTCAAAGAGTTTTGTAGGCAAGATATTGTGAAGGTATGTCGGCATTTTCAAGGCATGATGCCAAAAAGAAGGTGGGGTAAAAGCATATCAAAGTCAAGTACGAATAATCTACCCAATTAAAATGATGTCTCAACATAAAGAGCTAAGAATTGCATTTATGAGATGACCTAGACGGGAATTCCATGCACTAGGAGATAAAGTTGCAAATGGTGAAGGAGTTGAAGTTGAAGAAGCTTGAAAATTTGCGGTGAATGGATGAAGATCTCCATGACTATTACACCTCAGTATTTTGCTCCCCGTTTGTAAATTCTTCACAAAAAATCCAAAAAGATAAACTTAATAACAGAGACATTGTTATTAGTACTAAACTTTCTAATAGAATTATAATAAGATTTAGGGCTTTTGGAGAACATTTGTGAGATGTAATATGACCATAATTATAAATAGGAATCCTGTTACCATTACCAACAACAATTGCTGCAATCCCCCGTATTTTTTTAAAAATACTTTATAAATGAAATTTTATTTTATTTATACTATTTATTTGTTATTTTCTGGAATTTAATTTTAAAAGTTTCAAATTATTAATCTGGGTAGAAAATTATTTGAACAAACTATTTTATGCACCTTTATTCTACAATTTATGTCCAATCAAACAAGCGTAACCTATTTGTTTACTTAATTGACCCATTATTTTTTATGAGGCCCAATCTTCCTATTTACCCTGCAATTATCTCCTATAAATACCCCATGAATCCCCAAAAAATTTTCACAAAAAAAGGTTAGTCTTATTTTCTTTCTCCTTTATTTTATTAATTTGTGTAATTATAATTATTGATTTATGGGTTTTGATTTTATTGTTTAAAATTAATTTAATTAGTATCAAATTTTATTTTGATTATTAAAATTTATAATTTCAGATTTTATAAATGTCATAATTTTCAGATTTTGTAAATTTTATAACCTAGGGTTTTTAATTATTGAAAATCATGATTTTAGGGTTTTTATGAACAATTGATTTAGGGCTTTTATAGCAATGATGATTTGAAATTTTGGTGATTATAACTAATGATTAGTTTAACTTAATTCAAGATTATTTTGAACACATAAATTCGTGTTTTAATTTTTAGATTTTCGTTCGTTAATATTAATCCCGTTTTAATCCCGATCAGGTTCTGAACTCATCCGATTTTGATTAAAAAAAGTAGTGTTTTCCATGTGAAAACAACATTTTAAAAAAGACTCATTACCTATGGTAGTGAACACCACCCTCTCGTTGCCAAATTCAGCCTCTAAATATGATTTTCAGGCGGTTTTTTTTATTTCTAACGAAGTTTTTTATGCTTAAAATTTTATCCTTGAGTTTGATTAATAAAATTAATTATGTTTAAAGTTAATTAAGCATAAATATATGTTTTTATTGAAGTTTTAAGAGGTTTTTCATCATATTATATTGTTAGAAATTACTTGGGTTAGTAATATTAATTGTTGGTTGTTTTTTTAGGAAGTGATTATTTCCTAGGAGACTTTTAATTGAGTATAAAAGTGATGTGTTGATAAAGTTTTGAAGTGTTTTTAATTAATTAATTAATCTAAAGTGCTGGAAATAGTTTCTATGTACTACTTTTGATGTTTTATTAAAAGGGTTTAATCACCCATTAAAAAGGGAGATTATTAGGGGTTTTAAAATAATTTTCAGATTTTTATTAAACTTTAAACTTGCTGTAATTTCATGTATAAGAGTATATTTTAAGGTTTTTTATGAAGAAAATTTAAAGAACTATATATAAGCTTTTTATTTTAGTTAAAGGGAAGGTTTTAAAGTGTTGTTTGATTGGATTTTGAAGGTTTTAAAGTAAGTTAGTATTGCTGTAAATTTGATTGCTTGGGTATTGATTGAGATCTTATTGTTTGGTTTAGGAGAGGACTTTATTGAAGGTGATTTATAGTTAGTAAAGTGACCTACCAATTCGTTTATTCAAGGTACATACGAGTTACAAAACCTTGCTTTTAGGTACATGTTTAAGGACAGATCGAGAATTTAGTATCATGTATAGGGATGACTTGTAATCCCCCATATTTTTAACTTAATTATAATTTATTTATATATTATTCTTACAAATATTTTTATGTCAGTTTCATTAAATAAGTTAATTTTTATGAAAAGATTTAAGTAAACTAATATGTTTTAACTAATTTACAAACAATTTTAACATTATAGCCAAAACCCAAATATTACTCCTAGTCTAATTAGGAAACCCAAAGCCCAAATAAAACCCTCAAAAACCCTTACCCTTCTCCCCCTTCTCACGTGAAAAAAAAGAGCAGCTTCACTTCTTCCTCCTTCTCCTTCATTCACGCAGCAAACAGAGAAAAAAAAAAACTCCTTGAAGCTTCTGCCGCCGCACCAACCACCCGAACCACCGGCCGCCTGCACACCCCAACCTCCGGCCGCCTGCACGGTCACGCCTCCCCTGCAGTTCGCCTCTTCTTCTTCTTCTTCTTCCCTTTTCTTTACTTCTTTTTATTTTATTAAATTGATTTAAAGTTACAATCTTTGTTTAATTTTTATGCTAAAGGATTGTTATTATGGGTTAATATTATACTTGGGTTGCAAAAGATTATGAATTTATGAGTTTTGACATGTTTAAATCATTGTAGATAATTTCAGATTTGGTATATGTATGAATTTAGGGTTTAAAGTATTGATTTTTCATGTTTTAGGGCTTGATAACGTATTAGTCAAGTCATCAAATCATACTATGTTTAAATTACATTAAAATATAATTATCTTAATCATAAATAAAATTTCAGATTTATTAAAGTTTCAATTTTTATGAACAAGTAGTGTTAATTTCATGTTTTTATGCTTCTAAACCTATAAAATAATTATTGTGAGTATTTTGTGATTGAAAAAGCTTTGAACTTTATATTCTAACTTTAAAAATAATTTTCAGATTTCATACCTTTTATTTTGAAGCCTCTAATTGCATTGCATTGATATTTCCTTGGGTTTTTAACACACTAACTTGCTATATAATGACTAATTCAAGTAATTATGCTTATGAGGTTATTTTATATATTTAAAACAAATTTCCAGATTTATTTACCCACTTTAAAGTTGCTGTAATTTGATATAAAACACTATATTTTCATAATTCTAACATATAAACTTAAAGTTGGGATGTTATATTACTAACTTTGATTTTTGGGGACAATTTAAAGGCTTTATTTTGATGATTTAAGAGGTTTTAAAGTAGTTTAGTATTGCTGTAATTTTAATTGCTTTGGTATTGATTTATTTCTAATTGTTTGGTTTAGGAGAGGACTTTGTAGAAGGCGACTTCTAGTTTTAAAGTGGCCAACCGGATTGTTTACACAAGGTACGTACAAGTTACGAAACCTTGCTTGTAGGTGCATGTTTAAGGATGGATCGAGAACTTAGTTTCATGTATAGGATTGACTGGGTTAAATTGTCTGGTTATACATTGTGAATTTCAAATGATGTGCACTAGTTTATAATGCAAGTATTATTTGTGCTTTAATTATGCAAGGTGCGCTTAAAGGCAAAGGTATGTGATTGGTGTAAAGATCAAATTATTACTCGTTCATGATTATGTAAACAGGATGAGTAAAGGAGAAATTCAAGTCTTGTAAGACGAGGTTAAGGTTTTGGGGTGCCTTATGCACTCAAGGTGTTTATACACCGAGGTAGTAATAGAATAATTAATAAATGTTGTTTGTCACTAATAAATCAAGAATCTAAATTGAGAATTTGCCATGTTTGATTGAATTGCTTTTGGGATGTTTGTATTGGTATGTATATGAGTCATCACCGAGTCTAAACCTGTAAATCACGTAAAGTGCAAGATGGATGAGCAATAAAACTCTGGAATGGTTCACATCTAGAGTAATGACAATCAGGGGGTTGGGGTACATGGGGGTATTAGCCGTGTACTTTTATCGAGGCCGTCTGATCTATGAGTCTCCTATTTCAAATATTATTTTTCTAAAACTAGGAGTTAGGTGAGATCTCATACTAACTACGGTCACGGAGTCGCGCCCGTGGTCGTTGGATGTTTATTGATGTTTCCGAAAGGAGGCATGGGGTTTTTCTTTATTGATGTTCCAAATGGGACATGGGTTGGACAACCTTGTTTATTGCTAAATCCAATGAAATAAATAAATGAGTCAGTTAATATTAATTAGTGAGGTCTTAATAAATTTAATAATCGAGTCATGAATTGAGTCTATATTTAATGATGCTTGTGCTTGAATATTAGTAGCATGTTAGGTATTTTCTTAATTTGTTTTCGCAGCTTGTATGTACTCAGCTTTGCTTACTGCGTGCTTTGTGTGTGTCTTTCTTTGGTCATGGCCTTCGCCTTTCAATGACCCTATGACGATCCAATTTTTACACTTGTAATATTGGGGAGCAGAATAACCACAGGTTCTTACACATGCAACATTCATCAGGGTTGTGGGATCTTGAGTAGAGAGTTGGTTGTTTGCATTTCATTTCTTTTGCAAGTTTGAATTTATTTTAATTCGATTTTATTTGACACTAATTCCTTTGGGTTTGAATTTATTTAAACACTGAATTTAATCACTTACTACTTTTATTGAGTTTTGAATAAGGGTCTTAATGGTTCCAACTTGTAATACTTATTTTAATTTAATTCCTTTGTTTTGAGGTTTATTTAAAACTGTTTTGGTTTTCCGCTGCTAATTTCTGAGATAGCCTTAACGTTTGAACACGTGGCGGTAGCACACCAGAAATTCTCTTGAAATTGTTTAGGTTATATACAGGTTTCTCACAGGTTTTTAAGAGAGAATTATTGGGGTGTTACAAAGTGGTATCAGAGCTTAGGTTAGATTTAATTACCACTAAAGCCAATTAGCTTAGTATGACTTAGGCGCCTATTCAATGATTTAAATTTTGAATTTTAATGACAAATTTTTTTTTTATTTTATTCATTTGAAACTAAGTATGTTTTAAACCATTTTATTTAAAACAAATTTGAAATTTATTTTTTCTACTTGGTGAGTTTTGGGTAGACTTAAGAAGGGAATGCATGCATACATCATACATATTTTTTTTCTTGTATTTAATTATCACATGAAGTGTTATTTTCTTATTTATTTAACATGTTATAATTATGTTCTAATTGATTTATTTTTATGATGTGCTTGTGTTATGCTTTTTGAATGTTCGTTGCGTTGGGTTAACGTAGAAAAAGGATGAGCGACTCAGTAATCACGTCTGAAAGCGTGAGTAATGATATTAGGGACAACCCCATTGTTGTGTCTGAGGATGAGAGTGATACTCGAAGTGACGATACTGTGGAGAGGTTTGAAAAGATTATGACGCCAACTAATCCAGATGAGAAAGATTACGAGTACTTACATGAGTTTAAAACAGCAAAGAATAAGAAGCATAAGATTAAAACCTACCAAAGAATGTTCCATGATTATACTCTTATTGAATTTCCAGATGAAGATGAGCTTGAATGGTTACAACCACCACCTGAAGATGATCCAAATGCTGGGAAGAGAGCTACTAGAAATCCAATTCCGCTCTACAAGTCAATTATTATTGAAGACTCAGATGATGAAAATGATTTTGATTTTGATGTTAATAATTACAATGAGAAGAGAGATAAGAACAGTAATGTGATACCTTGAGGATTATTTTTGTTAGGGTGGAGTTAGCATGAATAAGGCATTTGCCATTGATAATAGTTATTAGAACCTCATTATAATTTGGTTTGGATGATTAATTTTAATAAGTAGCTAGTGCTACAGAGTCTTTATTTGGGATTGATACCTTTATATAAGTTATAATAAGAAGTCGATATTTTATTTTCAAGAGCTTCATTTCACTTTTATTTGTGAGCAAGAGCAAGTTTAATTTTTGTAATCATATACTTTTTGGGGAAATCTCTTTGTCTATAATCAAACTTAATAAGAGTGTTGCGGGATGGAATTTTTTTTCTTCTTAAATTCATTTGATCCTGCGTATGAATCGTGCTTATATTGTGTGGTTTTGCTTGGGACAAGGGGGTGCAATCTCAAGGTACCCTTTTGAACCAATTTATGTGACAAATGTAATATTTTGATTCAATGAATATGTGTGAATAGTATTTGGGTTTCGTTTAAAATGGAGTGCATATTTATTTTATTTCAGGCGTAGAGCTAGAATGGCTGAGAACGCTGCCTTAGCTAATGCTATTCGTTTGTTGGCTGAAAATGTGATCCAAAACCGGGGAGACCAAGTCGACCCCCAAGCTGAAATGTTTAAGAAGCTGGCCCAGGTTAGACCACCAGTTTTTAGGGGAGGTGCTGACCCTACTTTCCTAGAAAAATGGATTCGAGAGTTTGATAAGTTGTTCGTGGCACTCAACTGTCCTGAGGGTATGAAAGTGGAAAGACCGCTATGTACCTTAAGGACGAGGCTGATATATGGTGGAGAGACAATGCTGTGACCGTTAGGGCCAAACCTAACTTTGGGTGGGAAGTGTTTAAGACCTCCTCGAGGGACAAGTTTTACCCCCATTCCTGAAGAAACAGAAGGCTCAGGAGTTCATAAGCCTGGCAATGGGAGACATGTCAATCTCTGAGTACTATAATAAGTTTATGACCCTTTCTAGGTTTTCTCCTGAGGTAGTACCAACTGAAGAGCTGAAGGCTCAGAGGTTTGAGCAGGGGTTGACTGACGAGTTACAGAAGGACCTAGCCGGAAAAGTTTTCAAAACCCTTGACAAGGTGTATGAGAGAGCTGCCCATCTGTACCATCTGAATACTAGGACTGCTAGTGCGAGTGCTAAAGTTGGGGAGAAAAGGAAGGATTTTGGGAAATCTGAGAACCAGGGTAATTTTAAGAGGTCTAGGAATGGGAACTCGTTTGATAGGGGTAACTAGAATGTTAGCAGTTCTTCCAATGCTAACAATGGGGAGAGAACCTACCGCTGTAAGAAGTGTAGAAGGAACCACCCTGGGAAAGACTGTGATGGGAATTTGGTGACCTGCAGGTTCTGCAACAAAAAAGGGACACAGGGAGTATGAGTGTTACACCAAACAGAGACAACAGGGAAATAGTGGGAATGGTGAGAACACCCAGCAGAGGCCTAACAATTTCAACAACCAGGGGAATAGGGGAAATGGTCAAAATGGGAAGTTTGGGAATGGTAGCAATAATAACAACAGGTCTGGCAATGGCAATGGCAACAGCAACAACTCAGGCAACAACAACAATGGGTATCAGGCAAGAAACAACACTTCCGGCCGCTTGTCTGTGATGAGCAAGGGAGAAGCTGAGAGGTCCTCGGATGTAGTTACTGGTACTTTTTCTATCCAATATATCTCTGTCAACACTGTATTTGACTCTGGAGCAGCTTATTCTTTCATTTCTACTTCTGTTGTGCGCAAGTTAAAATTAACTGAATCGAGTCATGTTGATGTGTCAGTCAGTCTACCTACGGGCAAACTTGTTCATTGTAATAAAATATTCAAAGGCTTGCCTTTGAAAATAGGAGAAGCTATCTTTCCTTCAGACCTTATTGAGTTTAACCTAGGGGACTTAAATGTAATTCTGGGGATGGATTGGCTAAGTTTATACAAGGCTAAGATAGACTCTGAGATGCAGAGGGTACAACTGAGTGATCCTTTGGGTAAGAAAGTGTCCTATAGACGGTTAGGGAAGCCTAAAGGTTTTGGGATCATTTCTGCGATGAAGGTGAAGAAGCTAGTGAATAAGGGATGTCCATTGTACTTTTGCTGTGTTCGAGATTTGAGGATGAGTGAGAATAGGCGGATGGAGGATGTGCCCACTGTGAATGAGTTTTTAGATGTCTTTCCAGAAGAGATTTCGGGAATGCCACCTAAGAGGGAAGTTGAGTTTACCATTGACTTAGTTCCAGGAGCTGCACCTATCTCCAAAGCACCGTATAGAATGGCACCGACTGAGATGAGTGAACTAAAGGCTCAATTGCAGGAGTTGTTAGGCAAGGGGTTCATTAGGCCCAGTGCATCACCTTGGGGAGCACCTGTGCTATTTGTGAAAAAGAAGGATAGAAGTTTGAGGCTATGTATTGATTTTAGAGAGTTGAATAATGTGATTGTAAAGAATAAGTACCCTCTACCTAGGATAGATGACTTGTTTGACCAACTGAAGGGGGCAAGCGTGTTTTTGAAGATTGACTTGAGGTCGGGGTACCATCAGTTGAAGGTTGCAGATAAAGACATTCCAAAAACAGCCTTTAGAACTAGGTATGGACATTACGAGTTTACAGTCATGCCTTTTGGGTTAACCAATGCACCAGCCATATTTACGGACTTGATGAACCGAGTGTTTCATGAGTATTTGGATAAGTTTGTAGTTGTGTTTATTGATGACATTTTGGTGTATTCGAAGAATGAGGAAGAACATGCTGAGCACTTGAGAACTACCCTTGAAACTCTTAGAAAGAACAAGGTGTATGCTAAGTTTTCCAAGTGTAAGTTCTGGTTGGAGAAAGTGGCATTTTTTGGGGCATTACATTTCGAAGGAGGGTGTATCCGTAGATCCTGCGAAGATCAAGTGTATAGTGATGCCTCGAAGCATGGTCTGGGATGTGTCCTACAACAGAATGGAAGGGTGATCGCATACGCATTGAGACAAATGAAGAAACATGAAGTCAACTACCCTACCCATGACTTGGAACTTGCAGCTGTTGTATTCGCTTTGAAGATTTGGAGGCACTACCTTTACGGTGTTTCTTGTAAGATCTTCACGGACCATAAAAGTCTAAAGTACATCTTTACCCAAGATCACTTGAACATGCGGCAACGTAGATGGTTGGAGTATCTTACAGACTACCATGTCCACATCCAATATCACGAGGGAAAGGCGAATGTAGTTGCGGATGCCCTTAGTAGAAAGTCGAGTCATAATGTCAATGCTTTGATTGTGGCCAATGAGTTGTGTGAAGATATAAGGAGATTAAACCTTGAGTTTATTAACAAAGGAGAGTTAGAGGGATTACTGGGTGCTTTAACCATCCAACCTTCCATATTTGAGGAGATTAAAGGAAAGCAACTGGAGGATGAGTCGTTTCAGAAGATTAGGGATCATGTGACTAGTGGTGCGGAGACTGAATTCAAGATTCATGAGGATGGGAGCTTGAGATACAAGGAGAGACGGTGCATACCACAGAAGTGTGAGGATATTAAAAGGAAAATCATGGAGGAGTGCCATAATACACCATATTCAGTTCACCCTGGGGGCGATAAGTTGTATAAGGATTTGAAGGAGTTCTATTGGTGGCCGAATATGAAGAGAGAAGTGGCTGAGTTTGTATCCAAATGTCTGACGTGCCAGAAAGTGAAGATAGACCACAAAAGACCCATGGGAAAGGTACAACCATTAGAAATACCAGGTTGGAAGTGGGATTCCATATCCATGGAATTTGTGACAGGCTTACCAAAGACTCGTACTGGGAATGACACGATTTGGGTGATTGTAGACAGACTTACTAAGTCAGCGATGTTCATTCCTATCAAAGAAACCTGGAAAAAGAAGCAGCTAGCAAGCGTCTATGTGAAGAATGTAGTTCGGTTGCACGGAGTTCCCAAGGACATAGTGTCAGATAGAGACTCGAGGTTTCTATCAAAGTTTTGGCAAAAAGTGCAAGAGAACCTTTGGACAGTATTGAAGATGAGTACTGCCTTTCACCCTGCAACCGATGGTCAGACTGAGAGAACAAACCAAACCATGGAGGACATGTTGCGAGCTTGTGCTTTAGATTTCCAAGGAAATTGGGAGGATCACCTACCTTTGATTGAATTCTCCTACAATAAAAATTACCATGCAAGCATCAAGATGGCACATTTTGAAGCATTGTATGGAAGGAAGTGCAGAAGCCCAGTTTGCTGGAATGGTTACAGTGAACGGGTTACTTTGGGTACAGATTTCATTGAGGATATGGTGGGCAAGGTGAGACTAATCCACTCGCGTATCAAGGCAACACAAGATAGACAGAAGAGTTATGCTGACTTGAAGAGGAGAGATGATGAGTTTAATGTTGGGGACAAAGTATTTCTAAAGGTTTCTCCAACAAAAGGTGTGATGCGATTCGACAAGAAAGGGAAGCTTAGTGCAAAATATGTGAAGGGCTCTGTGAATAAACAAAATAATAGTCAATCATCAATGCATCAATTAACCAGATTGTAAAGGGCTCTCGCTACTTATTACAATCACACAATTAATTTACCGGTATTAAATCTCATCTCTCGAATCTTGACTTAACCATTTATAAATTAACTTGCCTATTGAAACTAGACCTAAACATTAATTCTCATCTCTCGATTCTTGAATCAATATTGTCAAACTCATGTATAAAAGATAGGCCTAATCTAGTCACAGAGCATTAATCCAATCAATAGGAAATTAATCTAGCATTGAAAATCAACAACAATAAATTACCCTTTCATATTATTTATTAGATCCCCATAAACCCTAGAAATTAAAATACTCACACATATTAAAAATTAAACTAATCAAAGTAATAGAATAAATCATGATCAAAGGAATAAAATAAATAACTAAGATTATGGGAAGAGAAATCGTTACCGAAATAAATATGGAATTAATGAAAGAATTAAGAACAAAAGTTTAGAGAGAGAAGTCTAAGTAGAGGGAGAAAGACTAAGGAAGAAGATTAAGAGAAGAAGAAGAAGTCCTAAAATCGTATTACGGAGGAGTATTTATACTCCGTATAAAAATCCTAAACTAAAACAAATTAAAACGACGCTAATCGTCCCCTAAAAATACACGCGCCCGATCGGTCGCGCCTTTTTTTTTTTATCTCTAATAGCAATCTCGCGCCCGGTCGGGCGCGTCACCGGGCGTTTCTCCCGCCCGTCCGGGCGCGCCTCCGGGCGCCAGCCTTTTTGGCCGGGCGGCTCATTTGGGCCAATATTTGGACTTTGATTGGGCTCATATTCTTCGGGCCAATCTGGGTTTCCTCTTTGGGTCTTGCATACTTGGTCCAAATGCCCCGGTATCACCTATACCGAGCCCTTAATCACCGGTTCGATGGCTCTAACCGGCCCTGGGCTATAAAATCTGGTCGTGTTTCTCCAATGCTCGTGATTGCTCCAAAATATCTCGGGAAAATACTCCAAAAGCATAAATCCCTGCAAAAGTCAACAAAATCTACGAAAACACTGGAAAACACCAATTAGTAATAAAAGTGGCTCCAAAGAGCCAAAAACACTACTAATTATGACCAAGGGACGGGGGTAAAATACTATATAAAATGGACACATCAAACTCCCCCAAGCCAAACCTTTGCTTGTCCCTAAGCAAATATCTCATCAATGAACCAATAAATATGCTTCACCCCAAAAGTAAAATCAAGCACAAACGATCCAGAGTAAATCAAATAAACACGCTTCAGAGTCAACCAATCAAATCCATCCAATTACCTTTCTTCCCTAACAATTGTCAAACAGAGCAAACCACAAGAGCATATAGAATTCAAGACTAGTGCTCACACACTCAACTCTCATTTATGTGGCGAGTAAAAGATGTACTCGATCGCTCTCCAACCACCCCTTTAATGTGAACAATGCCTTCCCAACTCACACTCTCGTGTGTATAAAAACAATGAACGCTCAATCCTACTAGTCGACTCGAAATATGCCAAATCATAACTTGCATTGATAAACAACACTTTCACATTCATACAATTCTATGCACAAAGGTCAGAAGGTCTTTAAAGCTTGTAATGTAAGGCTAGGGTAAAAGGGTAGGATAAATTTGGGAATAAGTGAGAGAGAAGCTATGCTTAAAGGAGCCATAACCTAATAAATCCCATGATCAAAAATAACTAATGATCAACATCTCCTACATAACCAACTCTAACATCAACCAAATAAACTCCAATCATAATAAATAATCCCAACTCTTACAATTTCACTCATAAGATATAATAATGAAGGAGTAGAGTGAATAAACAAACTTTATTTTCCAAACTTGAATTTTTTTTCATTGAGGCTCAATTTTTTTTTCTTTTGATCAACCTCCAAATAGAACATTTGAACATTTTTTTTCTTTTCGAAGTTCACTTATTTTTTTCACATTTTTTTTTCTTTGAACTTCTCTTTTTTTTTCATAATATCATGCTTTATTTTTTCCAAGAAAATATAACTCTCAAACTCATCAAAAATAAACATGAATAATCAACAAAACAACTTCTCAAATCCCACCCAAATTGTGCTAATAATAAGCACACCACAAACTCCCTCCACCTCACTCACTAATAGCTCCCCCAAGCCAAGCTTGGGACTAGTAACCAATGGGGCAAAATAGGCTTGTAATTTGGCTAACAAACAACAAAAAGTCAAGGCAACAACATGGGTAGCAAGAAGGGAACAAATGTATCTACAATGTCTGGAGGCTACCTAAAAGAACAAATGCCTTCGTCCTCCACAATGTGCATAATAATGAATCATATAAACATTACTAATAGTTGCAAATCAATACTCAAATTCATTGACATACCAGGAACTATGGAACTATCACATATTCCTAACCAAATCAACTAGTCAATCACTATATTCACAAGTAGTTGGACAAAATTGACGCATGTAAAGGTTTCAAGGCAATTAAACATCATATCATGATCAACTAATCCACAATGCCTATCATCAAATAACAAGAATCAAAACAAATTTCTCAAGTAAGGGGCACAGGGAAGCATAATTTATAATTCATTGGAACGTATTTTTGGATTTTTTTATTTTTCAATTTTTTTTTGTATTTTTCATATATAAAGAAAGCAATAAAACTAACCTAAGAAAACACACCAAAAATAAAAGAAAAGAGAAAAAGAAAAATACCAAACCAAAATCTGCCCCAAGCCAGAATCAGACAATGTCCTCATTGGCTCGGAAACTAGCCCAACATAGCTAGTCCTCATCATCCTCGTCCATCGAGCCGAAGCCCGCACCTCCACTGCCACCTGCACCACCTGCACCAGAAGAGCTACCACCAAAATAATCAGCGTGAAAACTCCCCCCCGCCGGTCCCCCGAAAGGAATGTCCTGCCCGTACCCGAAAAAGGAAGAATAGTCAGAGTAAATGCCACGGGCAGTGGGATCCCTATCGTATCCCTGGGGTGGAGGCTGAAACCAGTCAGGGTGAATAGCATCATCGGGAATGTTGCCCCGACGAGCATAATCATCGTACATAGGGTAGAGAGCTCTACCCTGGTTCCTCTCCAGGTACCCTAACCTCTGGTCAATAGAGCCTACCATCCTCCTAAGGTCATTCTGTGAATGCTCAATACGTCTTAGGGCCTGACCTATACTCTGGAAATCCCAAACTGGGTCAGAGTCAACATGAGGGACTGAATGGGACATACGAGGTGGAGAGAAAACCACCTCAGGCTGAGGCTGGGGTGGTGGAACTGGTGGTGGTGCTTTCCCCCTAGCGTTGGCAACTAAAGCATCATAGGTGTAAGAAAGTTGCCCTGGGGGAAAGGCGGTCAAGTCTGGACTGGGAAGGGGAAAAATGGGCAAAGGTTGCTCGTTCCCAGTCCGTATACACCAAAAGGGTGTCTGCTCGCTATCCGGCCTAACCCACCCCACATCCTCAAAATACCTAGCGGTCATGTAGGTATCTGGTCCACAGTTAGTCAGCTGGTGGGGTCCGTCTACTACAAAACCGGCCTTTTTCACCGCTAATCGAGTGATAAGGCCACCTAAACGGATAGGGGACTTGGAAGTGGTGCTGGCTGTGGCATGCCGACTCAGGTGGTGAACTATAAACCTGCCTATATTCAACTTCCCCAACCTGTATACATAGTGTCCTATTATAGCTAGTTCGTTAGTTTGAGCGTTATGAGGCTCGACCCTACCCAAAAAACACAATCCCGCAAACCTTTGCCAGATTTTCGGGACAGGGTGATGAATGGGTTTGGTACTAGCATGTTGGGGGTCGGGGGCAGGTAAACCAGTCAAAGCAAAATATAAATCACCCATTTTATAATCTGCATGCCACAGGTGAGATAATTCGGAATTTAATTCAAAAATTTTACAAAATTCAACAAAAGTTAAACTAATATTTCTATTATTTAACCTGAAAAATAAATTAGGCCCATTCCTACTACTAACAACATGAAAAGTGGACAGAAATTCACAGGTAAGTTCTTGGTATGTAGGATAATGCATGTCAACGAATTTTCTCATGCCAATATCATTAAAAAATCGTTTAACATAATCAAACAAACCATATGATTCTAGGGTAGGGCGGTGTAACCACCGAGAAGGGATTACCTCACGACCGACCAAATGCTCCAATCGTTCTTTCTGTTCCCGGCTCACGATCCGGATCGTCGGCCAATACGGGAGCTGCAAGTCTGGGTCGTATTCCTCCCTCGAGCTGGGGTTCCTACCAAAAATGGATCTTGCCCTCTTTGAAGCCATATTAAAGAAATGAGTCAAAAATATTTTGAATTAAAACTGAATTTTTTTTTGTATGAGAGTGAAGATAATGAAGAGAGGATCACAAATATATAAAAAGTTTTGAATTTGGATTGGTAATGGAGGAGAAATCTTAGAGAGAAGTTAGAGAAAATTTGAGTTTTAGAGAGAGAAAGTAATGGAGGAAAGAAGAAATGAAGAAAGAAAGAAGAAAAGAAGAAGAAAAATGACGCGGCTATTATTCGCGCCCCGGTCGGGCAGTGGGTCGCTCGATCGAGCGATCTGATTGCCCAATGTTCGCGCCCGGTCGGGCGCCTCTCGCCTGATCGGGCGCCTCTCGCCCGGTCGGGCGATCTGACTGATTAAATCTTGTTACTTCTTGCGCCCGATCGGGTGCCACTCGCCCGGTCGGGCGATCTAACTACATTATCCGCCTAGCTCTCGCGCTCGGTCGGGCGCCAGTTGCCGATCGGGCGAATTTTTGCCCAGAATTTCTTCACTTCTCGCGCCCGGTCGGGCGAGGCTTGCCCGATCGGGCGGATAAATTAGTCCGTAAACGTCAAAATTCGCGTCCGGTTGGGCGCCTCTCGCCCGATCGGGCGAAATTTCTTATTTTTGGAACCCTGGTCTCGCGCTCGATCGGGCGAGCTTCGCCCGGTCGGGCCCGAGACTGAATCGGGGAATGGTAATTTTCTTCTGTTCTCAAAAAGTTGTCTAACTCTTTTCCTTCAAACCTTTACAAACACTCATAAAACTCATTAAATTCCCTCGTCTCTCCTCTCATAAGAAAAAAAGAGAAGAAAAACTAAGTTAAAAAAAAAAAACATTAAAAATACGGGTTGCCTCCCGCAAAGCGCTGGTTTATCTAGGTCCCGCACGACCTTCTTACCAAGTACAATTCCTAGGACCCTTGGCCTAACGCTTGATCGGGTGGTTTCTCACCCGGTCTAGCGATGTTTAGGCTTCGATGCGGCTTCCTGACATAACCTGTGGGACGCCATGTCGCCTTATCTGGTGGATCCTCCTTGACTTGGAATGGGGGATCTGTAATGCTACGCACTAAAAACCCTTCTTCGATTGAATGTTGCTTCAATTTTTCATTGCGTTCAACACTTGCAACTCGATCTGGCGGAATACTTACCATAGGCTCGGGTCGCACAACATGCTCGATCGGTTCCACTTGTTCATCCTCGAAACCAAGACCAACATTGTAGAGTGCTCTTTCTATTGCATCGACTTCCTTCTGCCATTTTTCTATCTCATCTGAAAGGGATGCAACACAAGATACCGCCTCCAAGGGATCTTTTTCAAGAGCTTGGGGCTTGATAGAATAATTTACAACCACATTAACACTGAAACATTTCTCCTCGGTCATGGAGCTTTTAGGGGCATTATTCAGATTAAAAACAACTTTATCGTCCCCTACTGATAGTGTGAACTTACCACTTCTAACATCTATGACTGCTCCTGCAGTGTTAAGAAATGGTCTACCCAAAATAATTGGGGTTTGCATATCCTCAGCCATATCAAGAACAACAAAATCCACAGGTATATAAAATTTACCTACTCTGACGGGAACATCCTCTAAAACACCTAGGGGGTATTTAAAAGAACGGTCGGCCATTTGCAGAGTTATATTGATAGATTTTAATTTACCCATTTTCAACTTAGAACACACAGATAATGGCATGACGCTAACACTAGCACCCAAATCACATAATTCATTATTAATCAAGAGATTACCAATATGACAAGGGATAGAAAAACTACCCGGATCTTTTAATTTAGGAGGAGACTTATTTTGAAGTACGACACTACACTCTGCAGTGAAAGCTACTATCTCTACCTCACTAATAGACCTTTTTCTCGTCAAAATTTCTTTCATAAATTTTGCATATGAGGGGATTTGTGTGATCAATTCAGTAAAGGGAACTGTTACCTTCAAATCTTTAACCACCTCCAGGAACTTACCAAACTGCTTATCCAAGTTTGTCTTCAATTGACGATTGGGGAAAGGAAGTTTGATAATTGGCTTTTGAGCATTCTTCTCTTTGTCTGGAGTAGCCACCTTCTCTGGAGTTTTACCCTGCAATGTAGAATTAGGTGTGTTAGTATTATCCTCTAGCCCTGTAGGGCTAGCAACTACATTGTTTGGTTTAATGGAATCAAGATTAGCATTATTTAGTAAAACAGGTTCATCAACTCTGGGCATAGAGGGCCCTTCATAGTTTGAACCACTCCTTAGAGTAATTGCAAATGCTTGATCCGTAGGCCTAGTCGGCTGTGCCGGCAGGGCTCCCTGTTAGCGTGCTTGTAGAGTAGCGGAGAGTTGCACAATTTGATTATCTACAATTTTATTATGCGCTAGAATTTGATCAATTGTCGCATCCATGCTCTCCATGTGCTTTTGCATATTGACCACATTGCTCTAATTTCCCCCAAAGAAGGGTCGGAAGATGAGGGGGGTTGTTGTGGTTGATTCTTCTGGATAACATTTGGGTGATAATACTTCTACTGTTGTTGCTATGGCACCTGTGGTTCTTGTGGTGGTGGATTTTGAACATTAGTGCTTCGGTAGGAAAGGTATGGATGATTCTGATACCCAGGATTGTAAGTGTTGGAGTATGGGTTATTCTGCCTATAAGCTTGGAAGACATTAACTTGCTCCACGAAACTCCTGCAATCTTGCTCCCAATGACCTACAATACCACAATTTTCACAGAAAGCCTCATTAGAATTATTATTAATTGCAGAAACATTAGCTACATTAGCAGTGCTTAGATTATCTAATTTTTGGCAAATAGAGGTCAGTTGAGCTTGCAAAAAGGATACAGAGTCGACATTATGTTTCCCTTTGTTAGCAAATCCTCTAGGATTCCCATATTGGGAATTGTGTATCGCCATATCTTCAATAACCTGACCTGCATCGTCAACATTAAGATTCATAAATCTCCCACTAGCTGCAGAGTCTAAAATTATTCTAGAAGAATTTCCAATGCCGTTATAAAAGGCTTGGATTAACTGCCATTGTGCTAAATTATGGTGGGGGCATTCTCTTTGTAAGTCCTTGAACCTCTCCCAAGACTCATATAAAGACTCATCGGCTTCTTGGGCGAAGTTCTGAATTGCACTCCGTATTACTGCTGTTCTCTCTGCAGGATAATACTTGTTATAAAAATTCAAAACAAGAGTTTCCCAGTCAGTTATACCAAGTGTAGTTCTATTTAAGACATTAAACCACAATTTAGCTTTTCCAGTTAAAGAGAAGGGAAAGAGAATCTCCCTTATTTGGTCTTGAGTGACCCCGACTTGCCTTATGGTGTTGCAATATTGACAATAGTCGGCAATGTGAAGATTCGGGTCTTCACCCTTGGCTCCACTGAATTGCTTCCTCTCTATCATCGTTATAAATTGAGGCTTAATTTCAAATTGAACCCCATCGAGAGCCGGAGTAGGGGTGAGATGTGGAAAATCTGTAAGCTTTGGTTGTGAATAATCACTAAGCTTCTTTGGAGCCGCCATATCTGATTCTATGTCTGATGATGTCTCTAAATCGCTAGAATTAGTTGGAGGATCGCGGTGATTATTGTTAGTATCACCAGAATCCGCCAGGATTTGCTTGTAGAAGTTTTTCTGTCTATGGAAGGAACGTTCGATCTCAGGATCGAAAGGGATGTAACCTGATCTGGAACACCTGGGCATAAACAAAAACTAGAAGCAAATATGAGATCTGTCTCAGAGAACTAACGCTCTCTGAGGCAAAAGAGAAATAATCTAGACTACAAAAACAATCAGAAATAAAAATAAAACCGTCTCCCCGGCAACGGCGCCAAATTTTGACAGGGTAAAGTCGTATCCCCTAATCAAAAGTAAATACCTAAATCCTCTAACTAAAGTAGATAGGGAAGTAGGGTCGATCTCCACAGGGAAACAAGTCTTTTTACTCCTAATTAATTATTATAATCTAAATTACCTAAGTAACCAATATTTATATTTGAGTATGAAACTAAACTACAAAGAATAGGAATAGGGAGAAAACAATATACAAAAGGATCTAGGGCATAGGTTCACCAATAAATAATACTCCAGGGTAAAACATAGTAATCAATCATTGACATTGCATAAATAACATGATTAATAGGCTCTCGCAATTTATTAATCAACATAGATCTAACAGGCTCTCGCAATTTACTAGATCTAAGTTCTTATTGAAAATGGACTTTAATATCAAATTAACATCTGCTCGATTCATCAATTTAATATTGCTATACTTTTACAAGCCGCAATTGTAAAACATTAAAACAATCCAATAAGAAATTATCATGCAATACAAATAATCAATAATAGTCAATCATCAATGCATCAATTAACCAGATTGTAAAGGGCTCTCGCTACTTATTACAATCACACAATTAATTTACCGGTATTAAATCTCATCTCTCGAATCTTGACTTAACCATTTATAAATTAACTTGCCTATTGAAACTAGACCTAAACATTAATTCTCATCTCTCGATTCTTGAATCAATATTGTCAAACTCATGCATAAAAGATAGGCCTAATCTAGTCACAGAGTATTAATCCAATCAATAGGAAATTAATCTAGCATTGAAAATCAACAACAATAAATTACCCCTTCATATTATTTATTAGATCCCCATAAACTCTAGAAATTAAACTACTCACACATATTAAAAATTAAACTAATCAAAGTAATAGAATAAATCATGATCAAAGGAATAAAATAAATAACTAAGATTAAGGGAAGAGAAATCGTTACCGAAATAAATCTGGAATTAATGAAAGAATTAAGAACAAAAGTTTAGAGAGAGAGTTTAGAGAGAGAAGTCTAAGTAGAGGGAGAAAGACTAAGGAAGAAGATTAAGAGAAGAAGAAGAAGTCCTAAAATCGTATTACGAAGGAGTATTTATACTCCGTACAAAAATCCTAAACTAAAACAAATTAAAACGACGCTAATCGTCTCCTAAAAATACACGCGCCCGATCGGGCGCGCCTTTTTTTTATCTCTAATAGCAATCTCGCGCCCGGTCGGGCGCGTCATCGTGCGCTTCTCCCGCCCGGCCGGGCGCGCCTCCGGGCACCAGCCTTTTTGGCCGGGCGGCTCATTTGGGCCAATATTTGGACTTTGATTGGGCTCCAATTCTTCGGGCCAATCTGGGTTTCCTCTTTGGGTCTTGAATACTCGGTCCGAATGCCCCGATATCACCTATACCGACCCTTAATCACCGGTTCGATGGCTCTAACCGGCCCTGGGCTATAAAATCTAGTCGTGTTTCTCCAATGCTCGTGATTGCTCCAAAATATCTCGGGAAAATACTCCAAAAGCATAAATCCCTGCAAAAGTCAACCAAATCTACGAAAACACTGAAAAACACCAATTAGTAATAAAAGTGGCTCCAAAGAGCCAAAAACACTACTAATTATGACCAAGGGACGGGGGTAAAATACTATATAAAATGGACACATCAGGTCCGTATGAAATTCTCCAACGTGTGGGGAAAGTGGCTTACAAATTGGCCTTGCCGATGGAGTTCGAGAAAATGCATGATTTATTCCACATTTCCCAATTGAAAAGTATGTGCCTAGTGAAACCCATGTTTTGCAGCCGGAGACTATTCAACTAGATGAGTCTCTAACTTATGAAGAAAGACCAGTCAAGATACTAGACCACAAGGTGCGTAGTACTAGAAACAAAGATGTGAAGATAGTGAAAGTCCTTTGGTCAAACTAGGAGTACGAAGACGCTACTTGGGAGGCCGAGGAAGAGATGAAAACCAAATATTCCGAGTTGTTTGACGAGGTGAGTTACGGGGGCGTAACTCTTTTCTTTTGAGGGGGGAAGAATGCGATGTAATTTCGCGCTTTTACCTCAATTATACCATTTATTGCTTGATTTTGCACGTTTTTGCATGTTTTGGTTATCTTTATGCATCATTATCGCGTTTACATACAATGAGAAGTATGTAAACTTTGGCCAACTATGAGTTCATTAAGTACAAAGTTCTATTTGTTAAGTATGTTTGTTGAGAAGCAAGCAATTTACAGCAATACAAAACGCATAAGTTTGAATACTTTTGAGGAAATATGGATTTTGGGTAAAGTTTCGAGGGCGATACTTCTTTTAAGATGGGTAGATTGTAATCCCCCATATTTTTAACTTAATTATAATTTATTTATATATTATTCTTACAAATATTTTTATGTCAGTTTCATTAAATAAGTTAATTTTTATGAAAAGATATAAGTAAACTAATATGTTTTAACTAATTTACAAACAATTTTAACATTATAGCCAAAACCCAAATATTACTCCTAGTCTAATTAGGAAACCCAAAGCCCAAATAAAACCGTCAAAAACCCTTACCCTTCTCCCCCTTCTCACGTGAAAAAAAGAGCAGCTTCACTTCTTCCTCCTTCTCCTTCATTCACGCAGCAAACAGAGAAAAAAAAAATAACTCCTTGAAGCTTCTGCCGCCGCACCAACCACCCGAACCACTGGCCGCCTGCACACCCCAACCTCCGGCTGCCTGCATAGTCACGCCTCCCCTGCAGTTCGCCTCTTCTTCTTCTTCTTCTTCCCTTTTCTTTACTTCTCTTTATTTTATTAAATTGATTTAAAGTTGCAATCTTTGTTTAATTTTTATGCTAAAGGATTGTTATTATGGGTTAATATTATACTTGGATTGCAAAAGATTATGAATTTATGAGTTTTGACATGTTTAAATTACTATAGAAAATTTCAGATTTCGTATATGTATGAATTTAGGGTTTAAAGTATTGATTTTTCATGTTTTAGGGCTTGATAACGTATTAATCAAGTCATCAAATCATATTATGTTTAAATTATATTAAAATATAATTATCTTAATCATAAATAAATTTTCAGATTTTTTAAAGTTTCAATTTTTATGAACAAGTAGTGTTAATTTCATGTTTTTATGCTTCTAAACCTATAAAATAATTGTTGTGAGTATTTTGTGATTGAAAAAGCTTTGAACTTTATATTCTAACTTTAAAAATAATTTTCAGATTTCATACCTTTTATTTTGAAGCCTCTAACTGCATTGAATTGATGATTCTTGGGTTTTTAACACACTAACTTGCTATATAATGACTAATGCAAGTAATTATGCTTATGGGGTTATTTTATATATTTAAAACAAATTTCCAGATTTATTTACCCACTTTAAAGTTGCTGTAATTTGATATAAAACACTATATTTTCATAATTCTAACATATAAACTTAAAGTTGGGATGTTATATTACTAACTTTGATTTTTGGGGACAATTTAAAGCTTTATTTTGATGATTTAAGAGGTTTTAAAGTAGTTTGGTATTGCTGTAATTTTAATTGCTTTGGTATTGATTTATTTCTAATTGTTTGGTTTAGGAGAGGACTTTGTAGAAGGCAACTTCTAGTTTTAAAGTGGCCAACCGGATTCTTTACACAAGGTACGTACAAGATACAAAACCTTGCTTGTAGGTGCATGTTTAAGGACGGATCGAGAACTTAGTTTCATGTATAGGATTGACTGGGTTAAATTGTCTGGTTATACATTGTGAATTTCAAATGATGTGCACTAGTTTATAATGCAAGTATTATTTGTGCTTTAATTATGCAAGGTGTGCTTAAAGGCAAAGGTATGTGATTGGTGTAAAGATCAAATTATTACTCGTTCATGATTATGTAAACAGGATGAGTAAAGGAGAAATTCAAGTCTTGTAAGACGAGGTTAAGGTTTTGGGGTGCCTTGAGCACTCAAGGTGTTTATACACCGAGGTAGTAATGGAATAATTAATAAATGTTGTTTGTCACTAATAAATCAAGAATCTAAATTGAGAATTTGCCATGCTTGATTGAATTGCTGTTGGGATGTTTGTATTGATATGTATATGAGTCATCACCGAGTCTAAACCTATAAATCACGTAAAGTGCAAGATGGATGAGCAATAAAAATCTGGAATGGTGCACATCTGGAGTAATGACAATCAGGGGTTGGGGTACATGGAGTATTAGCCGTGTACTTTTATCGAGGCCTTCTGATCTACGAGTCTCCTATTTCAAATATTATTTTTCTAAAACTAGGAGTTATGTGAGATCTCATACTAACTACGGTCACAGAGTCGCGCCCGTGGTCATTGGATGTTTATTGATGTTTCCGAAAGGAGGCATGGGGTTTTTCTTTATTGATGTTCCAAATGGGATATGGGTTGGACAACCTTGTCTATTGCTAAATCCAATGAAATAAATAAATGAGTCAGTTAATATTAATTAGTGAGGTCTTAATAAATTTAATAATCGAGTCATGAATTGAATCTATATTTAATGATGCTTGTGCTTGAATATTAGTAGCATGTTAGGTATTTTCTTAATTTGTTTTCGCAGCTTGTATGTACTCTGCTTTGCTGACTGCGTGCTTTTGTGTGTGTCTTTCGTTGGTCATGGCCTTCGCCTTTCAATGACCCTGTGACGATCCAATTTTTACACTTGTAATATTGGGGAGCAGAATAACCACAGGTTCTTACACATGCAACATTCATCAGGGTTGTGGGATCTTGAGTAGAGAGTTGGTTGTTTGCATTTCATTTCTTTTGCAAGTTTGAATTTATTTTAATTCGTTTTATTTGACACTAATTCCTTTGGGTTTGAATTTATTTGAACACTGAATTTAATCACTTACTACTTTTATTGGGTTTTGAATAAGGGCCTTAATGGTTCCAACTTGTAATACTTATTTTAATTTAATTCCTTTGTTTTGAGGTTTATTTAAAACTGTTTTGGTTTTCCGCTGCTAATTTCTGAGATAGCCTTAACGTTTGAACATGTGGCGGTAGCACACCAGTAATTCTCTTGAAATTGTTCAGGTTATATACAGGTTTCTCACAGGTTTTTAAGAGAGAATTATTGGGGTGTTACATGAGTGGGCTAAATTGTTTGGTTATTTATTGTGAATTTTCGTATGACGTGAATTATTCTATATTGCAAGTATTGTTTATGCTCTAATTATGCAAGGTGCGCTTAGAGGCAAAGGTATGTGATTGGTGAAATGATTAATTTATTACTCATTCATGATTATGGAAACAGAATGAGTAAAGGAAGAATTTAAGTCTTATATGACGAGGTTAAGTTCGTGGGGGTGCCTTATGCACTCAAGGTGGTTATACACCGAGGTACTTAAAGGATTTAATAATAAATGTTGCTTGTCACTAATAAATCAAGAATTGAAATTTGAAAGTTTGCTTTACTTGATTAAACTGATAATGGATTGATTTTGTTGTTTGCAAATGAGTCATCACCAAGTCTAAACTTGTAAATCATGTAAAGTGCAAGATGGATGAGCAATAAAACTCTAGATTTGTGCACATCTGGAGTAATGACAATCAAAGGTTGGGGGTACATGTGGTATTAGCCGTGCACTTTTCTCGAGTCCGTCTGATCTACGAGTCTCTTATTTCAAATACTTTTCAAAACTAGGAGTTAGATGAGATCTCATACTAACTACGATCACGGAGTCACGCCCGTGGTCGTTGGATGTTTATTGATGTTTCCGAAAGGAGGCATGGGGTTTTTCTTTTATTGATTTTCCAAATGGAGCATGGGTCGGACAACCTTGCCTATTGCTTAATCCAATGAATAAATAAATGAGTTAGCTACTACCAACTAGTGAAGTCTTAATAAAATTGATAGATGAGTCGTGTGTTGAGTCTATAATTTTGATATACGTGTTTTATACAATGGTTTTCCCCGGTTTTACTTAGTAATTTTATATGGTTTTGAGCTCTACGGAGCCATTTCTTGCTAACAATCTCTTCTTTAGTGTATTCGATTGTTTTAGTAAGCTTTTCAGGAATATGAAGCGTTTCTAGGCAATTGGACGTGTTTTTAGTAGATTCGGAAGAGTTGATAGCCAAGAACTGCAATTTATGTGGAGTGCCCGACCGGGCATGGCTTGCCCGGGCAGACCGGGCAATGAAGAGTTCACAGGAAGAAGCCCAATTCTGAACGGTGCAACGCGCGCCCGATCGGGCAGGCTTCGCCCGGTCAGACCGGGCGATGAAGAAGTCAAGTTATGAAGATGCAATTCTGGAAACGTGTTACGCGCGCCCGACCGGGCGAGGTTCGCCCGGTCTGACCGGGCAAAGAAGGAAAACTGTCGTATTTTACGCAGCCTTCCTCCGCCCGATCGGGCGAGGTTTGCCCGGTCTGACCGGGCGATGTTCAAGATTGCGCGATTTCAGCTATTTCCGAATTTCTATCTTTTGAGGGTATAAATACCCTTTTGTAATTAACTTTTAAAGAGAGTTTTTCATTAGTTTTTCTCCTTAAGCCCTAGAAAACTCTCAAGAACCCTAGTTTTATTTCCTTTAAGCAATTTCAATCTTTTAATCCCAGATTAATCAATTGTTCATCAACAATTTGAGTTCTTTCAATTGGAGTAATTGGTATTTATCTTACTTCACTCTTTTCTGATATTCACTGTTCTCTAAATATGTTTTCTTTACTGTTTCTTGTTTTTGAACTTGATTTTGATTTTATTATGATGTGTGAGTAGTTTCCTTAATCCGGGATCTTGCTAAGCCCGATTATGATTGATGTATAAAGTAGATCTTTAAATTCCCCAATAATAATCCCAATTGACATGCTTAATTGATTGTGTTTATGCCAATACTAGATTAGGAATAATTAGTATTGTTATCATCCCTTTGTTCTTATTGCAACGGAAGTTGGGTATTAACGGGATTAGGTTATTCCAATTAAGGGTTTGAAGATCATCACGGAAGTAGATGATTGAATAATTAGGAATCTAGGCATGGTGTTTAATGTCCCTTATTCGCTTGATTCCACGGAAGTAGGCTTGATAGTTAATTTGGGAAGCCATTGATAACTTGGAAGAGACCTTTGGTATTATTATTAGGGATTGCTTTTCTTCTTGTCAATTGATTTATATATTGGGGGTAGATTTATTAGTTTATCAATCATAATCGTGGTAATGCTTGATCTTGGATGCTTTAGTTTATTGATTAATATTTCCTCTAGTTAATTGTGTTATTTAATATATTAGTTGATTATTATCATCCATTATTGATTGGTGACGTGCTTAGTGATTAATTGAGTCTGATTAATTGAATGAACCATAGTCTCTTGGGATTCGATCCTTACTTGCCCTACTACACAGTTAGAAGGAATAGTTAGGTTATTTTTGTTAGGTACGCGATAAGCCTATCAAATTTTGGCGCCGTTGCCGGGGACTAACGGTTTCATATTGATTTTCCGTGATTCGTTTTTACTAAGCGTTGTTTGTTGCTTCGGCTATTGCCTCCTGTGTTTTTGATGTTCTTTGCCTAGTTCTTTGTTGTATGCAAACACGTCGCTCAGGGTCAGACGACTTAGTGCCTCTCGATTCAGAAATTGAAGCGACTGCAAGAAGACGAAGAAGTAGAAGAAGAGCAGGTAACAGAAATATGGAAGACCAAGCAACAAAGTCTCTTTTGGAGTACGGTATCCCTGACACAACAACCGGACTCCTTTCTAGCATTGTTAGACCACCTATCACCGCTCAGAATTTTGAATTGAAACCGCAGTTTATTCAATTCATATCCAATGATTCATTTGCTGGCACACCTCTTGATTGCCCAGTGAATCATATAGATGGTTTCTTGGAAAAGTGTGACACTATGAAGCTGAATGGTGTTACAGATGATGCTCTTAGACTTCGCCTTTTTCCATTCTCATTACGGGATAGGGCGAAGGAATGGTTAAGAGATGAGGGTTCTGGTTCCTTTGATACATGGGATAAACTAGTAAAAGCTTTTCTGGTCAAGTTCTTGGGACAAGAAAAGACTGCAAGATTAAGGAACGAGCTATCCACTTTCAGGCAATCAGATGAAGAATCCTTATATGACGCATGGAGGAGATTCAAGAGATTACAGAGACAGTGCCCTCATCATGGCATACCTGAATGGATGTTAATCCAAACCTTTTATAACGGTCTAACCCATGAATTCCGGATCTATATCGACGCCGCATCTGGAGGCTCCCTTTTAACTAAAAATCCAACCGAAGCAAAGGAGCTGGTTGAGAAGATGTCAGCCAATGACAACTATCACCCAGGCGGCCGAAATAGTGTCAAGAAAGGAGGTAAATTAGATGTTGATGCTCTAACTCTTTTAACTAGTTCTGTGCAGGCACTTTCAAGCAAGTTCGATAGATTACAAACTGGATCTTCTAATAATGTGCTAGAAACTTGTCAAATGTGTAATACTCAAGGTCACATCGCACCTAATTGCCCACGAAATTCGAATGAGGTATCAATTGAGGAAGCCAATGCCTTCTACAATTCCAACCCTAAAAGACCATACGATCCCCATTCTAATACTTATAATGAAGGTTGGAAGAATCACCCAAATTTCTCATACAAAAACACCCAGGCTCAGCAAAATCCACCTCCGCCCCCACCTCGAAACAACAATTATAATCCACCTGGTTTTCAACCAAGACCACCCCTAGTACAACAACCCATGCAACCTATGCAACCACTCCCTCAAAAATCCAATCTCGAACTAATGATGGAGAACTTCATCAACACCACAAATAATTCCATCCAACAGTTACAAGCCCAGAATAAGCTCATGGAAAATCAAATAAGCCAACTTGCTCATCAAGTCGGCCAATCTTCAAAAACACCAGGTACGTTTCCTGGCCAAACAGAGCAACCACAAAAGGGGCACATGAATGCTGTAATTTTAAGGAGTGGAAAACAGTTGGAAGACCTTCCCGTAAGGGAACCATCAACGATAGATATTGAGGGAATGAGTGAAAAACAGGGGATTTTGCAAAATTCTTCTTCGCCCGGTCAGACCGGGCAATGTCCGCCCGATCGGGCGCGAGAAGCAGTCGACGAAAAACAGGGGACTGTGCGAATTTCTTCTTCGCCCGGTCAGACCGGGCAAGGTCCGCCCGATCGGGCGCAAGAAGAAATTCCAGACAAACAGAAGAACATAAGCAGCTCTTCTTCGCCCGGTCAGACCGGGCAATCACTGCCCGACCGGGCGGGAGATCCAGACAGCCTAATTCCAAGGAATGATGTTCAAGAAAAGCCACGGGAACCGATCCCACCTCTCGCCCCATACATGCCAAGAGTCCCTTTCCCACAGAGGTTAGCCCAGGCTAAGTTAGAGAAAAAGTACGGTAAATTTCTAGACATCCTTAAGAAACTTCACATTAATATACCGTTCTTGGATGCAATTTCTGAAATGCCTTCTTATGCAAAGTTTTTGAAAGACATGCTATCTAACAAGAAGAAGCTTGCAGAGAATGCTACTGTTTCTCTAACTGCAGAATGTAGTGCCATTCTGCAAAACACTCTTCCTAAGAAACTAGGTGATCCAGGCAGCTATTCAATCCCAGTGAAGCTCGGAGATATAGAGATCAATAGAGCGCTATGCGATCTTGGTGCAAGTGTAAGCCTTATGCCGCTCTCCATCTGCGAAAAGATTCAAATGGGTGAGCTAAAGCCTACAAGGATATCTCTGCAACTTGCAGACAGGTCAGTTAAATTTCCCCTCGGTATACTTGAAGATGTTCCATTGCGAGTTGGTAAATTCTTTATTCCATGTGATTTTGTTGTTATGGAAATGGAAGAAGATGCCCATGTCCCTATTATTCTTGGTAGACCATTCTTAGCTACTGCAGGTGCAATTATTGACATGAAGAATGGGAAAATAACATTTGAAGTAGGGGATGAGAAAATGGAGTATTCATTACTGAATGCTATGGGAAATCCGTCTATGGGTGAGACTATTTGTCAAGTGGATGTCCTCGATGATCTACAACAAGAACAACTTCCCCTGATCAAAAAGGAAGATGCTCTTGAAACGGTGTTGATAGGGAGTATCCATGATGAAGATTGGGAAGTAAGGGAGTACACGAGGCTACTAGAAGACGCAAAAGCTAATCCAATCATCGCTCCAGTCAAGGAAGTCCTTAGTACATCGAGTGTTGGGGAGAGTTCGACGCCTCCCGAGATAGAGTTGAAACCCCTTCCATCTAATCTTAAATATGCATATCTTGGTCCTAAAAATACATACCCTGTTATTGTTAATGCTGAGCTTAATAACATTGAATTAGAGAAACTTCTCGCTGTTTTAAGAAAATATAGAAATGTTATTGGGTATACCATTGATGATATCAAGGGTATTAATCCCTCTTTTTGTATGCATAAGATCATTCTTGAGGACGATCATGCCTCCTCTAGAGAACCTCAAAGAAGGCTAAATCCAACTATGATGGAGGTAGTCAAGAAAGAGGTTCTCAAATTGCTTGCTGCAGGAATAATCTACCCTATCTCAGATAGTAAGTGGGTTAGTCCTGTACAAGTAGTACCAAAGAAAGGAGGTATGACAGTTGTCAAGAATGACAAAGGCGAGCCTGTTGCCACAAGAACTGTTACAGGGTGGCGGATGTGCATTGATTACAGAAAATTAAATAAAGCCACCCGTAAAGATCATTTCCCCTTGCCTTTCATTGATCAAATGCTCGAACGATTGGCTAACCATTCCTTTTTCTGTTACTTGGATGGATATTCCGGTTTTTTTCAAATCCCCATCCGCCCTTGTGATCAGGAAAAGACTACATTCACATGTCCATATGGCACCTTCGCATATCGCAGAATGCCATTCGGACTGTGTAATGCCCCAGCCACGTTCCAACGGTGTATGATGGCTATTTTCTCAGGTCTCATAGAAAATTCTATGGAATTTTTTATGGATGATTTTTCTGTTTATGGTTCATCTTTCGATATTTGCCTTGATAATCTAACAAAGGTGCTCCATAGATGCCAGGATGTCAATCTGATATTGAACTGGGAGAAGTGCCATTTTATGGTACAACAGGGAATCGTTTTAGGCCATGTAGTTTCAAACAAAGGGATTGAGGTGGACAAAGCCAAAGTAGAGGTAATAGAGAAACTTCCCCTCCAAATTCTGTGAAAGAAGGAGAGCAAGTCCTTCTATTCAATTCAAGGTTGAAACTATTTCCAGGGAAACTCAGGTCAAGATGGTCGGGCCCTTTCACGGTCTACAAAGCATATCCTTATGGCACCATTGAATTATGGAACAACACCGGGGGCACCTTCAAAGTCAATGGACAAAGGGTGAAGCACTATCGAGCGGGAGATCCTATTGAAGAAAAGTCAGATATCACATTCTCTTCCTCACCACAAACTCAATGAGGATGAATACGGTCAAGCTAATGACCTTCTAAACAAGCGCTTGCGGGAGGCAACCCGATTCTTTTTTTTTTTTTTTTTTTTCCTTAGTATTTTATACTTTATCTTTCAGTTTATGTCTGTGTTATGCTGTTTTACAGAGAGTATCAAGCTAAGCACGAAGTGGGATGTCAAGAGAGCAGTCAAAGATCGAGTTACCGCGTTTTTGCTCTTCGCCCGGGCAGACCGGGCAAATTCCGCCCGATCGGGCGCGAGAAACAAAGAGCCAAAAAGAGAATATGAAGTTAAGCTTTTCTCCGCCCGATCAGACCGGGCAATGTCCGCCCGATCGGGCGCGAGAAACAAAGAGCCAGAAAGAGAATATGAAGCTAAGCTTTACTCCGCCCGATCAGACCGGGCAATGTCTGCCCGATCGGGCGCGAGTAGCAGAATCTGAAAAAAAAAAAAAAAAAAAAAAAAAAAAAAAAAAAGTCCAGTCTCCTTCGCCCGGTCAGACCGGGCAAAGAGCGCCCGATCGGGCGCGACGGAATCCTGCGGGCTTATATTAGGGATTTCAGCGTCTTCTTTTCTTCTCCGCTTCCTTTTGAGGAGCCGTCGAGATTCCTATGCTCTCCTTAAGCTGCAATGAGGCCATTGCCGCATTTAGCTTGGGGGAGTTGCTTCGTACATGTGGTATTCTCTCTCCTTATCTCTCTTATCTTTCTTGTTTTATTTTAGTGTAGTTATTTTAGTTGTTTTTATCTTAAAAAAAAAAAAAAACATACAAAAAATACGATCCAATGAATAATAAATCATGCTTCCCTGTGCCCCATTCATGAAAATTGTTTTAATTCTTGGTATATGATGACGAGTATTGTGGATAGGTTAGCCATGATTTGATGTTTGATTACTTGGATGTCTTAACATGAGTCAATTTTGCCCAACTACTTGTGAATATAGTGCTTGACTAGTTGATTTGGTTAGGAATGTGTGTTAGTTCCTGGTATGTCAATGAAGTTGAGTATTGGTTTATAACTTTGAGTAATGTTTGCATGACTCATTAATATGCACATTGAGGAGGACGAAGGCATTTGTTCCTCTAGGTGGCTTTCAGACGATATTAGATACATTTGTTCCCTTCTTGCTACCCATGTTGTTGCTTGTGCCCTTTTATTGTTTATTTTGCCACATTACAAGCCTATTTAAGCCCCATTGGTTACTAGTCCCAAGCTTGGCTTGGGGGAGCTAATAGTGAGTGAGGTGAGGGAGTTGTAGTGTGCATGTAATCTGCACAATTTTGGGTGGATTTGAGAAGTTTTTATTTGTTCTTATTGTTGTGGATTGAAAAAATTGAAAATTTATTGTGCAAAGAAAAAATTCCAATGTGAGATGAAAAAAAAGGGAAAAGAAAGAGCAAAAGAAAAAATTGTTTCAATGTTCAAGTGTTCTAATTGAAGGCTGCTCAAGAAAAAAAAGGAGAGTTCAAAGTTTGTTTGTTCACTCAAGTTCTATAATTTTATATTTTGTATATATGAGTGAAATTTTAAGTGTTGGAAATTTTTAATATAATTGGATGTTTGGTGAATTTTTGGTAGAGTTGAGTTGTGTTGGAGATGATTTGGTCATTAATTCATTTTGACCTTGGTTTTATTTATTAGGATTTTGGCTCCCTTAAGCATAGCTTTACTCTTACATTTTCCCAAATATTTCCTACCTTTTATCCTAGCCTTACATTACAAGCTTTGAAGACCTTCTGACCTTTGTGCATAGAGTTGTGTGAATGTGAAATTAGTTGTTTTCCAATGCAAAGAATGATTTGATATATTTCGAGTCGACTGCTAGGTTGAGTGCTTGTTTTCTTTAAACACACGAGTGCGTGAGTTTGGGAGGGCATTGTTCACATTTAAAGGAGTTGGATGGAGAGCGATCGAGTATATCTTTTACTCGCCACATAAATGAGAGTTGAGTGTGTGAACACTAGTCTTGAATTCTATATGCTCTTGTGGTTTGCTCTATTTGACTATTGTCAGACAGGATGAGTAGTCAGATGGATTTGATTGGTTGACTTTGATGCATAACTGTCGAGTTTACCTTTAATCGTATTTATTGATTTGAATTGCTTTTGGGGTGAAGTATTGATTTATTTATTCATTGCTTTGCTTAGGGACAAGCAAAGGTTTAGCTTGGGGGAATTTGATATACGTGTTTTATACAATGGTTTTCCCCGGTTTTACTTAGTAATTTTATATGGTTTTGAGCTCTACGGAGCCATTTCTTGCTAACAATCTCTTCTTTAGTGTATTCGATTGTTTTAGTAAGCTTTTCAGGAATATGAAGCGTTTCTAGGCAATTGGACGTGTTTTTAGTAGATTCGGAAGAGTTGATAGCCAAGAACTGCAATTTATGTGGAGTGCCCGACCGGGCATGGCTTGCCCGGGCAGACCGGGCAATGAAGAGTTCACAGGAAGAAGCCCAATTCTGAACGGTGCAACGCGCGCCCGATCGGGCAGGCTTCGCCCGGTCAGACCGGGCGATGAAGAAGTCAAGTTATGAAGATGCAATTCTGGAAACGTGTTACGCGCGCCCGACCGGGCGAGGTTCGCCCGGTCTGACCGGGCAAAGAAGGAAAACTGTCGTATTTTACGCAGCCTTCCTCCGCCCGATCGGGCGAGGTTTGCCCGGTCTGACCGGGCGATGTTCAAGATTGCGCGATTTCAGCTATTTCCGAATTTCTATCTTTTGAGGGTATAAATACCCTTTTGTAATTAACTTTTAAAGAGAGTTTTTCATTAGTTTTTCTCCTTAAGCCCTAGAAAACTCTCAAGAACCCTAGTTTTATTTCCTTTAAGCAATTTCAATCTTTTAATCCCAGATTAATCAATTGTTCATCAACAATTTGAGTTCTTTCAATTGGAGTAATTGGTATTTATCTTACTTCACTCTTTTCTGATATTCACTGTTCTCTAAATATGTTTTCTTTACTGTTTCTTGTTTTTGAACTTGATTTTGATTTTATTATGATGTGTGAGTAGTTTCCTTAATCCGGGATCTTGCTAAGCCCGATTATGATTGATGTATAAAGTAGATCTTTAAATTCCCCAATAATAATCCCAATTGACATGCTTAATTGATTGTGTTTATGCCAATACTAGATTAGGAATAATTAGTATTGTTATCATCCCTTTGTTCTTATTGCAACGGAAGTTGGGTATTAACGGGATTAGGTTATTCCAATTAAGGGTTTGAAGATCATCACGGAAGTAGATGATTGAATAATTAGGAATCTAGGCATGGTGTTTAATGTCCCTTATTCGCTTGATTCCACGGAAGTAGGCTTGATAGTTAATTTGGGAAGCCATTGATAACTTGGAAGAGACCTTTGGTATTATTATTAGGGATTGCTTTTCTTCTTGTCAATTGATTTATATATTGGGGGTAGATTTATTAGTTTATCAATCATAATCGTGGTAATGCTTGATCTTGGATGCTTTAGTTTATTGATTAATATTTCCTCTAGTTAATTGTGTTATTTAATATATTAGTTGATTATTATCATCCATTATTGATTGGTGACGTGCTTAGTGATTAATTGAGTCTGATTAATTGAATGAACCATAGTCTCTTGGGATTCGATCCTTACTTGCCCTACTACACAGTTAGAAGGAATAGTTAGGTTATTTTTGTTAGGTACGCGATAAGCCTATCAAATTTAATGATGCATGATGTTTGATTATTAGTAGCATGTTAGGGATTTCTTATTTTATTTCGCAGCTTGTATGTACTCATCTTTGCTGATTGCGTGCTTTTTTGTGTGTCTTTCTTTGGTCACGACCTTCTCCATGACCCTGTGATGATCCAATTTTTACACTTGTAATATTGGGGAGCAGATTAACCACAGGTTCTTACACATTCAGTATTCACATCAAGGTTGTGGGATTTTGAGTGGAGTGTTGGTTACTTTTCACTACTTATTTTGCTACTTACTTTTTGAATTCATCAAACTCAATTTCATTTTATACTATTTTAACTACATTGGATTTTGAATAAGGGCCTTAATGATTCCAAGTTGTAAGATTTAATTTGGTTTTGGTTATTGGTTTTGAAACTTATTTATAACTGAGTTAGTTTTTCCGCTGCTATTTTCTGATAAAGCCTTAATGTTTGAACACGTGGCGGTAGCACGCCAGTAATTCTCTTGAATATTGTTCAGGGTCCTCATAGGTTTAAAGAGAAAATAATTGGGGTGTTACAATTACATTGTTTTTATTCTTGCTCAAGTGAAGATAGGACGAAAGATTACCTCGAGAGTGTGTCATATGAGATGTGGCCTAGTATCCATGTAGTAATTCGAACCATTTTAAGATAGGGTATATGCATTTCTTGTTGAATATTAGTTGACTCACAACCCGAAGAAGAAGGGTTTTTCATGTAGTACGCTTGTTTTGGGTATCTTTACCTTGCCACGTGGTCCCATCAAAGCATGACACGTGTTGGCTTAGGAAGGATTCCAAATGGACCAACAAGGGAATGACACGTGGCAGGTAGATACCCTACCTGGAAATGGCAGCCTTTAAGGCCCATTTCCCGAGGCCACCGCAAAACGACATAGCCCAAGTTCCTAGGTCCTCAAACCTTATGACAAGGGCACATTTTTCTAGGTTCCTATAAATAGGGAGATTCCCCCAATTATTAGGGCATCTCACAATCATTACATCATTTATTATTCTCAAAAACAGAGAAAACACCCGAATCTCAAAATCCGAGAAGATATTTACCTTCCGCATGTTTTCACTTCGAACATTTACTAACTTGACCGTTGGAGGCGGAACTCCGACTATCCAAAGCTTCCGTATTTTTGCAGGTATAGGCGTCCCTAAACTAGTCTTGGTATTTTAACTTACCTGCAAGACATAATAAACCCCGAAACATTTGGCGCCGTCTGTGGGGAGAGTACCTCTAATTCAAGAGTTTGTTCCACCTCCTAATGAGAGTAGCTTTGGGTTGAGGCAGAGGTCTACTAAGACCATGATACCGATAATGACGTCGAAGTCGAAACATATATGACCCCTGATGGGTCACTTAGAACCAGACACATTCGTCCTAGGGACAACCTAGAGTGGGGCAAAAATGAAGCCGCTCCAAGTAAATCTACTAGACCACCGGCTACGAAAACCCAGTCGGCAAGAGGCTGCTCCCGTCACTAGGGATGAACTCATGAAGTTTATGACTAGTTTCAAGGGGGAGATCAAGGACCTCATCAACAAGAGGATAGCTAGCTCTAGAAAGGGTGAGTCGGCCAACAAGACTCCTTTGGCTGAGAGGGAAAGCCAGTCAGGGACATGCAGCCTACTCCACACCTAAAAAAGAAGGCCGCAGTTGCGATTGACTGGTCCAAAGTCCTTTTACCTCAGACGGGCACAAGGAAGGTCATCCGTGACGGAGGTATAATCTAGGTCGTTGGAAGCTAGATTTCCCGGTCAAAACAATATTTATGAATCTACACCTAACACAAGGTATAGGGAAAGTCTAGGTCGAATCCCAAAGGAAGGCGGGAATACTAAAGTCGAGGGTAAGCTATTCTAGAAACTAAAATAATCGGTTGGTCTAACAAGTCTACAAATGCAATTAAACGACTATTAGAAAGGTATAAAGGATGCTAGGGAGTTGGGATTCACATAAACTCATGATATACATGCTAATCGGGAGAGAAATCGATCAATCATACAACGCGAAGGAAAGCAAGAAATGCAATCAAAATCACTTAATAGGCTATTACCTAAGGTCAAGCTAGATGTCTCTACAAATGACTCCAATTAGAAAATCACAAATTAAGATCATTCGATAATAATAGATTCCAAATAAATTGTTCGTGTCAATGAAACCTAATATGCAATCTAGCACGATAGTTGAGGTTAATCACTCTTCAAGTATCAAACTCATGCACAAATTTCACTAACCAATTAAATCACAATGATGATTAATCAAATTCCCCCAATTAATCATGAATTATTACTCATTCATGCTTCACCCTATCCTTAACAAGTAAACTACTCACTACTCATTGCGAATCCAAACAACAAAGCTAAATCAATCACAAATTTCATCATCATCAAAGTAATCAAAATATGCCCAAACTTATCAAAATCAAATTACCCAAACAACTAGTAATTCAACTAAATTTAAGAATCAAACATCAAATTGCATTAAAAGTGAAGAATTCTTACAAAACTTTGATCAAAATAAAAGAGGTAGAAGATTGGAAGTAGCATTCATCAACATCATCAAGTTTCTCTCTCTAAAATCTAAGAACAATCATCAAAATCTAGAGCTTCTCTCCCTAAAACTTCATAAAAAACTAATTATAATTCTATTCTCTAATTCTTTCTCATTCATTCTATCTCTAAAAATAAAGGAAAATCTATATATAGTAAAAATAACTAAGGGGGAGTTAGTTAGACGTCTAAAAGAAACCTCAAAAGGCACGACCTCTCATTCTAATAAGCAGCCGCAACAAAATGGGTACGGAATAGGGAGAAGATGGTGGCACGACCGCTCCAGGCTCGTGCGCGGCCGCATAGGTTCCTGGCATGACCGCTCCTCTCTCGCGCGCACCCGCACCATGGGAGCAAGGGAGCTTTCAATGTGCGGCCGAGAATGAGCACGTGAGCTTCAGATGAGCCTCGATGAAATATGCATTAACTAAGAGCTCTTTTGGGGGGTTCGAAACCACTCTTTTATGCCTACACGGTATGAGGGAGCAAACTTGAAGAACATGCTCTTGGAATCCTTTAATTTTGGGCTTCAAATGGAGAAACCGGGACATTTCTTTGGCTGAAAACTCCGAGAAGAATGCACTTGAGGCTCTCGAACATTGCCAACTTACTATAATCAAAGAAGAAAAAACAAGTAAAGGAGAAAATGAAAAATACACTAGAAAAGCAAGAATATGAGAAAACAACTAAGGAAAATGCAAAGTAAGGAAAATGCAAACAAAACTAGGGAAAAGGAGATAAAAGAGATGCAAAAATCATGTAAACGAATCATAAAAGAGGCTAAATGAGTGCCATAAATGACACTCATCAAACTCCCCCAAACTAAACTTTTGCTCGTTCCTGAGAAAAACAAAGCAAGAAGAAATAGGATGAAAGACTTTTTCAAACAAATAAAAAGAAAGAAAGTGGCAAGAATATACACTAAGACTCACTTTCGTAGGAATCACGGTTGTTTTTAGCTACAAAAACCAACAAGCCCTTTAAACCCCAAAGTCGCCAATGAGGACGAGTGAGGTCTCGTCAGGGTATCCTAAGAGTTTGACCCATAACTCTTAATGAGGCAAAATCATAGAAATAAAGTAAAATAAAAAATTCAAACAAATAGCTTCTGACATGGAATTTTGCAAATGATCAAATGCAATTGAATAAACAATTTTCTATATGATAGGAGTATGCATGTTCCAAGATATCTAACGTTGATTGAAACATAAGATATACTAAGCGTAGAGAACTAATGAGGCACAATCCACTTTCATCCCAACAAATCTTACCGCGATCTCCCAATTAGCTTCAAATCTACCATTAATGAACATCTCATTGGTTCCTCGAAGGAACCAGAAAAGAAAGAAGTTTGAGGCTACTTCACATCTCAACTATTGCATATGTAACACCCCAAGAATTCTCTTTTAAAACCCTGTAAATACCTTGAACAAAATCTAAGAGAATTACTGGCGTGCTACCACCACGTGTTCAAACGTTAAGGCTATATCAAATATTAGCAGCGGAAAAACTAAATTAGTTATAAATAAGTTTCAAAAACAACAAATAAAACCAAATTAAGTGTTACAAGTTGGAACCATTAAGGCCTTTATTCAAAACCCAACAAAAGTAGTAAATAAATAAAACAAGAGTTTAAATAAATTCAAACTTATGAAAAGAATTAAACCGTGAACAATAACCAACTCTCCACTCAAAATCCCACAACCTTGATGCGAATTCTGCATGTGTAAGAACCTGTGGTTAATCTGCTCCCCAATATTACAAGTGTAAAAATTGGATCGTCACAGGGTCATTGAAAGACACATAAAGCACGCAATCAGCAAAGCAGAGTACATACAAGCTGCAAAACATAAAAGAAATCCCTAACATGCTACTAATAATCAATCATCACGCATCATTAGTTTATAGACTCAACACATGACTCAACTATTTATATTACTAACACTCCATTAATTAATAATAGGTAAATCTTTGTTTTTATTCATTGGATTACGCAATAGACAAGGTTGTCCAACCCATGCTCCATTTGGAACATCAATAAAAGAAAAACCCCATGCCTCCTTTCGAAAACATCAATAAACATCCAACGACCACGGGCGCGACTCCGTGACCGTAGTAAGTATGAGATCTCACCTAACTCCTAGTTTTGAAAAATATTTGAAATAAGAGACTCATAGATCAGACGGCCTCGAGAAAAGTACACGACTAATACCCCGTGAACCCCAACCCTTGATTGTCATTACTCCAGAAGTGCACCAATCCGGAGTTTTATTGCTCATCCATCTTGCACTTTACGTGATTTACAGGTTTAGACTTGGTGATGACTCATATGCAAACAATACAATCAATCCAATATCAATTCAATCAAGTAAAACAACTTTCCAATTTCAATTCTTGATTTATTAGTGACAAGCAACATTAATTATTTATTCCTGTAACTACCTCAGTGCATAAAGACCTTGAGTGCATAAGGCACCCCAAAACCTTAACCTCGTCTTATAAGACTTGAATTCTTCCGTTACTCATCCTATTTCAATAATCATGAATGAGTAATAAATAAATCATTCCACAAATCACATACCTTTGCCTCTAAGCGCACCTTGCATAATTAGAGCACAAATAATTCTTGCAATATAAAATTGTGCACGTCATACGAAATTCACAATGTATAACCAAACAATTTAACTTAGTCATCCCTATACATGATACTAAGTTCTCAATCCGTCCTTAAACATGCACCTAAAAGTAAGGTTTCGTAACTTTTACGTACCTTGAATAAACGAATTGGTATGCCACTTTACTATCTAGAAATCACCTTTAATAAACTCCTCTCCTAAACCAAACAATAGCATATCAATCAATACCAATCAATCAAATTTACAGCAATACTAACTTACTTTTAAAACCTTCAAAATCCATGTCAAACAACACTTTAAAGCCTTCCCTTTAGTTAAAATTAAAGGTTTATATATAGTTCTTTAAATTTTCTTCTTAAAAACCTTAAAATACACTCTTATACATGAAATTACAGCAAGTTTAAAGTTTAATAAAAATCTTAAAATTATTTAAAAAGCTCTAATAATCTCCCTTTTTAATGGGTGATTAAACCCTCTTTATAAAACATCAAAAGTAGTACTTAGAAACTATTTCCAGCACTTAAAACTTCAATAAAAACATATATTTATTCTTAATTAACTTTAAACATAATTAATTTTGTTAATCAAACTCAAGGATAATATTTTAAGTATAAAAAAACTTCGTTAAAATAAAAAACTGCCCGAAAATCATATTTAGAGGCTTAATTTGGCCACGAGAGGGTGATTAATATTTCTTAAAACATTGTTTCTACATGGAAAATTGTACTTTTTTTATTTATCAAAATCAGATGAGTTAAGAACCTGACCGGGATTAAAACGAGATTAATATTAACGTACGGAAATCTAAAAATTAAAACACGAATTTAAGTGTTCAAAATAGTTTGGAATTAAGTTTAACTAATCATTAGTTATAATCACCAAAATTTCAAAACATCATTACTATAAAAGCCCTTAATCAATTGTTCATAAAAACCCTAAAATCATGATTTTCAATAATTAAAAACCCTAGGTTATAAAATTTACAAAATCTGAAAATTATGACATTTATAAAATCTGAAATTATCAAATTTAATCATCAAAATACAATTTAATACTAATTAAATTAATTTCAAACAATAAAATCAAAACCCATAAATCAATAATTATAATTATACAAATTAATAAAACAAAGGAGAAAATAAGACTAAACTTTTTGTGTGGGAAAATTTTGGGGATTAATGGGGTATTTATAGGGGAGAATGTTGTAGGGTAAATAGAAAGATTGGGCCTCATAAAATTAATGGGCCAAATGATTGAAATGGACTAAGCTTTAGTTGTATTGAAATAAATTATAGAATGAAGGTTCATAAAATGATTTGTACCAAAATAATTTTTGACCCTAATTAATAATTTGAATATTTTGAAATTAAATTACGGAAAAAAAATACAAAACAATATTATAAATAAAATTAAATTTCATCTATAACATATTTAAAAATACGAGGGATTACAGCATACCGCTCTATAAGCTTGACCTACATCTCCCTCCATCGACTTGTGACTCAACCATAAAGTTCAAAAGGTCTTGAAAAGGGTTGTATCGTAAGGGCGAGAAGGGTGAGGGTAGGCTAAAGTTTGAAATTTGGTGGTATACCTAAATTGTGAAGCAAAGATTGGCTAAATCTCAACACCAAAATCAAGTAGTCACCAAACAAAAACACCAACACCCCCAAGATTATTTTGAAGGCAAAATCAAATCACAATCATATATACAAAAAGTGTAAGAACGCTTCCCCCTAAGCCAAAATAAAGCATTGTCCTCAATGCTTAGGGAGAAAACCACTCACAATAAAATATTTTTGAACTTTTGCAATTTTTCACTTTTTATCACTTTTGCCAAAGCTAAAAGAATTGCTTTGTTTTTTTCTCTTTATTTCATTTTTCCATTTTTTCACTTGATTGTCCTCGCCTCTTTTAACTATGGACGGCTTTTTCAACTTGCATTTTGTAGGCGTCGTTCAAAGTGCACCTACGTAAAGCATGTGGTGAATATGTTTGGCACTCATAAGAACGAAGTGGGAATTGACATATATGATTAGGGACAAGGAAAGTAGGGAGCTGCCAACAAGTTTTTAAGGAACTTGTAAACCGTTCACGGGTCATTTAAGACAACCACGATAAGGGACAACGAAAGGAAACAATGATTGACCCGTGAAGGTTACACCCCATTCATAGTCCATGAAATTACTAACTCCATATGGTTTGGAACCACGAAAGGAGGATCGGGGATGATGGTACGAAGTGAGTCATGGAGTCACATTCGCCCGTATAAGCCTCTGCTCAATTCTTATAGTGAAAAATGATTCATGCGATCTCAAAGGCATGCAAATAAAATATTCAATTTGCTCCAAAATATTATTATGCTAAATTGGTTGAATAGTAATGCAACACATAATTCTAAAATATTAGTGATCGGTTGATTAAACAACAAGATTAAAAAGGAATCAAAACCGGTTGTCCAAATTATTTTATTAAGCGTGATTTTCAATTACATATTTCCTTTAAACATGCAATATGGTGATCATATATAATAATAGAAGAAATATTGATATTGGAAGCAATTTAACAATAAATTGTTAGTAAAAACAAATAATAAACCATAATCATGATACTAGCAACAAGAATAAAAATAAGACTAATTAAGTGATTAATTAGTCACTTTCCGCATTTCCTTGAAATACTACATCATGAATAAATTGTTAGTAACTTCAATAAAAAAAATCAAAATTGAAACAATTATATTAAATTAAAAGTAGAGTTGATATGGTCCAAACCCTCAGTTAATTCTACCTTTCACGCCCTGTTTAAAGTATAAAAATTTGGGTATTATATGGACGTACTCCTTGGAGTGCTTAAGGAAGGAATAATGTAGTTAGGAATATATGTATAAGGCTTAGAATATGAGAAAGAGAGAGAGAAGAGAATAATTGTTTTGGTGTAGAAGAGAGGAAGAGAGAATGATTTGGTGCCCGAACTGTAGAAAGGAGGGGGGTTATATATAGGGAAAATGAGTAGGAGATCACACGGAACCCTAGAAAAGATAAAAACCCTAATTTGGGTCACCGTGACACGATAAGTGTCTACCGTGACACGATCAGAGGGTGCCGCGACATGGTAAAGATTGTCGTGTCGCTGTGCATTATTTTTCCCTAAAATGATAAAGCACGTGCAGCTGTGTACGCGGAGAGGAAACGAAAAAATACGTGTCACGGCATGTGTACCGTGACACGGAAAAAGATGCCACGACGCGACAATGTCCACTGTGGCGTGGCAAGCGGCGCCATGTCACGGTGTACAATTTTTTCAAAACACGCGTAAAAGAAACGGGAAAGCACCGTGACACGGTGAAAAATACCGGGTCATGGTACCAAGCCCCGTGCCACATCATCATCCCCCGCGACGCGCTAATTTTGTTGCTGCGCGGTAATTCCAGTTTCTTACGCGTTTATAAACTACGATAACTTTTGATTTGTAACTTGAAATAAGGCATATAATATATCATTGGAAAAATTATCCATTCTAATTTTCAACCCAATAAGAATCAGGTCAAAAAGATTTGTATATTTATTATATGGCCATTTTAGTGAAAGGGTGTCGGTTTTGGACCGAATTAAGTATTCTGCTCATATCTTCTTCGTTTTAAATTGGAATTGGGCTTATGATATATTGTTGGAAAGCTTATTGAAAGGAATATCCAACCAAATAATAATTGGATCAAAATTATAGGGCTAAAAACCAGTTTCTCTCGTTTTTGTGATGTGGACACGAAAAGTGGAAAGTAAGCTATGGTTTAGGGAAATGAGCTATGAATTGGATTGGTTTATGAAATATATTGAATTGAAATATGGGTTAAGCATTCCAAATATTAAATACTCAACCCAACCAATAATGGCAGTGAAAGGTTGTTTATCATCGGGTTTGGTTTGGGGAGACATTTTTAGGTTCTACAGAAGCCCCCACTTTGATTAAGTTTGTAGAAACGTCAGTTTTGAAAACGATATTCAAAGTATTCGATAGGGACGGAGAATGATTTAAGACGTTTTGCGATACTAAATCACTCTGTATACGCCGATACCCGCAGAAAAATGTTAGTTCCACATATAAAAGAATAAAGGGATAGAATGCTTATCTGACATCAGTCTATCGGTGTCAAACATGTTTGATAGTATATAACACCAGTGTATCGGTGAAAAATGAATTTGTTAGCTTTCTATGCTTGAAGAAATCTACCGGTTGATATTTGTTGAGATACTTTCCATGCTTGAAGAAAGTCTACAGATGAATTTGGCAGTTTTTCATGCTTTAAGAAATCCACCGGATGATATTTGTTGAGATACTTTCCATGCTTGAAGAAAGTCTACAGATGAATTTGGCAGTTTTCCATGCTTTAAGAAATCCACCGGATGATACTTTCCATGCTTGAGGAAAGTTGATAGGTGATATAATTGCTATCTGCTTCTCCTGGAGAGGTAACAACGACTGACAATTTTCCATGCTTGAGGAAGAACTTGCCTGATGATGAGATTGCAAGTCTCTGTGTATCGAGAACCTTGCACCGTGAATCGTCTTCGCTTGGGAGATGATCATTAAAATGATGATGGTTTGATTGTCCCTGAACGTGGGCTGTAGTTGGTTCGATTATCCCCTAACGTGGGCTGTAGATGGTTCGCTTGTCCCCGAACGTGGGCTATTGATGGTTCTCTTGTCCACGAACGTGGGCTGTAAATGGTTCGCTTGTCCCTGAATGTGGGCTTTAGATGGTCCGCTTGTCCCCGGACGTGGGCTATAGATGGTTCGCTTGTCCCTGAACGTGGGTTGTAGATGGTTCACTTGTCCCCAAACGTGGGCTGTAAATGGTTCGCTTATCCCCGAACGTGGGATGTAGTTGGTTTGCTTGTCCCCGAAGGTGGGCTGTAGATGGTTCGCTTGTCCCCGAACGTGGGCTGTAAATGGTTTGCTTGTCCCCGAACGTGGGTTGTAGTTGGTCCGCTTGTCCCCTGACGTGGGATGTAAATGGTTCGCTTGTCCTCGAATGTGGGATGTAAATGAGACATGCAAAAATAAATTTTCCAAGGGACTCATATATATTGTGAGTGACTTGACCAACTGACTTAAGCATGTATGACTTGTGAGTGTGTGTGTGTGTATATGTATGATTTGAGTGTGTGTGCAGACACAAGCAAACGAAGATGCAAAAGCAAAAATTTTCCATCATTTTTGTCATGAGTGGAGGGTACCGACTTTCTCCCTTAAAAAGAAAGGCGTGAAAACTGAACTTTTATTTTCAAACTTCCCTCGATGAGAAAATTTTGAATTTTTTTTTGAACTTCCCTAAAAGAAAAGACGTGAAAAAAGGAAGAAGTTTTGAACTTTCTCGTTGAGCAAGACAAAATGAATCGCATGGATTGAATTTCTTGTCTTAAAAATAATGTATGCATGATGCATGTACTTAGGCCAAGAGGCTAAGGATAATTACATCATGTGACACGATAGATGAATGAGGTTAGGTTATGGAGCTAAGCATCAGATATGGTGTAAGGAAGCGATCTTGAACGTCACTTAGGTCTGGAAGCTAAACACGTATATAGATAAAGTGATTATTATACAATGAACGTTGCTTAGGTCAAGGAGCTAGGCACGATATGCTTTGCGTGAAACAATGAATATAGCTCAGGTTGGGAAGCTAAACAAGTATACAATGTTTCTTTGAATGTTGTCTTGAAAGATGATGAAGCATACGCGGAAGAGAAACAAGATTTCATGATTTAGGGTTCCTAAGGGAAAGATTGATATGGATATGTATGTGTGAAATAAGTGTGTGAAAGTGATACTAAGATGAGGTTGCAAAGGCTATGGTGATGGAAAGAGATGTGAGAAGAGTCGAAATGGTGACCCTTTAGGCTAAGTAGGCTAGATGATGTGGGTTCAAGCCCCTAAGTCTAGCTCTAGATGGATAGGGTCATAGATAAGCATTGGAAATTCTTCAACTCGATCATGCATATGAATGTGGCCGCACCTTGATAAGTGGTTTATTTGACCACTTATAGTGTTGATTTAAACCCAATTTTGCAATCTTTTCCCCTCTTTCAATTCTAACCCGTTTTTGAATGAAAATGTTGTATCTTGGCTTCGTCCTTTATTTTGTGTTTGGCCATGTTTTTCAGGTACTATATCTCAATTTGACAAGCACTCAAAGCATGGAATGATGTTCAAGGCTTGAATACAAAGAAGGGAGAGCCCGCTCTAAGGGGAGCGGGCGTGCATCTCTCCTAGAGTGGGCGCTCCTCAACTTTAGCAACAATTTACCCGCTCCTAACTAGGAGCGGGCGCTCCTCCCTTTGAAGTTGAATTCTGCCTATGCTGTGGAACAGGGGAGCGGGCGTGCACCCTGTGAGTAGCGGGACACTTTCAAATATGACTTTCACTAAAGCATTCTGTAGAGGGCGTGCAGCATCCAGGAGAAGGCGCTCCTAGCAGTGGAGTCGCCAAAAATAAAATTCTCCCCAGTGGAGTCGCCAAAAACTGTGGGGAATAAAATTCAAGCGTTAACTCCTAACCTGAACCCCACTGTGATCATACACTAAAGTACAGTGGCGTCCAAAAGGGAAGAAGATAGAGCAAAAGAGTCGCCAACAAGTTTTAGGAACTTATAAACCGTTCACAGGGTGAAGGTTACACCCCTTAACGATCCAAGAGATCGCCAACTCCATAAGGTCTAGAACTAAATAAGAGTTCGGGGATGAAGGTACAAATCCAACCTAAAAGAGATTGAACCTGCCCTAATAATAGGCCTCTACTTTATTCTGATCGTATTCATGTGCGCTTTTTAATTAACATGCAATCAATAGGATTAACCCTAAACCTGTTTATCTATTTTGGTTGAATATTAATGCACAAATAAACTATCATTGGCGATCACTTGAATTATAATCAAATTAACCCTAAACAAGATTATTAATTATCTTATTAAGCGTGATTACAAGTACTAAATTCCCTTTAAACATGCATAAAAGCGGATCAAGCAATAAAAAATAAATTAGCATCAAGCAACATAAAAAATAATAATCATGATAACAAAATTATAATCATCATCATAAATTAATAATAATAATAATATTCATAATCACCATAAATTATAACAATTATAATCATAATCATGTTCATGTTAATAGTAAAGCATAATAAAAATAGCAAGATCCTAGGCATGATACTAACAAGATTAATAACAAAACCTAGCATGTCACTAAGCAATAAAAATCAAATCTAATAACAAAAAACACGCGTTAGTAACTTCAAGGAAAATAATAAACAAACAATTAAATTAAGTAATTGAAATAGAGATTTGGGACCAAACCCTCAGAAATTAAACCTTTCACGTCTAGGGCGAAGGCAACTTCGAATATGGCTAGGTGTTTCTAGATCTTGCGAATGCGGAATTTTGTATGTAAAAACAAGTTTAGAAAAAGAAAAAGAGAGAGAGATGGTGAATGAAGGATTAAGGAAATCATGATGAGAATTAGCGAATGTAAGAATAAGAATTGAAGAGAATGAGAGAGAATTGAAAACTGATTGTAGGTGAATGAAAACGGAGTTTTTAATACGTTATTTATAGAGAAATCAGCTAAAAAGATAAAATTAACAAAACAGAGTCAGGCGCACGCAAAACGAGATTGGCGCCAACGCCTGCTTATTGGCGCCAGGCGCCAACATTAGCGCCAGGCGCCAATGGTTGGCGTTGGGCGCTAATCCTGTTTTTGACGCGTTTTCTAAAATCAGATAAATTTTGCCGTACAGGAGGATAAAATCGTATCTTTTCCTCAAAAATGTTCTTTGATTTTAATTAAAACTCTGAAAAGTTAACAAAAGTCAATTTATCAATGATAATTGAATTAGGAATGAAAACAATCTTGTAGAAGAATCTAGAAGACTAAAACCATTCCTAATTGCATTAGAAATGATAAATCATAATAGGCCCTCCTCTAGATCATTGGGCCGCATATGAGGCTCAAAACGGGCCCAGTTTAGTAAATTGGCCATAACTTCCTAAATATTCATCGAAATTGGGCTTATAATATATCGTTGGAAAGCTCTTGTTAAGCCCCATCTAACTACACTACTATTGGACCCATATCATGGACCAAACAAACCAGATTGGGTGTTTTCTTAAAATAAGTTTTCAAAAATAGAGAGAAGAGAAAAGAAAATTAAAACTTTCCGCAACACTAAACTTTCCACACTTTCGCTTCACTCGATTATGATTCGACGTGAAAGGTACTCATCACTGGGTTTGGTTTTGGGGAGACACAAATGGGTGTCTACAGAAGCCCCCACTTTGACTGAGTTTGGAGAAACGCAAGTTTCGAAAACGAAAGTCAAAGTATCGATAGGGACGGAGAATGATTCAGAACGTTCTGCAATCTAAATCACTCTTGTAACGCCGATACCTGCAGAACTAGCATTAGTTAAACCCCCTTTGCTTGAACCCCACTGTGATCATACACTAAAGTACGGTGGCGTCCAAAAGGGAAGAAGATATAGCAAAAGAGTCGCCAACAAGTTTTAGGAACTTGTAAACCATTCACAGGGTGAAGGTTACACCCCTTAACGATCCAAGAGATCGTCAACTCCATAAGGTCTAGAACCAAATAAGGGTTCGGGGATGATGGTACAAATCCAACCTAAAAGAGATTGAACCTGCCCTAATAATAGGCCTCTACTTTATTCTGATCGTATTCATGTGCGCTTTTTGACTAACATGAAATCAATAGGTTAACCCTAAACCTGTTTATCTATGTTGGTTGAATATAATGCACAAATAAATCTATTATTGGCGATCACTTGAATTATAATCACATTAACCCTAAACAAGATTATTAATTATCTTATTAAGCGTGATTACAAGTATAAATTTCCTTTAAACATGCATAAAAGGTGTGATCAAGCAATAACAATAAATATCAAGCAACATAATAATAATAATAATTATCATCATAAAAATAAATTATAATTGAAATAATCATAAATAAAATAATCATCATATTAATAATAATATTCATAATAACAATTATAAAAATCATGATAATAAATTATAACAATTAAAACCATAATCATGTTCATATTAATATTAAAGCATAATAATAATAGCAAGATCCTAGGAATGATACTAACAAGATTAGTAACAAACCCTAGCATGTCACTAAGCAATAAAAATCAAATCTTTAACCTTAACATGATACTATTAATCATAAATATTAGGAAGAACATAAAAGGCATCATAGGAATCATATAAGCATATTTGATATTATAACTTTTTCCCTAAACATGATACTAGGAATATCATAATTAGGGATGTCAGTGGGGCGGGTCTAGTAGGAGACCCGCCCCATCCCCGCCCCGATGGGGCGGGGATGGGTCTAGCTTTGGCGGGTCGCGGGGCGGGGATGGGTCTAAACTCCATACCCGCCATGGGTGATGGGGCGGGGGTGGATTTTAGGCAATACCCGCCCATCCCCGCCCCGCCCCGCCTGACCCGCCCTATACCCGCCCTAGCCCCGCCTGACCCACCCCATACCCGCATTATACCCGACCCACCCATATGTACATATATATCATTAATTTATTTATTATGTATACAACAAAAAAAATAATAATTAATGAAGTTTTTGGAAAAAAGCCACACATCCTCAATTTCTCATTCTCAAACTTTCAACCCTAGCCATCACGTACTCAGGCAGTCAGGCTCACTTTCTCCTCCGTTTCCCACTTTCTCCTCTCAGGCTGTCACGTTACTTCCACCTTTGAGGCTGTGAATCTCGTCGCCGGTCAACGAAAAATCCGACCAGAAACTCGACCAGGTAATCTCTCTAACTCTCTCTCTCTTTTTTCCCCCAATTATTTTTTCCCTTACCATTTTATCTTATGAAAAATAAATGAACTAATTAACTAAGAAATTAAGAAGCCATTAAGATTTTGGATGCTTAAAACTACAAGTTTGAATGTTTGATTATGTATGAGTTAATTTAATTGATTTGCGTCTGTGAGTATGTCCTAGGTAACAAAACCATATATATATATTTTTTTTTGATGAAAAATAATTTGATTAATTACTTGAATAATTTGCTATTATGTTTGATTACTTGTTTTTTGAGTTGCATGATATTGATATAATTGATCTGTCTATTTGCATTTTATTTTGTATTTGTATGACGATAATGGGGGGTTCAAGGGTATTTGTATAATTTGTATTTGATCTATCTAGTTGCATGATATAGAATAATTTGTACTTGTATGTTCAATTCTGTCTACTGTTAACCATAGATGTTTGATAATTTCAAAGTATATGTTGATAATTTGTATTTGTATGGGAAATTGGGAGGTTCAAGGGTCAGATACTTGTAGGATATCTTTTTTTAAGTACACTAAAGGATTATGTGTTGACTTGTTGAAAGTAGTAGTTTAATTTGTTCATGAATTGACCATTAAATTACTGCAATTTGTTTTAGAGAACCGGAGAATGACATCAAAAAATGACAATAATGCTAGTGTTCCCACTTCCGCTAGTAATACTCCAATTACATTGGATGACGATGAAAGTCCCGTGGAGACTAATTCCGATCCTTCTGTCCTACCAATAACTAGTAGGCATACTTCAGCAGTGTGGTCTGATTTTAAGAGAAAGAGGGTTGGTGACGCAGTAAAAGCTGAGTGCAACCATTGCTCTAAGCTACTTGCCGGTGGGTCTAAAGTAGGGACTACTCATTTGAAAGATCATTTAAAAATATGTCCAAAGAGAGTATGTCAAGATATTCGACAATCAAGATTGTTTGGTACACAAAAAAACTTGAATGATAAGAATGAAACGATGACATTGGCCCCTTATGAATTCCACCAAGAAGATGGAAGAAGAGACTTGGAGGAGATGATTATTTTGCATGAGTATCCAATTAGCATGGTTGAACATATGGGTTTTAGAAAGTATAGCAAGACACTCCAACCTGGATTTAAAGTGCCATCTCGCAACACAACAAGAAAAGATATTATGAAAAGATATGAGCTTGAGAAGGAGAATGTTGCAACCTTGTTGAGGAAAGCAAAGGGCAAGATTGCCTTAACTACTGACATGTGGACTGCTGACAACCAGAGAAAAGGTTATATGGCGGTCACCTCACATTTCATTGATAATACATGGAAGTTGCAAAGTCGGATCTTAAGGTATTGTTTTCTAGTTACTTATAACTTGTTTATTTTTTTGGTTGCCTTTGTATTGTTATAGTTTTTTGTGTGAGATTTAAAATGAAAACATACCTTTATATTGATGTTCCCTGGAAAATATCATAGTAATTATAAGTGATGATGATAGGTTTTTATATGTCAATTTCAATGGTTTTGATAGGTTTTTATATGTCCCTGCCCCTCATACTGCCGAGGTCCTTGCTGATGCATTGAAAGAAAGTATTCAATCATGGAATCTTGATCTTAGGTTGTCTTCTATAACTGTGGATAATTGTTCGACTAATGATGCAATGATGGAAATTTTGAAAGGAGTGTTTCCATATAGCTCACTTTTATTGCGAGGTGATTTTTTTCATATGCGTTGTTGTGCTCACATTTTAAATTTGATTGTTCAAGATGGTTTAAGTGCTGTGGTATCAAATGGTGTTCAAAGGATTAGGGATAGTGTTGTGTTTTGGACTGCTTCTGATAAGAGAGTACAAAGGTTTGAACAAGTTGCTAAGCAAATAGCTCCTGAGTGTACTAGAAAGTTAGCACTTGATTGCAAAACTCGGTGGAATTCTACTTATGAAATGCTTTCTATTGCTATTTGTTATAGAGAAGTGTTTATTGTTTTAAGTGCTTGAAATAATTTATATAAGAATCCACCGACACCTGAAGATTGGGAAAAAGTTGAGAAAATATGTGAACATTTAGAAGTGTTTAGTAAAACTACCCTTAACTTTTCAGGAACAAATTACCCTACTGCCAATCTTTATTTTCCTAAAATTTGTGCTTTGAGAATTGCTATTTCTGGTTGGCTTTTATCTCCTCATGATTATGTAAGGAAAATGGTTGACATTATGTTGCTGAAATATAACAAATATTGGGCTAATGTGAATGGTTTAATGGGAGTGGCAACAATACTAGATCCTAGATACAAAATGGATCTTATTCGGTTTTATTTTGCAAAATTTTTTGATGAGCATGACTTTGAAATTGAGGTTGGTAGAATTAGTGATCTTCTACGAAGATTGGTTGAAGAATATGGCTCTAAGATCGGTAAAACTCAAGGTAGTAGTAGCCAACAACCTTTTGATTTGGGTAGTAGTAGCAAAGCCAATGAAGAGGCCTTTATGCAAGAATTTGCAGAATTTTTGCAACAAGATAAGGATCCAAGTCATGAAATTTCTGAATTGGATAAGTATTTAGATGCTGCTAATGTGCCTCTAGTCCAAGATTTTGATATTCTTAATTGGTGGAAGACAAATGGAGGCACATATCCCATTCTTCAGAAAATAGCCCGAGATATATTGAGCATTCCTGTTTTTACTGTTGGATCGGAGTCCGCATTTAGCACAAGTGGTCGGGTTCTTAATCCTTATCGTAGTCGGCTTTTACTGGAAGCAGTCGAAGCTTTGATGTGTACTCAAAATTGGATATGGGCAACTCTTAAAGGTAGATATCTAAAATAACATTTTATTTAATTATTATTATTATTATTATTTTTTAATTAAGTCACATTGTTGTATTTGCAGATTGTGGAGAATTCAAGAATGATGAGTATGCTAAATTAGTGGGTGAATTAGAGGAAGAATTTGAAACATGGGATATCGATTCCGGAACAAGTGGAGTTTGCACCGAATAATTCAAGGCCTAATGGATTTCTTATTATGTTTTTTAATATTTGTAAACTTGTAGTATTTTTAATTTTGGACTTTGGACAATTTGAGTTCCTGTTTTTTTTTTCAATATGTGAAGTATGTACTGGCGTACTGCTTTCTTTGTATTTGAGCTGTAGGCTTGACTGCTGTAGTATAGATTTTTTTATTTATTTATTTATTTTTGGAATAGATTTAAATATATTATTTGTTGTGGAGTTCAGGTGGGGATTTGGTGGGTATGGGGCGGGGATTTGGGCGGGGATTTGGTGGGTATGGGGCGGGGATTATTTGGGGCTAAAACGGGGATGGATATCCACATGGGGATGGGGCGGGGGTGGTTTTGAAGTTAGACCCGCCAGGGCGGGGATGGGGAAAATTTCCAGACCCGCCGTGGGGATGGGGGTGGGGATGGGGATGAAAATGGGAGGCGGGGATGGGGATGGAAATGCCAAAACCCGCCCCGCCCCGCCCCGTTGACATCCCTAATCATAATAACAATATAAACATGATTTCTACATTATAATATCAATTAATCAATTAAAGTACTTACTTTAATGCCTCGTACCTCTTTCTAATAACAAAATACACACGTTAGTAACTTCAAGGAAAATAATAAACAAACAATTAAATTAAATAATTGAAAGGGAGATTTGGGACCAAACCCTCATAAATTAAACCTTTGACGTCTAGGGCGAAGGCAACTTCGAATATGGCTAGGTGTTTCTAGGTCTTGCGCTTGCGGAATTTTGTATGTAAAAGCAAGTTTAGAGAGAGAGAGAGATGATGAATGATTTAGAAGAGAATGAGAATTGAAAACTGATTAAAGGTGAATATTAATTAAAACTGGTTGTTGATGAATCAAAACGGAGTTTTTAATATGTTATTTATAGAGAAAATCAGCCAAAAAGATAAAATATCAAAACAGAGCATCTGGCGCACGAAAAACAGAGCTGGCGCCAGCACCAGCTTATTGGCGCCAGGCGCCAACATTAGCGCCAGGCGCCAAGTCCTAGTGTCAGGCGCCAATGCCTGGCGTCAGGCGCTAGTCCTGTTTTTGACGCGTTTTTGAAAATCAGATAAATTTGCAGTACTGGAGGATAAAATCGTATCTTTTCCTCGAAAATGCTTTTTGATTTTAATTAAAACTCTGAAAAGTCAACAAAAGTCAATTTATCAATGCTAATTGAATAAGGAATGAAAAGAACCTCCTAGAAGAATCTAGAAGACTAAAACCATTCCTAACTGCATTGGGAATGATAAATCATATTAGGCCCTCCCAAGATCATTGGGCGCATATAAGGCTCAAACCAGGCCCAGTTTAGTAATTGGCCATAACTTCCTCAATATTCATCGGAATTGGGCTTATAATATATCGTTGGAAAGCTCTTGTCAAGCCCCATCCAACTACACTACTATTGGACCCATATAATGGACCAACCAAACTGGATTGGATGTTTTCTTAAAATAAGTTTTCAAAAAACAGAGAGAAGAGAAAAGTAAATTAAAACTATCTGCAACACTAAACTTTCCACACTTTCGCTTCATTCGATTATGATTCGACGCGAAAGGTACTCATCACTGGGTTTGGTTTTGGGGAGACACAAATGGGTGTCTACAGAAGCCCCCACTTTGACTAAGTTTGGAGAATGATTCAGATAAAAGAGTCTCATCCACTTACGCACGTGATTACGCAAATAGTTTAAACATGATTTCTACATCATAACATCAATAAATCAATTAAAGCACTTACTTTGATGCCTCGTACCTCTTTCTAATAACAAAATACACGCGTTAGTAACTTCAAGGAAAATAATAAAAAAACAATTAAATTAAATAATTGAAATAGAGATTTGGGACCAAACCCTCAGAAATTAAACCTTTCAGACTAGGGCGAAGGCAACTTCGAATAGGCTAGGTGTTTCTAGATCTTGCGAATGCGGAATTTTGTATGTAAAAGCAAGTTTAGAAAAAGAAAAAGAGAGAGAGAGATGGTTAATGAAGGATTATGGAAATCTTGATGAGAATTAGCGAATGAAAGAATAAGAATTGAAGAGAATGAGAGAGAATTGAAAACTGATTGTAGGTGAATGAAAACAGAGTTTTTAACACGTTATTTATAGAGAGATCAGCCAAAAAGATAAAATTAACAAAACAGAGTCTGGCGCACGCAAAACGAGATTGGCGCCAACGTCAGCTTATTGGCGCCAGGCGCCAACATTAGCGCCGCGCCAATGCCAGCGCCAGGCGCCAATGGCTGGCGTTGGGCGCTAATCCTGTTTTTGACGCGTTTTCTAAAATCAGATAAATTTTGCCGTACAGGAGGATAAAATCGTATCTTTTCCTCAAAAATGTTCTTTGATTTTAATTAAAACTCTGAAAAGTCAACAAAAGTCAATTTATCATTGCTAATTGAATTAGGAATGAAAAGAACCTTCTAGAAGAATCTAGAAAACTAAAACTATTCCTAATTGCATTAGGAATGATAAATCATATTAGACCCTCCTCTAGATCATTGGGCCGCATATAAGGCTCAAAACGAGCCCAGTTTAGTAAATTGGCCATAACTTCCTCAATATTCATCGGAATTGGGCTTATAATATATCGTTGGAAAGCTCTTGTCAAACCCCATCCAACTACACTACTATTGGACCTATATCATGGATAAACCAAAATATATTGGCTGTTTTCTTAAAATAAGTTTTCAAAAAACAGAGAGAGGAGAAAAGAAAATTAAAACTTTCCGCAACACTAAACTTTCCACAGTTTCGCTTCATTCGATTATGATTCGACGTGAAAGGTACTCATCACTGGGTTTGGTTTTGGGGAGACACAAATGGGTGTCCACAGTAGCCTAGTTTTCAGAAACCTTTTTTAGTTTGAAACATTCCTTTTAGTTAATTTAGCTTAGTTTTCATCAAATCAAATCATTGTATTAGTGAAATTCAAGAATTATTCTCAAGGTTTGGCACTTTGTATTCAATATTTGAAGCTTCAATTAGTAATTTCTTCAACATTCTTCTACTGAATTTTAGATTTTATTTGGTATTTGCATGTTACTTGAATCCTTTTAGTTCTTGTTAATTTCTTGTTAGATGATAGTGAATTTGATTGTTAACCACTTTTCCCCAATTATTGAAGTAGTTAGAACCCTAATACTTGTTTGCATGTTGATGAATATGAGTTGTGAGTAGTCTTCTTGCTAGGGGTTGGGTGAAGCTCAACCTTTTAGGTTAATTATGAAAATGTGGGAGTAACATTGATGTTTGTATTGCAATTAAATTGATTGCATGAGATTGCTTGTTAGTTCATGATAGGATTAGCTACCCTTGATTTAGGAACTTGATAGCATGATATGCTTAGTTTGACATGGAAATGTGAATGAAGCATGGCATTACTTATTGCAATTCAATTATGTATCTTATATTGTTAAACTAATGAGGAATCTAAGTTTAGTATTGTGAGTTGTTTCCTAATTGCACGAGGTTGATGTTACATATAGTCTTCAAGTTAGCTTAAGTGTTAAGATCTTTAGCAACCATATCCCGTTCCTTGTGGACCGAAATCTTACTTATCATTATGCTTGGTTTGTAAGATGTTTGTTTATAAGTGAGTTTGATTGAGTGTGGAATGTGCGACCGTTCTAATGCCCATCAAAATGGCGCTGTTGTCGGGAACGGTGTTGTTGATTTCTAATTGATTACTTGAGTCTAGTTCACTATAAAACAACAAAAATTCAAAAAGAGTGTGTTTCTTTTTTGCTACGCTTGTAGCCTTGTTAGTAATTGCAATTGTTGAGAGTGTATGCGCAGAAATCATAACAGGATTTTGGTGCCTTACGATCCTGAGATTGAACAAACCTATAGGAGGAGAAGGAGAGCTGGTTCTAGGAAATTAACTACTTCCCCAACTAGGGAGGTCAATTTCGAGGAAAGACAAGAGCAAATGGGTGACTCAGAACCACCAGTTGAAAGACCTTTAAAGGAGTTGGGAACTTCGGGAGCTTATTGAGCTTCAAGTGGCATTGCTCCACCATTTACTCAAGCCAATGATTTTGAAATTCGGCCCACAATGATAAATTTGATCAAAGGAAGGCAATTTAGTGGAGCAAAACATGAGAGCCCTCTTGTACATTTGAACGAATTTGAAAAATATTGCAACACGATCAAGGTAAATGGGGTAACTCGGGAATTTGTGAGACTAAAGATATTTCCTTTCTCCTTGATAGGAAGGGCTCTTGAATGGCTTGAGAAAGAGGTAAGGCCTAACTCCTTGAGAAATTGGGACGAGGTCACCAAGACTTTCTTAGGGAGATTCTACTCTCAAAAGAAGACGGCTGAGGCAAGGGCTTTGATCCAAGGTTTTCGTCAAAGGGCTAGTGAAACCATTTACGAGGCATGGGAAAGATATAAAGAATATCAAAGGAAGTGTCCCCATCATGGCATTCCAACTTACCAAGTGCTTCAAATTTATTATGGGGGCTTAAGCCCACAAGGAAAGACTAGCTTAGATGCGGGAGCAGGTGGCCGATCATGAACAAAACGGAGGAGCAAGTCATTGAGATAATTGAGGATGTGGTGAGGCACCACATGGATTGGCAAGAAGGAGAGAGGAAGTCTCTAAGAAAAGGAGGAAATGCAGTTTACTCTATCGATCACCTCAACGCCATCAATAATTTGACGTCCCCAATCGCCAACCTTGGAAAGGAGATGACATCTATCAAGACGAAACTTGAGACCTCTACGTCACAACAAGAGCATCCCTCCCAATCTAAGAGGAGAGGTTGACGAGGGGTGGAACTAGGTCGTTGAAACTAATCCTCCCTCGGTCAAACTAAATTTATAAACACTTAACCAACGTAAATACTAGTATAGAGGCAAGTCAAGGTTCGAACCCAAAGGAACGATAATGTTCAGGTGCTCTCAATTATGTGCCTAAGCTAGGTCGAAGTCTAAGGATAAAAGGTATAATTAACAACTAACGAACAAAGGATCAAGGAAATAAAACACTAGGAACGGGGATCAACAAGTAATCATGACAATTGTAGCAACTCGGGAACAACATGCAAATCAATGGTTGCAAAGACTAATGGTAAGAGCAATCAAAAGAGCTCGACAAGCTATCTCCTAGAAGTCTAACTAGCGCCAACTACGAGAGACACTAACTATGAACATCACTAACCAAACTCAATCGATAAATGTGAGCTACAAATCAATGGTCCGTATCAATGTAGACCACAATGCAATCTAGAGTAATTCTACAGGCCTATCGAATTACACATATGCACAATTTCCATTAATCACTTTAATCTCAACAGTTAATTAACATAATCCCCAAATTAAGCACAATCAATCAATCATACAAGTTTTACCCAATCCCTAGCCAAACAACTACCTTAACATCATCATCTAATCAATTAACAACTAAAGAAATCTAGAATCAACAATATATGAAGAAAAACTACACTAATCAAGCATTAAACATCAAAATCAATCCAAACAAACAAGAATATTAAACAAAGTAATAAAATGAGATAGAGTTAGAAATTCTCATTGATAATAGAGAAGATCTTTAACACAATTGTCACCATTGAATGTTCAATCTCTCAATCACCATTGAAATTCCTCACTTTCTCTCTCTAAAATCTACTCCTAAACTAACCCTAAATCTAGAGAGAGAAGCTCTCAACTAAGCTAAAATTATGATTTAATTTCAATCTAAATCTTATTCTAATTGGTTACAAAATCGGGGTTCCAACAGGTATATATAGGAGGCGCGAAACAAAAACCGAGCAAAGCAAGTACCCAGGGAGGCGCGTCCGCGTGGGCAGGTGGCGCACCCGCGCCCGAGGCTTGCTCGCCCGCGCTTCTCTAGGTTTCTTTGGCTCTTCTCGCAGCTTCGTGCGTTTGTTAAGGTCTTTGAATGAGCGCACCAAATGATGATGATGGACACCAAGAGTGGCAGTCCCAAAAAGCACTTGACAATAGGTTCAACACCCTATCTTCATGAGAGCACGACTTGAGAGCGCAAGGGCTATAACTTGAAGAATCCACTTCTTTGCATTTTGAGTTTCCTATTGCTATGAGCTTGCTCCAAAAGCATCTTCCACCTTAGTAATCCATCCATATCAAGACCCAAACCTCGTATAATACCTACAACCACGAAAAGAGAGCAAATAAAGGAAAAAAAGACTAGAAAACCCATCAAAATTCACAAAACCACTATGCATTTATTAAGAAGGAAAGCTATGAAAAGAAGGTAAAAACAACCTAAATGCTCGTCAAATGGGTGCCATTTATGACACCCATCAAATACCCCCAAGCTTATATTTTTCTCGTCCTCGAGCAAAACAAAACAAAGGGAGAAATGATGAGCTTATTCAAACAAACAAAAGAAAAAGAGAAGAGACAAGAATATACACTAACTCACTTTCGCAGGAATCACGGTCAATTTTAACAACTAATGACAAGTCATTAAAACCCCTAGATCGCCCTAGAGGACGAGTAATGCTCTCGTAAGGGTTTCCTAAGAGATTGACCCATAACTCTCACAAACCAAACAAACAAGGCAAAGCAGAAAAAGAAATAAAAAGAAAAGGAAAAAAAACAGATGTTCATGAGTGGATTTTGCAAATGTACAAGCATAAATGAATGCAAGTCTTACTAAACAAGTAGGAGAGTGCACTTTCTAAGATATCTAAGGTTGATTGAAACATAGGATATGCTAAGCATAGAGAACTAATGAAATTCGATTCACTTTCATCTCAAAACATTTTAGCACATTCTCCTAATTAGCTTCAAATCTACTTTTTAGTGAGCGTCTCTATAGTTCCTCGAAAGAACCAAAAAAGACAAATAGGTTTGAGGTTTCTCGACATCTTGACTTTGCATCCCCTCTCCGTAGGCTTTACTCATAATGCCCTCCCTCGATATGTGACTCAACCTCTAGGTCAAAAGAGATTTCCCAAAGGTTGTAACGTAAGGGCAAAAGGTTGAGGGTAGGTGTAGGGAATATTTCAAGCGTTAACCCCTAGCTTGAACCCCACTGCGATCATACACTAAAGTACGGTGGAATCCAAAGGGAAAGAAGATAGAGCAAAAGAGTCGCCAACAAGTTTTTTAGGAACTTGTAAACCGTTTACGAGGTGAAGGTTACACCCCTTAACGATCCAAGAGATCGTCAACTCCATAAGGTCTTGAACCAAATAGGGTTCGGGGATGAAGGTACAAATCCAACCTAAAAGAGATTGAACCTGCCCTAATAATAGGCCTCTACTTTATTCTGATCGTATTCATGTGCGCTTTTTGACTAACATGCAATCAATAGGATTAACCCTAAACCTGTTTATCTATGTTGGTTGAATATTAATGCACAAATAAATCTATTATTGGCGATCACTTGAATTATAATCAAAGTAACCCTAAACAAGATTATTAACTATCTTATTAAGCGTGATTACAAGTACCAATTCCCTTTAAACACGCAATTAAAAGGTGTGATCGAGCAATAACAATAAATAAATATCAAGCAACATAACAATAATCAATTATAATTATAATCATAATCATAATTATCATAATCATGTTAAAGCATAATAATAATAATAATAATAATAATAATAATAATAATAATAATAATAATAATAATAATAATAATAATAATAATAATAATAATAATAATAATAATAATAATAATAATAGCAAGACCCTAGGCATGATACTAACAAGATTAATAACAAACCCTAGCATGTTACTAAACAATAAAAATCATATATTTAGCCCTAACATGATACTAACAATCATAAATATTAGGAAGAACATAAAAGGCATCATAACAATCATATTCAATATTAAAGTTACCCTAGACATGATACTAGGAATATCATAACAGCAACCTAAACATGATTTCTACATCATAATAATAAAAACCATTAAAGTACTTACTTTGACGCCTCGTACCTCTTTCTAATAACAAAATACACGCGTTAGTAATTTCAAGGAAAATATAAAACAACAATTAAATTAAATAATTGAAAGAGAGATTTGAGACCAAACCCTCATAAATTAAACCTTTCACGTCTAGGGCGAAGGCAACTTCGAATATGGCTAGGTGTTTCTAAATCTAATGAGTGCGAAATATTTATATTTGAGAGAAGGCTAGTTTAGAAAAGAGAGAGAGAGAGAGTAATCAAGAAAATCTTAATGAGAGTTGGTGAATGAAAACGGGGTTTTTAGGAAGCTATATATAGAAAAAATCAGCCAAAAAGATAAAACATCAAAAACAGAGTTCTGACGCAAAAAGCCAGATTAGCGCCAAACGCTGACCTTAGCGCCAGACGCTAAGACTAGTGCTAGGCGCCAAGCGTAGCGTCAGGCGCTACAGCTGGCGTTTGGCGCAGACTTGGAAATTAACGCGTTTTCTTAAAATTAGATAGAAATTGCCGTACAGGAGGATAAAATCGTATTTTCCTCAAAAACGTTCTTTGATTCTGATTAAAACTCTAAAAAGTCAACAAAATTCAATTTATCAATGCTAATTAAATTATGAATGAAAAGAATCTTCTAGAAGAATCGAGAAGACTAAAACCATTCCTAATTGCATTAGGAATGATAAATATATATTAGGCCCTCTTCTAGATCATTGGGCCGCATATAAAGCTCAAACCAGGCCCAGTTCAATAATTTGGCCATAACTTCCTCAATATTCATCGGAATTGGGCTTATAATATATCGTTGGAAAGCACTTTTCAAGCCCCATCCAACTACACTATTATTGGACCCATATCATGAACCAACCAAACTGGATTGACTGTTTTCTTAAAATAGGTTTTCAAAAGCAGAGAGAAGAGAAAAGAAATTAAAACTTTCCGCAACACTAAACTTTCCACTCTTTCACTTCATTCGATTATGATTCGACGTGAAAGGTACCCATCACTGGGTTTGGTTTTGGGGAGACACAAATAGGTGTCTACAGTAGGCTAAAAATTTAGAATTTGGTGGTACACCTAAGTTGTGAAGCAAAGATTGGCCAAATCTCGTCCTCGGCTTCCAAAAGCATAGCTTAAGCATGTAAACAGCCAAAAGCATAGCTTTAGCTATTACAACCTGATATACCTATTAGAAAGTCAGGAATAGTAGACTTGTTCACCTATTTCCTTACTAGAGCGGATACTTGAGGAGCCCGTGTTACTGTTGTGTGAAAGGATAAGCGGTAGTGCCCCACACCCGTGATGCACTTCCTTGCTTTCATTCAGGTATAGCTCCTGATAGATAGGGTTTTCCCTCTTGTTTAGTGCTTTACACTCTTTCTTCTCAATCGGCGAGGCCTTTGCTGCATTTGTCCCATCCCAGAGTGAAACTCCCCAGCCTGATTCCGAAACTAAACGAAGTAATCAGCAAAACCAAGTAATCGCCAAATAAAAACAAACTAACTCCCCATGCTTATTCAAAGCTACAACGACAATCATATATACAAAAAGCCAGGGGCGGAGCTAGGGGGGACATGGGGGGACAGCTGTCCCCCCACTTTCTTATAAAAAAAAATCAGCTTATAATAAGTAGTGGATAAATATAACTGCATGCATAAAATGAAAATAACAATTTAGACGACGCAATGGTTAAGCCTTGTTTATAGAGCTTGTCATTGTAGGACGTGGGATCAAAACCCATACTAAATCATGTTTTTACCCTTTTTTTTTTTTGCATGCAGCTTTTTTCCGTTTCTTTTCTTTAATTTTAATTTTAATTTTATATACAATTATTATATGTATGCATAAGACAATTTGTCTTTTCTTTATTTTATTTTATTTTGTTACCAATAAATTAAGGTTGTAAATTTGTAATTGGGAATCATGCTAAGTACATTTAATTATTTATACTACCTCCGTTAATGGTTATCTGCAACTTTGGGGTATTATTTGTGAGTTATAAAAAATTCTTAAGTTGCAGATAACCATTAACAGATGTGGTATTATCTTATGTAAAAATTTCTCAGAAAAAAAAAACATCTTATGTTAAAATTTGTCAAAATTCGAACTTGGCCATAAGTAAATCCAACTTCCTAAAAATTGGCCATAAGGAAAAATTAGTATATGAAGTTGGATTTTTTTAGTAAGTGTTTTGGATTATTAGTAGTAAACTTTAATTATTTAACAAACTACTTGTTCAAGTATTGTTTTTTTTTTTTTTTTTTTTTTTTTTTGCCAAATTTTTTTGTCAAACTATAAGATGTTTATTTGTCCCCCCTTTTCAAAATTTCTGGCTCCGCCACTGAAAAAGCGTAAGACGCTTCCCCCCAAGATTGAACAAAGTATTGTCCTCAATGCATAAAATAGGGAGAAACATTTACATCAAAATGTTTTTGAATTTTTTTATTTTTCATTTTTTTTTATTTTTGCCAAATCTTTTTGAATTTGCTTTGCTTTTTCTCATTTTTATTTTCAATTTTTTCATTTTTCACTTTATTCATTGTCCTCGTCTCTTTTAATTATGGACGACTTTTTCAACTTTGCACTTGAATGTCCTTGCCTTTTTTTTTTTTTTTTTTTAACTTTGGACGACTTTTTCATTTATTCACTTGCCATTATTCACAAGATATACAAAACACAAGCTTGCTTACTGATGAGTCTATTATATATATATATTTTATTCCCCGTCTCATGGTCATATTTGTGCTTATTTGAGCTCTACGGAGCTATTTTTATTACTGATACATGTTTTCTAGTGATTTTGTAGAGTTGGTATTATTTTGTAGGAATTTGCAGAATTATGACAATTCCCGAGCTTATTGAACCACTACAAAGATATTGAAGTTTGATCATATTTTATGACTGTATTTTTATAGCCCAAGACCGAGTTAAAGGAATTTAATTCGGTGATTAAGGACTCGATTAGTAAAAGAGGTCCAAAGTTTTTCACACAAATTATGGACCAAACAAGAGAAGAAATGGTCCCTAAGCAAAAGAAGCCACAAGGGCCCATCTCGTAGCTCCAGTTGACCGGGCCCGATCGGCGAGGCCTGGCCTGGCCTGGTCGGACGGACATCTTCCAATTAGTCTAAGGTGCACCCTTGTGCACCTTAGATAGGTGTAACAACGCAGCTCAAAAGCCCAATTACACACAACCCTATTAAAAAAGCCTTAAAATTAAAAAATACGGAAACTAAAATACACCCACCCACACCCAATACACCCATCCACCCACACCCAATAAATGTAGCGTCACCTCCAAACTCAAAACTCTTCTTCTATATGACTTTCTCTCTCCTCTTTTCACTTTCTCTCTTCTCTATTTCATTTTCTCTCACTGAAGAAATGCAAAAACATCAACGGACATTACAGAAGAGATGAAAAATCAAAAGGATCTTCCCTAAAAAAAAGCAATTTTATGTAAATTTCACTTAATGTTGTTTGAATATTGTTCGAAATTTTTTATTGGAATTTTCAAAAAAAAAAAAAAAATAGTGAAATCTAACGGATACCTTACTTTCACATTCCGAAATGAATATGTTCATATTTTGAATTATTATGTTCATATTTTGAATCCTTTTGTAAACTCTCTAAAATGCTTATAATCACTTTCTAAATCCATATGTTCATACTTTTTTATGTATATGTTCACCTTCTGAAATGCTTAATTATGTTCATACGCATTAAAAAATGAACCAATGCATATGTTCATATTTTGAATGCATATATTCATATTTTTAATGCTTATGATGCATATGTTTCATAATCATATTATTTTTTATTTCATAATTAAATGCCTTATATTCATAATAATATTTTATATGCTCATAATGTAAATATTCATAGTAAATATTTGTTGTTCATAAATCTTCACATTATGTCTGTATGCATATGTTCTCTTTCTTAAATGCATATGTTCATATTTTTTATGCATATGTTCACCTTTTAAATGGTTATATTCACTTTAAGGAAACCAATGCTTACATTCATATTTTGAATTGTTATGTTTACTTTTTGAAATGCATATGTTCATATGTTTTATATCTAAGTTCACTTTCTGAAAAGTTAAGGTTCACATTTAAGGGAACCTATACATATGTTCATATTTTGCACGATTATGTTCATTGATAAAAAAAATGCAGAAAATCAGATGAAATTGATCGAAGCTAAAAAATTCAATTCATGTGAATTCAAAAAATCAGATAACACAACCAATTCCATACTGTAAGGAACAGATTCAATCGTTAAATAAAAAAACGAGAAAAATAGAAAGAAAAAAAACAGTGGAAAAAGGAATTAAAGAAGGAAGGAGAAAAAACAGAGTATAATTTGTGAATTCAAAGATTCATATAAACCTTAATTAATCGAAATTAAAGCACAAAATCGAAATTCACACAAAATTCATAGTTAATAACTACTTTCATGTTGTAAGAAACAAATTCAATCAAAAAAGTGTAAAAAAGGGGGAAAATTAAAAAAAACAAAGGAGAGAGAAAATAAAAAAACGAAGGAGAAAAATAGAGGAGAAGAAAGCTAATGTTCAGTTTCTAAAAAGATAATGTTCATATTGCACTGTTGTTACACCTATTTATAGGTGCATGGGTGTGCACCTAAGAATATGTAAACATCTTCAGCGTTAAGTGTGTTAATTTGTGGGTTGCTTTTGGGCCTGCAAATTCCGAACTCCATTTTTCCGCAACTTTTATTGTTAGCTTTGTTAGGCTTTGTTTTATTAGTTTGAGTGGAATTGGAATTCCTGTTTGTTTTCTTTATAAAAGGGATAGGAGTAGTACGTAAGAGGAGGTAGTTTTAGTTTTCTTTTTCTTTAGTTTTGTTTTAATTAGTTTTTTAGGTAGTTTTAGTTTTATTAATTAGTTTTAGTTTTAGCTTTTCTTTCTCTTTCTCTCTCCTCTTAATTAAACTCCTAGTATTACTTTCTCTTTTGTTTCTCTCTCTACAACTCTTGGTTTAATTCCATCCTTTATTTAATCTCTTTCCTTGATCATGTCTTGTTTAATTGCTTTGTTTAATTAAGATTTAATTATGTGTGAGTAGTTTTCTTTCTAGGGTTTATGGGGATCCATAAATAATATGAAGGGGTAATTTATTGTTTCTGATTGTCAATGCTTAATTAATTTCTATTGATTGTTTTAACGCTATGTAACTAGATTTGCGTAGATCTTTTATGTATGAGTTTAGCAATATTAATTCGAGATTCGAGAGATGAGAATTAATATTAAGGCCTAGTTTCAATAGGCATGTTAATTTATAAATGGTTAAGTCGAGATTCGAGAGATGAGATTTAATACCGGTAGATTAATTATTTCATTGTAATACGTAGCGAAAGCCCTTTATGATCTGATTAATTGATGCATTGATGATTGATTATTATGTTTTACCCTGGAATATTATTTATTGGTGAACCTATGCCCTAGGTTTTTTATTCATTGTTTCTCCTCCTACTTTTATTCTTTCCCACTTTTACTCTAAGTAGTTTAGTCTCCTTTTATAACAATAAATTTGGTTACTTGATCATCTAGATTATATTAATTAATTAGGAATAGAAAGACTCGTTTCCCTGTGGATTCGACCCTACTTCCCTATCTATTATTAGTTAGTGGTTTTAGGAATTACTTTTGATTAGTGATAAGACTTTAGCCTGTCACTTACAAATAAGAACCAATATCCAAACTCATATACCACAACCTCTAATAGCATGATCATTTGCTTCACAAAAACCAAAAATGGAACAAAAATGAAACAAAAGGCTCAAAGTTTTGAAGATGTGGTTTGAAAAGAATGGAAAAGGCTCAAATGATTAGCAAAAAGGCAAATGTAAACCCAAGAATTAAAAAGAAAGAAGATTATCCTAGAAAAGAAAAATACCACTTCGAAAAGATGCCTTTGTCCTCACTTGATGGTTCGGTCTCGTGTTTGAGAATTACGAGTCAAGATTCAAGATTAGGCCCGCAATAGTCAAGGATCTATGCCGCTCGTGCAAGTAATTGTAAAAGGCTTGAAAGTCATGAAACCTCACATGGTTGTAGCAAAAACTCACTATTAGCTTTCACCAAAAGGGAGCAATTGCAAATTTTAAAAAACAAAAGAATCCGGCTTCAAGGTCCCAAAAATTCTAAACGACTACCTTAGCATACTCTATCCTAGAATCAACCAAACATACTCTCAAACTGTGCACACCGTTAACATTTAAGAAGAAAAGAATTCAACTATAAAAGTCCAAAAGTATTATGTCCAAAGCAAGAACAAAACAAAGACACATTGCAAATTTGCCTTGAAAGAAACAAAAATCTTTTTGGAGTTTTTCAAATATAAGAGCATGGAAAAGCATATACAAATGTGCATGGCGTGTATGAATCAAAATCTCACCAAACATGATAGAATACCCTCCCCAATCTTGAATGAGACAATACACTAAAATCATAAATTAAATAATCCACGGGAGTGGAAAAGAAAGAAATCAAACCAACAATACCAACATATGTCCAACAAGTCATCAACCATAAGAGAAAGAGCAAGGAAAGATATTACCGAATTTAGGTGGGTGTAAATACTGGCAAATGACCAAATTTACCTTTCAAAGCCAAGTTCATCTAGAATTGAGTCTTGCTTTCCATATGCTAGCAAAATAGGAGTCAATCTTCCTTGATTCTTGATCCAAACCAATGCACCAAAGGATATCAAGTCATGTACCAAGAAAAAGCCACACAAACATTTCCATGAGAGAAAATCTATTCTAAAAAGAAAAGAAAATGAAAGTAATAAAACTCGAGTTACTTCCCAAGAAAATCTTGCTTAAGGTCCAAGCTTGATCACTCTAGAAAATAATAATTCAACGCACGTAAGAGCTTGTCAAATGCCCTACTAATCATTTCATAAGATAAACGGTAGGCAAATGACGGGATAAGAACGTGCAACAAGATTATTGCACACAAGTGAGAAGGGAGATGCCAAAAGAAAGAATAAGAGGGATCAAAAGGAAATACAAGAAAATAAGAAGAAGAAAAAGAGGGAAAATAAGAAGGGAAAGAAAAGGAAAAAGGCAAATCCTCCTCACAAAATTTTTGGTTGGCATACTTCCTTTCTTCCTCAACAATGATGAAATGAGGGGCATGAAAATCTTCCATAAAAAAGGGCTCCTCAATAGGCTCTTTGAGATAAGAAGGGAGAAGAATAGGGCAAGAAGGGATGTGGTTAAACCTTTGAGAAAAGAGGTATGAGAAATGGGAAAAGGGGTAGCTACTCCCTCAACACAAGGTCTTACATCGCTAATGAGGGCATGAAAATCAATCATAAAGTCCTCAAATGAAGAACTCTCACAATCTACACCTCCCTCAAGCTCAAAAACTCCAAGGGAATTAACCTTAAGCTCCTTTCCACCACAATAAACAACCTTTCCTTCAACTATCTCAAAACCCAAGGCATTAAAACCGTGCATGAATGGAGGTAGATTCATCTCAAACTCATCTAAGTCCCAAGAAGCGTTCTCGATGAAATCATCCAAAAATCTATAAGTCCTCTTATAACTCTCAAAAAACAAATGGGACATTCTCTCAAAAGAGTCTATATACTCATAGATTGAAGGCTCACAAACATACACTGGAGGCTCATCAAGATGGGAAGGAGGGTTGGGGTTTTCGAAATTGACACTATCTTCATTCTCAACTCCTTAACCATCACTCACATGCTCACAAAAGTGATCCTCACATTCTCTTGGTTGCACAAAATCATCATCATCATCCTCAAAACACACATTAGATAGGGATTTTTCACAAACAAGCATCAAGGATGACAATTGGCTTTCTAACTCATCTCTTCTTCTCCTTTCCTCCTCTATACGCTCCTCATTATTTTTCATTATCTTTAATTGACTTCTCATAGAATTAAGAATTGACTCCTTACTAGGACCAAGCTCATTCCTAAGCTCAATACGCCAAATTTGAGACTCAAATATATTATTGAGAGATTCAAAAGGTGTAGAAGGTTGAGGTTGAACAAAAGAAGAAGATGTACAACCAAGATTGGAAGAATCAACATTAAGATCATGAGCATATACATCACATTGGGGAGTGGGGGCACAATCAAACATATGAGATTCGTAATTGAAGGAACGAAGCACATCATAAGAAGACATAGCAAATAATGGAGAAAATTCAAAACCATTAGTATCAACTTGAGCATGCACCTCATCATCTTGAATAAAAGAGGAAATAGAGTTGAAATCATTTGTTCTAGGTTCAATCATGGGATCATATGACAATTCATGGGAATTCATGCTGATATTAGAAGAATCAAGACATTGCACATCAATATTAGAAACATGATTACCCCTATTATATACATCCCATGCAAACCAAACATAGAAATTCCAAGCATCATCTATTGACAATGCTCTAAATTCACCATTATACATGCTTTCAACTACATTTCTAGTTTTCTCATTCAAACCAAAATAACAAATCTCACAAGCCTCCCAAAGACTACAATGATTATAGTCCAAAAATTTCGCAAGTCTATGGAAGTAGACATTAAAATATTCACCATCATATTGAGGAAAAGAAAAACATGCCATTATTTTTTTCACAAAACAAACAAAAATCAAATAAAAGAAAAGTATATACAAAGACCTTGACTCAAGCAATAAAAAAACTTAAACATGGACATCGTTCCCGGCAACGGCGCCATTTTGACGAAGGGTGGAACTAGGTCGCTGAAACTAATCCTCCCTCAGTCAAACTAAATTTATAAACACTTAACCAACCTAAATACTAGTATAGAGGCAAGTCAAGGGTCAAACCCAAAGGAACGGTAATGTTCAGGTGCTCTCAATTATGTGCCTAATCTAGGTCAAATTCTAAGGATAAAAGGTAAAATTAACAACTAACAAACAAAGGATCAAGGAAATAAAACACTAGGAACGGGGATCAACACGTAATCATGACAATTGTAGAAACTCGGGAACAACATGCAAATCAATGGTTGCGAAGACTAATGGTAAGAGCAATCAAAAGACAAGCTATCTCCTAGAGGTCTAACTAGCGCCAACTACGAGAGACACTAACTATGAACATCGCTAACCAAACTCAATCGATAAATGTGAGCTACAAATAAATGGTCCGTATCAATGTAGACCACAATGCAATCTAGCATAATTCTTAAGGCCTATCAAATTACACACATGCAGAATTTCCATTAATCACTTTAATCTCAACAATTAATTAACATAATCCCCAAATTAAGCACAATCAATCAATCATACAAGTTTTACTGTAGACATCTAAAAATATCTCCACGAAACCAAACCCGATGACGAACAATCTTTCACCGCCATTATTGGTCGGGTTCAGTATTTAATCCCGAGAGTGCTTAAAAATTCATATTTAATTAAATTCAGTTCATAAAATAGTCAACAAATCAGTCTTAATGTTTAGTCAAAGCATAGTTCAATTTTTATTTTGGCCCAAACCTTTTTATTCATTTTCCATTATTAATAATAAACCAGAAATAGCCCAAAAATATGAATCGACACTTAAAAAGGTTGAACGTAATTACGGCAAAAGTGTATTTGGATGGAAAAAGAGACACAGAGTCTGCCGCGTCACGACAAACTTTGTCGCGTCACAGGACACACTGCCGCGATACGGTGCCAGTGCCGTGACACGGGACAACTCCATGTCTTTTTTGCGTAAACCCTTTACGCGTTTTAACTCCCGTAGGTCAAATATTTCCTTTGTCACTCCAGAATATCCTGCGGCACACAAGACTTTCCGTTGTCGCGGCAGTGTTTTTAGGGCTTTTATCCTTTTTAGGGTTCCGTGTGTTCGCTCTACTCATTTTCCTTATAATTACCCCCTCATTTTTTATGTACGAGGAACTAATTAATTCTCTTTTCTCTCTTCTATGCTCTAGCTAAACACTAGCCTACCTTATTCTTTCAAAATTCCTTCCTTAAGCTCTCCAAGGAGTCCGTACTTTACTCAAGGTTTTGTCCTTAAACCAAGGTGTGAAAGGTAGAACAGTTTGAGGGTTTGGCCCCAACTCAATTCTATTTAATTTAATTTAATTGTTGTTTTATTAAATTTCCTTGAATTTACTAACTCGTTTATTGTTTTATAGTTGCAGGAAAATAAAATCAAAGTAAGAATTATGTTCCTTTTATTTCTTTTGTTTTTCTAACGATTTTATATTGTTGGATTTATTGTTAAATTGCTTCCAATATTAATGTTTATTCTATTATTATTTCTGATCACCATATTGCATGTTTAAAGGGAATATGTAATTGAAAATCATGCCTAATAAGATCAACTAACTTAGTCTTTAGGTATCACGTTGAATATATTATTTGGTAATGAAATTGTGAAAAAGGAAGAGCTAGTAGAGGCCGTACTAGGGCTAGAATAGCGATTCCTCCCTAAAAGGAACGTTATTTTAGTACCCTCGCTCCCGAAATCATTTCTGGTTCGTTTATGTAGACCAATTTGGGCATGGGTAAACTTATGATTTGTGCTAATTATTCCATGAACTCCACATGGAAGAAAGGCATGAACGAGGTTTATGAGTTTTCCTAAAACTCATTGGCGACTCCTACTTGTTCCTTACAAAAAAGCATGATGAGAGTATCATTTCTAATTCAAGGTCTCCCAAACAGTCAGGAATTCAAATCCTACTACACCCTAACAAGTGTAAAGTCCTAGGCATTTAAAGGGCCATTGGGAATTTAAGGAAGGACCCCCTTACGATGGGAACACCATCCTTACAACTACTGGTAGCAACAACTACAACAACAACACTTGGAAAAAACAAGAAGAAATACACTCCTTGTTTGTCTTCCAAGCCCAATAATGCTACCAATAACATCAACGTCAATGATATGTTAGCTCTTAATGTTCCCACTCAGAGATTCCAAAGGTAAATGAGGGTTTACACGCCTTTGGGAATGAGCTATGATGCTTCTTTTGATCGCTTGCATAGTCAAGGATTGATTACGCCAATTGGACCCTTTCTAGAATCTCGACCAAAGAATAGAACTGCTAGCTATGACCCCAATGCTCATTGGAAGTTTCATCAAGGCAAAGGTCATACTAATGAGAAATGTTGGAGGTTCAAGGATGCAATCCAAGACCTACACTAACACAAAAATGGGAATAAGTAACACATTAAGTGATTGATTCGTGCATCGTCCCTTAAGATATGGTACCTTTGGACACCCAAGCCTTGACCTTTGAATGACATTGTATGCTTTGACAGTTTCTTTATGTGCTTATGTGACTACATGAATATGTGCTTCGTGTCTAATCTAACTAATTACAACTTGTTACCTAGAAATATAATAAAAAAAAATTCGCAAAATTATGGTTCGCCAAAAAAAAAAAAAAAAACGCATGTGGTAGATGCTACTCTTGAAGATACACTTTCCACCTTAGCACGAGACAGAAAATTACGCGCGCTACTATTTTTTATTATGATTATTCGTTTACGTACTTCATAATCAAACTAATGACATTACTTCTTATGAGGTACGTCATTATGTAGGCGTTGCTCGAAGTGCACCTACGTTAAAAGCATGTTGTGAATATGCTGGCACTCATAGGAAGTGGGAATCGACATTATACGATTAGGGACAAGGAAAGTAGGGAGCCGCCAACAAGTTTTTAAGGAACTTGTAAACCGTTCACGTATCATAAAAGGCAACTACGATAAAGGGACAACGATAGGCAACAACGATTGACCCGTGAAGGTTACACCCCATTCATAATCCATGAGATTACTAACTCCATATGGTTCGGAACCACGAAAGGAGGATCGGGGATGATGGTACGAAGTGATTCATGGAGTCACATTCGCCCGTATTAGCCTCTACTCGATTCTTATAGTGCAAAGTGATTTTTGCGATCTCAAAGGCATACAAACAACGATTCAATTTGCTCTAAATTATTATTAAGCTAAATTGGTTTAATATTAATGCAACACATTATTCTAAAATATTGTGATCATGATTAAACAACAAGATTAAAAAGGAACCTAAACCGGTTGTCCAAATTATCTTATTAGGCCCGATTTTCAATTACATATTCCCTTTAAACAAGCAATATGACTATAATAAAAATAATAGAATAATCATTAATATTTGAAGCAATTTAACCATAATAACGTTAGTCAAATCAAATAATAATAATAACCTAATCATCATGCTAGCAATATAAAAATAAAATAAGAGTAATTAAATTAATTAATTAATTACTCACATTCCGTACGTTCCTTTAAATCGCTACATCATGAATAAATTGTTAGTAACTTCAATAAAAATATAAATAAAATAAAAATTAAATTAAATAAATGTAGATTTAATTTGGTCCAAACCCTCAGTTAATTATAACTTTCACGCCTTGGTTTAAGTATAGAACTTCGGATATTGTATGGACTCCTTGGAGCGCTTAGGGGAAGTATTATGAGAGAATAGGATGACTAGTGTTTAGGCTAAAGAGGGAGAAGAGAATTATTTTATGATCAAGATTGTTGATGATTGAAAAAAGGGGAGATATGACCTTTATTTATAGAGAAAAAAGAAGGGTCGAAAAAACAAGATAAGATCCGAATTAAATCGGAATAAAACTCGATAGACTGCAGTTTTTGCGTTTTTTGTTTTTATCATATCTTTTGATCCAGAAATTGGAATAAGATGAATAAGATATCGTTGGAAAGCTGTTGAAGTTTAATTACTAACCCAATTAGAATCAGATTAAAATACTTTATAGAATAAAACATATGGACGAAATAGTGAGACGGTGTCAATTTTTTATAGAGTTTGATATTTTATTCATATCTTTTCTGTTATAGCTCGGAATTGATATTATAATATATCATTGGAAAGATAATTTCAAGGGATATACAACCATATAAAATTTGGATAAAAATACTTGGGGAACGAAAATCATATATGACTATCTTTTAATATCTTTCAATTCGAATAAAATTAGGACTTTAAAAAAAAGGAGTTTTATTTAATTTCAAACTCTTTAATCTTATCTTTTCAAAAAGGATAATTAGGATCTTTTAGAAACTTATAGAAGTTTCAAATTAATCCTAATTGGTTTAGGAATTGTATTAAATCATTTGGACCCTCCACATGATCATTGGGTAGTAGGTAAGGTGGGATTAGGTTCGGTTTGGGCTCAATTTAATATTTTGGCCATAACTTATTCGTTATAACTCGGATTTGGGCTTATAATATATCGTTGGAAAGCTATTTTAAAGACGAAACATCTAATTATTTAATAATTGGACCCAGATTATGGACCAAAATAAACTAGATTAAACATTTTTATAAAAAGGACACGAAATGAATGATTTTAAAGGACACAAAATGAATTATTTTAGGTTTAAAGGCACGAAAAGAGGAAAATAAGTTATGGTTTGGGGAAATGGGATAGGAGTTGGGTTGGTTTTATGAAATGGAAATATGGATTTAAACACTCCAAGATTAAATACTCAACCCGACCAATAATGGCGGAGAAAGGTTGTTCATCATCGGTTTTGGTTTTGAGGAGACATTTTTAGGTGTCTATAGAAGCCCCCACTTTGACTGAGTTTGTAGAAACGTTAGTTTCGAAAACGATAGTCAAAGTAGTCGATAGGGACGGAGAATGATTTAAGACGTTCCGCGATCTTAAATCACTCTGTATATGCCGATACATGTAGAAAAGTGTTAGTTCCACAGATAAAAAAGTAAAGGGATAGAATGCTTATCTAACACCAGTGCATCGGTGACAAAAGATTTTGGTATTTTCCTATGCTTGAAGGAATCCACCGGATGACGTTTATTGAAATGCTTTCCATGCCTGAGGAAGTCGACTGACGAGTTTGGTAGTTTTCTATGCTTGAAGAAATCTAAAGGGTGATACTTTCCATGCTTGAGGAAAGTCGACATAGGAATTTGGCGGTTTTCTATGATTGAAGAAATCCATCGGATAATACTTTCCATGCTTGAGGAAAGTCGACAGATGATGAGATTGCAAGTCTCTGTGTATCGATAACCTTGTGTCGTGAAATGATGGTGGTTCGATTGTCCCCAAACGTGGGCTGTAATTGGTTTGCTTGTCCCCGAACGTGGGCTGTAGATGATCCGCTTGTCCTCGGACGTGGGCTGTAGATGGTCCGCTTGTCCCCGGACGTGGGTTGTCGATTGTCCGCTTGTCCTCGAACGTGGGATGTAATTGGTTCTCTTGTCCCCGAACGTGGGCTGTAGATGGTCCGCTTGTCCCCGGACGTGGGCTGTAGATGGTCCGCTTGTCCCCGGACGTGGGCTATAGATGGTCCGCTTGTCCCCGGACGTGGGCTGTAATTGAGACCTGCAAAATAAAATTTGCCAAGGGACTCGTATAGACTATGATTGACTTGACCAAGTTTGACTTGACACAACATGACATGACATGAGTATGATTTGAATGTATGAGCAGACACAAGCAATCAACATTGCAAAAAGCAAAAATTTTCCATCATTCCATCATTTTTGTCATGAGACGAGTGGAGGGTATCGAATTTCTCCCGAAAAAGAAAGACGTGAAAACTCAACTTTTATTTTCGAACTTCCCTTGATGAGAAAAATTTTGAAAAAGTTTTTGAACTTCCCCAAAAGAAAAAAGATGAAAAAGGAAAAAATTTTAACTTCCTCCTTGAGGAAGATGAAATGAATCGCATGGATTGTATGCATGATGCATGTTCTTCGGCTAGGAGGCTAAGGACAATTACATCATGTGACACGATAGATGAGTGAACTTAGGTCATGGAGCTAAGCATCATATATGGTGTAAAGAAACGATCTTGAACGTCACTTAGGTCTTGAAGCTAAGCACGTATATAGATGAGGTGATTATTGCATAATGAACGTTGCTTAGGTCATGGAGCTAAGAACGATATGCTTTGTATGATTACAAATCATTGATATATAAATGTTTCTCATCACATTATGCGATGCATGAAACAATGAACATTGCTCAGGTCAAGAAGCTAAGCAAGTATACAATGTTTCTTTTAATGAATGTTGTCTTGAAAGATGATGAAGCATGCACAGTAGGGAAATAAGATTTCACGATAAAGGGTTCCTAAGGGAAAGATGATATGACTATGTATGTGTGAGTAAAGTGTGTGAATGTGATACTAAGGTTGGCTGCAAAGGTTATGGTGATGGAAATATATGTGAATGTGATACTAAGGCTGGCTGCAAAGGTTATGGTTTTGGGGTGACATTTTTAGGTGTCTACAGAAGCCCCCACTTTGACTGAGTTTGTAGAAACTTCAGTTTCAAAAACGATAGTCGAAGTAGTCGATAGGGACGGAGAATGATTTAAGATGTTCTGCGATCCTAAGTCACTCTTTATACGCCGATACCTGCAGAAAAATGTTAGTTCCACAGATAAAAGATTAAAGGGATAGAATTCTTATCTAACATCAGTGTATCGGTGACAAACGAGTTTGGTATTTTCCTATGCTTGAAGGAATCCACTGGATGACGTTTGTTGAAATGCTTTCCATGCTTGAGGAAAGCCGACAGATGAGTTTGGTAGCTTTCTAAGCCTGAAGAAACCTACCGGATGACACTTTCCATGCTTGAGGAAAGTCGACATATGATTTTGAAGTTTTTCTATGCTTGAAGAAATCCACCGATAATGCTTTCCATGCTTGAGGAAAGCCGACAAAGGAATTTGGCGGTTTTCTATGCTTGAAGAAATCCACCGGATAATACTTTCCATGCTTAAGGAAAGTCGACAGATGATGAGATTGCACGTCTCTGTGTATCGAGAACTTTGCGTCATGAAATGATGGTGGTTCGATTGTCCCTGAACGTGGGCTGTAGATGGTCCGCTTGTCCTCAGGCGTGGGTTGTAGTTGGTTCGCTTGTCCCCGAACGTGGGCTGTAAATTGTTTGCTTGTCCCCGAACGTGGGCTGTAGATGGTCCGCTTGTCCCCGGACGTGGGCTGTAGATGGTCCACTTGTCCCCTGACGTGGGTTGTAGTTGGTTCGCTTGTCCCCCAACGTGGGCTGTAGATGAGACCTGTAAAAATAAATTTTCCAATGGACTCGTATATATTGTGATTGACTTGACCAAGTTTGACTTGATGTGACATGACATGTGTATGACTTGTGAGTGTGTGTGTATATGTGTGTGTGCAGACACAAGCAAACAAAGATGTAAAAGCAAAAATTTTCCGTCAATTTTTGTCATGAGTGGAGGGTACCGACTTTCTCCCGGAAAAGAAAGATGTGAAACTGAACTTTTATTTTCGAACTTCCCTCGATGAGAAAATTTTAAAAAAGTTTTTTTAAACTTCCCCAAAAGAAAATACGCGAAAAAAGGAAAGAAGTTTTGAACTTCCTCGTTGAGCAAGACAAAATGAATCGCATGGATTGCATTGCTTTTCTTGAAAGTAATGTATGCATGATGCATGTCCTTAGGCAAGGAGGATAAGGACAATTACATCATGTGACACGATGGATGAACTTAGGTCATGGAACTAAGCATCATATATGGTGTAAAGAAACGATCTTGAACGTCACTTAGGTCTGGAAGCTAAGCACGTATACAGATGAAGTGATTTTTACATAATGAACGTTTCTTAGGTCAAGGAGCTAAGCACATTATGCAATGCATGAAACAATGAATATTGCTCAGGTCAGGAAGCTAAGCAAGTATACAATGTTTCTTCTAATGAATGTTGTTTTGAAACCAGATTTCATGATAAAGGGCTCTTAAAGGGAAGGATGATTGATATGGATATGGATGTGTGAGTGAAGTGTGTGAATGTGATACTAAGGCTGGCTGCAAGGGTTATGGTGATGGAAAGAGATGTGAGAAGAGTCAAAGATGATGACTCTTTAGGCTAGGTATGCTAAATGATGTGGGTTCAAGCCCCCAAGTCTAGCTCTAAATGGGTAGGGGTAAGCATTGGATATTCTTTGACTCGATCATGCATGGATATGAATATGAATGTGGCCGCACCTCGATGTGAGGTTGCCTACGTATTCGTTAGGAATCAGGCCAAACGTAGCTCTAACCGAACTTTGCACAAGTGTCTGTACACCTCAAAGAGGTCTTTCAAGGGTTGCAATATGGTTAAGTTGATGGTTTAAGGAAGAAAGGGGTAAAAGGCTCAAGACCCGAGAGTAACCCCCCAAGATATGCAATTATGTATTGGACTTTGCGAGTTTTATTTTTCATATATTTTTTTTTGTTTTGAATTTCTTTTCTTTTTTTTTCATTTTTTTGAATCAATGTAGGCAATCTCAGATCATGCGGTCCATCACTCACTTAGCATTCATGTTTCTCAGGCACGGTACTAAGCACTCGATGAGAGACACAATTTGAGACGTGTTCATATCGAAGACATTAGAACACTTGCCTTTATACATTTTTTTTAATATTTTTTAACTTGCTTACAAATTACAATCCTTCCCATCCTAAGGTTAAGTGAATGTGGGTTGAAGAAATGAAGGCTAAACGTTAGACGAGGCTCAAAATGATTGATGAAGAAATGAATATGTGATTGAATGGTTAATGGAGAATGAATGGGTTGCAAAGGTTCCTCAAATCATTTGTATACCTTGGGTTCAGTTCGGCAATTTTTTTTTTTTTTTTTTTTTGCATGACATGATCGAATGCAAAGGAAAGAAATACTCATTGATGAAACATGGCATATAGACATAAGGATAAGGAGAACCTATGCTAGACTTATTAGGGGAAAAGGGATGAAACGAAAGAAGAAAAAAATGAAATCTTGTATAGAGACTTGTCTTGTGCTTCATCTTCATGGTTGCTTATGAAATATTTGTTACCGCCAAGAGGAACAAGAATTTTGTTATTGCTGATGCTTTGATTGGAAGAAAAGAAGGAATGAATGACGTTCCCCTTATTCTTCCAAATCTTAACTAGTGATTCTTAAACTTGAGTATTATAGAGCAAAATGAGCTCACTTAATGCTTTGACTCAATACTCAGATTGGAAAGGAATAGTGTATGAAAGAATTTTGAAAATCGATGGGAAATACTCCATTCATTCCTATTGCGACGGAAAATGACGCATGCATGGTCGTAACATACGATCATAAACAATATAGTGAATTACTCGAAGACAAAGTGTGTGCAATGACTTAACATGTGTGATTAGGTGAGTTTATTAAGACTCGTGGTATGATCGCATGGCTAGACATGAGGACGTTGTGAAAAACAAAAGACCCAATGACCAAATAGCACGGAAGACTAAAAGACAAAGTAACTTGATTAATTTTGTCCAATTTTAATGTTTATGCTATTTACTAGGTGAAAACGGTCCATTGGCAATCGTTAGTCATAAATAAGATCAACCAAAATCAAAGACAAAAAACACATGTTAAGGTTAGCACAAAAATCGATCACAAGAAACTAGGAAGAGGACTAGAATTCTAGAAGAGTTAAGACTCATGGGTATAAAATAAATAAATAAATAAATAAAACTACAATCCTATATTCTATGATTTGGCACGGATTAAAGGACTTGGCTAAGACTAGCTTGACACGAAAAGATATAAAAAAAAAATTAAAAAAGAAGAAGAAAGTTGACGCTAAAAAGACACCTAAACTAGAAAGGCTGTAGTATATCGGTTATAACTTTTGATTTGTGACTCTGATTGAGACGAAACCAACTCCAAATGAAAGATGAAACTCGAGGCTACAGATCCATAGGTCGCACGACACGTAACTCTTTCTAGAACTCCGGCTATGACCAAAACAAGTTGACTCTTGTACAGGATACGAGTATAAAAATCCTGGTTGACTCAATTTTTTTTTTAAAAAAAAAATCTATGAATCGACTCTAAAAAAAATAAAAAGGGTATGATAAGAGAAAATTAAAAAAAATTAAAAAAAAATTCAATAAAAAAATGTACATATAAGCACATCGTCAAGCATGATGCAATGAAGTTTGCAACCTAAAGTCAAGATCTATGTTCCACTATGGTCAAGCTTTTGGGTGTCAAAGGGTACCATGGTTAAGAGTTTGGACACATTAGCAAGGCAGCCTCCCTTGAGGGTGTATGCCAACGGGCAGTTCCGCGAGTTCGTGATGAAATCGAACTCGACTCCATGGTTCGGGTGGATTTAAAAACTCGAATGAACCCTTATTGTCATGAGCGTTTTTGGGTTGATAGAGAATAAATCCCCCAGGCTAGCCACATATGTAGAACACGTACTATTGTGGCAAAATAGGTAGACTAAAAAGCATATGCATATGTGACAATGCCAATTAAATCGCAGGAATACAATTCAAGAATCTTTCAAGTCTCATCCACTCATCTCAATTAAATACCGATCACTCAAATCGATAAATAACCAAGAATCCTCCCCAGCGAAGTCGCCAAATTGTAGGCGTCGCTCGAAGTGCGCCTACGTTAAAAACATGTTGTGAATATGCTTGGCACTCATAGGAAGTGGGAATTGACATTATACGATTAGGGACAAGGAAAGTAGGGAGCCGCCAACAAGTTTTTAAAGAACTTGTAAACCGTTTACGGATCATAAAAGACAACTACGATAAAGGGACAACGATAGGCAACAACGATTGACCCGTGAAGGTTACACCCCATTCATAATCCATGAGATTACTAACTCCATATGGTTCGGAACCACGAAAGGAGGATCGAGGATGATGGTACGAAGTGAGTCATGGAGTCACATTCGCCCGTATTGGCCTCTACTCGATTCTTATAGTGAAAAGTGATTCCTGCGATCTCAAAGGCATACAAACAACGATTCAATTTGCTCCAAATTATTATTAAGCTAAATTAGCTTAATATTAATGCAACACATTATTCTGAAATATTATGATCACTTGATTAAACAACAAGATTAAAAAGGAAAGTAAACCGATTGTCCAAATTATCTTATTAGGCGTGATTTTCAATTACATATTCCCTTTAAACATGCAATATGGCGATCATAAAAATAATAGAATAATCATTAATATTGGAAGCAATTTAACCATAATAACGTTAGTCAGATCAAATAATAATAATAACCTAATCATGATGCTAGCAATATAAAAATAAAATAAGAGTAATTAAATTAATTAATTACTCACATTTTGCGCGTTCATTTAAATCGCTACATCATGAATAAATTGTGAGTAACTTCAATAAAAATATAAATCAAATGAAAATTAACTTAAATAAATGTAGATTTAATTTGGT